>NC_136290.1:2728383-3928383 GCF_964198595.1 Lampetra fluviatilis
CAAATTTGTCGGGATTCAAGGTTCATAATGGGTTTCAGGCGATTCATTAGTTCTATCCCAATGATCAGCTCTTTTCCGGGGTTCCGTACGACATATAGGGGATGGTTCATGTTGATTTTGTTGAACGTCAACTTCGTCATAACTTTGCCCAATGGTCGCATGTGGGTCCCTTCACATCCTGAGTAGGTAAGTTTACTTGGCATCATCTGTAGTGTTTCATTCTTCCTCTGGAGGGCAGTCTGGAGTTCGTCAAATAATTCTCTGGATATCATGGATATTTCTGCTCCAGTATCACAAAGGCCCTGGCTGGTCAGGGTGTCTTGCAGTATTACTTCCACGTGGACTCGTCCGACTGGTCCTACGGGAATCAATTCCCCCAGATGGTACCCTTTTCCCTCTGGTACCACTTCGGTGATTGCTTCGGGGCTTCTTGTCTTCCCTACGTTCACTTGGGCTACCTTTGCGCTGGGTGTGTCCTCCTCCTGTGTGGATATAGTTGGTATTCTTCTCTTCGCTATTTGCATGGGAATCTTCATACTCCCTAGGAGCTCTTTTTCCATCCTAATGTGGTGAGCATATCGATTCCTGTTAGCTAACGGTGGTCTATGCTCTATTGTTAGTGGAGGCGGCAGTGGGGGACGATATGGTGACTGGTTTGGTGGGCGTCGGCCTCCGCGGGGTAGGTATGGCCCGTCACTCGCTTTTCCTCCTCCATAATTCCAGCCTCCGCCCTCTTCTGCATTCCATGGTGGTGGCGGCTGTGAGTGCCAGGTTCTCCTGGCCTCGTTCCTCCCCCCACGTGGAACGTTATTCAGCGTGTTGTGGACGGGTGTTGATTCTATTGGGTTAGGCGCCCTCTCCTGGGGGAATTCATGTCCACCCCGTGTGGCGCTAATATTATTCCTTGGAGATTCGCTTCCCTCCAGATCGAGGCATTCTTTATCTCTGGTGACGATGTGGGTTTTGGCTATGCTAGTGGTTTTCCGTCCGTTGACCCAGGCCGTGTGGGCCTTGCTTTCAATCTGGCGTAGGGAGGCAGTCTCGGGGTCCAACATCATTCCTACTATTCTCACTATTTCAGGTCTCAATGATTGAAAGAACATCACTTTTAAAACTGTCTTATCTCCCTGGGCATTGTCCACGTCCCCTGCGTAATATGCTTTCTTAAGGCGTAGGAGATAATCTCGTGGGTCTTCGTCTACACGCTGGGTCATCAACTTTGCCGCGTTCAATCCTTCGGATAGTGTGGAGTATTCCCCAAATCTCTTAACTACTGCTCGGCTCAATTGTTTAAAGTCACTCTTCACCCTATTTGGCAGGGAGGCTACCCATGGTCTGGCGGGTTCATGTAGGCTCCTTGATAATAAACATGCCTTTTCTGCTGATTTACCCAGACCCCGGATCTTAGCCTCCTGTTCTACGGTAGCTATGTGAGTGTGTATGTCCCTGTTCTTGTTATGTGGATCGAAATAGGGAATTCTCACGAGTGCTTTGTCCATTAGTTTTAGTGTCTTACTGTTAAAAGTGTGTTGTTCGTCATCAGTGGTGTCGGTTCCTGAGGAGTGCTCACTTGAGCTACCCTTGTCTCTACTATCACTGTTGTCATGTTTCCCGTGTCTGTGTCGTGATCTCCCTCTGTCCGAGGATTCGTATCTGTCCCGTTGCTTGTGTCTCTTGTTTTCCTTACGTGGGTCTTGTGATTCGTGCTTGTGGGTTGGTGTGCGTGGTCTCCTTGAGCGGTGTCTATGTGGTGAGTGTTTTTGTCCTTGACCTTCATGCTGCCTACTACGTGTGTGGTGCCTGCTAGGTGAGGTGTTGTATTTATGTTTGTCTCGTGCTTCATGGTTATCGGGATTCCTGTCTCTGTCATCTGTGGTGCGGGTGGTTTTGCGTGGGTGATTTTTACGGGTCATGTGTCCCTCTGGTGAGCTCTCTCTGTTACCCGTGTCGTGTTGGTCATCGTCAGAGGAGTCAGTGTCAGATGAGCCGTCACCATCACGGTGGCTCTGCTTAACATAACTTTTGTAGTGCCTTTTGCACCTGTAACGTGGGTCAACTTGGCTCGGTGATTTCTGCTTATCCCATGGCTCATGCTTGTGTGATGTGCGTCTCTCTGGTGAGCTCCTGTTACCCGTGTCGTGTTGGTCGTGTTTGTGCGAGGTGCGTTTCTCTGGTGAGCTGTCTCTGTCATCTGCATCATGTCGGTCATACTTGCGTAGCGTGCGTCTGCCTGGTGTGCTGTTTATGTCATGTTTCCCGTCTTGCACCAGCTCCGCCCTTTTCCGCCCTATCATTACAGTGTATCCTGATGACTTAGGGTTAATTATTTGTCTCTCTCTAACGTTGGGGTGGTCGGCCTCATGTTTTCCCGTTTGTATTATTATTTCCTCTTCTCTCTCCTCGATTTGCGAGGGTGTTACTTCCTCAAAATTGCTTTGCACAATAGCCATACTCATTGTGGGATCTGGCCCTGGGCTACGTCCACGTGGCTCGGAGTGTGGTAAATTGTTACTCCCGTATGTGTTCTGTGTATCAGCGTCTGGGTGTTTCACTGGTGCATTTAGTGCGGATTCTTTCTCTCTCACGAGGGCGTGCAGACTCTTTACCTGCTCCATTAAGGACAGTTTCTCTTGTCTTTCCCTTTCAAATTTTTCCACATTCCATAATCTTTCTCTGTCTGTCTGTGCGAGGAGATACGAGTCTACCCTCGCTATTTCTGCAATTTTTACGTCACGTTTGGCTTTGCCACATTTCATCACGTCCTTAAGTAGTTTCCTTCTATGAGCTTTAACATCTTCTGTATGGCACCCCTCCCATATATCTCTCTGCTCCGTCTGCTGGCTAGCAGTCCGTCCAGTACGTTTTAACACAAATTCCCGATATTGTTTTTCCATAGATTCCATCTCCTCCTCAGAGGTCCACTCTGTAACAGTGTTATGCGTTGGTGTGTCAAACTCAGAATGTCGTGGATCCTGCGCCATCTCTATTACGTAGTGTGGTTAATAGACTTAAGAGTGTATCTTAATTCTAACATCTCATGTGCGGCGTGAGTTACTCTAGAATTCCCCTTCAGAGCACATATAAACAATTGTATCACAGGATGCGTCAGTTCAACTCGAGCAAATAATCTCAGCCCAGCTGTCTTTGTTATACTCTGCTACTCTGGTATTTCCCTTCAGAGCGCGTTTTGTTTTGTTTTACGCCCGTTTACAATCACAAGGCAACGTTAGTTCACAACACTTTGATTAACACAACAGTGATTCGTTCCTGAATTCATGCATAAACTGTCTGCGAGAAATCCCGGACGAGCACCCATTATGTTGTATATGTTGGTTATCAAAATTTTGATGTGTTGTATGCGTGCGTGGGTGAAATTATTATGTTGTATATGTGGGTTATGAATATTCAGTGAAAATAATAATAATCAAATGAAATTTGGCCAAATGTGTAATTATCCGGAAATATGTTAATTTATGTAATTATGCACATTTAATTATGCCAATTCGAGAGGTAATCGTAGTAATTATACGAGTGGGTGTAATTATGATAATGCAAGTCGTTATGATAACCAGACCCCGCCTCGGTGACGAGGGTGGGTTATCGATCGGAATAAGGCAATTAATCGTATGCAGTTATGCAGGTGTGGTTTAAGTATGCAAGATTAACTTAGATTAACTCGGCATCGTTGTCTAGGTTCGTCTCATTCTCGCTTATATTTTAGGTCCCCGGTTCACCCCGTTATTGCTTTAACATTTACTGAGTATGTATTAGTGTGTTTATTAAGGTCACCAAGTTCAGATCTCAACGCAGAAGCAGATCTTATGCATAGATTTCAGGAAAGAATCACACAACCACTTCTGTATTAATCAATTTATTACTAATTCAACCTCAACTATGATATAGTATGCGAACTCTCAATCCCGGAACGTCAACACGGCATCAATACAGTATCATCAATGATTGTCTGATTTCACTTTGACAACGGCACATGTATCCCGCATAACGCGATGGTTGTTAGTGAGAGAGAGAGTCGTTAAAACATGCAAATACTATGCTAAGAAAAACCTTAACTTTAATGAATGATTATACTCAATATTGTTCACGTAGTACCGCCCTCCTTATTGATCATACGCAACCCTTATCACGTTGTTAGCACCTTGGGTCACGGGACAGTTGAATATTCTGTAGAGGATGCAAGTACGTGCGGCGATTATGACTGAAAGATACTTGAAAGATTATACGGCGATAAAAAAAACACAATCAAAAACAGTTATTATTCTTAAAGGCACCAATCTCAACAGATACATCGGCAGGTTATCTGACAACAGAATGGCTCGGAGTAAGGGCCTGCGACGGTGCTCCTTTTTCCGAAGATCGTGATCTTATCAAGTTTACTAATTGGGGACCAGATCACCTGATAAGGATCTGGTGGGCCACCACTCCCCACGTGAGCGTGGCTTGGCGGAAGGAGGTGCCAAGAATCAATTCGTATTGATGGATCTGTTGGGAATTTATGCGATTAAGAGTACAGCCGACTAAGTATTAAAGATAAAAATTACGAACACTCTTATAAACGACGGATGGCCATCACTCGGTCTCGAGTGTTTTTGAGTGGTAAGAGTTGTCTTGAATAGTCAGTGTTCGGAGTCGGTTCTTTATGTCAAACAGACGCCTGGTGGTCGTGTGGTGAGGGGGCGGTGCGCGTCATACGTATCAGTCGCTCCCCTGTCGCCGTGGTGAATTGGTTGGATGCCTGTTGATACGCTGTCGTAGTTCGGAACCCGGTCGGTAGGTGGCGCCCACAGCTCGCTCGCAGCGTGCAATGTTGGGTCGTCAACCAGGGGAAGCACAGAGCCTCGTCGCCAAACCGCGACCGTCGGCGGCAGCAGAGACCTCCGACTCGGCAGAGGTTGACCCACGCAGGCCGAGTTGAGCTGTCAAGCGGGTCTTGCCCGCCTGCAGAGGAGATGGGGAGCCGCTTGAGTCGAGCCCCGAGAGCCGATCGAACTCGGCTGAGTCCCAGACGAGCTGAAGAGTCGAGCCGACCCGCTGGTCGCAGCTCGCTCCTGAGTCGACCCTCCCGGTCGAGCTGAAGATGAGTCGAGCCGACCCGCTGGTCGCAGCTCGCTCCTGAGTCGACCCTCCCGGTCGAACTCCTGAGCCGACCCTCCCGGTCGAGCTCCTGAGCCGACCCACTGGTCGAACTCGGCTGATGAGTTGACCCTCCTGGTCGAACTGGTTTCCAATGCTCAGAGTCCTTTCTTTTATGCCGAAAAATCCCTTTGGACCCTGCCCACAAGGCGGGGTTTCTTTTGATTTACTGTGTCAGGATCTGTCCGTAGGTAGGTGTGTCCATGTGTGTGTCCGTACGTCCGTGTGTCCTTGTGTGCATCACCCACGGTATATTCCGTTGTCATATTCCCTCCATAAAATCCACGAGCAAACAATCAGGTGTTACAAATTGCCTCGAGGTCGTCTCTCTGTCTGGGTGCGATATTATCTCTTGTTTGGCCTTCTTCATGAACCAAAACACAGACGTTACAAATCGTCTCATAGGCACCTTTGTCCGTGTTGCACCACCTGGAGGGAGGGGCACACTCCCTCCGACCCTCACTGACGCACAAAGAAATGGGTAAGAGTTTTAACATTTGTCCCTTACCATTTCACAGTTATGATTCTGTATGTAACCTAAGGTCTGTCATTTCCCATCGTGGTGCTTGACTCAAGTGGAGGTGTTTCCCCGAGCGTATACACACTCATATCCCGCGCTGCGGGGATACAAAGACGGCCGGGATCTCCCTTTCTCTCCGACCCTGGGTTTAACATCGCTCTTTTATTATGTATTTTATATTCGACCTGGTGGTGATTCATCCCGTTATGCTTCGGGTCGAGTTGTATAAAGTATTAAAGTATGGAAATGACATTTCATCTCAATAACTTTAGCCTACCCTGTTGTTAAATTCCGACTTTAACGTGACTTTAATAGCAATACAGAATAATTGAGCTTTTTGACTTAACTAGGCGAACACGAACTTCTGGTGACCCCCGCAGCCTCGCTGTTCAGCTGAGCCTGCCCTTGAGAGAGGCACAACACCCTTATTCTCGTCTCACTGTGGTCATCCAACCTTCTGCTCTGGGAGTGTGATTAATTTCAGGACACAGGCCCCCTCCCCTGTGTACACAGCCTTGAGCTGGGTTTATCTTGGCTCCCTCAGCTGCAGGAGAACAAGGCGTATTTCTCCTCCCTGTGTGCACGTGTTCCAATTAGCTCGGAATCCCTAAACACACAATCAGTGATGACCCCCCGGCCTTCTGTGGCCGTGATCCAGACAAAGGCGCCTCTGCTTCCTTCCATTGCCTTCGAGTCGACACTGCCCCATTATTCGCCCATGTGCTGAGGTCATAGATGGTTGGTATTTTTGCCTTAACTCTGTCTGGCTGACTCTCCCACTGTCTCTGCCGCCTGCACGGGTGACAGGTGCCCGTTTATCAGGCCTTATCTTTCCTTGAAGCAAGGTTGCAAATTCTGACATCCTAGCCCTCCTTCAGTTCATTACTCAACAACACCTGGTGTTTTGCAGCCTGCTGCTTCTTGGTGTGTTTTCATTCATTATATCTCAATGATGGAAGAAGGCTAGAATACAACAGCCAGCACCACGCCCGGCGACCTTTTTCTCCACAGTGGCGTTGTTTACACACCGCACCAGGTAGGCATTTCAGACTAAGTAGACCTAGGTGCTCGGGGATAATCGTCACAGCTGTTAAGGCACATTCACATGCACACAGACTAAGATCCCTCACATAGCTTTAACAGACTGTTGGGGCGAGTGCAGTTAGCGAGCAAATATGAAGGCCGACACGGCACACAAGAGGGTGGGTGGCCAGCACCACAGCGGACCGCCTTTGTTTCCCAAATGGCGATGTTTACTGGTACTCATTTTAGGCCGAGTCTTCAGTGCAGGTGTTCCTAAGGCGGGTGCTCATACGTCGGGTGTTCGTAAGTCGAGGGTTTCCTGTAATTTTCATTTTACGGTCCAGCTGATTTTAACTAGAAACTGATAACCTATGGCAGATAGCCTCTAAACTAGCTTAAAGAAAAATCTGTGGTTCATGTGGTGGATGGAGCTGAACAGGGCCAACTGTTGGAGGGGCGAGGCCAAGGCAAGGAGTGAGGCCAGCCTCTGGAGAGGCAAAAAGGGAGACGTGTGAGTTATGGCACAGATTATGAATCGGTTTACATAAGCCGGTGTGTTTTCGCAGCATTAATTTGAGTAGTTCTCAAAGAATAGAATCGGAAGATAACTTATTTTGACCGTATTAATCCAGCTGGCTATGGTATTAAATGTGAACTTTGTACGACGTATGAATTTTATCTCAGAATTTAAAAAAATATATAATCCAGTGCGTGACACAGGTCGGGTGTTTGATGGCAATCTGAAACACCCACCATAATCACCCATGGGTGTCTTTGGAATTGCACATTGCCTATGTTATGACTCTTGACCTCGATACAAAAAAACAAGTCACGTGCTGCAGTGCAATGACAACTCAGTGAAAATTCGTAAATAACAAACTGTGGTCTTAAAAGTATTTATTTTTTAATACGCGACATCTGGTCAATTGCTCTTCTTCATAGCACGTAAAGCCAACACGTGCGTCAACAACACTGCCGGAGCAGCCCCTGCTGGACTAAACGCGCTATTGTGCCACGGAGACTATACGCATTAGACGGCCAAAAGCGAGTGGTGTCAAGTATGATCGTGATTATTATGAGGCTTTTCGATTTAAAGCTTTCGTGACTGCAGGGATTCATCTTCTTGGTTCTTTCGGTGAAGTCACGTAGAATGGAAATAATAAAATAATAAAAATAAAACATAATCAAATAATTCTCACGACGTTTCGGCCACAACGCAAGCAGCCGTCCTCAGGTGAAGAACAGGTCTGTTGAGAAGACAGCGTCTGAATGAAACACCCCAGGCTTGGAGCGTATATTTAAGCTGGTGTTGGAGGGGGAAGAGCGCCTTGACAAAATAATTTGCATATGAAGAGGAATTTAGCATATTTATGGGAAATACAGATATGGGATTAGTAATACTTGTGAAATGCGTAGGAGGTGGACGGGGGGTTTCAAAGTCATATTATGCCCGTGCATTATGCAGGATTAGCAGCATCAAAGGGAGGGGATAGGGGTAGCATTAATAAAGGGAAGGAATGTTAATAGTATGTAGCTGCAGTAACTAAACCACCACGTAAACAACTAAAGTATAAACTACATAGTATCATCAGTATACTAAATATACTCTCCAATAAGCTGAGCTACTAACAGTAAGTAATACATTACAATTCTATGTCGCAAAAAATATAATATGCTTCCAGCTAAACTTTTTTCTCTTACATCACACGGGTCTACCCCGTACTATATACTGCCATAGACAAACCCAACATTAAATTATATACTGTATTACTATACACCACCCTATAACTTCGACTATACATTGTAATATTACACTATGTATTATTCTACACACCCTACTGTATATCACACTGCTGTATATTCACTATACAATTACGATACTATATGCCAGTTTTTACAGTAGGAGGATGGCTATGTATAATCCCAATTGAGTAATGTGTACTTTATATCAGAATATATCACACTACAGTATACCATTTTGCGTGAAAACTTGGACTCATTATCTTGAAGTTAGCGGGGGTGGGGCGTTTTTGCTTATTAGCATCTTTAGTATCTTGCGATTCACCAACGTTGGTTGGGGCAAGCCTGACTACTGATGAGACGCTGAATGTCGAAGCGAGCCCATAGCTTGCTTTGTATTGAACTAATACTGCTGACTTTATGCACTCCAAGAAGACCGTGGGGCTGATGGGATAAAAAAAAACATTGATTTTGTTGTTTTATGCGATGAGACAGATACAGGATTGTGAATGAGACGTGTTTTTTGTCAATGTTATGGACGAATAGGTGAGAATGGAGTGAGTGTGTGCGAGTGAATGGCAAATGCCTGGAGTGTTTGGTTCGGATCAGGTGAGTGGTGTGTGGTGGTTGATGAGCATATCATGTGTGTGCCAGGTGAATGATATCTGGTGAGTGGTGAGGGCGATAGGTCAGTTGTCATGCATGTGAGGTCACGCCACCTTATCCATCCCCGAGTGTGTCAATAATAATAATAATGTCAACTTTCAACACGCCGCTACCGCACATCACTCGCTCGCTCTCGCAGAGAGGACAACGACTCTGAGGCGCGAGGAGGAACCACGGATGAGCGGGAAGGCAGCAGCCAGGCGACTAGTCGGCGCCAACGATTGCCCAAGCTCTGCGGTCCTCTACAATTTGAGGTGGTGTGGGCCAATCAATGTAGGAGGAAACCGGAGCACCTGAAGAATAACTAAACAAAAAAATGTTTACCAGGTAAAGTTCACTCAGCTTTGCAGCTCTTTTTTCAGAAACGACCTGGCCCCAAATGATAGCTCAACGAAGTGGCGTATCTTGTGGAAATTTATAGCAGTCAAATACTCAAAACGCTCGTTTATTCTCTATCTGAGGAGGTTAAAACCGGAGGACTCGGAAAAAATCAACGCGACCGCGGGGAGACAGAGACATGCAAACTCCAAATATACATCAGGCGTCTGGGTCGGGATCGAATCCACGACCTCCTGTATACCAGGCGTTGAAGGTAACATCTCACCACCGTGGTGCCCATGCGTGCGAAGGGGGCCAACACTCAATCCCATGCAGTCCACATTCTTTCTGTACCGCCTTCTCCTGGCATAGCCAGGGTATGGCACCTCCTCGACGCCCATGGCAAGGGAGTTTCACAACATCGAAGTGCGGTGATCCATTCGCTGCTGCCTCCACAGTGCTGCAGCCACGTGCAGCAGCGTCGCCGCCACCGCCCAGCTTTTGTTGTGTGCGTGTCTACACAGGAGACGGTAAAAAAAACGAGGAATAAGCAAACAATAAATGCAATTGTAAATTCTGAATTGTGACGAATTGAATTATTGGTGGGCTACATAACTGCGTGCCTAGGAACCATCCGCCAGCAGCAGGTCTACCGATGTTTTCAATACTCTTAGTTCTTTCGGTAAAGTCACGTAGGTAAAAAAAAAATTAATAATTATTTTTAGGTAAAAAAACATGAAATTTAAATTAATAATTCATTTTAATTTCATTTTTTACCTACGTGACTTTACCGAAAGAACTAAGAGTATGAATTCTTGCAGTCACGAAAGCTTCAAATCTAGATGTTTTCAATCTCAGTTTATACTAATGTTTTACATTTCCATGCATTTGTTTCCTTCTTCAGCACGCAGATGCTGATACATTAATCGAGAGATCATATGTCATTGTCTTCCTCGTCCAAGTATTAGCTACACTCATTTGATATATCGGTGTGTCTGATCCATACGTCACAGCAGGTGATAGATGCACCGTTTGTAAACGTGATTCCCTGAGCACATAGCTACGTCGATATTCAGAATTACTTCCATCTAACGTCGTCCCCCTCTCTTTTGTCCTGGCTATGATTCCGGTCTGCCTTCAATAACTCCCCTAGGTACTGTTTACATGTGATCATGTACTTTCCAGTTCCTCCAACATTGATTTCATAGGGAGCTACAATGATTTTACAATATTTTTCCACGGAAACTTTCACCACTCTACATGGTGAATAGGCCTGATTAGTTACGTCTTCATGCTAAGTATATGGTACAGTATTGGCATGAGGTGGATGTGACTGTGATTCTCGTATTGTAAAATGTTTTAGCACTAAAGTCAGGACTGGAATTAGGAATGGACGATCGGGGCGGCTACGCACGGGCGAAAATCTGTAATGGAAAATAATGAGGGCATCGACATGGGCAAATAGGGGGGGAGAGAAAGACACGGAGAGAAACAAACACAGCGAAAGATAGACACAGAAATAGTCAGTGAGAGACATAGGAGTCCAGTGAGAAACAAACACACAACAACAACAACAAATGCCATACGCAACTAAGTGGCGGTTACGTCACCACGACGCTTGTATCAGGCTATGTGCACCTTGAGGCCACGTGAAGTGTCGAACGCCCGCTGGCATGAGGTCACGGGGCAGACCCAGATGCCACGGGTCGACTGACTGAGACGACTGGCTGATGCACCACCTGTGCCCCCTACTGTGCCAACTTGCTGTGCTTTAGACACCCGGCACTCCGCTAATTGTTGTGAGCGTCGCTCCTCCGCCCTCCTTTGTTGTTGGAGGGCGACTGCATCCAACTGCACAGTAGCGTCCTTCACGAGTCTCCTCCACAGAGGCCGATCTTGACACCGCTGGTACCAGTCATCGGCAAGTCCACTCACCTCCACATCCTCCTATACCACATCACTCCATCTTTACTCTAGCCCGTACCGCGCCCGTTTCACCCCCTCGATCCGGCTGAACAAAAGCTGTTAAGGCATGTGGTGGCTGGGCATGCGGGCGACATGATCCAGCCAACGCAACCTTGCCTGCCGGAGGAGCTCACCAATGGGACTTTGTCCACATCTTTCAAGGAATTGTGAGCTCCTCACACAATCCAGCCTGGTTAAACCCAGGATGGATCGTAGGCAGGCCAGAAAAAATGTGTCTAACCGGCTAAGATGTTCCATTAAGGGTGTCCACGTTTCGCAAGCTTAGAGAAGGCAGGGAATGACCGTAGCTGAGAAGACCTGAAGCTTTGTGTGGAGTGATAGACCAGGTAGCTTCCAAACAGCGATATGCAACCAATGAAAAGATAATGCCGCTCGACTAATTCGGAGTGAGACCTCTGCTGTTAAACCGGAGACGGTCATGAGCACACTGCCAAGGTATGGGAAACTCTCCACTCTCTCCACAACTGTCCTATCACCAATTGGGAGTTGTGGGGGTAGAGTGTCCGATGGTACAAAATACCCAGGCAGGTGCTAAGTTTTGGTGGGGCTGATGGTAAGGCCCCACCTCTTAGTGGCAAGCTCCAGGTTCAGCAGCAGAGCCTCCAACTCCTCCTCTGAGTGAGCAGCAATTACACGGGCATCGATCAGCCTTCCATTGTATCTGTACCAAATGGAAATTCCTCCGGTACAGCATTGAAGGCTTCACGAACTACGTGGTCAAAATAGATGTTAAATAATGTGGGAGCCAGAGGACATCCCTGTCGCACCCCAAGGTGTACAGGGAATGGCTCTGACTCCCGGCCACGTAGTTTTACCCGGGCCCGCTCACCATCATGAAGGTCCTTAATGATTGTGAGCAGAGGGTTAGGGACTTCGAAAGCACGAAGAACTACACAGAGCCCAGGCCTACAAACACACACACACAAAGGGACACAGACACAGAGAAAAACCATCACGAGGACTCCGGTCATCCTCACAGTGGCTTTTGGCTGGCCATCGAACAAAGACAGTCACCGCATCGCGTGTTTTTTGATGCAGTTTTACGCCCGTCTGGAACGCTGTCCCGATATAAGAAAGCCACTGGAGGTATGCAATTTTAAATATAGATTGAAAACTCATTTCTTGAAACTTCTTTTTGTGTTTAGTAGGCTGTATTTCCCTCGCACCTCCGATTAGCACGGTTGGCTATCTACGGTACAAAAGAAGTTCCACATGTATATAGAGACAGACACAGAGATAGAAACATAAATACAGAAACATAGGGAGAAAGATACAGACACAGAGTGATACACAGACTGACATAGAAACAGATAGAGAAACAGAAATGTAAAGAGAGATGCAGAGAGAGAGAGCGACATACAAGGACAGACGGAGACCACCCTGTTGCTAGTGACCTCTATCCCTGCTGGTGACCTCTAGGGGTACATGAGGTTGTTTTTGTTTCCCAAGGCCACCAAACACATGAAGACTGTACCTGTCTAGAATGTTTCCTGTGTGGTATGCAGTCACATCCGATGACAGGATTCCAAGCTTTCTCGCTATCATTGGTAGTGGGTGACAGACTGTCAGCGCAGCAGGTTCGCCGAGTGGTTGCACGTCACAGCAAAAAGGGCTTTGGTTCAATTACCGACTAGGGTGCCTTTCTGAGTGGAGTTTGTATGTTCTCCCGCTGTTCTGCATGGTTTCCGGCCATCGTCAAACTGGTATTGGCCAAACATCCAATTGCTGATAAATTACCTGCATGTTATTCCATTGTGATGACACACACAGCCACATCTCCCCTACTGCGATGAAAACTGGGCAATATGGCCCTCCTGTTAAAGAGTCTGGAGACTTAATGAGGCTTTGCTGGGTAAACAAACACGTGTAATACTACTAACTAGCAGGAACCCGCGGAACTTCCGCGTGGATTTTATGATGGGGAGCAGAGCGCTATTCAGGAGTAAACTCTTAAAATTTAACACACACTCACACTTTCACATGCGAACACAAAGACAAATATCCCCCTTGTAACCTTAGCATACTCTTGGGGCAAGTGCACTTAGAGAGCAACATCTATGATGGCCGGCACGGCACACGAGGTGGATGGGCAGCAATAGGTCCGGTTGCCTGTCTACCCAGTGGGGATGTTGACACACCGCACTCGGTGCTCAATGAAGATGAGGTTGACCTCGGGGAGGCCGACCTCAGCAGGAACCTGTGGAACTCCCGTGAGGATTTTGTGAAGAGGAGCGGGGCGCGACTTCAAAACTCCACTCGCATCACGATGCCCCCCAATGTCCTCCATCATCACCGCCCATCACCATTCCCTACCCAATCCCATCACACTGTACCCCCTCCACATCTCAGTTGCATACCTGTCAACCCATACGATGTACCTGTATTCTTGTATGGGGAAATTGAGTTTCCAGGTCCATAAGGCGTAAAGCCCTTTTTTACGAGCAATTTTTTTCATGTACTATATATTACATATTCAATAATTATTTTTTATTTTTTGTCAATTTGTTTGTGTTTCTCCCTTTTGATGGGACTTTGTAGGATGAACGTTGAGATTTATAAGGGCACGGGGTGACTAATGCTGTCTGAATTGGTCTGTAATAAGGTAGGCACTGATAAGGGGTTGACATGTATGTAGTTGCTTTCCCCATCAAACCTCAGCCACTCTCCCAATCAGCATGAACCCCATCCTTCCTGCAATCACCCTCTCCAACCCCCACGAACATCACCAATCTCCATCACTCCATCCGCATCACCCGACCAACTCTAGTCCCATAATCACCATAAAGCTGGCCCATCACTGTAATCACTACCAGCATACATTTTGATTTAAAATATTTTCGTGAATGCAGGAATATATTTTGATTCTTTCGGTAAAGTCACGTAGAAAGAAAGTAAATTAAATAATAATAGAATACGACATTTCGATTGCAACACAAGCAACCATCATCAGGTACGAATGAATGAGAAAACAAACATAGCAAACTTAGAAATATAATGCAATTAAAACGTCGTATTCTATTATTATTTAATTCATTTCCTTTCGAAATTACTTTACTAAAATAACTAAAGAGTAATTCCTGCAGTCACGAAAGCTTCGAATCTAGTTTAATATATTTTGAGCTTTTCTGAGTTCTTGGGGGTGGAGAAATCCCTCCGCTCATGTAACAAAATGGGGCAAGGTGGGATTGACCCTACTGGGCCTGAGGCACCTCAAATATTGGAGGAAATAGCCTTTACATTTTTACATGAAACTTTCGTGACTGCAGGAATTCATATTATATGGTTCTTTCGGTAAAGTCACGTTGATAGAAAAAATAATAACAATAACATAATTTTAAAAATAATTAAAATATCACGACGTTTTGATCGCAACACAAGCAATCGTCATCAGGAGAAAAAAGAGGGGGAGCGCTGCTGAGGGAGGCTGTTTATAAAGGTTTAGAGATGGGCTGGGCAGCTGTTAATGTAAGAGAGGTCTCCGACACCGGCAGTAGTTCTACACCAATCATAGCATTGCACCTCGCTTCACACATCAACACTGCTGACGGTGGAGGTGGACAAGAAAACACAAATCAAGTCATGACCCAGAGTGGTTGATGACATTCTTCGAATGATTGCTGTGGTTAAAACCGTCGTCTCGGTTGAAATTGTGTCTGGGTCTGTATATATGGATGTCTTCGTGAACGAATCTTTGTTGATAGCCAGTCGGCTTGCAAAGTACCATCGTCTTTGAGAAATCAATTTCATGTGAGCCAGCCGCATTAAAGTAATGCTCAGCCACAGCAGAAGTATTGGTCCTGCTATGTTTCAGATCTGCCTTATGTTCACGAACACGTTTCGAGACATGTCGTTTGGTTTCCCCAATGTAACTGCTGCCGCAGATACAGCTTAGTTCGTAGACGCCTGGATATTGCATGTCAGGAATCTTGTCCTTCACAGATGGGTTCAAGTCACGAATTTTATGCACTGTGTTAAATCGGACCTGGATCTTGTGTTTGTTCATGATTTTGGAAATCTTTTTGGTTATCCCTGCGAAGTAAGATAAGGTGATGGTTTTCATTGGATCTTCAGATGGCTCCTTCCTCACGGTTGGGGTGATGGCTTTGTTGATTGCATAGTGTTTGAGTTCACTGGTCAGGTGTTCATGCTCGGAGATACATTGAGCTCTATGGTGTAGCATTTTGATGAGGCAATTCTTCTGGGATGAATGGTGGTGGGAATCAGGTTTTAGGTAGGCGTCAGTATGGGTTACTTTCCTGTCGACAGAATGGCTCCGAGCCATCTGGTCTCTTTTTGATTAGGACATTCAAGAAAGGTAGCATGCCATCCTTTTCTACCTCCATGGTGAATTTGATGGTTGGGTGTATGGAATTGATGTGGTTGAGGAATTGGTTAGAGCCGGTCGGCCATGTGGCTAGATGACAAACGTGTCATCCACGTACCACTTCCACAAGGACGGGCGTAGAGTGGATGCCTGGATGGCGTCCGTCTCAAATATTTCAATGAAAATATTGGTTACAACCGGAGAGAAGGGAGAACCCATTGGGTGCCTTCAGTTTTTTTGTTGTAAAATGATGGTGATAGCATTTGCTATTAAAATATGAAATAATTATTCTTTATTAGATGTTAAATAATGTTGAAGCCAGAGAACATCCCTGTCGCACATATACATACGCGCACACGTACACACACTCTCAGCGGTGATGTTAGGACTCATTACAGCTGGCTCCGCCAAACCAAATGGTTGGGTGGTTCGTATCGCCAGTGCAATTCGGCGTTGTCAAGCTGTTATTAAAAGTTTTTTTTTCTCACGGAATGTGTTATCTCTGTGTTGTCATAAATGGGGCTTTCGTTCACTAAGTGTCAACTTACAATGAGTTGGATCAATGAACGGGCCTCAGGCACACAACCTGTTCGTGAAGCGGGAACTGGCCGTAAAGTGTTATGACGGCGAGTTGCAAATATATATATTTATCGCAAGTTTGCATCTTCACGTTTACAGGGCATGTATACGTGACATATCACTCAGCAAGCAGCCACTCAGCCTGTGCGATGGCGCTAAGTAAAAAAATTGTTAATGAGCCCTGTTGCAAGAGGTAAATTTGCCTCTTGCCTGTGAGCTGCTGGTGTCAAAAATTTTACCGTGTGTAACCCGTTTGTGATGTATAACATTTTTCCCACTCAAATTCGCAATGCAAAAAGAATAGCAATGCAAATTGCTACTCTGATTAGCACGGTTGGCTATGCGAAAGAAATTCAACATACATACATACGAACTCGAGTCAATGTGAATTATCAAGACAATTTATTTACAGTTGGTAATACATAACATAGGTTTCATGAGTTAGATTGCGTAAATATAAATGTGTCGCGGAACACGCCACCACCCGACACAGTAAGGTTTGTCACGTAAACAGAACATGCCAATTAATTACAAGTACAGCAGACCGGTGTGTTGGAGAGCAAATCCACAACATTTACAATCTGAATATGACGTTTGGCCAGTAATTACAAACAGCTTCATTAGGCGACCGGAGATTTGTGTATAAATCCTCCTGTTTCATTCCTTAAAGAGGGATAGATGTGATGACGTCACTTATGAGCCCTTCTTGTGCGAAGGGGGAGGGGGTGGATTCATGTATGCATATGAATAACAATGGGGGTATCCATTACCGGTTGGGTTATTGATATGTTAATCAACGTACATTGTGCATGAACATTATTCTTGTATCTCCTGTCGTTTGAGTGCAATAAAATAACAGCACCTGGTATTGTCTGCATACAGTTGATCCCCATTTATGTATGGTGACCTGTATAGGCATGCATTTAAACAATTATTTGAACATTCAATTCTCAGCAGCACTAAGGCTGTAGCTATCCGAATGGTTAAGATTATTTTTATTTAACACGTAGGCTTTCGCGACCAATATTATTCATAATAAAGGTTTTTTGGTTAGATCACGTTATTTATAAATGTGTCGTAACTCTCCACCAATATTGAGTCACGTTGACAAAAGTCAAATAGTTCACGACAATTTGTCTTTTGTCAACATGACAATTTTTTACCGTTCAGCTGTGTCGGGTGGTGGAGGGTTACGACACATTTATAAATAACGCGATGAATCCCAAAAATCTTTATTATTAATTATTTGTATTTATCTCCATTTCGATAGATTCTCTAATTAGTCTTGGCCAGTAGTAACTAGTCTTGCACAGAACGTCAATGAGTGTCCTTGTTGGCATGCGTGTTCTAACACTGCTGACAGTTGTATTTGGGAGTATTTCATATTTCTTTGGTGTTAATTTAGTCTCGTGCTGATCATTCTTACTGTCTGCTCAACATAGCATTGGGCACAAGTGCAATTCATCCGTTATAGACCTTCTGTTAAATGCTTCGTTAATAAATCTTCTGACTCAGATGTTTTTTTTCTACAAAAATATCACTAGTTTATCCATTACTCCCACAATGTACGGTATTTTAAATATTTTTAATTAATAACACGAGTTAAACTGACCAAGTAATTCAAACTACTAAAATACCGTACATCAACTAGCCAGATTTTTGGAAAAACAAAACATCCGAATCAGAGTTGGCGCAGTACACAAAATACAAAAACGAATATCTGGTACTAAAGATGTTTTACCGAATCTTGATTTGAAGTTTTCGTGACTGCAAGAATCCATATACTCTTTGGTTCTTTCGGTAAAGTCACGTAGTTAGAAATAAAATAAAACAAATCACGACGTTTCGATCACAACACAAGCGAACTTCATCAGGTGGGACAACCACAGCAAGAAAATATTTGCTGAAGTGGGCGAGAGAGCTGCCGTGGCATGAGGTTATATAGGTAAGAAAGGGGGGAGGAGAAAGGGGGGAAAGAGAGATAGAGAGAGGGGGGGGAGCGCTGCGTGAGTGCTCGGGGGAGAAAGGATGTGAGGCCAGAGGTGGGGGAGTGGGCAGGGCTGGAAGTGGGAGGCTGGGACAGCTGGGGATGCGGGGAGAAATTATCTCGGAAAAATAGGCAAGTACCCGGCAGATACACATCCATAAAGAGTTAAGGTTTTACCTGGTTAATAACACCCTTCCAATGAGTGCTCCATTTGTATCCATCTTCTCGGTTGAAGTTATGTTTATATATCTGGATGGCTTCATGAACAAACGTTTTATAGTAGCCAGAAGGTTTGCAGAGTACCTTGGTCTCGGAAAAAAAACATTATCATGCGAGCCCACAGCATTATAACAAAGGTCAGCCATGGCAGAGGTATTGGTTTTCTGCCGTGTTTCAGATCTGCCTTGTGTTCGCGAACACGGTCCGAGAGATGTCGTTTCGTTTCCCCAATGTAACTGCTACCGCAAGTTTGTAAACTCCAGGATATTGCATGTCAGGAATCACATCCTTCACAGATGCGATTAGATAACGGTTTTTGTGTACTGTATTGAATCGGACCTGGATTTTGTGTTTGTTTAAGATTTTCGAAATATTTTTGGTAACACCTGCTATGTATGGTAACGCGATAGTTTTGATCGGCTTCTCAGGGGGTTGTTTCTCCATGGTTGGAAAAACAGCTTTGGGAATAATGCGGTCCGAGTACCCATTCATCTTGAGGGCCTGGTGTATGTTTGTCTAAATAATCAAGTTCAAGACGGGGTAGTCTTATCCTCTCTGAGATTAGAGAAAGGCTAGCTCTGAATACGATTAGTTTGGCGTTAGAAGTGACAGAAGCAGATGTTAGTGTAAGAGTATGGATGCCTGCAGTCACGAAAGCTTCAAATCAAGATTGAACCACCTCTACGGGTAAGGTTTTCACACATCTGTTAGAGCTTTTAACAGACTACGAGACAAGGTGGCTCACATGATCGAGTCTTTCACCTTTCTGAAGAGATGCTGCGACAACAAGGTAATACCGACCACATTTACACTGTGGTCGGTATTACCTTATCACTACTCCTAACGTCAAACGGATCTAATTCAGAGCGAGCCTTTCTCTAATCTCAGAGAGGATAAGACTACTCCGTCTTGAACTTGATAATTTAGACAAATGTCTCCTACAATCACACTTAACATTAACAGATAAAATGTCCGCATTTGATTGGAACCTTGTAGATAACATGTCTACTTATTCTGCCGCAACAATGTCCTCCAAATGTAAGGTTAACCTTATTGCTAAATTCAATAACTTGTCAAAAAATAAAAATCAGATCCACACATTAAAAAGCTAGATGTTAACAAGACTTATCAATCAGAGTAGCAGCACAATCTCCGATAGCCTAAAATCGGTACTAGCTAGAGGGATGAATTTTGCTGTCACCCCCAAACACATCCCAGTCGATTATATAATTGCCCAGGTAGATGTAGCCCTCAAATGCTTGGGGCACATCCCGACAGACGTGGCAACATCTGAAATTGCCACCATCCTTAAAAATGCTAAGAAACCCATTAGTAACATCACCAAAGACGAGCGCTCTGAACTCGCTAAATTGAAAAAGAGAGATGACATAGTCATCCTCTCAGCCGACAAGGACAATGCTCCTGTCATCCTGGATAAAACCACATACAACAACAAAATCCAGGACCTTCTTAATGATGGAAGTTACACTAAAATCAACAAAGATCCTACCAACCGCCTGAGTACAAAAACCAACAATATCATTACCAGTTCAACTCCTCTAATAGAGCCATTCAAACGGCTCTCCCTTAAACCTTCTGCTACTAGACCACCCAGATTCTATGGTCTTTCAAAATTCCATAAAGAAGGCACTCCACTTCGGCCCATCGTTTCCACTATCAACTCACCTACCTACAAACTGGCCCGTTGTCTGTCTGATACCTTGCTTCCATTCACGGGCAAGACCACCTCAGCAGTACATAACTCAGCTCAATTGGGCTCTCTAATCAAGAGCATTTCACTGTCCCCAGATGATTTGCTCGTCAGCTTTGATGTAGTTTCTCTGTTCACCAAGGTTCCTGCACCTGACACCTTAGCAATAATTGAAGACTTAGTCCAACATGGACTGAATCCTGATGTACATACTCTGGTTAGGCACTGCCTTACCAACACTTACTTCACCTGGAATGGTACTTTCTACAAACAAAATGAAGGTTCCCCCCCTTATCACCAGTGATTGCGAATGTTTTCATGGAGAAATTTGAAACAGATGCCATCCAGATATCCACCCTACGTCCTTCATTGTGGAAGAGAAATATAGACGACACTTTCGGTGTTTGGCCTGCCAGTATTGAACCAATTTCTCAACCACATCAATTCCATACACCCATCCATCAAATTCACCATGGAAGCAGAGAAGGATGGTAAGCTACCATTCCTGGATGTTTTATTTGAGAAGAGACTTGATGGCTCGTTGGGACACTGTCTACAGGAAAGCCACCCACACAGATTCCTACCTGAAACCGGATTCCCACCCCCATCCGGCACAGAAGAATTCTCATCAAAACACTACACAATAGGGCCAACTGCATTTACGACCGACACCACCTAGCCAGTGAACTGGAACACGTACACCAGCCCTCAAGATTAATGAGACCGCATTATTCGCTAAGCTGTTTCTCCAACCATGGAGAAACAACCCCCTGAGAAGCCGATCAAAACCATCACGTTACCATACATAGCAGGTGTTACCAAACAGATTTCCAAAATATTAAACAAACACAAGATCCAGGTCCGATTCAATACAGTAGACAAAATCAGTGATCTAATCCCATCTGTGAAGGATGTCATTCCTGACATGCAATATCCTGGGGTTTACAAATCGAGTTGTACCTGTGGTAGCAATTACATTGGGGAAACGAAACGACATGTCTCGGACTGTGTTCGCGAACACAAGGCAGATATATAAACATAACTTCAACCGAGAAGATGGATACAAATGGAGCACTCATTGGAAGGATGTTATTAACCAGGTAAAACCTTAACTGTTTATGGTTTCATCATATCTGCCGGGTACTAGCCTATTTTCCGAGTTAATTTCTACCCGCATCCCCAGCTTTCCACTTCCAGCCCCGCCCACTTCCCCCCCCCCACCTCATGTCCTCTCTCCCCCGAACGCTCACGCAGCGCCCCCCCCCCCTACCCCATACCCCCCCCCTCTCTCTCTCCCCCTTTGCTGCTCCCCCTTTTCTTACCTACATAACCTCTTGGCACGGCAGCTCTCTCGCCCACTTCAGCAAATGTTTTCTTGCTGTGGTTGTCCCACCTGATGATGGACACTTGTGTTGCGCCCGAAACTTCGTGATTTGTTTAATTTTATTTCTAACTACGTGACTTTACCGAAAGAACCAAAGAGTATATGGATTCCTGCAGTCCCGAAAGCTTCAAATCAAGATTCGGTAATACATCTTTAGTACCAGATATTAGATTTTGTATTTTTTGTACTGTACCAACTCTGATTCGGATGTTTTGTTTTTCCAAAAATCTGGCTAGTTGTTGTTCGATATTTTAGTAGTTTGAATTACTTCGTAAGTTTCAACTCGTGTTAATAATTAAAACTATTCAAAATACGTACATTGTGGGAGTAATGGATAAACTAGTGATATTTTTGGAAAAACAAAACATCCGAGTCAGATTTGGCATGGTACAAAACATACATAAATTAATATCTAGTACTGAAGATTTATTAACGAAGCATTCAACAGAAGGTGTGCAACGGATTAATTGCACTTGTGCCAAATGCTATATTGGGCAGATATGACGAATGATCAGCACGACCAAAAGAACACCAAATCAATATCAAATACTCCCAAATACAACTGTCAGCAGTGGCAGAATACGCATGAGGAGCGATCTCCCAGAGTTTCCCAGCGGAAGAACCGTGTTCACCGGAGGTGCCGAACCAGCAGCACACTCAATCTCCCATCTCGCAGGCGGCGGGGTCGGGGTGGGGCGGACGCTCGTGCCTGCTTACCACAGTTGGCTGGCGCAAGGCGCAACGTTGATAAATCTGCGGAAGAAAACGAGCGTCAAGCCGCACAGTCCGTTGGTGCCCCCCCCTCCCATCTTTCCCACCTGGCACACGCAAGCTGAGTCAGCGCAGCAGGAGGGGTACGGCGCGGGGGTGAAGCCGAAAGAGGTCCCGTGTCCGTGCCTGGACGGGATGTGGCGCCGGGTGTGAACGGCGATGCTCTCGTGACCGTGCGTTCGTTTGTGTGTATGCACGCGTGCGTCTCACCTGTGGCCGTCCTTCTGCTGCACGAACCCCGGTGGCTGTTGGTTTTCATACAATGGGGAAGCATCTCCCTCCCGGGGCTGGGAGACCTGTGAAGGAGACCGCCATGGACATTAGCTCGTCGAGAACGCCCGAGGCAAACGAGCGATTCGCTCGCACATCCGAAACCCATGCTCTGGGCTTCACAGCGAACACCTTAACATGGCTATCATTGCATGTGTGTGTACGCATATGTTGGTACTTGTACGTGTGTGTATGTACGTGCGGAGCAGTAGTGTAGCGGATAGCGCGCTGCCCTACTAACCCGGTGGCCCGACTTCTATGGCCGCTTATGGACAATACCAGTGACGATTATCTGAATGGGTCCTGGGGCTTCCCGAAGTCGACTGAGCCTCAAATGAGTACTTTGTGAAGTGTGTCAACATTGTCATTGGGAAGACAAAGGCGGCCGGGCGTAGTGTTGGCCACCTACCCCCTTGTGTGCCACAATGACGACCTTCATAGATGCTTGCTAACAGCACTTGCTCCAAAAGTCTTTTAGGCTCTGTAGGCGATCTTTGTCTTTTTTACAGTTCTGTATGTGTTTGCATATGCAAGTAACTCCCTACCGATTCATGGCCAAACTTCCAATCAGCTAGCCGTGGCTTGCTGGAAGTGCCCCGGTCAAGGTACAGCATACCACTTGCATCCACAACCGTGGTGTCCGGGTTCACGAGTTCCTGCAGTAGGGAGAATAGGAAATCAGCACGCGGTGAACATATGGACACGGGCCACTTGCCCAAGTGCCATTCGTCACGACGTCCCGGTGATAGTTTGCCTCTCGAGAAGAAACATTAACTCACACTCATCAACGATACTGTGGCCTTGAAATAAAAAAACATAAACATGCATATGTGTAATTGGCGAGATACAGAGTTATATTCACCATTTCGAGAGGTGGAGGGGCACAAGGGTCGTCCTTGAGGAGGCCATCATCATCTGTATCGATGGGCGTGGAGTCTGTTAACATCTCGGACTCAGACTGTGGCAGGTAGCCACTGCTGCCCCCGCTGCTGGCGCCACTGCTGCTGCCGCTGCTGCTGTTGCTTTTGCAGAAGCTGCTACCACAGCCGACGTACATGTCGATGCTGATGCTGGCGTGGCTCATGTGCACACTGTTGCTGCTTCCCTCGAGGAGCAGCGCGTCCGCAGTGTGGACGGGGTGGAAGCTCATCGCCTCATCCACGAGCTCGATCAGCGCATCCCGGTCTATCTCTCGCCGGGCGGTTGTTCCTGCGACAAAAGGACCACCCCCCTCGTGACTCACGCGCACTCGCAGCGCCAGAGAAGGTGGCATCGCAGAACGACTTTCAAAACCGTTTGGACGAGAGCCTCTGTCCGCATTAAAGGCACTGCTTCAACATGTCTTACCTTTATCCCGACCCTGATGCCTGTTGTATATTGGGAATTTGCATGTCTCTCTCCCTGTGGTCACGTATATTTTTCTCACGGTCCTCCGGTTTTTCCCTCCACATTTAGAATCAACATCACGTGTTTAGCAACACCTTAGACTGGGCGAGTCTCTCATCGCGAGCTGAGCTCAATCTCCTCACCTGGTCTCCTACCCTTGCCAGACAAGTCCATCGTGCGCCTCCATCTGCCGAGCGCCTTCTTGACATCTCCTTCCATGCTCTCCTTCTCCTCCTCCTTCCGCTCCTTGGCGGCATCGACCGCGGCGGCGTCCCGCCACAGCTCCTCCAGGACCTGGCGCGCCCTCATCTGGGTCTTGGCGAGCTTTCTCTGCGCCTTGAGGAGGGCTTTATCCGCCGCTGACCGACGTGACCCCTTCCCACAAAAAAGGCCCCAGCAGAACAGGCTGCTCTCCTCCTTCTCCGGCAGGTCGTTGTCGGGCGACAGGTTGTAACGCGTCGCGGTCGGAATGTGGTCAATGACCACTTGTCTGCAAAGGCAGACGGAGTGTAATTTGGGGTCACAGATGCTTTGCAGCCGTCGCGCCAACAGTCACGGGCTTCTGTCAACTTGCATTCACACTCGAGTCAAGTGAAATTAGAATCTTTATTTATATTGGAGGAATACGATGAACTATGAAGCTATTTTGGGGCCGTCCATAAATGACGTCTCGCACCTAGGGGGAGGGAGGGGGGTCAGACATTTGTGACGATGTGTGACGAGGGGGGGAGGGGGTTTTGATAAATGTGACGTCACATCAAAATGCGCAACTTTAAATAAACTTAATTAAATAGAATTGTTATGACAACACTAATTTTGATTAATTTTCATTAATAACTATTCGATTCTACACTATGGGAACCTCATTTGCCAGTAAAAATATGATAATTGGTTCTTTACCCTTCTATCTGGCAACAAAACTGACACCTTTTTACAAGGAGTCATGTTTGCATAGACCGCAATACCTGCAGTCATAATACAAACAAAAGAACATAACTCTGATAATGTGCACTGTCCTTAAAGTTGATTGATCCACACCCGAGACAGCTTTCCTTAGAGCCTAGTCTCATATGGGTTGGACCAGATGACGCCAAAAGGCGCACAACTCAAAGACAATGCACCATCAGAGTATGAGAGCTCGGGGCAAGCATCTACACTATGGGAACCTCATTTGCCAGTAAAAATATGATAATTGGTTATTTACCCTTCTATCTGGCAACAAAACTGACACCTTTTTACAAGGAGTCATGTTTGCATAGACCGCAATACCTGCAAACATGACTCCTTGTAAAAAGGTGTCAGGTTTGTTGCCAGATATAAGGGTAAAGAACCAATTATCAACTATTCGATTATTTATATTTACTAAGGTCACCTTTTTATTTATTCCATGAAGGAGCATTTTGCTTCTCCATGGGAAAATGGAGAAACATAAATTAATACAAAATTTGAATTATTGTTAATAAACATTTTGATTCTAATGATTCTACCAGGACTTTTCATTCTGTGGAATGAATATGTGATTGTTATAATTGTACTCTCCATTTTGCTTCTTTCTACTACAAAATTTCAACTATTTTTTATAGTTATAATTACCTAAAAAAATTTATAATCATAAGAAAATTTCAATATAATATTCTGAACATCTGCAGTTTTATTTAGGCGTTGAATATTTGTAAATGAATTGTATGCTAAATTTCAGCTTTCTAATGCCTCCTTTTAAATAAATGTTTCTCCTATAAGTGCAGCACCACGTAAAATACGCACTACAATGGCAATAGTTTAAAGTGATTTGAAGCATGTTTTAGTTTCAAAATGTAAATATGGTTGGGGGGGGGGCAGAGCCTAGTGACGTCATATTTGAAGGGGGTCTGACTTTTTGTGACGCCGTGTGACGAGGGGGGGGGGAGCAAAAATCGGCCAAAATCGCGTGACGTCATTTATGGACGGCCCCTATTCATAGATGTCTAGTTGGGGGTTGCTCAAAAAGTTACAACAATACAAAAACACGATAGGAGTGCAAAGTACAGGAAAGGTAAGCAAATCACTTCAAAAATATATACAAATGAAACTCAACTAGGTTCATCCTACCAGGTAAAGCCCACAGAGCTATTAGCTTTTTTCAGAAGCCAGATGGCCACAAATGGTAGAGGGGGCCGTCGGGATAAGAGGGGATGTCGGCAGGAGTGGATGAGAGAGAGCAGCTGATGAGGAGGAGAGAGCAGTGCATGAGGAGGATGAGAGAGAGTTGCGTGTGAAGGAGGGATTGGAGGACTGGAACGCTTTGCCTGTCTCCATGTGTTGGTGCGGAGAGTTCGCTCCCAAGAGAAAAGCAACTTATAGTCTGCCTCCTGTGTCTCTGTTGTGTCCACGTGTCTCCCTCACGGTCTGTATCAATGTCCGTCTGAAAGCAACGAGCGATCTGACGAAGGCCTCGGCCACAACACAGGCGGCGTGTGCCGTGTCCAGGGCCGTCGTCTCCCTCGCCCGCTGCACACGTGTCACAGGCGTCTTTGTCTCTCTCCCCAGTGCCGTCTCACACTCACCTCGGAGATGTTCTCATCCTTCGACCGTCTGCGGCAGCAAGTCGGCGAGAAGGGTCTTCAGTGAAGCTGGGAGAGCGAGGCGAGTGAGAGGCTCCCCCAGAGAGGCGAGTCTCGGCGTCGTGAGTCTCGGAGTGAACCGACTGGAGCGGGAGCCTCCACTGCAATGTCGCACAACGGGCGGCAGTTGGGCGTGACGTCACGCGACGGTGGGCGGGGCCTGTGTCTGTGGGGGGGAGGGGCGCGTGGGATTGGGGGGAGGGTTGTGAGGGGGAGGGGCTTGCGGGGGATGGGGGGGCGTGCGGGGCGGGGCTCTCCAACGGGCGATGCACCAAGCGTCCCCAATAGCGTTTTTGTGTTGTTGTTACATGACAACAACAACACGTGTTTGTGTTGTTGTTACATAACATAAAAACAACACTTGTTTGTGTTATATTCTTGGTTCTTTCGGTAAAGTCACGTACGAGGGAAATAATAAAGTAATACAAATATCAAACAACAAAATTCTCACGACGTTTCGACTGAAACACAAGCAATCATCATCAGGTGTGAAATTCACAGAAAGAAATTTTGAAAAAAGTGGCGTTTTTTCTTAACTTTAACAACCCAGGACAGCGATTGCTCAGCCAGAAACCATCTTCTCGGTTGAAATTGTCTTTGTGTTTGTATATGTGGATAGCCTCATGAAAGAATCTCTTCTGGCTTAGCAATCATTGGATGTGATTAACCATTTCGGGTCTTAATTGATTGTGTTCACGCTAACGGTGACTTTCAGACCGCATTCCATTCTCCTTCTCTCCCCCCTCCTCCGTTCCGAGCATAGATGGACTCGTCCGTCTGAACGACCGCTAGTTGCTGTCCGTGGTGCTGACGTTAAGAAAAAAACGCCACTTTTTCAAATCTTCTTGCTGTGGTTTTCAGACCTGGCGATGATTGCCTGTGTTGCAATAGAAACGTCGTGAGAATTTTATAGTTTTATTTTTTATTATTTTATTATTTCCTTTCTACGTGACTTTACCGAAAGAGCCAAGAATATGAATCCCTACAGTCAGGAAAGCTTTAAATCGAAATTTAATTGCACCATTACTATAAATTCCCTAACATCAGAACCATAATCTTCATTTAGGCTGGAGGGATCCGATGAGCTATGAATCTCTTTTTACAGATGTCCAGTTCGGGCTGGTTACATGTAATTGCGGTATTGCTATCAATATCAGCAGGAATCCGCGAAACTTCGGCGAGGATTTGGGCAGTCCTCGATTTACGAAGGGAATCTGTTCTAACGACATACAAGAGAAAAACAAAGATCCCCCGTGTAGCCTTGGTAGACTGTCGGGGCAAGTGCTGTTAGTGAGCACCTATGAAGGCCGGCACGGCACACGAGGGGGTGGGTACCATGCCCGGCCACCTTTGTCTCCCCAGTAGCGATGTTTACACACCACACCAGGTACTCATTTCAGGCTGAGTCGACCTAGGGGAGGCTCAGGACGCATTAAGATAATCCTCACTGGTGTTGGCCTTGAGCGAGAATCAAACTCGGGTCGCTGGGTTCGTCGAGCAGCGCGCTAACGTCTTCATTACAACAAAGCGCTCACAACTACACTACTGCTCCCGACCCAACTTTCACGTACACAAAAAAAAAGACAAAGATCCCCCTATAGCCTTAACAGACTGGTGGGGCAAGTGCTGTTAGCGAGCAGCACATCTGAAGGACCGAATGGCACACGAGGTGGGTGGCCAGCACCACGCTCGGCGACCTTTTTCTCCACAGTGGCGTTGTTTACACACCGCACCAGGTAGGCATTTCAGACTAAGTAGACCTAGGTGCTCGGGGATAATCGTCACAGCTGTTAAGGCACATTCACATGCACACAGACTAAGATCCCTCACATAGCTTTAACAGACTGTTGGGGCGAGTGCAGTTAGCGAGCAAATATGAAGGCCGACACGGCACACAAGAGGGTGGGTGGCCAGCACCACAGCGGACCGCCTTTGTCTCCCAAATGGCGATGTTTACTGGTACTCATTTTAGGCCGAGTCTTCAGTGCAGGTGTTCCTAAGGCGGGTGCTCATACGTCGGGTGTTCGTAAGTCGAGGGTTTCCTGTAATTTTCATTTTACGGTCCAGCTGATTTTAACTAGAAACTGATAACCTATGGCAGATAGCCTCTAAACTAGCTTAAAGAAAAATCTGTGGTTCATGTGGTGGATGGAGCTGAACAGGGCCAACTGTTGGAGGGGCGAGGCCAAGGCAAGGAGTGAGGCCAGCCTCTGGAGAGGCAAAAAGGGAGACATGTGTGAGTTATGGCACAGATTATGAATCGGTTTACATAAGCCGGTGTGTTTTCGCAGCATTAATTTGAGTAGTTCTCAAATAATAGAATCGGAAGATAACTTATTTTGACCGTATTAATCCAGCTGGCTATGGTATTAAATGTGAACTTTGTACGACGTATGAATTTTATCTCAGAATTTAAAAAAATATATAATCCAGTGCGTGACACAGGTCGGGTGTTTGATGGCAATCTGAAACACCCACCATAATCACCCATGGGTGTCTTTGGATTTGCACATTGCCTATGTTATGACTCTTGACCTCGATTAAAAAAACAAGTCACGTGCTGCAGTGCAATGACAACTCAGTGAAAATTCGTAAATAACAAACTGTGGTCTTAAAAGTATTTATTTTTTAATACGCGACATCTGGTCAATTGCTCTTCTTCATAGCACGTAAAGCCAACACGTGCGTCAACAACACTGCCGGAGCAGCCCCTGCTGGACTAAACGCGCTATTGTGCCACGGAGACAATACGCATTAGACGGCCAAAAGCGAGTGGTGTCAAGTATGATCGTGATTATTATGAGGCTTTTCGATTTAAAGCTTTCGTGACTGCAGGGATTCATCTTCTTGGTTCTTTCGGTGAAGTCACGTAGAATGGAAATAATAAAATAATAAAAATAAAACATAATCAAATAATTCTCACGACGTTTCGGCCACAACGCAAGCAGCCGTCCTCAGGTGAAGAACAGGTCTGTCGAGAAGACAGCGTCTGAATGAAACACCCCAGGCTTGGAGTGTATATTTAAGCTGGGTTGGAGGGGGAAGAGCGCCTTGACAAAATAATTTGCATATCAAGAGGAATTTAGCATATTTATGGGAAATATAGATATGGGATTAGTACTACTTGTGAAATGCGTAGGAGGTGGGCGGGGGGTTTCAAAGTCATATTATGCCCGTGCATTATGCAGGATTAGCAGCATCAAACGGAGGGGATAGGGGTAGCATTAATAAAGGGAAGGAATGTTAATAGTATGTAGCTGCAATAACTAAACCACCACGTAAAAAACTAAAGTATAAACTACATAGTATCATCAGTATACTAAATATACTCTCCAATAAGCTGAGCTACTAACAGTAAGTAATACATTACAATTCTATGTCGCAAAAAATATAATATGCTTCCAGCTAAACTTTTTTCTCTTACATCACACGGGTCTACCCCGTACTATATACTGCCATAGACAAACCCAACATTAAATTATATACTGTATTACTATACACCACCCTATAACTTCGACTATACATTGTAATATTACACTATGCATTATTCTACACACCCTACTGTATATCACACTGCTGTATATTCACTATACAATTACGATACTATATGCCAGTTTTTACAGTAGGAGGATGGCTATGTATAATCCCAATTGAGTAATGTGTACTTTATATCAGAATATATCACACTACAGTATACCATTTTGCGTGAAAACTTGGACTCATTATCTTGAAGTTAGCGGGGGTGGGGCGTCTTTGCTTATTAGCATCTTTAGTATCTTGCGATTCACCAACGTTGGTTGGGGCAAGCCTGACTACTGATGAGACGCTGAATGTCGAAGCGAGCCCATAGCTTGCTTTGTATTGAACTAATACTGCTGACTTTATGCACTCCAAGAAGACCGTGGGGCTGATGGGATAAAAAAAAAACATTGATTTTGTTGTTTTATGCGATGAGACAGATACAGGATTGTGAATGAGACGTGTTTTTTTGTCAATGTTATGGACGAATAGGTGAGAATGGAGTGAGTGTGTGCGAGTGAATGGCAAATGCCTGGAGTGTTTGGTTCGGATCAGGTGAGTGGTGTGTGGTGGTTGATGAGCATATCATGTGTGTGCCAGGTGAATGATATCTGGTGAGTGGTGAGGGCGATAGGTCAGTTGTCATGCATGTGAGGTCACGCCACCTTATCCGTCCCCGAGTGTGTCAATAATAATAATAATAATGTCAACTTTCAACACGCCGCTACCGCACATCACTCGCTCGCTCTCGCAGAGAGGACAACGACTCTGAGGCGCGAGGAGGAACCACGGATGAGCGGGAAGGCAGCAGCCAGGCGACTAGTCGGCGCCAACGATTGCCCAAGCTCTGCGGTCCTCTACAATTTGAGGTGGTGTGGGCCAATCAATGTGGGAGGAAACCGGAGCACCTGAAGAATAACTAAACAAAAAAATGTTTACCAGGTAAAGTTCACTCAGCTTTGCAGCTCTTTTTTCAGAAACGACCTGGCCCCAAATGATAGCTCAACGAAGTGGCGTATCTTGTGGAAATTTATAGCAGTCAAATACTCAAAACGCTCGTTTATTCTCTATCTGAGCAGGTTAAAACCGGAGGACTCGGAAAAAATCAACGCGACCACGGGGAGACAGAGACATGCAAACTCCAAATATACAGCAGGCGTCTGGGTCGGGATCGAATCCACGACCTCCTGTATACCAGGCGTTGAAGGTAACATCTCACCACCGTGGTGCCCATGCGTGCGAAGGGGGCCAACACTCAATCCCATGCAGTCCACATTCTTTCTGTACCGCCTTCTCCTGGCATAGCCAGGGTATGGCACCTCCTCGACGCCCATGGCAAGGGAGTTTCACAACATCGAAGTGCGGTGATCCATTCGCTGCTGCCTCCACAGTGCTGCAGCCACGTGCAGCAGCGTCGCCGCCACCGCCCAGCTTTTGTTGTGTGCGTGTCTACACAGGAGACGGTAAAAAAAACGAGGCATAAGCAAACAATAAATGCAATTGTAAATTCTGAATTGTGACGAATTGAATTATTGGTGGGCTACATAACTGCGTGCCTAGGAACCATCCGCCAGCAGCAGGTCTACCGATGTTTTCAATACTCTTAGTTCTTTCGGTAAAGTCACGTAGGTAAAAAAAAATTAATAATTATTTTTAGGTAAAAAAACATGAAATTTAAATTAATAATTCATTTTAATTTCATTTTTTACCTACGTGACTTTACCGAAAGAACTAAGAGTATGAATTCTTGCAGTCACGAAAGCTTCAAATCTAGATGTTTTCAATCTCAGTTTATACTAATGTTTTACATTTCCATGCATTTGTTTCCTTCTTCAGCACGCAGATGCTGATACATTAATCGAGAGATCATATGTCATTGTCTTCCTCGTCCAAGTATTAGCTACACTCATTTGATATATCGGTGTGTCTGATCCATACGTCACAGCAGGTGATAGATGCACCGTTTGTAAACGTGATTCCCTGAGCACATAGCTACGTCGATATTCAGAATTACTTCCATCTAACGTCGTCCCCCTCTCTTTTGTCCTGGCTATGATTCCGGTCTGCCTTCAATAACTCCCCTAGGTACTGTTAACATGTGAGCATGTACTTTCCAGTTCCTCCAACATTGATTTCATAGGGAGCTACAATGATTTTACAATATTTTTCCACGGAAACTTTCACCACTCTACATGGTGAATAGGCCTGATTAGTTACGTCTTCATGCTAAGTATATGGTACAGTATTGGCATGAGGTGGATGTGTCTGTGATTCTCGTATTGTAAAATGTTTTAGCACTAAAGTCAGGACTGGAATTAGGAATGGACGATCGGGGCGGCTACGCACGGGCGAAAATCTGTAATGGAAATTAATGAGGGCATCGACATGGGCAAATAGGGGGGGAGAGAAAGACACGGAGAGAAACAAACACAGCGAAAGATAGACACAGAAATAGTCAGTGAGAGACATAGGAGTACAGTGAGAAACAAACACACAACAACAAATGCCATACGCAACTAATTGGCGGTTACGTCACCACGACGCTTGTATCAGGCTATGTGCACCTTGAGGCCACGTGAAGTGTCGAACGCCCGCTGGCATGAGGTCACGGGGCAGACCCAGATGCCACGGGTCGACTGACTGAGACGACTGGCTGATGCACCACCTGTGCCCCCTACTGTGCCAACTTGCTGTGCTTTAGACACCCGGCACTCCGCGCATTGTTGTGAGCGTCGCTCCTCCGCCCTCCTTTGTTGTTCGAGGGCGACTGCATCCAACTGCACAGTAGCGTCCTTCACGAGTCTCCTCCACAGAGGCCGATCTTGACACCGCTGGTACCAGTCATCGGCAAGTCCACTCACCTCCACATCCTCCTATACCACATCACTCCATCTTTACTCTAGCCCGTACCGCGCCCGTTTCACCCCCTCGATCCGGCTGAACAAAAGCTGTTAAGGCATGTGGTGGCTGGGCATGGGGGCGACATGATCCAGCCAACGCAACCTTGCCTGCCGGAGGAGCTCACCAATGGGACTTTGTCCACATCTTTCAAGGAATTGTGAGCTCCTCACACAATCCAGCCTGGTTAAACCCAGGATGGATCGTAGGCAGGCCAGAAAAAATGTGTCTAACCGGCTAAGATGTTCCATTAAGGCTGTCCACGTTTCGCAAGCTTAGAGAAGGCAGGGAATGACCGTGGCTGAGAAGACCTGAAGCTTTGTGTGGAGTGATAGACCAGGTAGCTTCCAAACAGCGATATGCAACCAATGAAAAGATAATGCCGCTCGACTAATTCGGAGTGAGACCTCTGCTGTTAAACCGGAGACGGTCATGAGCACACTGCCAAGGTATGGGAAACTCTCCACTCTCTCCACAACTGTCCTATCACCAATTGGGAGTTGTGGGGGTGGAGTGTCCGATGGTACAAAATACCCAGGCAGGTGCTAAGATTTGGTGGGGCTGATGGTAAGGCCCCACCTCTTAGTGGCAAGCTCCAGGTTCAGCAGCAGAGCCTCCAACTCCTCTTCTGAGTGAGCAGCAATTACACGGGCATCGATCAGCCTTCCATTGTATCTGTACCAAATGGAAATTCCTCCGGTACAGCATTGAAGGCTTCACGAACTACGTGGTCAAAATAGATGTTAAATAATGTGGGAGCCAGAGGACATCCCTGTCGCACCCCAACGTGTACAGGGAATGGCTCTGACTCCCGGCCACGTAGTTTTACCCGGGCCCGCTCACCATCATGAAGGTCCTTAATGATTGTGTGCAGAGGGTTAGGGACTTCGAAAGCACGAAGAACTACACAGAGCCCAGGCCTACAAACACACACACACAAAGGGACACAGGCACAGAGAAAAACCATCACGAGGACTCCGGTCATCCTCACAGTGGCTTTTGGCTGGCCATCGAACAAAGACAGTCACCGCATCGCGTGTTTTCTGATGCAGTTTTACGCCCGTCTGGAACGCTGTCCCGATATAAGGAAGCCACTGGAGGTATGCAATTTTAAATATAGATTGAAAACTCATTTCTTGAAACTTCTTTTTGTGTTTAGTAGGCTGTATTTCCCTCGCACCTCCGATTAGCACGGTTGGCTATCTACGGTACAAAAGAAGTTCCACATGTATATAGAGACAGACACAGAGATAGAAACATAAATACAGAAACATAGGGAGAAAGATACAGACACAGAGTGATACACAGACTGACATAGAAACAGATAGAGAAACAGAAATGTAAAGAGAGATGCAGAGAGAGAGCGACATACAAGGACAGACGGAGACCACCCTGTTGCTAGTGACCTCTATCCCTGCTGGTGACCTCTAGGGGTACATGAGGTTGTTTTTGTTTCCCAAGGCCACCAAACACATGAAGACTGTACCTGTCTAGAATGTTTCCTGTGTGGTATGCAGTCACATTGTGATGAAACACACAGCCACATCTCCCCTACTGCGATGAAAACTGGGCAATATGGCCCTCCTGTTAAAGAGTCTGGAGACTTAATGAGGCTTTGCTGGGTAAACAAACACGTGTAATACTACTAACTAGCAGGAACCCGCGGAACTTCCGCGTGGATTTTATGATGGGGAGCAGAGCGCTATTCAGGAGTAAACTCTTAAAATTTAACACACACTCACACTTTCACATGCGAACACAAAGACAAATATCCCCCTTGTAACCTTAGCATACTCTTGGGGCAAGTGCACTTAGAGAGCAACATCTATGATGGCCGGCACGGCACACGAGGTGGATGGGCAGCAATAGGTCCGGTTGCCTGTCTACCCAGTGGGGATGTTGACACACCGCACTCGGTGCTCAATGAAGATGAGGTTGACCTCGGGGAGGCCGACCTCAGCAGGAACCTGTGGAACTCCCGTGAGGATTTTGTGAAGAGGAGCGGGGCGCGACTTCAAAACTCCACTCGCATCACGATGTCCCCCAATGTCCTCCATCATCACCGCCCATCACCATTCCCTACCCAATCCCATCACACTGTACCCCCTCCACATCTCAGTTGCATATCTGTCAACCCATACGATTTACCTGTATTCTTGTATGGGGAAATTGAGTTTCCAGGTCCATAAGGCGTAAAGCCCTTTTTTACGAGCAATTTTTTTCATGTACTATATATTACATATTCAATAATTATTTTTTATTTTTTGTCAATTTGTTTGTGTTTCTCCCTTTTGATGGGACTTTGTAGGATGAACGTTGAGATTTATAAGGGCACGGGGTGACTAATACTGTCTGAATTGGTCTGTAATAAGGTAGGCACTGATAAGGGGTTGACATGTATGCAGTTGCTTTCCCCATCAAACCTCAGCCACTCTCCCAATCAGCATGAACCCCATCCTTCCTGCAATCACCCTCTCCAACCCCCACGAACATCACCAATCTCCATCACTCCATCCGCATCACCCGACCAACTCGAGTCCCATAATCACCATGAAGCTGGCCCATCACTGTAATCACTACCAGCATACATTTAGATTTAAAATATTTCCGTGAATGCAGGAATATATTTTGATTCTTTCGGTAAAGTCACGTAGAAAGAAAGTAAATTAAATAATAATAGAATACGACATTTCGATTGCAACACAAGCAACCATCATCAGGTACGAATGAATGAGAAAACAAACATAGCAAACTTAGAAATATAATGCAATTAAAACGTCGTATTCTATTATTATTTAATTCATTTCCTTTCGAAATGACTTTACTAAAATAACTAAAGAGTAATTCCTGCAGTCACGAAAGCTTCGAATCTAGTTTAATATATTTTGAGCTTTTCTGAGTTCTTGGGGGTGGAGAAATCCCTCCGCTCATATAACAAAATGGGGCAAGGTGGGATTGACCCTGCTGGGCCTGCGGCACCTCAAATATTGGAGGAAATAGCCTTTACATTTTTACATGAAACTTTCGTGACTGCAGGAATTCATATTATATGGTTCTTTCGGTAAAGTCACGTTGATAGAAAAAATAATAACAATAACATAATTTTAAAAATAATTAAAATATCACGACGTTTTGATCGCAACACAAGCAATCGTCATCAGGAGAAAAAAGAGGGGGAACGCTGCTGAGGGAGGCTGTTTATAAAGGTTTAGAGATGGGCTGGGCAGCTGTTAATGTAAGAGAGGTCTCCGACACCGGCAGTAGTTCTACACCAATCATAGCATTGCACCTCGCTTCACACATCAACACTGCTGACGGTGGAGGTGGACAAGAAAACACAAATCAAGTCATGACCCAGAGTGGTTGATGACATTCTTCGAATGATTGCTGTGGTTAAAACCGTCGTCTCGGTTGAAATTGTGTCTGGGTCTGTATATATGGATGTCTTCGTGAACGAATCTTTGTTGATAGCCAGTCGGCTTGCAAAGTACCATCGTCTTTGAGAAATCAATTTCATGTGAGCCAGCCGCATTAAAGTAATGATCAGCCACAGCAGAAGTATTGGTCCTGCTATGTTTCAGATCTGCCTTATGTTCACGAACACGTTTCGAGACATGTCGTTTGGTTTCCCCAATGTAACTGCTGCCGCAGATACAGCTTAGTTTGTAGACGCCTGGATATTGCATGTCAGGAATCTTGTCCTTCACAGATGGGTTCAAGTCACGAATTTTATGCACTGTGTTAAATCGGACCTGGATCTTGTGTTTGTTCATGATTTTGGAAATCTTTTTGGTTATCCCTGCGAAGTAAGATAAGGTGATGGTTTTCATTGGATCTTCAGATGGCTCCTTCCTCACGGTTGGGGTGATGGCTTTGTTGATTGCATAGTGTTTGAGTTCACTGGTCAGGTGTTCATGCTCGGAGATACATTGAGCTCTATGGTGTAGCATTTTGATGAGGCAATTCTTCTGGGATGAATGGTGGTGGGAATCAGGTTTTAGGTAGGCGTCAGTATGGGTTACTTTCCTGTTGACAGAATGGCTCCGAGCCATCTGGTCTCTTTTTGATTAGGACATTCAAGAAAGGTAGCATGCCATCCTTTTCTACCTCCATGGTGAATTTGATGGTTGGGTGTATGGAATTGATGTGGTTGAGGAATTGGTTAGAGCCGGTCGGCCATGTGGCTAGATGACAAACGTGTCATCCACGTACCACTTCCACAAGGACGGGCGTAGAGTGGATGCCTGGATGGCGTCCGTCTCAAATATTTCCATGAAAATATTGGCTACAACCGGAGAGAAGGGAGAACCCATTGGGTGCCTTCAGTTTTTTTGTTGTAAAATGATGGTGATAGCATTTGCTATTAAAATATGAAATAATTATTCTTTATTAGATGTTAAATAATGTTGAAGCCAGAGAACATCCCTGTCGCACATATACATACGCGCACACGTACACACACTCTCAGCGGTGATGTTAGGGCTCATTACAGCTGGCTCCGCCAAACCAAATGGTTGGGTGGTTCGTATCGCCAGTGCAATTCGGCGTTGTCAAGCTGTTATTAAAAGTTTTTTTTTTCTCACGGAATGTGTTATCTCTGTGTTGTCATAAATGGGGCTTTCGTTCACTGAGTGTCAACTTACAATGAGTTGGATCAATGAACGGGCCTCAGGCACACAACCTGTTCGTGAAGCGGGAACTGGCCGTAAAGTGTTATGACGGCGAGTTGCAAATATATATATTTATCGCAAGTTTGTATCTTCACGTTTACAGGGCATGTATACGTGACATATCACTCAGCAAGCAGCCACTCAGCCTGTGCGATGGCGCTAAGTAAAAACATTGTTAATGAGCCCTGTTGCAAGAGGTAAATTTGCCTCTTGCCTGTGAGCTGCTGGTGTCAAAAATTTTACCGTGTGTAACCCGTTTGTGATGTATAACATTTTTCCCACTCAAATTCGCAATGCAAAAAGAATAGCAATGCAAATTGCTACTCTGATTAGCACGGTTGGCTATGCGAAATAAATTCAACATACATACATACAAACGAACTCGAGTCAATGTGAATTATCAAGACAATTTATTTACAGTTGGTAATACATAACATAGGTTTCATGAGTTAGATTGCGTAAATATAAATGTGTCGCGGAACACGCCACCACCCGACACAGTAAGGTTTGTCACGTAAACAGAACATGCCAATTAATTACAAGTACAGCAGACCGGTGTGTTGGAGAGCAAATCCACAACATTTACAATCTGAATATGACGTTTGGCCAGTAATTACAAACAGCTTCATCAGGCGACCGGAGATTTGTGTATAAATCCTCCTGTTTCATTCCTTAAAGAGGGATAGATGTGATGACGTCACTTGTGAGCCCTTCTTGTGCGAAGGGGGAGGGGGTGGATTCATGTATGCATATGAATAACAATGGGGGTATCCATTGCCGGTTGGGTTATTGATATGTTAATCAACGTACATTGTGCATGAACATTATTCTTGTACCTCCTGTCGTTTGAGTGCAATAAAATAACAGCACCTGGTATTGTCTGCATACAGTTGATCCCCATTTATGTATGGTGACCTGTATAGGCATGCATTTAAACAATTATTTGAACATTCAATTCTGAGCAGCACTAAGGCTGTAGCTATCCGAATGGTTAAGATTATTTGTATTTAACACGTAGGCTTTCGCGACCAATATTATTCATAATAAAGGTTTTTTGGTTAGATCACGTTATTTATAAATGTGTCGTAACTCTCCACCAAAATTGAGTCACGTTGACAAAAGTCAAATAGTTCACGATAATTTGTCTTTTGTCAACGTGACAATTTTTTACTGTTCAGCTGTTTCGGGTGGTGGAGGTTTACGACACATTTATAAATAACGCGATGAACCCCAAAAATCTTTATTATTAATTATTTGTATTTATCTCCATTTCGATAGATTCTCTAATTAGTCTTGGCCAGTAGTAACTAGTCTTGCACAGAACGTCAATGAGTGTCCTTGTTGGCATGCGTGTTCTAACACTGCTGACAGTTGTATTTGGGAGTATTTCATATTTCTTTGGTGTTAATTTAGTCTCGTGCTGATCATTCTTACTGGCTGCTCAACATAGCATTGGGCACAAGTGCAATTCATCCGTTATAGACCTTCTGTTAAATGCTTCGTTAATAAATCTTCTGACTCAGATGTTTTTTTTCTCCAAAAATCTCACTAGTTTATCCATTACTCCCACAATGTACGGTATTTTAAATATTTTTAATTAATAACACGAGTTAAACTGACCAAGTAATTCAAACTACTAAAATACCGTACATCAACTAGCCAGATTTCTGGAAAAACAAAACATCCGAATCAGAGTTGGCGCAGTACACAAAATACAAAAACGAATATCTGGTACTAAAGATGTTTTACCGAATCTTGATTTGAAGTTTTCGTGACTGCAAGAATCCATATACTCTTTGGTTCTTTCGGTAAAGTCACGTAGTTAGAAATAAAATAAAACAAATCACGACGTTTCGATCACAACACAAGCGAACTTCATCAGGTGGGACAACCACAGCAAGAAAATATTTGCTGAAGTGGGCGAGAAAGCTGCCGTGGCATGAGGTTATATAGGTAAGAAAGGGGGGAGGAGAAAGGGGGGAAAGAGAGATAGAGAGAGGGGGGGAGCGCTGCGTGAGTGCTCGGGGGAGAAAGGATGTGAGGCCAGAGGTGGGGGAGTGGGCAGGGCTGAAAGTGGGAGGCTGGGACAGCTGGGGATGCGGGGAGAAATTATCTCGGAAAAATAGGCAAGTACCCGGCAGATAAACATCCATAAAGAGTTAAGGTTTTACCTGGTTAATAACACCCTTCCAATGAGTGCTCCATTTGTATCCATCTTCTCGGTTGAAGTTATGTTTATATATCTGGATGGCTTCATGAACAAACGTTTTATAGTAGCCGGAAGGTTTGCAGAGTACCTTGGTCTCGGAAAAAAACATTATCATGCGAGCCCACAGCATTATAACAAAGGTCAGCCATGGCAGAGGTATTGGTTTTCTGCCGTGTTTAAGATCTGCCTTGTGTTCGCGAACACGGTCCGAGAGATGTCGTTTCGTTTCCCCAATGTAACTGCTACCGCAAGTTTGTAAACTCCAGGATATTGCATGTCAGGAATCACATCCTTCACAGATGCGATTAGATAACGGATTTTGTGTACTGTATTGAATCGGACCTGGATTTTGTGTTTGTTTAAGATTTTCGAAATATTTTTGGTAACACCTGCTATGTATGGTAACGCGATAGTTATGATCGGCTTGTCAGGGGGTTGTTTCTCCATGGTTGGAAAAACAGCTTTGGGAATAATGCGGTCCGAGTACCCATTCATCTTGAGGGCCTGGTGTATGTTTGTCTAAATAATCAAGTTCAAGACGGGGTAGTCTTATCCTCTCTGAGATTAGAGAAAGGCTAGCTCTGAATAAGATTAGTTTGGCGTTAGAAGTGACAGAAGCAGATGTTAGTGTAAGAGTATGGATGCCTGCAGTCACGAAAGCTTCAAATCAAGATTGAACCACCTCTACGGGTAGGGTTTTCACACATCTGTTAGAGCTTTTAACAGACTACGAGACAAGGTGGCTCACATGATCGAGTCTTTCACCTTTCTGAAGAGATGCTGCGACAACAAGGTAATACCGACCACATTTACACTGTGGTCGGTATTACCTTGTCACTACTCCTAACGCCAAACGGATCTAATTCAGAGCGAGCCTTTCTCTAATCTCAGAGAGGATAAGACTACTCCGTCTTGAACTTGATAATTTAGACAAATGTCTCCTACAATCACACTTAACATTAACAGATAAAATGTCCGCATTTGATTGGAACCTTGTAGATAACATGACTACTTATTCTGCCGCAACAATGTCCTCCAAATGTAAGGTTAACCTTATTGCTAAATTCAATAACTTGTCAAAAAATAAAAATCAGATCCACACATTAAAAAGCTAGATGTTAACAAGACTTATCAATCAGAGTAGCAGCACAATCTCCGATAGCCTAAAATCGGTACTAGCTAGAGGGATGAATTTTGCTGTCACCCCCAAACACATCCCAGTCGATTATATAATTGCCCAGGTAGATGTAGCCCTCAAATGCTTGGGGCACATCCCGACAGACGTGGCAACATCTGAAATTGCCACCATCCTTAAAAATGCTAAGAAACCCATTAGTAACATCACCAAAGACGAGCGCTCTGAACTCGCTAAATTGAAAAAGAGAGATGACATAGTCATCCTCTCAGCCGACAAGGACAATGCTCCTGTCATCATGGATAAAACCACATACAACAACAAAATCCAGGACCTTCTTAATGATGGAAGTTACACTAAAATCAACAAAGATCCTACCAACCGCCTGGGTACAAAAACCAACAATATCATTACCAGTTCAACTCCTCTAATAGAGCCATTCAAACGGCTCTCCCTAAAACCTTCTGCTACTAGACCACCCAGATTCTATGGTCTTTCAAAATTCCATAAAGAAGGTACTCCACTTCGGCCCATCGTTTCCACTATCAACTCACCTACCTACAAACTGGCCCGTTGTCTGTCTGATACCTTGCTTCCATTCACGGGCAAGACCACCTCAGCAGTACATAACTCAGCTCAATTGGGCTCTCTAATCAAGGGCATTTCACTGTCCCCAGATGATTTGCTCGTCAGCTTTGATGTAGTTTCTCTGTTCACCAAGGTTCCTGCACCTGACACCTTAGCAATAATTGAAGACTTAGTCCAACATGGACTGAATCCTGATGTACATACTCTGGTTAGGCACTGCCTTACCAACACTTACTTCACCTGGAATGGTACTTTCTACAAACAAAATGAAGGTTCCCCCCCTTATCACCAGTGATTGCGAATGTTTTCATGGAGAAATTTGAAACAGATGCCATCCAGATATCCACCCTACGTCCTTCATTGTGGAAGAGAAATATAGACGACACTTTCGGTGTTTGGCCTGCCAGTATTGAACCAATTTCTCAACCACATCAATTCCATACACCCATCCATCAAATTCACCATGGAAGCAGAGAAGGATGGTAAGCTACCATTCCTGGATGTTTTATTTGAGAAGAGACTTGATGGCTCGTTGGGACACTGTCTACAGGAAAGCCACCCACACAGATTCCTACCTGAAACCGGATTCCCACCCCCATCCGGCACAGAAGAATTCTCATCAAAACACTACACAATAAGGCCAACTGCATTTACGACCGACACCACCTAGCCAGTGAACTGGAACACGTACACCAGCCCTCAAGATTAATGAGACCGCATTATTCGCTAAGCTGTTTCTCCAACCATGGAGAAAAAACCCACTGAGAAGCCGATCAAAACCATCACGTTACCATACATAGCAGGTGTTACCAAACAGATTTCCAAAATGTTAAACAAACACAAGATCCAGGTCCGATTCAATACAGTAGACAAAATCAGTGATCTAATCCCATCTGTGAAGGATGTCATTCCTGACATGCAATATCCTGGGGTTTACAAATCGAGTTGTACCTGTGGTAGCAATTACATTGGGGAAACGAAACGACATGTCTCTAACTGTGTTCGCGAACACAAGGCAGATATATAAACATAACTTCAACCGAGAAGATGGATACAAATGGAGCACTCATTGGAAGGATGTTATTAACCAGGTAAAACCTTAACTGTTTATGGTTTCATCATATCTGCCGGGTACTAGCCTATTTTCCGAGTTAATTTCTACCCGCATCCCCAGCTTTCCACTTCCAGCCCCGCCCACTTCCCCCCCCCCCACCTCATGTCCTCTCTCCCCCGAACGCTCACGCAGCGCCCCCCCCTACCCCATACCCCCCCCGAAACTTCGTGATTTGTTTAATTTTATTTCTAACTACATGACTTTACCGAAAGAACCAAAGAGTATATGGATTCCTGCAGTCCCGAAAGCTTCAAATCAAGATTCGGTAATACATCTTTAGTACCAGATATTAGATTTTGTATTTTTTGTACTGTACCAACTCTGATTCGGATGTTTTGTTTTTCCAAAAATCTGGCTAGTTGTTGTTCGATATTTTAGTAGTTTGAATTACTTCGTCAGTTTCAACTCGTGTTAATAATTAAAACTATTCAAAATACGTACATTGTGGGAGTAATGGATAAACTAGTGATATTTTTGGAAAAACAAAACATCCGAGTCAGATTTGGCATGGTACAAAACATACATAAATTAATATCTAGTACTGAAGATTTATTAACGAAGCATTCAACAGAAGGTGTGCAACGGATTAATTGCACTTGTGCCAAATGCTATATTGGGCAGATATGACGAATGATCAGCACGACCAAAAGAACACCAAATCAATATCAAATACTCCCAAATACAACTGTCAGCAGTGGCAGAATACGCATGAGGAGCGATCTCCCAGAGTTTCCCAGCGGAAGAACCGTGTTCACCGGAGGTGCCGAACCAGCAGCACACTCAATCTCCCATCTCGCAGGCGGCGGGGTCGGGGTGGGGCGGACGCTCGTGCTTGCTTACCACAGTTGGCTGGCGCAAGGCGCAACGTTGATAAATCTGCGGAAGAAAACGAGCGTCAAGCCGCACAGTCCGTTGGTGCCCCCCCCTCCCATCTTTCCCACCTGGCACACGCAAGCTGAGTCAGCGCAGCAGGAGGGGTACGGCGCGGGGGTGAGGCCGAAAGAGGTCCCGTGTCCGTGCCTGGACGGGATGTGGCGCCGGGTGTGAACGGCGATGCTCTCGTGACCGTGCGTTCGTTTGTGTGTATGCACGCGTGCGTCTCACCTGTGGCCGTCCTTCTGCTGCACGAACCCCGGTGGCTGTTGGTTTTCATACAATGGGGAAGCATCTCCCTCCCGGGGCTGGGAGACCTGTGAAGGAGACCGCCATGGACATTAGCTCGTCGAGAACGCCCGAGGCAAACGAGCGATTCGCTCGCACATCCGAAACCCATGCTCTGGGCTTCACAGCGAACACCTTAACATGGCTATCATTGCATGTGTGTGTACGCATATGTTGGTACTTGTACGTGTGTGTATGTACGTGCGGAGCAGTAGTGTAGCGGATAGCGCGCTGCCCTACTAACCCGGTGGCCCGACTTCTATGGCCGCTTATGGACAATACCAGTGACGATTATCTGAATGGGTCCTGGGGCTTCCCGAAGTCGACTGAGCCTCAAATGAGTACTTTGTGAAGTGTGTCAACATTGTCATTGGGAAGACAAAGGCGGCCGGGCGTAGTGTTGGCCACCTACCCCCTTGTGTGCCACAATGACGACCTTCATAGATGCTTGCTAACAGCACTTGCTCCAAAAGTCTTTTAGGCTCTGTAGGGGATCTTTGTCTTTTTTACAGTTCTGTACGTGTTTGCATATGCAAGTAACTCCCTACCGATTCATGGCCAAACTTCCAATCAGCTAGCCGTGGCTTGCTGGAAGTGCCCCGGTCAAGGTACAGCATACCACTTGCATCCACGACCGTGGTGTCCGGGTTCACGAGTTCCTGCAGTAGGGAGAATAGGAAATCAGCACGCGGTGAACATATGAACACGGGCCACTTGCCCAAGTGCCATTCGTCACGACGTCCCGGTGATAGTTTGCCTCTCGAGAAGAAACATTAACTCACACTCATCAACGATACTGTGGCCTTGAAATAAAAAAACATAAACATGCATATGTGTAATTGGCGAGATACAAAGTTATATTCACCATTTCGAGAGGTGGAGGGGCACAAGGGTCGTCCTTGAGGAGGCCATCATCATCTGTATCGATGGGCGTGGAGTCTGTTAACATCTCGGACTCAGACTGTGGCAGGTAGCCACTGCTGCCCCCGCTGCTGGCGCCACTGCTGCTGCCGCTGCTGCTGTTGCTTTTGCAGAAGCTGCTACCACAGCCGACGTACATGTCGATGCTGATGCTGGCGTGGCTCGTGTGCACACTGTTGCTGCTTCCCTCGAGGAGCAGCGCGTCCGCAGTGTGGACGGGGTAGAAGCTCATCGCCTCATCCACGAGCTCGATCAGCGCATCCCGGTCTATCTCTCGCCGGGCGGTTGTTCCTGCGACAAAAGGACCACCCCCCTCGTGACTCACGCGCACTCGCAGCGACCGAGAAGGTGGCATCGCAGAACGACTTTCAAAACCGTTTGGACGAGAGCCTCTGTCCGCATTAAAGGCACTGCTTCAACATGTCTTACCTTCATCCCGACCCTGATGCCTGTTGTATATTGGGAATTTGCATGTCTCTCTCCCTGTGGTCACGTATATTTTTCTCACGGTCCTCCGGTTTTTCCCTCCACATTAAGAATCAACATCACGTGTTTAGCAACACCTTAGACTGGGCGAGTCTCTTATCGCGAGCTGAGCTCAATCTCCTCACCTGGTCTCCTACCCTTGCCAGACAAGTCCATCGTGCGCCTCCATCTGCCGAGCGCCTTCTTGACATCTCCTTCCATGCTCTCCTTCTCCTCCTCCTTCCGCTCCTTGGCGGCATCGACCGCGGCGGTGTCCCGCCACAGCTCCTCCAGGACCTGGCGCGCCCTCATCTGGGTCTTGGCGAGCTTTCTCTGCGCCTTGAGGAGGGCTTTATCCGCCGCTGACCGACGTGACCCCTTCCCACAAAAAAGGCCCCAGCAGAACAGGCTGCTCTCCTCCTTCTCCGGCAGGTCGTTGTCGGGCGACAGGTTGTAACGCGTCGCGGTCGGAATGTGGTCAATGACCACTTGTCTGCAAAGGCAGACGGAGTGTAATTTGGGGTCACAGATGCTTTGCAGCCGTCGCGCCAACAGTCACGGGCTTCTGTCAACTTGCATTCACACTCGAGTCAAGTGAAATTAGAATCTTTATTTATATTGGAGGAATACGATGAACTATGAAGCTATTTTGGGGCCGTCCATAAATGACGTCTCGCACCTAGGGGGAGGGAGGGGGGTCAGACATTTGTGACGATGTGTGACGAGGGGGGGAGGGGGTTTTGATAAATGTGACGTCACATCAAAATGCGCAACTTTAAATAAACTTAATTAAATAGAATTGTTATAACAACACTAATTTTGATTAATTTGCATTAATAACTATTCGATTATTTATATTTACTAAGGTCACCTTTTTATTTATTCCATGAAGGAGCATTTTGCTTCTCCATGGGAAAATGGAGAAACATAAATTAATAAAAATTTTGAATTATTGTTAATAAACATTTTGATTCTAATGATTCTACCAGGACTTTTCATTCTGTGGAATGAATATGTGATTGTTATAATTGTACTCTCCATTTTGCTTATTTCTACTACAAAATTTCAACTATTTTTTATAGTTATAATTACCTAAAAAAATGTATAATCATAAGAAAATTTCAATGTAATATTCTGAACATCTGCAGTTTTATTTAGGCGTTGAATATTTGTAAATGAATTTTATGCTAAATTTCAGCTTTCTAATGCCTCCTTTTAAATAAATGTTTCTCCTATAAGTGCAGCACCACGTAAAATACGCACTACAATGACAATAGTTTAAAGTGATTTGAAGCATGTTTTAGTTTCAAAATGTAAATATGGTTGGGGGGGGGGGCAGAGCCTAGTGACGTCATATTTGAAGGGGGTCTGACTTTTTGTGACGCCGTGTGACGAGGGGGGGGGGGAGCAAAAGTCGGCCAAAATCGCGTGACGTCATTTATGGACGGCCCCTATTCATAGATGTCTAGTTGGGGGTTGCTCAAAAAGTTACAACAATAGAAAAACACGATAGGAGTGCAAAGTACAGGAAAGGTAAGCAAATCACTTCAAAAATATATACAAATGAAACTCAACTAGGTTCATCCTACCAGGTAAAGCCCACAGAGCTATTAGCTTTTTTCAGAAGCCAGATGGCCACAAATGGTAGAGGGGGCCGTCGGGATAAGAGGGGATGTCGGCAGGAGGAGTGGATGAGAGAGAGCAGCTGATGAGGAGGAGAGAGCAGTGCATGAGGAGGATGAGAGAGAGTTGCTGGTGAAGGAGGGATTGGAGGACTGGAACGCTTTGCCTGTCTCCGTGTGTTGGTGCGGAGTGTTCGCTCCCAAGAGAAAAGCAACTTATAGTCTGCCTCCTGTGTCTCTGTTGTGTCCACGTGTCTCCCTCACGGTCTGTATCAATGTCCCTCTGAAAGCAACGAGCGATCTGACGAAGGCCTCGGCCACAACACAGGCGGCGTGTGCCGTGTCCAGGGCCGTCGTCTCCCTCGCCCGCTGCACACGTGTCACAGGCGTCTTTGTCTCTCTCCCCAGTGCCGTCTCACACTCACCTCGGAGATGTTCTCATCCTTCGACCGTCTGCGGCAGCAAGTCGGCGAGAAGGGTCTTCAGTGAAGCTGGGAGAGCGAGGCGAGTGAGAGGCTCCCCCAGAGAGGCGAGTCTCGGCGTCGTGAGTCTCGGAGTGAACCGACTGGAGCGGGAGCCTCCACTGCAATGTCGCAGAACGGGCGGCAGTTGGGCGTGACGTCACGCGACGGTGGGCGGGGCCTGTGTCTGTGGGGGGGAGGGGCGCGTGGGATTGGGGGGAGGGTTGTGAGGGGGAGGGGCTTGCGGGGGATGGGGGGGCGTGCGGGGCGGGGCTCTCCAACGGGCGATGCACCAAGCGTCCCCAATAGCGTGTTTGTGTTGTTGTTACATGACAACAACAACACGTGTCTGTGTTGTTGTTACATGATAACAACAACACGTGTTTGTGTTGTTGTTACATAACATAACAACAACACTTGTTTGTGTTATATTCTTGGTTCTTTCGGTAAAGTCACGTACGAGGGAAATAATAAAGTAATAAAAATATCAAACAACAAAATTCTCACGACGTTTCGACTGAAACACAAGCAATCATCATCAGGTGTGAAATTCACAGCAAGAAATTTTGAAAAAAGTGGCGTTTTTTCTTAACTTTAACAACCCAGGACAGCGATTGCTCAGCCAGAAACCATCTTCTCGGTTGAAATTGTCTTTGTGTTTATATATGTGGATAGCCTCATGAAAGAATCTATTCTGGCTTAGCAATCATTGGATGTGATTAACCATTTCGGGTCTTAATTGATTGTATTCACGCTAACGGTGACTTTCAGACCGCATTCCATTCTCCTTCTCTCCCCCCTCCTCCGTTCCGAGCATAGAACGACCGCTAGTTGCTGTCCGTGGTGCTGACGTTAAGAAAAAAACGCCACTTTTTCAAATCTTCTTGCTGTGGTTTTCACACCTGGCGATGATTGCCTGTGTTGCAATAGAAACGTCGTGAGAATTTTATAGTTTTATTTTTATTATTTTATTATTTCCTTTCTACGTGACTTTACCGAAAGAGCCAAGAATATGAATCCCTACAGTCAGGAAAGCTTTAAATCGAAATTTAATTGCACCATTACTATACATTCCCTAACATCAGAACCATAATCTTCATTTAGGCTGGAGGGATCCGATGAGCTATGAATCTCTTCTTTACAGATGTCCAGTTCGGGCTGGTTACATGTAATTGCGGTATTGCTATCAATATCAGCAGGAATCCGCGAAACTTCGGCGAGGATTTGGGCAGTCCTCGATTTACGAAGGGAATCTGTTCTAACGACATACAAGAGACAAACAAAGATCCCCCGTGTAGCCTTGGTAGACTGTCGGGGCAAGTGCTGTTAGTGAGCACCTATGAAGGCCGGCACGGCACACGAGGGGGTGGGTACCATGCCCGGCCACCTTTGTCTCCCCAGTAGCGATGTTTACACACCACACCAGGTACTCATTTCAGGCTGAGTCGACCTAGGGGAGGCCCAGGACGCATTAAGATAATCCTCACTGGTGTTGGCCTTGAGCGAGAATCAAACTCGGGTCGCTGGGTTCGTCGAGCAGCGCGCTAACGTCTTCATTACAACAAAGCGCTCACAACTACACTACTGCTCCCGACCCAACTTTCACGTACACACAAAAAAAGACAAAGATCCCCCTATAGCCTTAACAGACTGGTGGGGCAAGTGCTGTTAGCGAGCAGCACATCTGACGGACCGAATGGCACACGAGGTGGGTGGCCAGCACCACGCCCGGCGACCTTTTTCTCCACAGTGGCGTTGTTTACACACCGCACGAGGTAGGCATTTCAGACTAAGTAGACCTAGGTGGTCGGGGATAATCGTCACAGCTGTTAAGGCACATTCACATGCACACAGACTAAGATCCCTCACATAGCTTTAACAGACTGTTGGGGCGAGTGCAGTTAGCGAGCAAATATGAAGGCCGACACGGCACACAAGAGGGTGGGTGGCCAGCACCACAGCGGACCGCCTTTGTCTCCCAAATGGCGATGTTTACTGGTACTCATTTTAGGCCGAGTCTTCAGTGCAGGTGTTCCTAAGGCGGGTGCTCATACGTCGGGTGTTCGTAAGTCGAGGGTTTCCTGTAATTTTCATTTTACGGTCCAGCTGATTTTAACTAGAAACTGATAACCTATGGCAGATAGCCTCTAAACTAGCTTAAAGAAAAATCTGTGGTTCATGTGGTGGATAGAGCTGAACAGGGCCAACTGTTGGAGGGGCGAGGCCAAGGCAAGGAGTGAGGCCAGCCTCTGGAGAGGCAAAAAGGGAGACATGTGTGAGTTATGGCACAGATTATGAATCGGTTTACATAAGCCGGTGTGTTTTCGCAGCATTAATTTGAGTAGTTCTCAAAGAATAGAATCGGAAGATAACTTATTTTGACCGTATTAATCCAGCTGGCTATGGTATTAAATGTGAACTTTGTACGACGTATGAATTTTATCTCAGAATTTAAAAAAAATATATAATCCAGTGCGTGACACAGGTCGGGTGTTTGATGGCAATCTGAAACACCCACCATAATCACCCATGTGTGTCTTTGGAATTGCACATTGCCTATGTTATGATTATTGACCTCGATTAAAAAAACAAGTCACGTGCTGCAGTGCAATGACAACTCAGTGAAAATTCGTAAATAACAAACTGTGGTCTTAAAAGTATTTATTTTTTAATACGCGACATCTGGTCAATTGCTCTTCTTCATAGCACGTAAAGCCAACACGTGCGTCAACAACACTGCCGGAGCAGCCCCTGCTGGACTAAACGCGCTATTGTGCCACGGAGACAATACGCATTAGACGGCCAAAAGCGAGTGGTGTCAAGTATGATCGTGATTATTATGAGGCTTTTCGATTTAAAGCTTTCGTGACTGCAGGGATTCATCTTCTTGGTTCTTTCGGTGAAGTCACGTAGAATGGAAATAATAAAAATAAAACATAATCAAATAATTCCCACGACGTTTCGACCACAACGCAAGCAGCCGTCCTCAGGTGAAGAACAGGTCTGTCGAGAAGACAGCGTCTGAATGAAACACCCCAGGCTTGGAGCGTATATTTAAGCTGGGTTGGAGGGGGAAGAGCGCCTTGACAAAATAATTTGCATATCAAGAGGAATTTAGCATCTTTATGGGAAATACAGATATGGGATTAGTACTACTTGTGAAATGCGTAGGAGGTGGGCGGGGGGTTTCAAAGTCATATTATGCCCGTGCATTATGCAGGATTAGCAGCATCAAAGGGAGGGGATAGGGGTAGCATTAATAAAGGGAAGGAATGTTAATAGCAGAGGTGTGGACTCGAGTCATGTGACTTGGACTCGAGTCAGACTCGAGTCATGAATTTGATGACTTGCGACTCGACTTGGACTTGCATAACAATGACTTTGTCCCACCTATGAGATGTGGACTCGAGTCATGTGACTTGGACTCGAGTCAGACTCGAGTCATGAATTTGATGACTTGCGACTCGACTTGGACTTGCATAACAATGACTTTGTCCCACCTCTGGTTAATAGTATGTAGCTGCAGTAACTAAACCACCACGTAAAAAACTAAAGTATAAACTACATAGTATCATCAGTATACTAAATATACTCTCCAATAAGCTGAGCTACTAACAGTAAGTAATACATTACAATTCTATGTCGCAAAAAATATAATATGCTTCCAGCTAAACTTTTTTCTCTTACATCACACGGGTCTACCCCGTACTATATACTGCCATAGACAAACCCAACATTAAATTATATACTGTATTACTATACACCACCCTATAACTTCGACTATACATTGTAATATTACACTATGTATTATTCTACACACCCTACTGTATATCACACTGCTGTATATTCACTATACAATTACGATACTATATGCCAGTTTTTACAGTAGGAGGATGGCTATGTATAATCCCAATTGAGTAATGTGTACTTTATATCAGAATATATCACACTACAGTATACCATTTTGCGTGAAAACTTGGACTCATTATCTTGAAGTTAGCGGGGGTGGGGCGTCTTTGCTTATTAGCATCTTTAGTATCTTGCGATTCACCAACGTTGGTTGGGGCAAGCCTGACTACTGATGAGACGCTGAATGTCGAAGCGAGCCCATAGCTTGCTTTGTATTGAACTAATACTGCTGACTTTATGCACTCCAAGAAGACCGTGGGGCTGATGGGATAAAAAAAAACATTGATTTTGTTGTTTTATGCGATGAGACAGATACAGGATTGTGAATGAGACGTGTTTTTTGTCAATGTTATGGACGAATAGGTGAGAATGGAGTGAGTATGTGCGAGTGAATGGCAAATGCCTGGAGTGTTTGGTTCGGATCAGGTGAGTGGTGTGTGGTGGTTGATGAGCATATCATGTGTGTGCCAGGTGAATGATATCTGGTGAGTAGTGAGGGCGATAGGTCAGTTGTCATGCATGTGAGGTCACGCCACCTTATCCGTCCCCGAGTGTGTCAATAATAATAATGTCAACATTCAACACGCCGCTACCGCACATCACTCGCTCGCTCTCGCAGAGAGGACAACGACTCTAAGGCGCGAGGAGGAACCACGGATGAGCGGGAAGGCAGCAGCCAGGCGACTAGTCGGCGCCAACGATTGCCCAAGCTCTGCGGTCCTCTACAATTTGAGATATTGTGGGCCAATCAATGTGGGAGGAAACCGGAGCACCTGAAGAATAACTAAACAAAAAAATGTTTACCAGGTAAAGTTCACTCAGCTTTGCAGCTCTTTTTTCAGAAACGACCTGGCCCCAAATGATAGCTCAACGAAGTGGTGTATCTTGTGGAAATTTATAGCAGTCAAATACTCAAAACGCTCGTTTATTCTCTATCTGAGGAGGTTAAAACCGGAGGACTCGGAAAAAATCAACGCGACCACGGGGAGACAGAGACATGCAAACTCCAAATATACAGCAGGCGTCTGGGTCGGGATCGAATCCACGACCTCCTGTATACCAGGCGTTGAAGGTAACATCTCACCACCGTGGTGCCCATGCGTGCGAAGGGGGCCAACACTCAATCCCATGCAGTCCACATTCTTTCTGTACCGCCCTCTCCTGGCATAGCCAGGGTATGGCACCTCCTCGACGCCCATGGCAAGGGAGTTTCACAACATCGAAGTGCGGTGATCCATTCGCTGCTGCCTCCACAGTGCTGCAGCCACGTGCAGCAGCGTCGCCGCCACCGCCCAGCTTTTGTTGTGTGCGTGTCTACACAGGAGACGGTAAAAAAAACGAGGCATAAGCAAACAATAAATGCAATTGTAAATTCTGAATTGTGACGAATTGAATTATTGGTGGGCTACATAACTGCGTGCCTAGGAACCATCCGCCAGCAGCAGGTCTAACGATGTTTTCAATACTCTTAGTTCTTTCGGTAAAGTCACGTAGGTAAAAAATAATAATAATTGTTTTTAGGTAAAAAAACATGAAATTTAAATTAATAATTCATTTTAATTTCATTTTTTACCTACGTGACTTTACCGAAAGAACTAAGAGTATGAATTCTTGCAGTCACGAATGCTTCAAATCTAGATGTTTTCAATCTCAGTTTATACTAATGTTTTACATTTCCATGCATTTGTTTCCTTCTTCAGCACGCAGATGCTGATACATTAATCGAGAGATCATATGTCATTGTCTTCCTCGTCCAAGTATTAGCTACACTCATTTGATATATCGGTGTGTCTGATCCATACGTCACAGCAGGTGATAGATGCACCGTTTGTAAACGTGATTCCCTGAGCACATAGCTACGTCGATATTCAGAATTACTTCCATCTAACGTCGTCCCCCTCTCTTTTGTCCTGGCTATGATTCCGGTCTGCCTTCAATAACTCCCCTAGGTACTTCATCTTCTTGGTTCTTTCGGTAAAGTCACGTAGAAGGGAAGTAATAAAATAATAAAAATAAAACATAATAAAACAATTCTCACGACGTTTCGGCCACAACGCAAGCAGCCGTCCTCAGGCGAAGAATGAGAACATTATCAAGCTAGGAGCTTATATAGGTTTAGCGAGGAGGAGCGCCTTAACAAAAGAATGTGCATATGAAGAGGAATTTAGCATACCAATGGGCAATGAGTAGGAGGTGGGCGGAGGGGTTTCAAAGTCCCATTATGCCCATGCATTATGCAGGATCAACAGCACCACGGGGGGGCGCAAGGAACAGCGTTAATAAAGGAAAGGAATGTTAATGATATGTAGCTGCATTTACCAAACAACCACGTAGAAAACCAAAGTAAAAACTACATAAAAAACTAAAATATAAACTGATACTTACTATACTCTACAATAAGCTGAGTTACTAACAACAAATAATAAATTACAATTCTACGTCGTAAGAAGTATATAATATACTTCCATCTAAACTTTATTCTCTTAGCATATACAGTACTATATACTGCCATAGATAAACCCAACGTTAAATTATATACTGTATTGCTGTAAACCACCCTATACTTTATACATTTTAATATAACACTATGTATTATTCAACTCACCCTAATGTGTATCGAAATGGTTTATTACGTCCTTCCAATGATTGCTAAGCCTGAATCCATCTTCTCGGTTAAAATTGTCTCTGTGTTTGTATATGTGGATCGCCTCATGAACGAATCTCTCATGATAGCCAGATGGCTTGCAGAGAACCTCCGTCTTGGAGAAGTCAATGTCATGTGAGCCCACTGAGTTGTAACAGTGGTCTGCCACGGCTGAGGTGTTTGTCCTACCGTGTTTTAGATCAGCTTTATGTTCACGAATGCGGTCTGAGACGTGTCGTTTTCTCAGACCGCATTCGTGAACATAAAGCTGATCTAAAACACGGTAGGACAAACACCTCAGCCGTGGCAGACCACTGTTACAACTCAGTGGGCTCACATGACATTGACTTCTCCAAGACGGAGGTTCTCTGCAAGCCATCTGGCTATCATGAGAGATTCGTTCATGAGGCGATCCACATATACAAACACAGAGACAATTTTAACCGAGAAGATGGATTCAGGCTTAGCAATCATTGGAAGGACGTAATAAACCATTTCGATACACATTAGGGTGAGTTGAATAATACATAGTGTTATATTAAAATGTATAAAGTATAGGGTGGTTTACAGCAATACAGTATATAATTTAACGTTGGGTTTATCTATGGCAGTATATAGTACTGTATATGCTAAGAGAATAAAGTTTAGATGGAAGTATATTATATACTTCTTACGACGTAGAATTGTAATTTATTATTTGTTGTTAGTAACTCAGCTTATTGTAGAGTATAGTAAGTATCAGTTTATATTTTAGTTTTTTATGTAGTTTTTACTTTGGTTTTCTACGTGGTTGTTTGGTAAATGCAGCTACATATCATTAACATTCCTTTCCTTTATTAACGCTGTTCCTTGCGCCCCCCCGTGGTGCTGTTGATCCTGCATAATGCATGGGCATAATGGGACTTTGAAACCCCTCCGCCCACCTCCTACTCATTGCCCATTGGTATGCTAAATTCCTCTTCATATGCACATTCTTTTGTTAAGGCGCTCCTCCTCGCTACACCTATATAAGCTCCTAGCTTGATAATGTTCTCATTCTTCGCCTGAGGACGGCTGCTTGCGTTGTGGCCGAAACGTCGTGAGAATTGTTTTATTATGTTTTATTTTTATTATTTTATTACTTCCCTTCTACGTGACTTTACCGAAAGAACCAAGAAGATGAATCCCTGCAGTCACGAAAGCTTTAAATCGAAAAAAAATCCCCTAGGTACTGTTTACATGTGAGCATGTACTTTCCAGTTCTTCCAACATTGATTTCATAGGGAGCTACAATGATTTTACAATATTTTTCCACGGAAACTTTCACCACTCTACATGGTGAATAGGCCTGATTAGTTACGTACAGTATTGGCATGAGGTGGATGTGACTGTGATTCTCGTATTGTAAAATGTTTTAGCACTTAAGTCAGGACTGGAATTAAGAATGGACGATCGGGGCGGCTACGCACGAGCGAAAATCTGTAATGGAAAATAATGAGGGCATCGACATGGGCAAATAAGGGGGGAGAGAAAGATCGACATGGGCAAATAGGGGGGGAGAGAAAGATAGACACAGAAATAGTCAGTGAGAGACATAGGAGTACAGTGAGAAACAAACACACAACAACAAATGCCATACGCAACTAAGTGGCGGTTACGTCACCACGACGCTTGTAACAGGCTATGTGCACCTTGAGGCCACGTGAAGTGTCGAACGCCCGCTGGCATGAGGTCACGGGGCAGACCCAGATGCCACGGGTCGACTGACTGAGACGACTGGCTGATGCACCACCTGTGCCCCCTACTGTGCCAACTTGCTGTGCTTTAGACACCCGGCACTCCGCGCATTGTTGTGAGCGTCGCTCCTCCGCCCTCCTTTGTTGTTGGAGGGCGACTGCATCCAACTGCACAGTAGCGTCCTTCACGAGTCTCCTCCACAGAGGCCGATCTTGACACCGCTGGTACCAGTCATCGGCAAGTCCACTCACCTCCACATCCTCCTATACCACATCACTCCATCTTTACTCTAGCCCGTACCGCGCCCGTTTCACCCCCTCGATCCGGCTGAACAAAAGCTGTTAAGGCATGTGGTGGCTGGGCATGCGGGCGACATGATCCAGCCAACGCAACCTTGCCTGCCGGAGGAGCTCACCAATGGGACTTTGTCCACATCTTTCAAGGAATTGTGAGCTCCTCACACAATCCAGCCTGGTTAAACCCAGGATGGATCGTAGGCAGGCCAGAAAAAATGTGTCTAACCGGCTAAGATGTTCCATTAAGGGTGTCCACGTTTCGCAAGCTTAGAGAAGGCAGGGAATGACCGTGGCTGAGAAGACCTGAAGCTTTGTGTGGAGTGATAGACCAGGTAGCTTCCAAACAGCGTTATGCAACCAATGAAAAGATAATGCCGCTCGACTAATTCGGAGTGAGACCTCTGCTGTTAAACCGGAGACGGTCATGAGCACACTGCCAAGGTATGGGAAACTCTCCACTCTCTCCACAACTGTCCTATCACCAATTGGGAGTTGTGGGGGTGGAGTGTCCGATGGTACAAAATACCCAGGCAGGTGCTAAGTTTTGGTGGGGCTGATGGTAAGGCCCCACCTCTTAGTGGCAAGCTCCAGGTTCAGCAGCAGAGCCTCCAACTCCTCCTCTGAGTGAGCAGCAATTACACGGGCATCGATCAGCCTTCCATTGTATCTGTACCAAATGGAAATTCCTCCGGTACAGCGTTGAAGGCTTCACGAACTACGTGGTCAAAATAGATGTTAAATAATGTGGGAGCCAGAGGACATCCCTGTCGCACCCCAAGGTGTACAGGGAATGGCTCTGACTCCCGGCCACGTAGTTTTACCCGGGCCCGCTCACCATCATGAAGGTCCTTAATGATTGTGAGCAGAGGGTTAGGGACTTCGAAAGCACGAAGAACTACACAGAGCCCAGGCCTACAAACACACACACACAAAGGGACACAGGCACAGAGAAAAACCATCAGGAGGAGTCCGGTCATCCTCACAGTGGCTTTTGGCTGGCCATCGAACAAAGACAGTCACCGCATCGCGTGTTTTCTGATGCAGTTTTACGCCCGTCTGGAACGCTGTCCCGATATAAGGAAGCCACTGGAGGTATGCAATTTTAAATATAGATTGAAAACTCATTTCTTGAAACTTCTTTTTGTGTTTAGTAGGCTGTATTTCCCTCGCACCTCCGATTAGCACGGTTGGCTATCTACGGTACAAAAGAAGTTCCACATGTATATAGAGACAGACACAGAGATAGAAACATAAATACAGAAACATAGGGAGAAAGATACAGACACAGAGTGATACACAGACTGACATAGAAACAGATAGAGAAACAGAAATGTAAAGAGAGATGCAGAGAGAGAGAGCGACATACAAGGACAGACGGAGACCACCCTGTTGCTAGTGACCTCTATCCCTGCTGGTGACCTCTAGGGGTACATGAGGTTGTTTTTGTTTCCCAAGGCCACCAAACACATGAAGACTGTACCTGTCTAGAATGTTTCCTGTGTGGTATGCAGTCACATCCGATGACAGGATTCCAAGCTTTCTCGCTATCATTGGTAGTGGGTGACAGACTGTCAGCGCAGCAGGTTCGCCGAGTGGTTGCACGTCACAGCAAAAAGGGCTTTGGTTCAATTACCGACTAGGGTGCCTTTCTGAGTGGAGTTTGTATGTTCTGCATGGTTTCCGGCCATCGTAAAACTGGTATTGGCCAAACATCCAATTGCTGATAAATGACCTGCATGTTATTCCATTGTGATGACACACACAGCCACATCTCCCCTACTGCGATGAAAACTGGGCAATATGGCCCTCCTGTTAAAGAGTCTGGAGACTTAATGAGGCTTTGCTGGGTAAGCAAACACGTGTAATACTACTAACTAGCAGGAACCCGCGGAGCTTCCGCGTGGATTGTATGATGGGGAGCAGAGCGCTATTCAGGAGTAAACTCTTAAAATTTAACACACACTCACACTTTCACATGCGAACACAAAGACAAATATCCCCCTTGCAACCTTAGCATACTCTTGGGGCAAGTGCACTTAGAGAGCAACATCTATGATGGCCGGCACGGCACACGAGGTGGATGGGCAGCAATAGGTCCGGTTGCCTGTCTACCCAGTGGGGATGTTGACACACCGCACTCGGTGCTCAATGAAGATGAGGTTGACCTCGGGGAGGCCGACCTCAGCAGGAACCTGTGGAACTCCCGTGAGGATTTGGTGAAGAGGAGCGGGGCGCGACTTCAAAACTCCACTCGCATCACGATGTCCCCCAATGTCCTCCATCATCACCGCCCATCACCATTCCCTACCCAATCCCATCACACTGTACCCCCTCCACATCTCAGTTGCATACCTGTCAACCCATACGATTTACCTGTATTCTTGTATGGGGAAATTGAGTTTCCAGGTCCATAAGGCGTAAAGCCCTTTTTTACGAGCAATTTTTTTCATGTACTATATATTACATATTCAATAATTATTTTTTTATTTTTTGTCAATTTGTTTGTGTTTCTCCCTTTTGATGGGACTTTGTAGGATGAACGTTGAGATTTATAAGGGCACGGGGTGACTGATACTGTCTGAATTGGTCTGTAATAAGGTAGGCACTGATAAGGGGTTGACATGTATGTAGTTGCTTTCCCCATCAAACCTCAGCCACTCTCCCAATCAGCATGAACCCCATCCTTCCTGCAATCACCCTCTCCAACCCCCACGAACATCACCAATCTCCATCACTCCATCCGCATCACCCGACCAACTCGAGTCCCATAATCACCATGAAGCTGGCCCATCACTGTAAGCACTACCAGCATACATTTTGATTTAAAATATTTTCGTGAATGCAGGAATATATTTTGATTCTTTCGGTAAAGTCACGTAGAAAGAAAGTAAAGTAAATAATAATAGAATACGACATTTCGATTGCAACACAAGCAACCATCATCAGGTACGAATGAATGAGAAAACAAACATAGCAAACTTAGAAATATAATGCAATTAAAACGTCGTATTCTATTATTATTCAATTCATTTCCTTTCGAAATGACTTTACTAAAATAACTAAAGAGTAATTCCTGCAGTCACGAAAGCTTCGAATCTAGTTTAATATATTTTGAGCTTTTCTGAGTTCTTGGGGCTGGAGAAATCCCTCCGCTCATATAACAAAATGGGGCAAGGTGGGATTGACCCTGCTGGGCCTACGGCACCTCAAATATTGGAGGAAATAGCCTTTACATTTTTACATGAAACTTTCGTGACTGCAGGAATTCATATTATATGGTTCTTTCGGTAAAGTCACGTTGATAGAAAAAATAATAACAATAACATAATTTTAAAAATAATTAAAATATCACGACGTTTTGATCGCAACACAAGCAATCGTCATCAGGAGAAAAAAGAGGGGGAACGCTGCTGAGGGAGGCTGTTTATAAAGGTTTAGAGATGGGCTGGGCAGCTGTTAATGTAAGAGAGGTCTCCGACACCGGCAGTAGTTCTACACAAATCATAGCATTGCACCTCGCTTCACACATCAACACTGCTGACGGTGGAGGTGGACAAGAAAACACAAATCAAGTCATGACCCAGAGTGGTTGATGACATTCTTCGAATGATTGCTGTGGTTAAAACCGTCGTCTCGGTTGAAATTGTGTCTGGGTCTGTATATATGGATGTCTTCGTGAACGAATCTTTGTTGATAGTAAAAATGATGGTGATAGCATTTGCTATTAAAATATGAAATAATTATCCTTTATTAGATGTTAAATAATGTTGAAGCCAGAGAACATCCCTGTCGCACATATACATACGCGCACACGTACACACACTCTCAGCGGTGATGTTAGGACTCATTACAGCTGGCTCCGCCAAACCAAATGGTTGGGTGGTTCGTATCGCCAGTGCAATTCGGCGTTGTCAAGCTGTTATTAAAAGTTTTTTTTTCTCACGGAATGTGTTATCTCTGTGTTGTCATAAATGGGGCTTTCGTTCACTGAGTGTCAACTTACAATGAGTTGGATCAATGAACGGGCCTCAGGCACACAACCTGTTCGTGAAGCGGGAACTGGCCGTAAAGTGTTATGACGGCGAGTTGCAAATATATATATTTATCGCAAGTTTGTATCTTCACGTTTACAGGGCATGTATACGTGACATATCACTCAGCAAGCAGCCACTCAGCCTGTGCGATGGCGCTAAGTAAAAAAATTGTTAATGAGCCCTGTTGCAAGAGGTAAATTTGCCTCTTGCCTGTGAGCTGCTGGTGTCAAAAATTTTACCGTGTGTAACCCGTTTGTGATGTATAACATTTTTCCCACTCAAATTCGCAATGCAAAAAGAATAGCAATGCAAATTGCTACTCTGATTAGCACGGTTGGCTATGCGAAAGAAATTCAACATACATACATACAAACGAACTCGAGTCAATGTGAATTATCAAGACAATTTATTTACAGTTGGTAATACATAACATAGGTTTCATGAGTTAGATTGCGTAAATATAAATGTGTCGCGGAACACGCCACCACCCGACACAGTAAGGTTTGTCACGTAAACAGAACATGCCAATTAATTACAAGTACAGCAGACCGGTGTGTTGGAGAGCAAATCCACAACATTTACAATCTGAATATGACGTTTGGCCAGTAATTACAAACAGCTTCATCAGGCGACCGGAGATTTGTGTATAAATCCTCCTGTTTCATTCCTTAAAGAGGGATAGATGTGATGACGTCTCTTGTGAGCCCTTCTTGTGCGAAGGGGGAGGGGGTGGATTCATGTATGCATATGAATAACAATGGGGGTATCCATTGCCGGTTGGGTTATTGATATGTTAATCAACGTACATTGTGCATGAACATTATTCTTGTACCTCCTGTCGTTTGAGTGCAATAAAATAACAGCACCTGGTATTGTCTGCATACAGTTGATCCCCATTTATGTATGGTGACCTGTATAGGCATGCATTTAAACAATTATTTGAACATTCAATTCTGAGCAGCACTAAGGCTGTAGCTATCCGAATGGTTAAGATTATTTGTATTTAACACGTAGGCTTTCGCGACCAATATTATTCATAATAAAGGTTTTTTGGTTAGATCACGTTATTTATAAATGTGTCGTAACTCTCCACCAAAATTGAGTCACGTTGACAAAAGTCAAATAGTTCACGACAATTTGTCTTTTGTCAACGTGACAATTTTTTACTGTTCAGCTGTGTCGGGTGGTGGAGGGTTACGACACATTTATAAATAACGCGATGAATCCCAAAAATCTTTATTATTAATTATTTGTATTTATCTCCATTTCGATAGATTCTCTAATTAGTCTTGGCCAGTAGTAACTAGTCTTGCACAGAACGTCAATGAGTGTCCTTGTTGGCATGCGTGTTCTAACACTGCTGACAGTTGTATTTGGGAGTATTTCATATTTCTTTGGTGTTAATTTAGTCTCGTGCTGATCATTCTTACTGTCTGCTCAACATAGCATTGGGCACAAGTGCAATTCATCCGTTATAGACCTTCTGTTAAATGGTTCGTTAATAAATCTTCTGACTCAGATGTTTTTTTTCTCCAAAAATCTCACTAGTTTATCCATTACTCCCACAATGTACGGTATTTTAAATATTTTTAATTAATAACACGAGTTAAACTGACCAAGTAATTCAAACTACTAAAATTCCGTACATCAACTAGCCAGATTTTTGGAAAAACAAAACATCCGAATCAGAGTTGGCGCAGTACACAAAATACAAAAACGAATATCTGGTACTAAAGATGTTTTACCGAATCTTGATTTGAAGTTTTCGTGACTGCAAGAATCCATATACTCTTTGGTTCTTTCGGTAAAGTCACGTAGTTAGAAATAAAATAAAACAAATCACGACGTTTCGATCACAACACAAGCGAACTTCATCAGGTGGGACAACCACAGCAAGAAAATATTTGCTGAAGTGGGCGAGAGAGCTGCCGTGGCATGAGGTTATATAGGTAAGAAAGGGGGGAGGAGAAAGGGGGGAAAGAGAGATAGAGAGAGGGGGGGAGCGCTGCGTGAGTGCTCGGGGGAGAAAGGATGTGAGGCCAGAGGTGGGGGAGTGGGCAGGGCTGGAAGTGGGAGGCTGGGACAGCTGGGGATGCGGGGAGAAATTATCTCGGAAAAATAGGCAAGTACCCGGCAGATAAACATCCATAAAGAGTTAAGGTTTTACCTGGTTAATAACACCCTTCCAATGAGTGCTCCATTTGTATCCATCTTCTCGGTTGAAGTTATGTTTATATATCTGGATGGCTTCATGAACAAACGTTTTATAGTAGCCAGAAGGTTTGCAGAGTACCTTGGTCTCGGAAAAAAAACATTATCATGCGAGCCCACAGCATTATAACAAAGGTCAGCCATGGCAGAGGTATTGGTTTTCTGCCGTGTTTCAGATCTGCCTTGTGTTCGCGAACACGGTCCGAGAGATGTCGTTTCGTTTCCCGAATGTAACTGCTACCGCAAGTTTGTAAACTCCAGGATATTGCATGTCAGGAATCACATCCTTCACAGATGCGATTAGATAACGGATTTTGTGTACTGTATTGAATCGGACCTGGATTTTGTGTTTGTTTAAGATTTTCGAAATATTTTTGGTAACACCTGCTATGTATGGTAACGCGCTAGTTTTGATCGGCTTCTCAGGGGGTTGTTTCTCCATGGTTGGAAAAACAGCTTTGGGAATAATGCGGTCCGAGTACCCATTCATCTTGAGGGCCTGGTGTATGTTTGTCTAAATAATCAAGTTCAAGACGGGGTAGTCTTATCCTCTCTGAGATTAGAGAAAGGCTAGCTCTGAATAAGATTAGTTTGGCGTTAGAAGTGACAGAAGCAGATGTTAGTGTAAGAGTATGGATGCCTGCAGTCACGAAAGCTTCAAATCAAGATTGAACCACCTCTACGGGTAGGGTTTTCACACATCTGTTAGAGCTTTTAACAGACTACGAGACAAGGTGGCTCACATGATCGAGTCTTTCACCTTTCTGAAGAGATGCTGCGACAACAAGGTAATACCGACCACATTTACACTGTGGTCGGTATTACCTTGTCACTACTCCTAACGCCAAACGGCTCTAATTCAGAGCGAGCCTTTCTCTAATCTCAGAGAGGATAAGACTACTCCGTCTTGAACTTGATAATTTAGACAAATGTCTCCTACAATCACACTTAACATTAACAGATAAAATGTCCGCATTTGATTGGAACCTTGTAGATAACATGACTACTTATTCTGCCGCAACAATGTCCTCCAAATGTAAGGTTAACCTTATTGCTAAATTCAATAACTTGTCAAAAAATAAAAATCAGATCCACACATTAAAAAGCTAGATGTTAACAAGACTTATCAATGAGAGTAGCAGCACAATCTCCGATAGCCTAAAATCGGTACTAGCTAGAGGGATGAATTTTGCTGTCACCCCCAAACACATCCCAGTCGATTATATAATTGCCCAGGTAGATGTAGCCCTCAAATGCTTGGGGCACATCCCGACAGACGTGGCAACATCTGAAATTGCCACCATCCTTAAAAATGCTAAGAAACCCATTAGTAACATCACCAAAGACGAGCGCTCTGAACTCGCTAAATTGAAAAAGAGAGATGACATAGTCATCCTCTCAGCCGACAAGGACAATGCTCCTGTCATCATGGATAAAACCACATACAACAACAAAATCCAGGACCTTCTTAATGATGGAAGTTACACTAAAATCAACAAAGATCCTACCAACCGCCTGGGTACAAAAACCAACAATATCATTACCAGTTCAACTCCTCTAATAGAGCCATTCAAACGGCTCTCCCTAAAACCTTCTGCTACTAGACCACCCAGATTCTATGGTCTTTCAAAATTCCATAAAGAAGGCACTCCACTTCGGCCCATCGTTTCCACTATCAACTCACCTACCTACAAACTGGCCCGTTGTCTGTCTGATACCTTGCTTCCATTCACGGGCAAGACCACCTCAGCAGTACATAACTCAGCTCAATTGGGATCTCTAATCAAGGGCATTTCACTGTCCCCAGATGATTTGCTCGTCAGCTTTGATGTAGTTTCTCTGTTCACCAAGGTTCCTGCACCTGACACCTTAGCAATAATTGAAGAATTAGTCCAACATGGACTGAATCCTGATGTACATACTCTGGTTAGGCACTGCCTTACCAACACTTACTTCACCTGGAATGGTACTTTCTACAAACAAAATTAAGGTTCCCCCCCTTATCACCAGTGATTGCGAATATTTTCATGGAGAAATTTGAAACAGATGCCATCCAGATATCCACCCTACGTCCTTCATTGTGGAAGAAAAATATAGACGACACTTTCGGTGTTTGGCCTGCCAGTATTGAACCAATTTCTCAACCACATCAATTCCATACACCCATCCATCAAATTCACCATGGAAGCAGAGAAGGATGGTAAGCTACCATTCCTGGATGTTTTATTTGAGAAGAGACTTTACGGCTCGTTGGGACACTGTCTACAGGAAAGCCACCCACACAGATTCCTACCTGAAACCGGATTCCCACCCCCATCTGGCACAGAAGAATTCTCATCAAAACACTACACAATAGGGCCAACTGCATTTACGACCGACACCACCTAGCCAGTGAACTGGAACACGTACACCAGCCCTCAAGATTAATGAGACCGCATTATTCGCTAAGCTGTTTCTCCAACCATGGAGAAACAACCCCCTGAGAAGCCGATCAAAACCATCACGTTACCGTACATAGCAGGTGTTACCAAACAGATTTCCAAAATGTTAAACAAACACAAGATCCAGGTCCGATTCAATACAGTATACAAAATCAGTGATCTAATCCCATCTGTGAAGGATGTCATTCCTGACATGCAATATCCTGGGGTTTACAAATCGAGTTGTACCTGTGGTAGCAATTACATTGGGGAAACGAAACGACATGTCTCGGACTGTGTTCGCGAACACAAGGCAGATATATAAACATAACTTCAACCGAGAAGATGGATACAAATGGAGCACTCATTGGAAGGATGTTATTAACCAGGAAAAAACCTTAACTGTTTATGGTTTCATCATATCTGCCGGGTACTAGCCTATTTTCCGAGTTAATTTCTACCCGCATCCCCAGCTTTCAACTTCCAGCCCCGCCCACTTCCCCCCCCCACCTCATGTCCTCTCTCCCCCGAACGCTCACGCAGCGCCCCCCCCCCCTACCCAATACCCCCCCCCTCTCTCTCTCCCCCTTTGCTGCTCCCCCTTTTCTTACCTACATAACCTCTTGGAACGGCAGCTCTCTCGCCCACTTCAGCAAATGTTTTCTTGCTGTGGTTGTCCCACCTGATGATGGACACTTGTGTTGCGCCCGAAACTTCGTGATTTGTTTAATTTTATTTCTAACTACGTGACTTTACCGAAAGAACCAAAGAGTATATGGATTCCTGCAGTCCCGAAAGCTTCAAATCAAGATTCGGTAATACATCTTTAGTACCAGATATTAGATTTTGTATTTTTTGTACTGTACCAACTCTGATTCGGATGTTTTGTTTTTCCAAAAATCTGGCTAGTTGTTGTTCGATATTTTAGTAGTTTGAATTACTTCGTCAGTTTCAACTCGTGTTAATAATTAAAACTATTTAAAATACGTACATTGTGGGAGTAATGGATAAACTAGTGATATTTTTGGAAAAACAAAACATCCGAGTCAGATTTGGCATGGTACAAAACATACATAAATTAATATCTAGTACTGAAGATTTATTAAGGAAGCATTCAACAGAAGGTGTGCAACGGATTAATTGCACTTGTGCCAAATGCTATATTGGGCAGATATGACGAATGATCAGCACGAATAAAAGAACACCAAATCAATATCAAATACTCCCAAATACAGCTGTCAGCAGTGGCAGATTACGCATGAGGAGCGATCTCCCAGAGTTTCCCAGCGGAAGAACCGTGTTCACCGGAGGTGCCGAACCAGCAGCACACTCAATCTCCCTTCTCGCAGGCGGCGGGGTCGGGGTAGGGCGGACGCTCGTGCCTGCTTACCACAGTTGGCTGGCGCAAGGCGCAACGTTGATAAATCTGTGGAAGAAAACGAGCGTCAAGCCGCACAGTCCGTTGGTGCCCCCCCCTCCCATCTTTCCCACCTGGCACACGCAAGCTGAGTCAGCGCAGCAGGAGGGGTACGGCGCGGGGGTGAGGCCGAAAGAGGTCCCGTGTCCGTGCCTGGACGGGATGTGGCGCCGGGTGTGAACGGCGATGCTCTCGTGACCGTGCGTTCGTTTGTGTGTATGCACGCGTGCGTCTCACCTGTGGCCGTCCTTCTGCTGCACGAACCCCGGTGGCTGTTGGTTTTCATACAATGGGGAAGCATCTCCCTCCCGGGGCTGGGAGACCTGTGAAGGAGACCGCCATGGACATTAGCTCGTCGAGAACGCCCGAGGCAAACGAGCGATTCGCTCGCACATCCGAAACCCATGCTCTGGGCTTCACAGCGAACACCTTAACATGGCTATCATTGCATGTGTGTGTACGCATATGTTGGTACTTGTACGTGTGTGTATGTACGTGCGGAGCAGTAGTGTAGCGGATAGCGCGCTGCCCTACTAACCCGGTGGCCCGACTTCTATGGCCGCTTATGGACAATACCAGTGACGATTATCTGAATGGGTCCTGGGGCTTCCCGAAGTCGACTGAGCCTCAAATGAGTACTTTGTGAAGTGTGTCAACATTGTCATTGGGAAGACAAAGGCGGCCGGGCGTAGTGTTGGCCACCTACCCCCTTGTGTGCCACAATGACGACCTTCATAGATGCTTGCTAACAGCACTTGCTCCAAAAGTCTTTTAGGCTCTGTAGGGGATCTTTGTCTTTTTTACAGTTCTGTATGTGTTTGCATATGCAAGTAACTCCCTACCGATTCATGGCCAAACTTCCAATCAGCTAGCCGTGGCTTGCTGGAAGTGCCCCGGTCAAGGTACAGCATACCACTTGCATCCACAACCGTGGTGTCCGGGTTCACGAGTTCCTGCAGTAGGGAGAATAGGAAATCAGCACGCGGTGAACATATGGACACGGGCCACTTGCCCAAGTGCCATTCGTCACGACGTCCCGGTGATAGTTTGCCTCTCGAGAAGAAACATTAACTCACACTCATCAACGATACTGTGGCCTTGAAATAAAAAAACATAAACATGCATATGTGTAATTGGCGAGATACAGAGTTATATTCACCATTTCGAGAGGTGGAGGGGCACAAGGGTCGTCCTTGAGGAGGCCATCATCATCTGTATCGATGGGCGTGGAGTCTGTTAACATCTCGGACTCAGACTGTGGCAGGTAGCCACTGCTGCCCCCGCTGCTGGCGCCACTGCTGCTGCCGCTGCTGCTGTTGCTTTTGCAGAAGCTGCTACCACAGCCGACGTACATGTCGATGCTGATGCTGGCGTGGCTCGTGTGCACACTGTTGCTGCTTCCCTCGAGGAGCAGCGCGTCCGCAGTGTGGACGGGGTGGAAGCTCATCGCCTCATCCACGAGCTCGATCAGCGCATCCCGGTCAATCTCTCGCCGGGCGGTTGTTCCTGCGACAAAAGGACCACCCCCCTCGTGACTCACGCGCACTCGCAGCGCCCGAGAAGGTGGCATCGCAGAACGACTTTCAAAACCGTTTGGACGAGAGCCTCTGTCCGCATTAAAGGCACTGCATCAACACGTCTTACCTTTAAGGGTGCCACGGTACCGAGATGTTAACTATCTCACCTGGTATACAGGTGGTGATGAGTTCTATCCCGACCCTGACGCCTGTTGTATATTAGGAATTTGCATGTCTCTCTCCCTGTGGTCACGTATATTTTTCTCACGGTCCTCCGGTTTTTCCCTCCACATTTAGAATCAACATCACGTGTTTAGCAACACCTTAGACTGGGCAAGTCTCTCACCGCGAGCCGAGCTCAATCCCCTCACCTGGTCTCCTACCCTTGCCAGACAAGTCCATCGTGCGCCTCCATCTGCCGAGCGCCTTCTGGACATCTCCTTCTTCCACACTCTCCTTCTCCTCCTCCTCCTCCTTTCGCTCCTTGGCGGCATCGACCGCGGCGGTGTCCCGCCACAGCTCCTCCAGGACCTGGCGCGCCCTCACCTGGGTCTTGGCGAGCTTTCTCTGCGCCTTGAGGAGGGCTTTGTCCGCCGCCGACCGACGTGACCCCTTCCCACAAAAAACGCCCCAGCAGAAAAGGCTGCTCTCCTCGTTCTCCGGCAGGTCGTCGTCGGGCGACTGGTTGTAACGCGTCGTGGTCGGAATGTGGTCAATGACCACTTGTCTGCAAAGGCAGACGGAGCGTAATTTGGGGTCACAGATGCTCACAGCCGTTGCGCCAACAGTCACGGGCTTCTGTCACTTTGCATTCACACTCGAGTCAAGTGAAATTAGAATCTTTATTTATATTGGAGGAATCCGATGAACTATGAAGCTATTTTGGGGCCGTCCATAAATGACGTCTCACACCTATGGGGAGGGAGGGGAGTCATACATTTGTGACGATGTGTGACGAGGGGGGAGGGGGGTTTGAGATGTGACGTCACATCAAAATGCGCAACTTTAAATAAACTTAATTAAATATAATTGTTATAACAAAACTAATTTTGATACATTTTCAGTATTAACTATCGATTATTTATATTTATTAAGGTCACCTTTTAATTTATTCCACGAAGGAGCATTTTGCTTCTCCATGGGAGAATGGATAAACATACATTTTGTAAAAAACTAAATGTATGATTGTTATTAAACATTTTGATTCCAATGATTCTACCAGGGCTTTTCATTCTGTGGAATGAATATGTGATTGTTATAATTGTACTCTCCATTTTGCTTCGTTTTACTACAAAGTTTCAAGTATTTTTTTCTAGTTATAATTATAAAACAATTCAGGTAATTACAGTATAAGAGAATTTCAATATAATATGCTGAACATCTGCAGTTTTATTTAGACGTTAAATATTTTCAAGTGAATTTTACGCTAAATTTCAGCTTTCCAACGCCTCCTTTTAAATACGTGTTTTCTCCTACAATTACAACATCAGAGTGCAGCGCCACATTAAATACGCACTACAATGACAATAGTTTAAAGTGATTTGAAGCATGTTTTAGTTTCAAAATGTAAATATGGTTTGGGGAGGGCAGCCTTCTGACGTCATATTTGAGGGGGGTCTGACTTTTTGTGACGCCGTGTGACGAGGGGGGGGGGCAAAAATCGGCCATAATCGCGTGACGTCATTTATGGACGGCCCCTATTCACAGATGTCTAGTTGGGGGTTGCTCAAAAAGTAAGCAAATCACTTCAAAAATATATACAAATAAAACTCAACTAGGTTCATCCTACCAGGTAAAGCCCACAGAGCTATTAGCTGTTTTTCAGAAGCCAGATGGCCACAAATGGTAGAGGGTCCGTCGGGATAAGAGGGGATGTCGGCAGGAGGAGTGGATGAGAGAGAGCAGCTGATGAGGAGGAGAGAGCAGTGCATGAGGAGGATGAGAGAGAGTTGCGTGTGAAGGAGGGATTGGAGGACTGGAACGCTTTGCCTGTGTCCGTGTGTTGGTGCGGAGTGTTCGCTCCCAAGAGAAAAGCAACTTGTGTCTGCCTCCTGTGTCTCCGTTGTGTCCACGTGTCTCCCTCACGGTCTGTATCAATGTTTGTCCCTCTGAAAGCAACGAGCGATCTGACGAAGGCCTCGGCCACAACACAGGCGGCGTGTGCCGTGTCCAGGGCCGTCGTCTCCCTCGCCCGCTGCACACGTGTCACAGCCGTCTGTGTCTCTCTCCCCAGTGCCGTCTCACACTCACCTCGGAGATGTTCTCATCCTTCGACCGTCTGCGGCAGCAAGTCGGCGAGAAGGGTCTTCAGTGAAGCTGGGAGAGCGAGGCGAGTGAGAGGCTCCCCCAGAGAGGCGAGTCTCGGCGTCGTGAGTCTCGGAGTGAACCGACTGGAGCGGGAGCCTCCACTGCAATGTCGCAGATCGGGCGGCAGTTGGGCGTGACGTCACCCAACGGTGGGCGGGGCCTGTGTCTGTGGGGGGGAGGGGCGCGTGGGATTGGGGGGAGGGTTGTGAGGGGGAGGGGCTTGCGGGGGATGGGGGGGCGTGCGTGGCGGGGCTCTCCAACGGGCGATGCACCAATCGTCCCCAACAGCGTGTTTGTGTTGTTGTTACATGACAACAACAACACGTGTTTGTGTTGTTGTTACATGACAACAACACTTGTTTGTGTTATATTCTTGGTTCTTTCGGTAAAGTCACGTAGAAGGGAAATAATAAAATAATAAAAATATTAAACAACAAAATTCTCACGACGTTTCGACTGCAACACAAGCAATCATCATCAGGTGTAAAATCCACAGCAAGAACATTTGAAAAAAGTGGCGTTTTTTCTTAACTTTAGCAACCCAGGACAGCGATTTGGCAGTTGGTCAGATGGACGAGTCCATCTCTGTTCGGAAAAGAGGAGGGGGGGGGGGGGGTGAAGAAAATTGAATGTGGTCTGAAAGTCACCGTAAGCGTGAACACAATCAATTAAGACCCGAAATGGTTTAGCACATCCTTCCAATGCTTGCTAAGTCAGAATCCATCTTCTCGGTTGAAATTGTCTTTGTGTTTGTATATGTGGATAGCCTCATCTCTTCTGGCTTAGCAATCATTGGGTGTGATAAACCATTTCGGGTCTTAATTGATTGTGTTCACGCTTACGGTGACTTTCAGACCGCATTCCATTCTCCTTCTCTCCCCCCTCCTCCGTTCCGAGCATAGATGGACTCGTCCGTCTGAACGACCGCTAGTTGCTGTCCGTGGTGCTGACGTTAAGAAAAAAACGCCACTTTTTCAAATCTTCTTGCTGTGGTTTTCACACCTGGCGATGATTGCCTGTGTTGCAATAGAAACGTCGTGAGAATTTTATAGTTTTATTTTTTTTTATTTTATTATTTCCTTTCTACGTGACTTTACCGAAAGAGCCAATAATATGAATCTCTGCAGACAGTAAAGCTTTAAATCTAAATGTAATTGCACTATTACTATAAATTCCCTAACATCAGAATCGGAATCTTTATTTAGGCTGGAGGGATCCGATGAGCTATGAAGCTCTTCTTTACAGATGTCCAGTACGGGCGTGTTACATGTAATTGCGGTATTGCTATCAATATCAGCAGGAACCCGCGAAACTTCGGCGAGGATTTGGACAGTCCTCGATTTACGAAGGGAATTTGTTCTAAAGACATACAAAGAGAAAGACAAAGATCCCCTAAGTAGCCTTGATAGACTGTCGGGGTGAGTGCAGTTAGCGAGCAACTATGAAGGCCGACACGGCACACAAAGAGGATGGGAGGCCAGCACCACGGCGGACCGCCTTTGTCTCCCAAATGGCGATGTTTATTGGTACTCATTTTAGGCCGAGTCTTAAGTGCAGGTGTTCCTAAGGCGGGTGCTCATACGTCGGGTGTTCGTAAGTCGAGGGCTTCTTGTAATTTTCATTTTACGGTCCAGCTGATTTTAACCAGAAACCGATAACCTATGGTATTGGTAACGACCTATAACAACTGCAGATAGCCTCTAAACTAGATTAAAGACAAATCTGTGGTTCATGTGGTGGATGGAGCTGAACAGGGCCAACTGTTGGAGGGGCGAGGCCAAGGGAAGGAGTGGGGCCAGCCTCTGGAGAGGCAACAAGGGAGACATGTGTGAGTTATGGCACAGATTATGAATCGGCTTACATAAGCCGGTGTGTTTTCACAGCATTAATTTGAGTAGTTCTCAAAGTATAGAGTCGGAAGATAACTTTATTTTGACCGTATTAATCCAGCTGGCTATGGTATTAAATGTGAACTTTGTACGACGTATGAATTTTATCTCAGATTTAAAAAAATATATAATCCAGTGCGTGACACAGGTCGGGTGTTTGATGGCAATCTAAAACACCCACCATAATCATCCATGGGGGTCTTTGGAATTGCACATTGCCTATGTTATGACTCTTGACCTCGATAAAAAAAAAAGTCACGTGCTGCAGTGCAATGACAACTCAGCGAAAATTCGTAAATAACAAACTGTGGTCTTAACAGTATTTATATTTTAATACACATCTGGTCAATTGCTCTTCTTCATAGCACGTAAAGCCAACACGTGCGACAACAACATTGCCGGATCACCCCCTGCTGGACTAAACGCGCTACTGTGCCGCGGAGACAATGCGCATTATACGGCCAACAGCGAGTGGTGTCAAGTAAAATATCGTGATTATTATGAGGCTTGATTACCCAGGAAAGCCTCATTGCAGACGCGACACGTCCATATCGGCTATCTAGGTGGTCGTCTGGGGCGCCAAGTTAAGTGGGGTGCCCAATTCGAAAAAAATACAAATAGTATTTTTTAAATAATTAAGTTCTCAACATTTCTGACAATTGATTGATTGGACAGACGGACGGATAAACCGAATAATTACGCCCCTTTTAAAGTACAAAAATAATAAAACATTAAACGGAAAATGGGGACAAAATATTTCCCAGTTTACCATAAAACTCAGCCTCGATCTGCCCCTGGGGCTTGGGGGCGCCGATTGCGTGGTTTGCCTCGGGCGCCAGTTGCTGGCAGCAGCGGGTCCAAGGGCCGCCGCTGCCTCACTGAGTGAGCCTCGTGGCTCTTTTTCAGGAGGGTCATGCCAGTTTTCACAGTAGGGGGATGGCTATGTATAATCCCAATTGAGTAATGTGTACTTTATATCAGAATATATTACACTACAGGATACCATTTTGCGTGAAAACTCGGACTCATTATCTTGAAGTTAGCGGGGTTGGGGCATCTTTGCTTATTAGCATCTTTAGTATCTTGCGATTCACCAACGTTGGTTGGGGCAAGCCTGACTACTGATGAGACGCTGAATTTCGAAGCGAGCCTATAGCTTGCTTTGTATTGCACTAATACTGCTGACTTTATGCACTCCAAGAAGACCGTAGGGCTGATGGGATAAAAAAAATAACCATTGATTTTGTTGTTTTATGCGATGAGACAGATACACGATTGTGAATGAGACGTGTTTTTGTGAATGTTATGGACGAATAGGTGAGAATGGTGAGTGTGTGTGCGAGTGAATGGCAAATGCCTGGAGTGTGTGGTTCGTATCAGGTGAGTGATGGTTGATGAGCCTATCATGTGTGTGCAAGGTGAATGATATATGGTGAGTGGTGTGTGCCCGCATGGTGAGCGGTGTCTGGCGATGGATCAGTTGTCATGCATGAGGTTACGCCACCTTATCCGTCCCCGAGTGTGTGTGTCAATAATAATAATGTCAACTTTCAACACGCCACTACCGCACATCACTCGCTCGCTCCCGCAGAGAGGACAACGACTCTGAGGCGCGAGGAGGAACCACGGAAAAGCGGAAAGGCAGCAGCCAGGCGACGAGTCGGCGCCAACGATTGCCCAAGCTCTGCGGTCCTCTACAATTTGAGGTTGTGTGGGCCAATCAATGTGGGAAGAAACCGGAGCACCTGAAGAATAACTAAACAAAAAAATGTTCACCAGGTAAAGCTCACTCAGCTTTCCAGCTCTTTTTTCAGAAACGACCTGGCCCCAAATGATAGCTCAACGAAGTGGCTTATCTTGTGGAAATTTACAGCAGTCAAATACTCAAAACGCTCGTTTATTCTGTATCTGAGGAGGTAAAAATCGGAGGACCCGGAAAAATCCACGCGACCACCGGGAGACAGAGACATGCAAACTCCAAATATACAGCAGGCGTTTGGGTCGCGATCGAATCCACGACCTCCTGTATACCAGGTTAGGTAGTTAACATCTCACCACCGTGGCTCCCATGCATGTGTAGTGTTGTAAAGGACGGACTTATGAACTTCTTTATGGCACACACTGTTTATTGTCTTATTACAAAGTCCTTATCACACAAAGGGGTATACGGTCCCCTCACCCGTTACCCTGAGGAGGTACAGCCTCCGGACCTTGTACAGCTCCACACTCACTATTAGCTCCTATTCTAAGGAGGTACAGCCTCCGGACCTTGCAGGCTATCTAATCTCCCTGCTATCCCAGCGTCCTCTGGCTAGACCTAGGGGATCTCTCCCCGACCACTGGTTACACTGAGCCCTAGCCCTGATAAGGGCTGGAGGGCTTGGTCCAGGGTCCTAGATGTCTTCGGCCGACTTGGGTCTTCGTGTAGAAGAACTGGCCAAGAGCTCTCAGCGCTCTGGCTTTTATACCTGTTCGTGGCCGGGTTGTCCAATCCTCGGCCACCTTGTGGAACCCTCCGATTGGTCCTTCCCAATCTAGCGTTTGGATCCTACCTCACCCCATTTTACCCTGACCGTTTAATTGAACGGGAAAACCTTGTTTACGATCCACTCTCTCACAGCTTGTGAACAGCGAGTAGTTATCACCACTACAGAATCATTAGAATCAAAATGTTTAATAACAACCATACATTTTTTTTACCAATGTAGATTTCTACATTCTCCCATGGAGAAGCAAAATGCTCCTTCATGGAATAAATAAAAGGTGACCTTAAGCCCGTGACTATTGGCGCGACGGCTGCGAGCATCTGTGACCCCAAATTACGCTCCGTCTGCCTTTGCAGACAAGTGGTCATTGACCACATTCCGACCGCGGCGCGTTACAACCTGTCGCCCGACAACGACCTGCCGGAGAAAGAGGAGAGCAGCCTGTTTTGCTGGGGCGTTTTATGTGGGAAGGGGTCACGTCGGTCGACGGCGGACAAAGCCCTCCTCAAGGCGCAGAGAAAGCTCGCCAAGACCCAGGTGAGGGCGCGCCAGGTCCTGGAGGAGCTGTGGCGGGACGCCGCCGCGGTCGATGCCGCCAAGGAGCGGAAGGAGGAGGAGGAGAGCGTGGAAGAAGGAGATATCAAGAAGGTTCTCGGCAGATAGAGGCGCACGATGGACTTGTCTGGCAAGGGTAGGAGACCAGGTGAGGGGATTGAGCTCGGCTCGCGGTGAGATACTCGCCCAGTCTAAGGTGTTGCTAAACACGTGATGTGGAGGGAAAAACCGGAGGACCGTGAGAAAAATATACGTGACCACAGGGAGAGAGACATGCAAATTCCCAATATACAACAGGCGTCAGAGTCGGGATAGAACTCATCACCACCTGTATACCAGGTGAGATAGTTAACATCTCGGTACCGTGGCACCCTTAAAGGTAAGACGTGTTGAAGCAGTGCCTTTAATGTGGACAGAGGCTCTCGTCCAAACGGTTTTGAAAGTAGTTCTGCGATGCCACCTTCTCGGGCGCTGCGAGTGCGCGTGAGTCACGAGGGGGGGGGGTCCTTCTGACGCAGGAACAACCGCCCGGCGAGAGATAGACCGGGATCCGCTGATCGAGCTCGTGGATGAGGCGATGAGCTTCCACCCCGTCCACACTGCAGACGCGCTGCTCTTCGAAGAAAGCAGCAACATTGTGTACACGAGCCACGCCAGCATCAGCATCGGCATGTACGTCGGCTGTGGTAGCAGCTTCTACAAAAGCAACAGCAGCAGCGGCAGCAGCAGTGGCGCCAGCAGCGGGGGCAGCAGTGGCTACCTGCCACAGTCTAAGTCCGAGATGTTCACAGACTCCATGTCCATCGATACGGATGATGATAGCCTCCTCAAAGACGGCCCTTGTGCCCCTCCACCTCTCGAAATGGTGAATATAACTCTCTGTATCTCGCCAACTACACATATGCATGTTTATGTTTTTTACTTCAAGGACACAGTATCGTTAATGAGTGTGAGTTAATGTTTCTTCTCGAGAGGCAAAGTATCACCGGGACGTCGTGAAGAATGGCACTTGGGCAAGTGGCCTGTGTCCATATGTTCACCGCATGCTGATTTCCTATTCTCCCTACTGCAGGAACTCGTGAACCTGGACACCACGGTCGTGGATACAAGTGGTGTGCTGTACCTTGACCGGGGCACTTCTAGCAAGCCACGGCTAGCTGATTGGAAGTTTGGCCAGGAATCGGTAGGGAATGACTTGCATATGCAAACACATACAGAACAGTTAAAAAGACAAAGATCCCCTACAGAGCCTAAAAGACTTTTGGAGCAAGTGCTGTTAGCAAGCATCTATGAAGGCCGTCATTGTGGCACACAAGGGGGTAGGTGGCCAACACTACGCCCGGCCGCCTTTGTCTTCCCAATGACAATGTTGACACACTTCACAAAGTACTCATTTGAGGCTCAGTCGACGTCGGGATGCCCCAGGAGACATTCAGATAATCGTCACTAGTATTGTCCATAAGCGGCCATAGAAGTCGGGTCACCGGGTTAGTAGAGTAGCGCGCTATCCGCTACACTACTGCTCCGCACGTACATACACACACGTACAAGTACCAACATATGCGTACACACACATGCAATGATAGCCATGTTAAGGTGTTCGCTGTGAAGCCCAGAGCATGGGTTTCGGATGTGCGAGCGAATCGCTCGTTTGCCTCGGGCGTTCTCGACGAGCTAATGTCCATGGCGGTCTCCTTCACAGGTCTCCCAGCCCCGGGAGGGAGATGTTTCCCCATTGTATGAGAACCAACAGCCACCGGGATTCGTGCAGCAAAAGGACGGCCACAGGTGAGACGCACGCGCGCATACACACAAACGAATGCACGGTCACGAGAGCATCGCCCTTTACACCCGGCGCCACATCCCGTCCAAGCACGGACACGGGACCTCTTTCTGTCTCACCCCCGCGCCGTTCCCCCCCCTGCGCTGCCTCAGCTTGCGTGTGCCAGGTGGGAAAGATGGGAGGTGGGGGGGGGGCACCAACGGACTGTGTGGCTTGACGCTCGTTTTCTTCCGCAGATTTGTCAACGTTGCGCCTTGTGACAGCCAACTGTGGTAAGCAGGCACGAGCGTCCGCCCCACCCCGACCCCGCTGCCTGCGAGATCGGAGATTGAGTGTGCTGCTGGTTCGGCACCTCCTGTGAACACGGTTCTTCCGCTGGGGAACTCTGGGAGATCGCTCCTCATCCTCCTCTGTGGACTGTTCTCAACATGGACCCTCATGAGAGAAAAACCTCTCCAATCCGGACGTTTGGGATAGCCCCTCTTTTGATAGTGCATGTATTACTGACTTGTCTGCTTTCGCGACCAATATCCATAATATAGGTTTTTTTGGATAAGATCACGTAAATATAAATCTGTCGTTAAACCCGCCACCACCCGACAAAGCCAATTGGTTTATCATATAAACAGAACATGCCAATTTGTTACTAGTACAGCACACCAGTGTGTTGGAGAGCAAATCCACAACATTTACAATCTGAGTATGACGTTTCACCAGTTATTACAACTAGCTTCATCATCATGAAGCTACCACCTGTTTTGTTGATGACGTCACTTGTGAGCGCTTCTTGTACGAAGGGTGGGGGGGATTAATGAATGCATATACATTTTAATGGGTATCCATTGCCGGTTGCATTATATATATGGTAATTATCAACATACATTATGCGTGCACATTATGCATGCACATTGTTCTTGAAGCGCGTGTAGTTTGCGAGCAATCAATGAGTACGTGTTATGTCTGTGTACAGGTAATGCCCATTTATGTATGGTGACCTGTAGGCATGCATTTAAACAATGTATTATTTGATTATTCGCTTCTTAGCAGCACTAAGCCTGCAGCTATCGGAATGGTAACAATTATTTTGATCAATTTCGATAGATTCTTTAATTAGTCTTGGCCGGTAGTACTGACCTTCGAAATGATCAGAATCACTTGAGTGTCATTGTTGGCATGCGTATTCTGCCACTGCTGACAGTTGTATTTGGGAGTATTTGATATTGATTTGGTGTTCTTTTGGTCGTGCTGATCATTCGTCATGTCTGCCCAATATAGCATTTGGCACAAGTGCAATTAATCTGTTGCACACCTTCTGTTGAATGCTTCGTTAATAAATCTTCAGTACTAGATATTAGTTTATGTATTTTATGTACCATGCCAAATCTGACTGGGATGTTTTGATTTTCCAAAAATATCACTAGTTTATCCATTACTCCCACAATGTACGTATTTTGAATAGTTTTAATTAATAACACGAGTTGAAACTGACCAAGTAATTTAAACTACTAAAATACCGAACAACAACTAGCCAGATTTTTGGAAAAACAAAACATCCGAATCAGAGTTGGCACAGTACAAAAAATACAAAAACTAATATCTGGTACAAAAGATGTATTACCGAATCTTGATTTGAAGCTTTCTGGACTGCAGGAATCCATATACCCTTTGGTTCTTTCGGTAAAGTCATGTAGGCACAGGTGAGCGTGTAGATGCACATCGTGGTCGCGTAGGCCATCCACATCATGCGGAAGATGCGCCACAGCCCGTGGACGCAATAGAAGTCTCCGTAGCCCGTGATGTACTCATCTTCCACGCAGTGGATGTGTTAGCGCATGTTGGGGCCGGCGTAACCGGTGTACGCGAGCACCACCAGCGCCTGCAGCAAGCGGGCCCCCGTCTGCCACACGTAGAGCCTGTGGAGCCCGCCGCTCGCCTCCGTGTAAGCACGCAGTTTCTTCACCTTCTCGAAGAGAGCCTTGGCCTGCTCGCCCTCCTTCTTGTCCAGGATGCGATCATCCGATGGCGTCCGCCGGCCCTCGTTCTGCTCTGGGGGGGCCAGTCGGGGGGCGGGGCGGCCTCGCCGGGGTCGACGAATCGGACGGAAGGCCGGGGCGGTGCCGGCGGAGACTCAGAAGGCAGCTTCTCCATGGGGAGTTCGTCGGATCTCGGGTCGCTGCGAGCGTGGGACGCAGAGACGCACAGAGACCCATAGAGACTCACAGAGAACAGCAGAGACCCACAAAGATACATAGTCTCACAGAAACCCCTAGAGACTCACAGAAACCCCTAGAGACTCACAGAAACCCATAGAGACTCACAGAGACCCGCAGAGACCCACAGAAACCCATAGAAACTCAGAGACACATCGAGACTCACAGAGACCCACAGACCCGCAGAGACCCACAGAGACCCATAGTGACTCATAGAGACCCGCAGAGACCTATCAGGACTCACAGAGACCCGTAGAGACCCATAAAGACCCACAGACCCGCAAAGACCCACAAAGACCCACAGAAACCCAGAGACTCATACAGACTCAGACAGCCACATCGTGACGCACATACACACGCACACCAAGATCCCCCGTATAGCCTTAACAGACTATAGGGGCAAGTGCTGTTAGCGAGCACTTATGAAGGCTGGAACTGTACATGAGGGGGTGGGTGGCCAGCACCACGCCTGGCCGCCTTTGTCTCCCCAGTGGCGATGTTTACACACCGCACCAGGTACTCATTTGAGGCTGAGTAGACCTAGGAGAGGCCCAGAACTGGTACAAGTATGAACAACAGGTTCCACACTGCCCCACCAGGGATTATTTGTCTGTCGTGCACAAACGTGCTGTCCAACCAAGTTACTACCTGCCCACTCCGAAGGAACGTGTTTCAGATAATCGTCGCCGGTGTTGGCCATGAGCGGAAATCGAACCTGGGTCGCCGGGTTCATAGCGCAGCGAAGCGCTAACCGCTTCCCCCTGCTTTTCATAACCAGCCAAAATGGTTATGAAAAGCAGGGGGATAGAAAGATGCGTGAACGGGCTCGCTGCCCCAAAACATAGGTTGCAACCGGGTACCCGATACCCGTACCCTACCCGATACCCGGCTACCCATACCCGGCCGGGTACAGGTACGGGTAGCCGTTTGCGACCCTGGTGCGGCCGGGTACGGGAACGGGTAGGCCGTGAGTCACTGGTGAGTAACCGTTTGTCACTCATTTCGGGTAGGGTACGGGTAGGGAACGGGTACCCGTACCCGACCGAGTACGGGTACCCATTTGCGACCCTGGTGCGGCCGGGTACGGGTAAGGAATCAAAACCCGTTTGCGACCTCTGCCCCAAACCCACGCAGGGTCCCCCCCGAAAGGAGAAAGGGGGAACTTTAACACGTAGGCTTTCGCGACCAATGTTATTCATAATCAACGTTTTTGGGTTTAGATCGCGTTATTTATAAATGTGTCGTAACCCTCCACCACCCGACACGGCGAATCAGTAAAAATGTGTCACGTTGACAAAAGACAAATGAGTTAATGATGACGTCACCATGCTGCTGCTCTATATAAGAACGGGAGACACAGCAGAGCCTCACCATTCTGGCGAATTGCCCGAACCAGCGAAACGTCGTACTCAAATTGTAAATGTTGTGGCTTCAACACACCGGTGGGCTAAAGCAGTGAACTATTTGTCTTTTGTCAACGTGACACATTTTTACTGATTGGCCGTGTCGGGTGGTGGAGGGTTACGACACATTTATAAATAACGCGATCTAAACCCAAAAACGTTGATTATGAGGGGGAACTTTTTTAGTTTTTGTTACCTAAGAGGGGAAGGGATGACAAAGGAAGGAAGGAGCCGTGGGCCGTCTCTTAGTAGTCAGCCCCCTTCTAACCTGCAGCTCCCCGCCGTGGCGGGCGGTGGCGGCTGCAGCGCCGCCGCCGCTGACGCCAACCCATCCAGCGCGGTTTCGTGCACGGCGTGCGTGGTCCACTACGAATCCATGCACTTGCCCAGCACGCACACAAAGTGCTCAATCTTGGAGCTCGTCTCCGGGAACTTGATCCAAAAGTTCTTGGTGGCCGTCAGGATGAGCGTGTGCAGCACGACGAGGTGCGGGAAGTATTTGCTGATCCACAGCACCGCGTTGTCGTAGCAGAACTGGTTGATCAACCGGTACTGGTCGAAGCCAACCTGGGCGAGTGTGGGAAGGGCAAAATTAACTGGAATGGCGGTGATGTCGCATGCCCCGCCATTGCGGTGACAGAGCTGGCTCAAATCTGGCTTTTGCCTGATGATGCCGGTTGTAATTACTGACGAAACGTCACCGTACTCAAGATCGTCAACGTTGTGGCTTTGCTCTCCAACACACCGGTGTGCTGTAATAGGATATTACACTATACACTACATTATACATTACACTATAATGTACATTACAATATACACTACACTATACATTACACTATACACCACACTATACATTACACTATACACTATACCAGACATGGGCAAAGTACGGCCCAACGAGCCGTATACGGCCCGCCGAACTTGTCCAAATATTATTATTAAATAAAATTTCACCTTCCTCCTGTAATGCCCCCATTTCCCCAATAAATGGCGCACTTTGACCGGGAGAGAGAGAGAATATTCGTATGAGCAATTCATGTTTCTATTGAAAGCTAACAGTAATATTTGGGTACAGTATTATTTTTGGAAGCATTCACTGTAATATCGTATGAACGTTTACTTCACCGCATCATCATCGTATGAATGATGCGAGAAGAGATTAACGGGTTCTTATGTTAGGGATTTACGTTCTCGGCGCTGTCGCTCTCTAAATTACAGCTTGAATGAGGGGGAGGGGTATGACTACATCACAAAATTAATATCTTACTAGGAATTTTATATAATAAAAGTTATGTACATAACTGTTACGCTTTGTGTAATTCAACAAAACAAACAAAACTTAACTCCAAGTTCTCTCCGAATTTCACGAGTCCGTTCTAGACCCCACAGTTTTTTAAAGAGTTTTAAGCACAGAAAACATCATTAAAGTTTGAAAAATCATTAATTATACAAACTTTTCAATAATTTCCTTTTTCACTTCGATTAAAATTTTCTTTAAAAACTTCTTCTCACCAACAGTACCACTCATTACCACTTTCTCCGAAGGCAAGTTTGTAAAAGAAAACATGGTACAGACAGCAAACATCTTGTGTCCGGAGATCAAAAGCAAATTTGAAAAAGTCAGTTCATCACGCAGGACTGTGACTCGCCGTGTGGAACTGATTGATAAAAATATAGCCAGTCAATTAAACAAAAAGTCTGATTCCTTTGAATTATATTCACTAGCACTGGATGAAAGTACAGACGTAAAAGACACTGCTCAGCTCCTCATTTTTATCCGAGGCATTGAAGACAGTTTTGCGATAACAGAGGAGTTTTTGACCATGGAGTCCCTGAAAGGAACAACGCAGGGAGAGGACTTGTATAGCCAGGTATCTGCTGTCATTGAAAGAATGACGCTACCTTGGAGTAAACTTGTCAATGTCACAACGGATGGATCGCCAAATTTAACTGGAAAAAATATTGGGCTGCTGAAAAGAATCCAGGATAAGGTGAAAGAGGAAAACCCTGTCCAGGATCTTAATTTCCTTCACTGCATCATCCATCAGAAATCCCTGTGTAAGTCTGTATTGCAGCTTAATCATGTCGTGAATCCAGTCGTAAAACTTTATACGAGCAAGGGGACTTCAGCACCGTCAGTTTATTACGTTCCTGGAGGAAACTGATGCGGATCATCAGGACTTGCTGTACCACTCTCGTGTCCGCTGGTTAAGTTTGGGGAAAGTGTTACAACGAGTGTGGGAGCTGAAAGAAGATATCATCGCATTTTTGGAGTTGATGGGGAAATCTGACGAATTCCCTGAGCTAAGCGACAAGAAATGGCATAGTGACTTTGCGTTTGCTGTGGACATATTTTCACACATGAATGAGCTGAATGTGAAACTGCAGGGGAAAGATCAGTTTGTTCACGACATGTACAAACATGTGAAAGCCTTCAAATCCAAGCTCACTTTGTTCTCCGGACAAATTGCGAACAAATCTTTCGCTCATTTCCCACACTTGCCATGCAGGAAGAGACACCGCGAAACGCAAAAAAATACAGCAAATCGCTTGAGGACCTGCACGGAGAATTCTGCCGTAGGTTCCATGATTTCGAAAACATTGAACAGTCACTTCAGCTGGTGTCCTGTCCCCTGTCACAAGACCCTGAAACAGCACCACAGGAGCTGCAGTTGGAACTGATAGATCTTCAGTCTGACTCTGTCCTAAAGGAGAAGTTCAACTCTGTTAAACTGAATGACTTTTATGCTTCACTTAACAGAGCCACGTTTCCAAACCTCCGGAGGACTGCACAGAAGATACTGACTTTGTTTGGCTCCACTTATGTGTGTGAGCAGACATTCAGCGTCATGAATGCCAACAAAGCCCATCACAGATCAAAGTTAACAGATCAGCACCTCAGATCTATCCTGAGAATTGCCACAACCAATATAACTCCAGACTTGGATGCACTGGCAAAAATGGGAGATCAACAACACTGTTCCCACTGAAACTGATTATGTGTTGCTGCAGCGAGGTTGGAGCCAAATCTCCATCACACAGCCTGCGTGGCTGCTCTAACCTGTTAATGTAGATAATAAAGAAGTTCAAGTGAGGTAATTGGTTTTGGACGCAGGCCTCAGATGTTTTAATGATGTTTGATCAGTCACGTTACGACATGTTTTTGTATTGTTCATGTCCGTGCAATTTGTTAAATTGCCTTACAAATAAATGCTTTGCTACCTGTTAAAGGCCAAATCATTTCATGTAATAATTTTACATGTCATTTATATTAGTTCACACAAACACTCCATCCATCTGTTCCTGGCCCGGCCCCTCTGTCAAATTTTAGAACCCATTGTGGCCCGCGAGTGAAAAAGTTTGCCCACCCCTGCACTATACTGTACATTACACTATTCTTCGGGCAATTGCCGGTGGCGCAGCCGGCCTTACCGCTGGCAACCAGCGGTTCCCCACCCCCCTGCATGGTCGTGTCGAGTCGGCCCGAGGGGGGACCTCACCGTGTGGGCCCTGGGGTTGGCCACGAGCTTCCTCAGCACGGTCTCGTTCCACTCCTTCAGATCCACGTCGAAGCCTCTCAGCACCGGCACACACAGAATGCGCTCGTTCATGTTCTGGGCGGAGGTGGGGGAAGTGGGTACCACGTATCTATGACATGACGCCGTGTGGTCTCCTTGAAGACGTCTCTCCACTCAGGTTCACTTTGCGCGATTCCCGGTGTGTACGGGGGGGGGGGGGGGGGGGGGGAGGCAACCCATATCGACCCAAGATGTGCTCTCTAGCCAGCGCTTTGAGTGAGTTCGCACGTCGAGTTGGAACCCACGACCTCCTGCGTACCAGGCGAGGTCGTCAACATCTCCGCGATGTTATCCATAGCATGGCGGCGACATTGATGAATGTGCGTGGGGACTCTCTAGAGTCTAGAGCAGGGGTCCTCAAACTACGGCCCACGGGCCACATGCGGCCCACCGAGGGCATTTATCCGGCCCATGGTCACTAATTGGGCTGTGCTGGTGAGCACTAATTGGGCTGCGCTGGTGAGCACTCATTGGGCTGCGGTGGTGGGCACTGATTGGGCTGCGGTGGCGAGCACTGATTTGGCTGCGCTGGTGAGCACTGATTGAGCTGCGGCGGTGGGCACTCATTGGGCTGCGCTGGTGAATGGTTCAATGGGCCAATTGACTGGACTTGCCCCCCAGGCCTAAGGCTGCCAGTCCTCCCCTGGCTGCGCTTGACTGGCTCTCCCTCCCTCAGCTCCCTCACTTGCCCCTCGGCTCCACTCCCAGTGATATTCCTGTGTGCTGAGTAAATGATAGAGGGGTAATAACAGAGTGATCTCTGATCTCTGGAGGGGCTGCCTGCTGTTTTCCCGTGCTGGTCAGTGACAGACAGCCGAGGAGTAGGAAACCCAATTTAAATGACAGTAAGTGCATTTATATTCTGATTGCTATTCAATTATGAGGTTTTATGTTGTATGTTGTGTAAGCCCCGGTTCATACTGTTGCGATCTCTGAGCAGTGCGAGTTCAGCCATATGCTTGTATGGCTGAACTTGCATTAGATTCGGAAGAAAAAAGGCACATGTGCCTTCTTTTTTCCTGCAGTGGAATCGGATCGCATGGGTCTTCTCCCCCATGCGATCAGATTCCTATGCGAGTTCGCAGATCGCACTGCGATCTGTGAACAAAACTGCAGGTGTAATTAACTTTTTAATGGCACCCGCACCAGTGTGAGCCTGGGGTAAAAGCGGAGTTCCCCCAATCAGACTGCATTGATGGGCAGTGCAGTCTGTATGTCTCTGTGTGGGCAAAGTTATTGCTGGTATATTGTTTTTGTAGCGCTGTATATATATTGGTATTTTACTAATAGCAATTTTGACTCCCTAGGAAACAATGATGTCAAGAAAGAGAAAAATGGACTCGGAGTGTAGGATATTCAAAAAACAGTGGACTTATGATTACTTTTTCATGCAGTACAAGGAAAGAGCTGTGTGTCTGATATGCCAGAATATAGTGTCTGTGTTCAAAGAATACAATTTACGTCGACACTATGAAACTCAACATAAAGATAAATATGATTGTTTGGTCGGAGAAGTGAGAAAAGATAAAATATTAAAACTGAAAAATACATTAACAACTCAGCAAAATACTTTTGTGAAGCAGAAGCAGCTAAATATTTAATCACTGCGAGCAAGTTTTCAAGTTGCCAAGCTAATAGTGTGCACTGGCAGACCATTCGTTGAGGGAGAATTTGTTAAAGAATGCCTTCTTTCTGTTGCCAAAGAGATGTGTCCAGAGAAGGCCGATTTATTTAGTATAGTGAGTCTTTCAGGACCTACAATTACACGGAGGATTGAAGAAATGGGAGACAATTTCCATCAGCATTTGCAAAACTCCACAAAAAAACGTTCCTATTTTTCCTTGGCACTCGACGAAAGCAATGATGTTCGTGATTCTGCACAACTTCTAATTTTTATTCGTGGGACGAATGACTATTTCGAAGTCACAGAAGAGCTTGCTGCACTGCAAAGCATCAAAGGAACAACTACAGGAGAGGATATCTATGAAAAAGTTTGCCAAACTGTGAATGGTTTGGAGCTGAACTGGGCTAAACTAGCCAGTGTGACAACTGATGGTGCTCCTAGCATGGTGGGGTCTAAGAAAGGAGTAATTGCTCGCATTAACCAAGAGATGGACAAACATAACCATTCTCATCCAATAGCCATACACTGCCTCATCCACCAACAAGCGCTGTGTAGTAAATCACTGAAGTGGGACTCTGTTAACTTCATTAGAGCTCATGCACTAAACCACAGACAATTTCAGGAATTTCTGTCTGAGCTAAATGTTGACTATGAAGATGTTCTGTACCACACAGAAGTCCGTTGGCTGAGTCGAGGGAGAGTTTTGAAACGTTTCTATGACTTACTTCCACAGATTACAGCTTTTCTGTTTTCAAAAAACAAAGAAGTACCAGAGCTCAATGATGCAGAATGGAAATGGCACCTTGCCTTTCTGACAGATGTAACAGAGCTACTCAACAGTTTCAATGTGCAACTTCAAGGAAAGGGGAAGCTCATCTGTGATATGCAATCACATGTCAAAGCATTTCAAGTAAAATTAGGCCTCCTCATCAAACAAGTGAAGGAGGAAAACTTCTGCCATCTCCCCACAACTCAAAATTTGTTAGCGGAAAAACCATTGGTTGCATTCCCAAACAAAACATGTGTGGATTCACTGGAAAAATTGCAAAAGGAGTTACAATTTAGATTTAAAGAGCTTCATCTCCATGAACAGGACATACAGCTTTTCCGTAACCCATTTTCTATTGACATTGAAAATGTGGATACAATTTACCAAATGGAACTGGCTGAACTGCAGAATTGTGACTCTCTGAAAGACGCATTCAAGTCAAGCAGCCTTCATAATTTCTATGCATTTCTCCCCTCTGAGACATATCCTCATCTCAGGAACCATGCACTCAAAATGGCAACCATCTTTGGCAATGCTTATGTCTGTGAACAAACTTTTTCCAGAATGAAACATTTGAAATCTCCAACCAGATCTAGACTAACGGATGCACACTTGCATCACTTGTTACGACTAGCAGTGACAAATATGGAACCGGACATTGACCATCTCATTAGCCAAAAGCAGGCCCATAGTTCCCATTGAAATACTGGCAAGTTTGTTGATTTAACTTCACTTGTTCTTCATTTTAAATATTGTATTTGTTCCCGTTTTGTTTCTTCACTTCAAAATAAGATATATGCAGTGTGCATAGGAATTTGTTCATAGTTTTTTTTAACTATAGTCCGGCCCTCCAACGGTCTGAGGGACAGTGAACTGGCCCCCTGTTTAAAAAGTTTGAGGACCCCTGCTCTAGAGCGTTGGAACGACGTACCTGCAGCATCCCGGCAAAGATGCCTATCATGAACATGGGCACGGAGAGCATGTCGCACAACACGTCCCACCAGGGCTGAAGGATCTTGAGGTCCTGGTGACCCTCCAATGAGAAGGTCAGGGCTCCGATGGGAATCATGACTCGAGCCGAGACTGCACACAAGCAGACACACAGGCAGACACACACACACACAGGCAGACAGACAAGCAGACACACACACAAGCAGACACACAGGCAGACACACACACACAAGCAGTATTAGTTATTACAGCAGTTCATGTTTTTATTACTATAGTAGTAGTAATTGTTTATTTTATTGATGTTATTATTAGTGTTATAATTATTATAGATGTTGTTGTTGTTATTATAGTAATGATTATAGACGTGGGAGATGTTATTTTAGTAGTTATACTTGTGATTATAGATGTTGTGGTAGTGCTGGTCGTTAGGCTCCACTTCTCCCGCCAAATCGCGACGGTTTGTTGGTGGTGGTTGAGGGAGAGGGCCGCGTGGGCGAAACCAACTCGAGCGGCGTGCGCGGGAGGGGTGAATTCAATCGGCGAACTTAAATTGTTTTAATTTAAGGGGGTAGACAGCAAACGCCACCTTTCACTAACGCTAGCAAGCCGTCTTGCTTCTTGTTGCTATGGATGAAACAATAAAACTATAAACAAGTTCGCTACATTTTTTAAGCGCGTCTTGAGTTGATGCCCCTCCATACTTGGTATAGTCTGAAACGTAACCGCGCCTTATCTAGTCTATGTTATTAACCATGGGCCTTAATCCGGGCTATGAAATAAAGTGCAATGTCACGTGCAATGGAGCTGACCAATTTAAACACACCCGCGAAATGTCAACACCACGTGGCTCTTGGGGTGGTAGCTCTTGGGGTGGTAACTTATAAGGGGTTGACAGCTGTGTAGTGTATATTGTAGTATAATGTATAGGATGAACGTTGACATTTCTAAGGGCATGGGGGTGACCAAAAAGGCCTGAATTGGTCTGTAATCAAGTAGGGCACTGATAAAGGGGTTGACAGGTATGATTACAGACAGAGACCCATAGAGACCTAAACGAGATAGATAGAGACCCAAAGAGATAGAGACCCAAGAGAGATAAATGGAGACCCACACAGATACATATAGCATACTGTCAACCCATACGGTTTACTCGTATTCTTGTACAGGGACATTGAGTAACATAATGCGCCTATTTGTGTTTCTCCCTTGTGATGGGACTTTGCAGGATGAACGTTGAGATGTATAAGGGGCACGGGGTGATCAGTAAGGTCTGAATTGGTCTGTAATAAGGTAGGGCACTGATAAGGGGTTGACAGTTATGCTACTGACACGAACAGTGTGACTATGCATACGTAGCCATCCATAGTGTAGTAGTAACGAAGGACTTCGCCGACACACTGCTTGGTCTCCGTCACTCCTCTTTGTTCCCGTCGTTCGCACTCCGCTGGTCCCGACAGCGGACCAGCTGCTCCTCGCGCGCGCCCCGCACGCGCTCTCCCGTCAGTCGCTCCGCTCCCCCCGCTCCCCCCGCACACCGCTGGCCGACGGTGTGCTCGAAGCTCCTCCAGCCACGTGGCTGTGAGCCGCCACTGCACAGCCTTCAACAGCACTCGTGATGTAAAGTAAACGCATCGGCCGGTCTTGGTTACGCTTACTTCGCGCGTGTACAGCAGCTGTTGGATTTGGTTTGGATTCATTGCTGATCTTCCTCGGTTGATTCATTTTAGTTGCAATCGTAATTGGCTGAAAAGTTTGCCCCCAATTCGTGTTTGAAATATTTATTCTCACGTGGAGTACGCCACCCATGTCTGCCTTGTGCCATTTGAAGTGGGATTTGTATGCGTTGTGCATTCGTTCGTCACTCGAGCAGTGCGTCAGGTCGTGGACATAACACGACACTTCCACAATAATTAGAAACTAGGCTCAGGCCACGTTGGACTATACAGTACCTCAATGGCTCCAGTCCCATTCTGTCTGTGGTTTTGGCCCCTTCCAGTGTCTTTTAATTTCTTCTCTGCCCCCCTCCCCCCCTTTTGTGATCATCGGGCGTTATGGTTTTGTGCTTTAACAAGGGGTAACGTCAGTTTAACACGTAGGCTTTCGCGACCAATATTATTCATAATCAACGTTTTTGGGTTTAGATCGCGTTATTTATAAATGTGTCGTAATTGCCCGATGATGCTGGATGCAATTACCAGCGAAACGTCGTACTCAAATTGTAAATGTTGTGGTTTCGCGCTTCAACACTCCGGTGGGTTAAAGTAGTGAACTAATTTGTCTTTTGTCAACGTGACACTTTTTTACTGATTGGCCGTGTCGGGTGGTGGAGGGTTACGACACATTTATAAATAACGCGATCTAAACCCAAAAACGTTGATAATGAAGGGGTAACGTGCTTGGGTTAGCTTATCTTCAAATTCATCGTCAACCCAGTGTACATTAACGCACTACACCAGTTCCAATAACCAACAAAAATGTGTTATCAATGCCGTGCAAATGGGCAAAGTGTGTTCACGTAGCCAGCACACAGTTGGACTTTCATTGGGGGTTCACTGCTAACGTTGGGAGGATACCCGAGAGTTAATTTCGCAATTGTCCCAGAATCTCTGCTTTGCTTAGTGACCTTACGATCGCAGGTGCTGTGGCACCATCGGCATGCAACGCGACATTTACATTCCCCCTCCAACCCAGCTTAAATATACGCTCCAAGCTTGGTGGTATTTCATTCTTCATCTGAGGACGGCTGCTTGCGTTGTAGCCGAAACGTCTTGAGAATTATTTTATTATGTTTTATTTTTATTATTTTATTATTTCCCTTCTACGTGACTTTTCCGAAAGAACCAAGAAGATGAATCCGTGCAGTCACGAAAGCTTTAAATCGAAATTTACAAGGCTGTTTAATAATCGCGGTCATATTGCTGTCACCCATCACCCCTGTCCGATTACGGTTGGGAGGAAATAAGGGGGGAGTTTTTAGACCAAGCAGCTACCAATCAAACGATTTGTTAAACATCAAACTTGGGTCTGATGGCAACCAAGCACGCTATTGGCATTGACGCATCATGAGGCATTGTAAAGGATTGCGCTTTAAATCCCATAAAAGTTGAAGGATTCATAATAAACGAATTGTCTAACTAGGATGTCTTGCATGCCTCGGCAATTACCAATACAGCTGTTGTTCATGATTCAAACAGTGTATCCATAACCTAGACACGTTAGCATAACCCAATACCAACCTGCAATAAACACTATAACGTTATTTCTCAACTAGGTTGTTGGGGGCCGCCTCCAAGGTTCGATGCGTACTGTCACCTGGTTGGGATTGCGGGATCGAGACAAGGCGACGTAGAGCTGCTGGCCGTGGGAGAAGACCGTCGTCTGCAGATCGATTCCAACGTAATCGAACGTCTGTCCCTGCGCCTCCGTCGTTCATGCAGGGGGCGCGTAGGTTTGCAGCACCCCCTGCATGAAAATGATGGGAAGTGCAGCGTTCATCACAGATAATAGGTGGGCGTTTATATTATTAATAGGATGAGCATATTTTAAAGGTCGATTGGAACAGATTTTCTCCAAGGAAATGCGTACCTCGAATTTTAATGAGTTATCAAGTTTTACTAACCATTTTATAAATGCTCTGTGTGCCCTCCACCTGCTGTACGGACAACATCGAGACGATAGTTGAATTCGTCCCAAACGCCTCTCAAAGCGTCTTCTTCCACTGAAGTCACTGCTGCCGTGATTCTGTTCTTGAGACCATCCAGATGTGTGTGTGTGTGTCTGCCTGTGTGTCTGCTTGTGGTGGGGCCTTACCATCAGCCCCACCAAAACTAAGCACGTGCCTGGGTATTTTGTACCATCTGACACTCCACCCCCACAACTCCCAATCGGTGATGGGGCAGTTGTGGAGAGAGTGGAGAGTTTCCCATACCTGGGCAGTGTGCTTATGACCGGCTCCAGTTTATCAGCAGAGGTCTCACTCCGAATCAGTCGAGCGGCAATATCTTTTCATCGGTTGCGTAACGCTGTGTGGAAGCTACCTGGTCTGTCGCTCTGCACGAAGCTTCAGGTCTTCTCGGCCACGGTCATTCCCTCCCTTCTCTACGCTTGCGAAACGTGGACCCCCCTAATGGAGCATCTTCGTCGGTTGTAAACATTTAGGCTGGCCTGCCTACGATCAATCCTGGGTTTAACCAGGCTGGATTGTGTGAGGAGCTCACAAATCCTTGAAAGATCTGGGTAAAGTCCCATCGGTGAGCTCCTCCGGAAGGCAAGGCTGCGTTGGCTGGGTCATGTAGCCCGCATGCCCAGCTACCGCATGCCTAAACAGCTTTTGTTCGGCCGGATCGAGGGGGCTAAACGGGCGCGGCACGGGCTAGAGAAGAGATGGAGCGATGTGGTACAGGAGGACGTGGAGCTGAGTGGACTTGCCGAAGACTGGTACCAGCGGTGTCAAGATCGGCCTCAGTGGAGGAGGCTCGTGAAAGACGCTTCTTGGCAGTTGGAGGCAGTCGCCCTCCAACAACAACGGAGGGCGGAGGAGCGACGCTCACAACAACGAGCGGAGCGCCGGGTGGCTAAAGCACAGCAAGTTGGTACAGTAGGGGGCACAGGTGGTGCATCTGCATCAGCCAGTAATCTCGGTCATCTCGGTCAGTCGACCCGTGGCACCTGCTGGGTCTGCCCCGTGACCTCCTGCCAGCGGGCGTTCGACACTTCACGTGGCCTCAAGGTGCACTTGGCCTGGCACAAGCGTCGTGGTGACGTCACCGCCACTTAGTGGCGAATGGCGGTTGTTGTCTGCTTGTGTGTGTGTCTGTGTGTGTCTGCTTGTGTGTCTGTGTGTGTGTGTGCGCCTCTGTGTGTGTCTGCTTGTGTGTGTGTGTGTCTGTGTGTGTGTGTCTGCTTGTGTGTGTGTGTGTGTCTGCGTGTGTGTCTGCTTGTGTGCAGTCTCGGCTCGAGTCATGATTCCCGTCGGAGCCCTGACCTCCTCCTTCTCATTGGAGGGTCACCAGGACCTCAAGATCCTTCAGCCCTGGTGGGACGTGTTGTGCGACATGCTCTCCGTGCCCATGTTCATGATAGGCATCTTTGCCGGGATGCTGCAGGTACGTCGTTCCAACGCTCTAGACTCTAGACTCTAGAGAGTCCCCACGCACATTCATCAATGTCGCCGCCATGCTATGGATAACATCGCGGAGATGTTGACGACCTCGCCTGGTACGCAGAAGGTCATAGGTTCCATCCCGACCCCTGCTGCATATTTGGACTTCGCGTATGTCTCATCATCACGGTGGCCGGGAGATGTTAACTACCTCGCCTGGTACGGAGGAAGTCGTGGGTTCCAACTCGACGTGCGAGCTCACTCAAAGCGCTGGCTAGAGAGCACATCTTGGGTCGATATGGGTTGCCTCCCCCCCCCCCCGTACACACCGGGAATCGTGCAAAGTGAACCTGAGTGGAGAGACGTCTTCAAGGAGACCACACGGCGTCACGTCATGGTCACGTGGTACCCACTTCTCCCACCTCCGCCCAGAACATGAACGAGCGCATTCTGTGTGTGCCGGTGCCGAGAGGCTTCGACGTGGATCTGAAGGAGTGGAACGAGACCGTGCTGAGGAAGCTCATGGCCAACCCCAGGGCCCAGACGGTGAGGTCCCCCCTCGGGCCGGCTCGACACGACCATGCAGGGGGGAGAGAACCGCTGGTTGCCAGCGGTAAGGCCGGCTGCGCCACCGGCAATTGCCCGAGGAATAGTGTAATGTACAGTATAGTGCAGGGGTGGGCAAACTTTTTCACTCACGGGCCACAATGGGTTCTAAAATTTGACAGAGGGGCCGGGCCAGGAACAGATGGATGGAGTGATTGTGTGAACTAATATAAATTACATGTAAAAATGATTACATGAAAGGATTTGGCCTTTAATAGGTAGCAAAGCATTTATTTGCAAGGCAATTTAACAAATTGCACGAACATGAACAATAGAAAAACATGTCGTAACATGACTGATCAAACATCATGAAAACATCTCAGGCCTGCGCCCAAACCAATTACCTCACTTGAACTTCTTTATTATCTACATTAACAGGTTAGAGCAGCCACGCAGGCTGTGTGATGGAGATTTGGCTCCAACCTCGCTGCAGCAACACATAATCAGTTTCAGTGGGAACAGTGTTGTTGATCTCCCATTTTTGCCAGTGCATCCATGTCTGGAGTTATTTTGGTTGTGGCAATTCTCAGGATAGATCTGAGGTGCTGATCCGTTAACTTTGATCTGTGACGGGCTTTGTTGGCGTTCATGATGCTGAATGTCTGCTCACACACATAAGTCGAGCCAAACAAATTTTCTGTGCAGTCCTCCGGAGGTTTGGAAACGTGGCTCTGTTAAGTGAAGCATAAAAGTCATTCAGTTTAACAGAGTTGAACTTCTCCTTTAGGACGGAGTCAGACTGAAGATCTATCAGTTCCAACTGCAGCTCCTGTGGTGCTGTTTCAAGGTCTTGTGACAGGGGACAGGACACCAGCTGAAGTGACTGTTCAATGTTTTCGAAATCAGAGAACCTATGGCAAAATTCTCCGTGCAGGTCCTCTAGCGATTTGCTGTATTTTTTGGCGTTTCGCGGTGCCTCTTCCTGCATGGCAAGTGTGGGGAAATGAGCGAAAGATTTGTTCGCAATTTGTCCGGAGAACAAAGTGAGCTTGGATTTGAAGGGTTTCACATGTTTGTACATGTCGTGAACAAACTGATCTTTCCTTCTGCAGTTTCACATTCAGCTCATTCATGTGTGAAAATATGTCCACAGCAAACACAAAGTTACTAAGCCAGTTCTTGTCGCTTAGCTCAGGGAATTCGTCAGATTTCCCCATCAACTCGAAAAATGCGATGATGTCCTCTTTCAGCTCCCACACTCGTTGTAACACTTTCCCCAAACTTAACCAGCGGACACGAGAGTGGTACAGCAAGTCCTGATGATCCGCATAAGTTTCCTCCAGGAACGTAATAAACTGACGGTGCTGAAGTCCCCTTGCTCGTATAAAGTTCACAAATTTTACGACTGGATTCACGACATGATTCAGCTGCAATACAGACTTACACAGGTATTCCTGATGGATGATGCAGTGAAGGAAAATAAGATCCTGGACAGGGTTTTCCTCTTTCACTTTATCCTGGATTCTTTTCAGCAGCCCAACGTTTTTTCCAGTTAAATTTGGCAATCCATCCGTTGTGACATTGACAAGTTTACTCCGAGATAGTGTCATTCTTTCGATGACAGCAGATACCTGGTTATACAAGTCCTCTCCCTTCGTTGCTCCTTTCAGGGACTCCATGGTCAAAAACTCCTCTGTTATCGCAAAACTGTCAATGCCTCCGATAAAAATGATGAGCTGAGCAGTGTATTTTACGTCTGTACTTTCATCCAGTGCTAGTGAATATAATTCAAAGGAATCAGATTTTTTGCTTAATTGACTGGCTATATTTTTATCAATCAGTTCCACACGGCGAGTCACAGTCCTGCGTGATAAACTGACTTTTTCAAATTTGCTTTTGATCTCCGGACACAAGATGTCTGCTGTCTGTACCATGTATTCTTTTACAAACTTGCCTTCGGAGAAAGTGGTAATGAGTGGTAATGTTGGTGAGAAGAAGTGTTTAGAGAAATTTTAAATCGAAGCGAAGAAGGAATTTATTGAAAAGTTTGTATAATTAATGATTTTTCAAACTTTAATGATGTTTTCTGTGCTTAAAACTCTTTAAAAAAACTGAGGTCTAGAACGGACTCGTGAAATTCGGAGAGAACTCGGAGTTAAGTTTCGTTTGTTTTGTTGAATTACACAAAGTGCGCCTTCTAATGGAGATATGGGGGCATTACAGGAGGAAGGTGAAATTTAATTTAATAATAATATTTGGACAACTTCGGTGGGCCGGATTAAAAAGCCCAACGGGCCATATACGGCCCATGTCTGCGCTAAATAAATCAATTGTTAATTAGCCCTGTTGCAAGAGGTTAATTTGCCTCTTGCCTGTGAGCTGCTGGTGTCAAACATTTTACCGTGTGTAACCCGTTTGTGATGTATAACATTTTTCCCACTCAAATTCGCAATGCAAAAAGAATAGCAATGCAAATTGCTACTCTGATTAGCACGGTTGGCTATGCGAAAGAAATTCAACATACATACATACATACAAACGAACTCGAGTCAATGTGAATTATCAAGACAATTTATTTACAGTTGGTAATACATAACATAGGTTTCATGAGTTAGATTGCGTCAGCTGCCCTTAAGGCCCGTCGTATCGACATCGTATGCATCCAAGAAACGAAGTGGAGTGGAGCAAAGGCGAGGGAGATTGGATAAGGATACAAACTGTTCTACAACGGTGAAAGAAACACCAAGAACTGCGTTGGAATCGCAGTCAGCCAAAATCTACGAGACAACGTCGTGGCCGTCCACCGTGTTTCCGACTGCCTCATGTCCATCGAAATCAACTCAAACGACCTACGCCTCCGGGTGGTATCTTGTTATGCGCCGCAGCCTGGCTACCCAGCAGATACCAAGGAGGAATTTTGGGAACAATTTGATGAACACATGCAATCGATAAACGGAGAAGAGCAGTTAGTAATTGGTGGAGACCTAAATGGACACGTTGGAAAAGCCCGGGATGGATACCCTCGAAACCATGGTGGCCAAGGATATGGTACCCGGAACGATGAGGGAAACCGAGCCCTGGACTTTGCGGAAGCCTATGATCTTGTTCTCGTCAACACCTTCTTCAAGAAGAGACCGTCCCATCTCATTACGTATGCCAGTGGTGGGAGATCAACTCAAATTGATTACTGGCTTGTCAAGCGGGATAAGCTGAAAACGGTGACAAACACTAAAGTCATACCATCGGACAACATCGCCCCACAACATCGCATCCTGGTCATGGACATGAAAATGGACATTGGCCAGCGACATCGCCCACCAACAACGGGACAGCAGCGAATTAAGTGGTGGCGGATGAAGGAATGCAAGGATCAGCTGAGAGTCGCCCTCAATCAGATTGACGTGAACACCAACCGACCAGCGAATGCGATTTGGGAAGATCTCGCCGGCCAACTGTGCACAGCAGCAATGGAAGCACTGGGGCTAACTAAGCCGGGAAAACGCTTCATTGACAAGCAAATATGGTGGTGGAACGAAGAAGTGCAGCTAGCAGTGAAAGAGAAGAAGCTAGCTTTCAAGAAGTGGCGCCAAACGCTCGCAGATCTGGATTACCAACACTGCAGAAACTAATTCTAGATTTGAAGCTTTCGTGACTGCAATGATTCATACTCTTAGGTTTTTTCGGTAAAGTCACGTAGGTAAAAAAATTTAAATTAATAAAAGTAAAATAAAAGAAATTAAACAATTCACGACGTTTCGGAAGCAACACAAGTACTTGATACAGCTGTCGTGGCTGTGACGGTTCCACCTGAAGACGGAGGCTTGTGTTGCTTCCGAAACGTCGTGAATTTTTTAATTTGTTTTATTTTACTTTTATTAATTAAACATTTTTACCTACGTGACTTTACCGAAAAAACCTAAGAGTATTACAGAAACTGCAAATCGGCAGCGAAGCGAGTAGTAGCAGCGGTGAAATTAGCTCAATACGACCAACTGTATGTCGAACTGGACACACAAGATGGTGCCAATAAGATCTATCGACTGGCAGAGGCGCGCCATCGTTCGACTCAGGATATTGGTCAGGTTAAATGCATAAAGGATGAGAATCACAGCGCTCTCAGAGACCCGCCTGCCATCCTTCAATGCTGGAGCGACTACTTCTCTGGAATCTGCAACCAGGAATTTCCCCATCCACCGATTATTAGCGCTGAACACGTGCTCGGTCCCGTTTTGCCTATCACCATCATCGAAGTGGAACAAGCTATCAAGATAATGAAGAATGGGAAAGCGACTGGCCACGACGATATCCCTGCTGAGGCCTGGAAGATCCTTGGCAGGCAGGGTGCTGCCCTCCTTACCCAGCTCTTCAGCACCATCACGAGCACCGGTGAGGTCCCAGAAGCCTGGTCGACCAGCACGACGGTTCCAATTTGGAAGGGTAAAGGGGACGTGGCAGAATGCTCGAATTACAGGTCAATCCGGCTCCTGTGTCATGCGATGAAGATCTTTGAGCGAGTTTTGGACACGAGGATTAGAAACATCATCACCCTATCACCCAACCAATGCGGCTTCGTTAAAGGATGTGGCACTACGGACGCCATATTCGCGGCGAGGCTCCTGCTGGAGAGGCACAGAGAGAAGAACCAAGCTGTGCACGTGTCGTTCCTCGACCTTGAAAAGGCATTTTACAGGGTCCCCCACGACCTCATCTGGCACTCGCTTCGATCCCATGGAGTCCCTGAAACCTACGTGCATTGGGTGCAACTCCTATACAAGAACGTCACCAGTGCAGTCAGGTGTGCAGTGGGCATATCACCGCCATTTCCCATCAGCGTTGGAGTGCACCAAGGATCGGCCCTGTCACCACTCCTGTTTATCCTGTGCATGGACACGATCACTGCCGACCTGCACACGCCCCTGCCATGGTCAATTCTCTATGCGGATGACGTCCTCCTCTCAGATGAAGAGAGAGGAGATGTGGAAAGACAATCGCGCCTGTGGAAGGAACGTTTGGACGAAAACGGGATGAGGTTCAACATCAAAAAGACGGAGTATATGGAGTGTGGCCCCCAAACCGACGGCACCATCAGCATTGACGGAGAAGATCTGAAGAAAGTGACGGACTTTAAGTACCTGGGCTCCAGCATCAGCTCAGATGGAAGCATCACGACTGATGTGAGGTCACGAGTCAATGCGGCATGGATGAAGTGGAGGCAAGTCACCAGAGTCCTCTGTGATCGGAAAATGCCGGATAGGCTGAAGGGAAAAATTTACAAGACCATCGTCCGACCGGTGGCACTCTATGGATCCGAGTGCTGGCCAGCCACAACTGTACACGAACAAGCCCTCCATACCATGGAGATGAGGATGCTCAGATGGAGCCTTGGACTGACTCGATGGGATCGTGTAATGAACGAAGACGTTCGGAAGCAACTTGGTGTGGCCCCCATTGCGGACAAGATGCTTCAGGCAAGGCTTTGGTGGTACAGCCATGTGATGCGAAGTGAAGAGTCATCAGTGGCCAAGACTGCCATGCGTATTGAGCCAGAGGGCCGCCGTCCACGTGGACGTCCGAAGAAGCGATGGATGGATCGAATAAAGGAAGACATGAAGACGGTCAACGCATCCCCTGAAGATGCCCTGGACCGAGCCAAATGGAGAAGACAATGCCGAAAAGAGGACCCTGTGCCACAGCGGGAACAACGCTAGGAAGAAGAAGATTGCGTAAATATAAATGTGTCGTGGAACACGCCACAACCTGACACGGTAAGGTTTGTCAAGTAAACAGAACATGCCAATTCATTACTAGTACAGCACACCGGTGTGTTGGAGAGCAAATCAACAACATTTACAATCTGAATACGACGTTTAGCCAGTAATTACAAATAGCTTCGTCAGGCGACTGCCAGATTTGTGTATAAATCCTCCTGTTTCATTCCTTAAAAAGGGATAGATGTGATGATGTCACTTGTGAGCTCTTCTTGTGTGAAGGGGGAGGATTAATGTATGCATATGAATAACAATGGGGGTATCCATTGCCTGTTGGGTTATTTATATGTTAATCAACGTACATTATGCATGCACATTATTCTTGTACGTCCTGTCGTTTGAGTGCAATAAAATAACAGCACCTGGTATTGTCTGCATACAGTTGATCCCCATTTATGTATGCTGACCTGTATAGGCATGCATTTAAACAATTATTTGAAGATTCATTTCTGAGCAGCGCTAAGGCTGTAGCTATCCGAATGGTTAAGATTATTTGTATTTAACACGTAGGCTTTCGCGAACAATATTATTCATAAAAAAGGTTTTTGGGTTACATCGCGTTATTTATAAATGTGTCGTAACCCTCTACCAAAATTGAGTCACGTTGACAAAAGTCAAATAGTTCACGACTATTTGTCTTTTGTCAACGTGACATTTTTTATTGTTCGGCTGTGTCGGGTGGTGGAGGGTTACGACACATTTATAAATAACGCGATCTAACCCAAAAACCTTTATTATTAATTATTTGTATTTATCTCCATTTCGATAGATTCTCTAATTAGTCTTGGCCAGTAGTAACTAGTCTTGCACAGAACGTCAATGAGTGTCCTTGTTGGCATGCGTGTTCTGCCACTGCTGACAGTTGTATTTGGGAGTATTTCTTTGGTGTTCTTTTAGTCTCGTGCTGATCATTCTTCCTGTCTGCTCAACATAGCATTGGACACAAGTGCAATTAATCCGTTACACACCTTCTGTTAAATGCTTCGTTAATAAATCTTCAGTACCAGATATTAGTTTATGTATTTAATGTACCATGCCAAATCTGACTCGGATGTTTAGTTTTTCCAAAAATATCACAAATTTTATTCATTACTCCCACAATGTACGGTATTTTGAATAGTTTTAATTAATAACACGAGTTGAAACTGACCAAGTAATTTAAACTACTAAAATACTGTACATCAACTAGCCAGATTTTTGGAATAACAAAACATCCGAATCAGAGTTGGCACAGTACAAAAAATACAAAAACTAATATCTGGTACTAAAGATGTATTACCGAATCTTGATTTGAAGTTTTCGTGACCGCAAGAATCAATATAGTCTTTGGTTGTTTCGGTAAAGTCACGTAGTTAGAAATAAAATAAAATAAAACAAATCACGAAGTTTCGGGCGCAACACAAGCGTCCGTCATCAGGTGGGACAACCACAGCAAGAAAACATTTGCTGAAGTGGGCAAGAGAGCTTCCGTGGCAAGAGGTTATATAGGTAAGAAAGGGGGGAGGAGAAAGGGGGGAAAGAGAGATAGAGAGAGGGGGGGGGGCGCTGCGTGAGTGCTCGGGGGAGAAAGGATGTGAGGCCAGAGCGAGGGGGGGGGGGAGTGGGCAGGGCTGGAAGTGGGAGGCTGGGAAAGCTGGGATAGCTGGGGATGCGGGGAGAAATTATCTCGGAAAATAGGCAAGTACCCGGCAGATAAACAGCCATAAAGAGTTAAGGTTTTACCTGGTTAATAACATCCTTCCAATGATTGCTCAATTTGTATCCATCTTCTCGATTGAAGTTATGTCTACGTTTATATATCTGAATGGCTTCATGAACTAACCTTTGATAGTAGCTGGAAGGTTTGCAGAGTACCTTGGTCTCGGAAAAAATATTATCATGCGAGCCCACAGCATTATAACAAAGGTCAGCCATGGCAGAGGTATTGGTTTTCTGCCGTGTTACAGATCTGCCTTGTGTTCGCGAACATGGTCCGAGAGATGTCGTTTTGTTTCCCCAATGTAACTGCTACCGCAAGTTTGTAAACTCCAGGATATTGCATGTCGGGAATGACATCCTTCACAGATGGGATTAGATCACAGATTTTGTGTACTGTATTGAATCGGACCTGGATCTTGTGTTTGTTTAAGATTTTCGAAATCTTTTTGGTAACACCTGCTATGTATGGTAACGCGATGGTTTTGATCGGCTTCTCAGGGGGTTGTTTCTCCATGGTTGGAAAAACAGCTTTGGGAATAATTCGGTCCGAGTACCCATTCATCTTGAGGGCCTGGTGTATATTTGTTTAAATTATCAAGTTCAAGATGGAGTAGTCTTATCCTCTCTGAGATTAGAGAAAGGCTAGCTGTGAATAAGATTAGTTGGCGTTAGGAGAAGTGACAGAAGCAGATGTGAGTGTACGAGTATGGATCCCTGCAGTCACGAATCAAGATTGAACCACCTCTACGGGGAGGGTTTTCACACATCTGTTAGAACTTTTAACAGACTACGAGACAAGGTGGCTCACATGATCGAGTATTTCACCTTTCTGAAGAGATGCTGCGACAACAAGGTAATACCGACCACATTTACACTGTGGTCGGTATTACCTTGTCACTACTCCTAACACCAAATGGATCTAATTCAGAGCTAGCCTTTCTTAAATCTCAGAGAGGATAAGACTACTCCGTCTTGAACTTGATAATTTAGACAAATGTCTCCTACAATCACACTTAACATTAACAGATTAAATGTCCGCATTTGATTGGAACCTTGTAGATAACATGACTGCTTCTTCTGTCGCAACAATGTCCTCCAAATGTAAGGTTAACCTTATTTCTAAATTCAATAACTTGTCAAAAAAGAAATCAGATCCACACATTAAAAAGCTAGATGTTAACAAGACTGTTATCAATCAGAGTAGCAGCACAATCTCCGATAGCCTAAAATCGGTACTAGCTAGAGGGATGAAATTTGCTGTCACTCCCAAACACATCCCAGTGGATTATAGAATTTCCCAGGTAGATGTAGCCCTCAAATGCTTGGGACACATCCCGATAGACGTGGCAAAATCTGAAATTGCCACCATCCTTAAAAATGCTAAGAAACCCATTAGTAACATCAGCAAAGACGAGCACTCTGAACTCGCCAAATTGAAAAAGAGAGATGAGATAGTCATCCTCTCAGCCGACAAGGGCAATGCTCCTGTCATCATGGATAAAACCACATACAACAACAAAATCCAGGACCTTCTTAATGATGGAAGTTACACCAAAATCAACAAAGATCCTACCAACCGCCTGGCTACAAAAACCAACAATATCATTACCAGTTCAACTCCTCTAATAGAGCCATTCAAACGGCTCTCCCTAAAACCTTCTGCTACTAGACCACCCAGATTCTATGGTCTTCCAAAATTCCATAAAGAAGGTACTCCACTTCGGCCCATCGTTTCCACTATCAACTCACCTACCTACAAACTGGCCCGTTATCCATCTGATACCTTGCTTCCATTCACGGACAAGACCACCTCAGCAGTACATAACTCAGCTCAATTGGGCTCTCTAATCAAGGGCATTTCACTGTCCCCAGATGAATTGCTCGTCAGCTTTGATGTAGTTTCTCTGTTCACCAAGGTTCCTGTACCAGACACCTTAGCAATAATTGAAGACTTAGTCCAACATGGACTGAATCCTGATGTACCTACTCTGGTTAAGCACTGCCTTACCAATACTTACTACACCTGGAATGGTACTTTCTACAAACAAAATGAAGGTTTCCCCTTATCACCAGTGATTGCAAATGTTTTCATGGAGAAATTTGAAACAGATGCCATCCAGACATCCACCCTACGTCCTTCATTGTGGAAGAGAAATGTAGATTACACTCTCGGTATTTGGCCTGCCAGCATTGAACCAATTTCTCAACCACATCAATTCCATACACCCATCCATCAAATTCACCATGGAAGCGGAGAAGGATGGTAAGCTACCATTCCTGGATGTTTTGTTTGAGAAGAGACTTGACGGCTCGTTGGGACACTGTCTACAGGAAAGCCACCCACACAGATTCCTATCTGAAACCTGATTCCCACCCCCATCCGGCACAGAATTCTCATCAAAACACTACACAATAAGGCCAACTGCATTTACGACCGACACCACCTAGCCAGTGAACTGGAACACGTACACCAGGCCCTCAAGATGAATGGCTACTCAGACCGCATTATTCGCAAAGCTGTTTCTCCAACCATGGTCAAACAACCCCCTGAGAAGCTGATCAAAACCATCACGTTACCATACATAGCAGGTGTTACCAAACAGATTTTCAATATATTAAACAAACACAAGATCCAAGTCCGATTCAATACAGTACACAAAATCAGTGATCTAATCCCATCTGTGAAGGATGTCATTCCTGACATGCAATATCCTGGAGTTTACAAATCTAGTTGTACCTGTGGTAGCAGTTACATTGGGGAAACGAAACGACATGTCTCGGACTGTGTTCGCGAACACAAGGCAGAACCAATACCTCTGCCGTGGCTGACCTTTGTTATAACGCTGTGGGCTCGCATGATATTGGTATTTCCGAGACCAAGGTACTCTGCAAACCTTCTGGCTACTATAAAACGTTTGTTCATGAAGCCATCCAGATATATAAACATAACTTCAACCGAGATGGATACAAATGGAGCACTCATTGGAAGGATGTTATTAACCAGGTAAAACCTTAACTGTGTATGGTTGTTTCCATCATATCTGCCGGGTACTAGCCTATTTTTCCGAGTTAATTTCTCCCCGCATCCCCAGCTTTCCACTTCCAGCCCCGCCCACTTCCCCCCCCCCCCCACCTCATGTCCTCTCTCCCCCGAACGCTCACGCACCCCCCCCCCCCCTCTCTCTCTCCCCCTTTGCTGCTCTCCCTTTTCTTACCTATATAACCTCTTGCCACGGCAGCTCTCTCGCCCACTTCAGCAAATGTTTTCTTGCTGTGGTTGTCCCACCTGATGACGGACGCTTGTGTGGCGCCCGAAACTTCGTAATTTGTTTAATTTGATTTCTAACTACGTGACTTTACCGAAAGAACCAAAAGTATATGGATTCCTGCAGTCACGAAAGCTTCAAATCAAGATTCGTTAATACATCTTTAGTACCAGCTATTAGTTTTTGTATTTTGTGTACTGTGCCAACTCTGATTCGGATGTTTTGTTTTTCCAAATATCTGGCTAGTTGATGTTCGGTATTTTAGTAGTAGTAGATATTTTTGGGAAAAAAAACATCCGAGTCAGATTTGGAATGGTACATAAAATACATAAACTAATATCTAGTACTGAAGATTTATTAACGAAACATTCAACAGAAAGTTTACAACGGATTAATTGCACTTGTGCCAAATGCTATATTGGGCAGACATGACGAATCATCAGCACGACCAAAAGAACACAAAATCAATATCAAATACTCCCAAATACAACTGTCAGCAGTGGCAGAATACGCATGCCAACAATGACACTCAAGTGATTATGATCATTTCGAAGGTCTGTGCAAAACTAGTTACTACCTGCCAAGACTAATTAAATAATCCATCGAAATTGAGAAAAATCATTGTAAACATTCCGATAGCTACAGGCTTAGTGCTGCTAAGAAGCGAATCATCAAATAATACATTGTTTAAATGCATGTCTAGAGGTCACCATACATAAATGGGGATTACCTGTACACAGACAATAACACGTACTCATTGATTGCTCGCAAACTACAGGCAGTTCAAGAACAATGTGCATGCATAATGTGCACACATAATGTATGTTGATAATTACCATATATATATATAACGCAGCTGGCAATGGATACCCATTAAAATGTATATGCATTAATTAATCCCCCCCACCCTTCGTACAAGAAGCACTCACAAGTGACGTCATCAACCAAAACAGGTGGTAGCTTCATGATGATGAAGCTAGTTGTAATAACTGGTGAAACGTCGTACTCAGATTGTAAATGTTGTGGATTTGCTCTCCAACACACTGGTGTGCTGTACTAGTAACAAATTGGCATGTTCTGTTTACATGATAAACCAATTGGCTTTGTCAGGTGGTGGCGGGTTTAACGACAGATTTATATTTACGTGATCTAACCCAAAAAAACCTATATTATGGATATTGGTCGCGAAAGCCTACAAGTTAGTAATACATGCACTATCAAAAGAGGGGCTATCCCAAACATCCGTCCGGATTGGAGAGGTTTTCCTCTCATGAGGGTCCATGTTGACAAATAGTCCACAGAGGAGGATGAGGAGCGATCTCCCAGAGTTCCCCAGCGGAAGAACCGTGTTCACAGGAGGTGCCGAACCAGCAGCACGCTCAATCTCCCATCTCGCAGGCAGCGGGGTCGGGGTGGGGCGGACGCTCGTGCCTGCTTACCACGGTTGGATGGCGCAAGGCGCAACGTTGATAAATCTGCGGAAGAAAAAAAGCGTCAAGCCGCAGAGTCCGTTGGTACCCCCCCGCAGCAGGAGGGGTACGGCGCGGGGGTGAGGCCGATAGAGGTCCCGTGTCCGTGCCTGGACGGGATGTGGCGTCGGGTGTGAACGGCGATGCTCTCGTGACCGTGCGTTCGTTTGTGTGTATGCGCGCGTGCGTCTCACCTGTGGCCGTCCTTATGCTGCACGAACCCCGGTGGCTGCTGATTCTCATACAATGGGGAAACATCTCCCTCCCGGGGCTGGGAGGCCTGTGAAGGAGACCGCCATGGACATTAACTCGTCGAGAACGCCCGAGGCAAACGAGCGATTCGCTCGCACGTCCGAAACCCATGCTCTGGGCTTCACAGCGAACACCTTAACATGGCTGTCATTTCATGTGTGTGTACGCATATGTTGGTACTTGTACGTGTGTGTATGTACGTGCAGAGCAGTAGTGTAGCGGATAGCGCACTGCTCTACTAACCCGGTGACCCGACTTCTATGGCCGCTTATGGACAATACCAGTGACGATTATCTGAATGGGTCCTGGGGCTTCCCGAAGTCGACTGAGCCTCAAATAAGTACTTAGTGAAGTGTGTCAACATTGTCATTGGGAAGACAACGGCGGCCGGGCGTAGTGTTGGCCACCTACCCCCTTGTGTGCCACAATGACGGCCTTCATAGATGCTTGCTAACAGCACTTGCTCCAAAAGTCTTTTAGGCTCTGTAGGGGATCTTTGTCTTTTTTACAGTTCTGTATGTGTTTGCATATGCAAGTCACTCCCTACCGATTCATGGCCAAACTTCCAATCAGCTAGCCGTGGCTTGCTGGAAGTGCCCCGGTCAAGGTACAGCACACCACTTGCATCCACGACCGTGGTGTCCGGGTTCACGAGTTCCTGCAGTAGGGAGAATAGGAAATCAGCACGCGGTGAACATATGGACACGGGCCACTTGCCCAAGTGCCATTCGTCACGACGTCCCGGTGATAGTTTGCCTCTCGAGAAGAAACATTAACTCACACTCATCAACGATACTGTGGGCTTGAAATAAAAAAACATAAACATGCATATGTGTAATTGGCGAGATACAGAGTTATATTCACCATTTCGAGAGGTGGAGGGGCACAAGGGTCGTCCTTGAGGAGGCCATCATCATCTGTATCGATGGGCGTGGAGTCTGTTAACATCTCGGACTCAGACTGTGGCAGGTAGCCACTGCTGCCCCCGCTGCTGGCGCCACTGCTGCTGCCGCTGCTGCTGTTGCTTTTGCAGAAGCTGCTACCACAGCCGACGTACATGTCGATGCTGATGCTGGCGTGGCTCGTGTGCACACTGTTGCTGCTTCCCTCGAGGAGCAGCGCGTCCGCAGTGTGGACGGGGTGGAAGCTCATCGCCTCATCCACGAGCTCGATCAGCGCATCCCGGTCAATCTCTCGCCGGGCGGTTGTTCCTGCGACAAAAGGACCACCCCCCTCGTGACTCACGCGCACTCGCAGCGCCCGAGAAGGTAGCATCGCAGAACGACTTTCAAAACCGTTTGGACGAGAGCCTCTGTCCGCATTAAAGGCACTGCTTCAACATGTCTTACCTTTATCCCGACCCTGATGCCTGTTGTATATTGGGAATTTGCATGTCTCTCTCCCTGTGGTCATGTATATTTTTCTCACGGTCCTCCGGTTTTTCCCTCCACATTTAGAATCAACATCACGTGTTTAGCAACACCTTAGACTGGGCGAGTCTCTCATCGCGAGCTGAGCTCAATCTCCTCACCTGGTCTCCTACCCTTGCCAGACAAGTCCATCGTGCGCCTCCATCTGCCGAGCGCCTTCTTGACATCTCCTTCCATGCTCTCCTTCTCCTCCTTCCGCTCCTTGGCGGCATCGACCGCGGCGGCGTCCCGCCACAGCTCCTCCAGGACCTGGCGCGCCCTCATCTGGGTCTTGGCGAGCTTTCTCTGCGCCTTGAGGAGGGCTTTATCCGCCGCTGACCGACGTGACCCCTTCCCACAAAAAAGGCCCCAGCAGAACAGGCTGCTCTCCTCCTTCTCCGGCAGGTCGTTGTCGGGCGACAGGTTGTAACGCGTCGCGGTCGGAATGTGGTCAATGACCACTTGTCTGCAAAGGCAGACGGAGTGTAATTTGGGGTCACAGATGCTTTGCAGCCGTCGCGCCAACAGTCACGGGCTTCTGTCAACTTGCATTCACACTCGAGTCAAGTGAAATTAGAATCTTTATTTATATTGGAGGAATACGATGAACTATGAAGCTATTTTGGGGCCGTCCATAAATGACGTCTCGCACCTAGGGGGAGGGAGGGGGGTCAGACATTTGTGACGATGTGTGACGAGGGGGGGAGGGGTTTTTGATAAATGTGACGTCACATCAAAATGCGCAACTTTAAATAAACTTAATTAAATAGAATTGTTATAACAACACTAATTTTGATTAATTTTCATTAATAACTATTCGATTATTTATATTTACTAAGGTCACCTTTTTATTTATTCCATGAAGGAGCATTTTGCTTCTCCATGGGAAAATGGAGAAACATAAATTAATAAAAAATTTGAATTATTGTTAATAAACATTTTGATTCTAATGATTCTACCAGGACTTTTCATTCTGTGGAATGAATATGTGATTGTTATAATTGTACTCTCCATTTTGCTTCTTTCTACTACAAAATTTCAACTATTTTTTATAGTTATAATTACCTAAAAAAATGTATAATCATAAGAAAATTTCAATATAATATTCTGAACATCTGCAGTTTTATTTAGGCGTTGAATATTTGTAAATGAATTTTATGCTAAATTTCAGCTTTCTTATGCCTCCTTTTAAATAAATGTTTCTCCTATAAGTGCAGCACCACGTAAAATACGCACTACAATGACAATAGTTTAAAGCGATTTGAAGCATGTTTTAGTTTCAAAATGTAAATATGGTTGGGGGGGGGGGGGCAGAGCCTAGTGACGTCATATTTGAGGGGGGTCTGACTTTTTGTGACGCCGTGTGACGAGGGGGGGGGGGAGCAAAAATCGGCCAAAATCGCGTGACGTCATTTATGGACGGCCCCTATTCATAGATGTCTAGTTGGGGGTTGCTCAAAAAGTTACAACAATACAAAAACACGATAGGAGTGCAAAGTACAGGAAAGGTAAGCAAATCACTTCAAAAATATATACAAATGAAACTCAACTAGGTTCATCCTACCAGGTAAAGCCCACAGAGCTATTAGCTTTTTTCAGAAGCCAGATGGCCACAAATGCTAGAGGGGGCCGTCGGGATAAGAGGGGATGTCGGCAGGAGGAGTGGATGAGAGAGAGCAGCTGATGAGGAGGAGAGAGCAGTGCATGAGGAGGATGAGAGAGAGTTGCGTGTGAAGGAGGGATTGGAGGACTGGAACGCTTTGCCTGTCTCCGTGTGTTGGTGCGGAGTGTTCGCTCCCAAGAGAAAAGCAACTTATAGTCTGCCTCCTGTGTCTCTGTTGTGTCCACGTGTCTCCCTCACGGTCTGTATCAATGTCCCTCTGAAAGCAACGAGCGATCTGACGAAGGCCTCGGCCACAACACAGGCGGCGTGTGCCGTGTCCAGGGCCGTCGTCTCCCTCGCCCGCTGCACACGTGTCACAGGCGTCTTTGTCTCTCTCCCCAGTGCCGTCTCACACTCACCTCGAAGATGTTCTCATCCTTCGACCGTCTGCGGCAGCAAGTCGGCGAGAAGGGTCTTCAGTGAAGCTGGGAGAGCGAGGCGAGTGAGAGGCTCCCCCAGAGAGGCGAGTCTCGGCGTCGTGAGTCTCGGAGTGAACCGACTGGAGCGGGAGCCTCCACTGCAATGTCGCAGAACGGGCGGCAGTTGGGCGTGACGTCACGCGACGGTGGGCGGGGCCTGTGTCTGTGGGGGGGAGGGGCGCGTGGGATTGGGGGGAGGGTTGTGAGGGGGAGGGGCTTGCGGGGGACGGGGGGGCGTGCGGGGCGGGGCTCTCCAACGGGCGATGCACCAAGCGTCCCCAACAGCGTGTTTGTGTTGTTGTTACATGACAACAACAACACGTGTTTGTGTTGTTGTTACATAACAACAACACTTGTTTGTGTTATATTCTTGGTTCTTTCGGTAAAGTCACGTACGAGGGAAATAATAAAGTAATACAAATATCAAACAACAAAATTCTCACGACGTTTCGACTGAAACACAAGCAATCGTCATCAGGTGTGAAATTCACAGCAAGAAATTTTGAAAAAAGTGGCGTTTTTTCTTAACTTTAACAACCCAGGACAGCGATTGCTCAGCCAGAAACCATCTTCTCGGTTGAAATTGTCTTTGTGTTTGTATATGTGGATAGCCTCATGAAAGAATCTCTTCTGGCTTAGCAATCATTGGATGTGATTAACCATTTCGGGTCTTAATTGATTGTGTTCACGCTAACGGTGACTTTCAGACCGCATTCCATTCTCCTTCTCTCCCCCCTCCTCCGTTCCGAGCATAGATGGACTCGTCCGTCTGAACGACCGCTAGTTGCTGTCCGTGGTGCTGACGTTAAGAAAAAAACGCCACTTTTTCAAATCTTCTTGCTGTGGTTTTCACACCTGGCGATGATTGCCTGTGTTGCAATAGAAACGTCGTGAGAATTTTATAGTTTTATTTTTATTATTTTATTATTTCCTTTCTACGTGACTTTACCGAAAGAGCCAAGAATATGAATCCCTGCAGTCAGGAAAGCTTTAAATCGAAATTTAATTGCACCATTACTATAAATTCCCTAACATCAGAACCATAATCTTCATTTAGGCGGGAGGGATCCGATGAGCTATGAATCTCTTCTTTACAGATGTCCAGTTCGGGCTGGTTACATGTAATTGCGGTATTGCTATCAATATCAGCAGGAATCCGCGAAACTTCGGCGAGGATTTGGGCAGTCCTCGATTTACGAAGGGAATCTGTTCTAACGACATACAAGAGAAAAACAAAGATCCCCCGTGTAGCCTTGGTAGACTGTCGGGGCAAGTGCTGTTAGTGAGCACCTATGAAGGCCGGCACGGCACACTAGGGGGTGGGTACCATGCCCGGCCACCTTTGTCTCCCCAGTAGCGATGTTTACACACCACACCAGGTACTCATTTCAGGCTGAGTCGACCTAGGGGAGGCCCAGGACGCATTAAGATAATCCTCACTGGTGTTGGCCTTGAGCGAGAATCAAACTCGGGTCGCTGGGTTCGTCGAGCAGCGCGCTAACGTCTTCATTACAACAAAGCGCTCACAACTACACTACTGCTCCCGACCCAACTTTCACGTACACACAAAAAAAGACAAAGATCCCCCTATAGCCTTAACAGACTGGTGGGGCAAGTGCTGTTAGCGAGCAGCACATCTGAAGGACCGAATGGCACACGAGGTGGGTGGCCAGCACCACGCCCGGCGACCTTTTTCTCCACAGTGGCGTTGTTTACACACCGCACCAGGTAGGCATTTCAGACTAAGTAGACCTAGGTGCTCGGGGATAATCGTCACAGCTGTTAAGGCACATTCACATGCACACAGACTAAGATCCCTCACATAGCTTTAACAGACTGTTGGGGCGAGTGCAGTTAGCGAGCAAATATGAAGGCCGACACGGCACACAAGAGGGTGGGTGGCCAGCACCACAGCGAACCGCCTTTGTCTCCCAAATGGCGATGTTTACTGGTACTCATTTTAGGCCGAGTCTTCAGTGCAGGTGTTCCTAAGGCGGGTGCTCATACGTCGGGTGTTCGTAAGTCGAGGGTTTCCTGTAATTTTCATTTTACGGTCCAGCTGATTTTAACTAGAAACTGATAACCTATGGCAGATAGCCTCTAAACTAGCTTAAAGAAAAATCTGTGGTTCATGTGGTGGATGGAGCTGAACAGGGCCAACTGTTGGAGGGGCGAGGCCAAGGCAAGGAGTGAGGCCAGCCTCTGGAGAGGCAAAAAGGGAGACATGTGTGAGTTATGGCACAGATTATGAATCGGTTTACATAAGCCGGTGTGTTTTCGCAGCATTAATTTGAGTAGTTCTCAAAGAATAGAATCGGAAGATTATATGTTTGATGGCAATCTGAAACACCCACCATAATCACCCATGGGGGTCTTTGGAATTGCACATTGCCTATGTTATGACTCTTGACCTCGATTAAAAAAAACAAGTCACGTGCTGCAGTGCAATGACAACTCAGTGAAAATTCGTAAATGACAAACTGTGGTCTTAAAAGTATTTATTTTTTAATACGCGACATCTGGTCAATTGCTCTTCTTCATAGCACGTAAAGCCAACACGTGCGTCAACAACACTGCCGGAGGAGCCCCTGCTGGACTAAACGCGCTATTGTGCCACGGAGACAATACGCATTAGACGGCCAAAAGCGAGTGGTGTCAAGTGACTGCAGGGATTCATCTTCTTGGTTCTTTCGGTGAAGAACAGGTCTGTCGAGAAGACAGCGTCTGAATGAAACACCCCAGGCTTGGAGCGTATATTTAAGCTGGTGTTGGAGGGGGAAGAGCGCCTTGACAAAATAATTTGCATATCAAGAGGAATTTAGCATATTTATGGGAAATACAGATATGGGATTAGTACTACTTGTGAAATGCGTAGGAGGTGGGCGGGGGGTTTCAAAGTCATATTATGCCCGTGCATTATGCAGGATTAGCAGCATCAAAGGGAGGGGATAGGGGTAGCATTAATAAAGGGAAGGAATGTTAATAGTATGTAGCTGCAGTAACTAAACCACCACGTAAAAAACTAAAGTATAAACTACATAGTATCATCAGTATACTAAATATACTCTCCAATAAGCTGAGCTACTAACAGTAAGTAATACATTACAATTCTATGTCGCAAAAAATATAATATGCTTCCAGCTAAACTTTTTTCTCTTACATCACACGGGTCTACCCCGTACGATATACTGCCATAGACAAACCCAACATTAAATTATATACTGTATTACTATACACCACCCTATAACTTCGACTATACATTGTAATATTACACTATGTATTATTCTACACACCCTACTGTATATCACACTGCTGTATATTCACTATACAATTACGATACTATATGCCAGTTTTTACAGTAGGAGGATGGCTATGTATAATCCCAATTGAGTAATGTGTACTTTATATCAGAATATATCACACTACAGTATACCATTTTGCGTGAAAACTTGGACTCATTATCTTGAAGTTAGCGGGGGTGGGGCGTCTTTGCTTATTAGCATCTTTAGTATCTTGCGATTCACCAACGTTGGTTGGGGCAAGCCTGACTACTGATGAGACGCTGAATGTCGAAGCGAGCCCATAGCTTGCTTTGTATTGAACTAATACTGCTGACTTTATGCACTCCAAGAAGACCGTGGGGCTGATGGGATAAAAAAAAAACATTGATTTTGTTGTTTTATGCGATGAGACAGATACAGGATTGTGAATGAGACGTGTTTTTTTGTCAATGTTATGGACGAATAGGTGAGAATGGAGTGAGTGTGTGCGAGTGAATGGCAAATGCCTGGAGTGTTTGGTTCGGATCAGGTGAGTGGTGTGTGGTGGTTGATGAGCATATCATGTGTGTGCCAGGTGAATGATATCTGGTGAGTGGTGAGGGCGATAGGTCAGTTGTCATGCATGTGAGGTCACGCCACCTTATCCGTCCCCGAGTGTGTCAATAATTATAATAATGTCAACTTTCAACACGCCGCTACCGCACATCACTCGCTCGCTCTCGCAGAGAGGACAACGACTCTGAGGCGCGAGGAGGAACCACGGATGAGCGGGAAGGCAGCAGCCAGGCGACTAGTCGGCGCCAACGATTGCCCAAGCTCTGCGGTCCTCTACAATTTGAGGTGGTGTGGGCCAATCAATGTGGGAGGAAACCGGAGCACCTGAAGAATAACTAAACAAAAAAATGTTTACCAGGTAAAGTTCACTCAGCTTTGCAGCTCTTTTTTCAGAAACGACCTGGCCCCAAATGATAGCTCAACGAAGTGGCGTATCTTGTGGAAATTTATAGCAGTCAAATACTCAAAACGCTCGTTTATTCTCTATCTGAGGAGGTTAAAACCGGAGGACTCGGAAAAAATCAACGCGACCACGGGGAGACAGAGACATGCAAACTCCAAATATACAGCAGGCGTCTGGGTCGGGATCGAATCCACGACCTCCTGTATACCAGGCGTTGAAGGTAACATCTCACCACCGTGATGCCCATGCGTGCGAAGGGGGCCAACACTCAATCCCATGCAGTCCACATTCTTTCTGTACCGCCTTCTCCTGGCATAGCCAGGGTATGGCACCTCCTCGACGCCCATGGCAAGGGAGTTTCACAACATCGAAGTGCGGTGATCCATTCGCTGCTGCCTCCACAGTGCTGCAGCCACGTGCAGCAGCGTCGCCGCCACCGCCCAGCTTTTGTTGTGTGCGTGTCTACACAGGAGACGGTAAAAAAAACGAGGAATAAGCAAACAATAAATGCAATTGCAAATTCTGAATTGTGACGAATTGAATTATTGGTGGGCTACATAACTGCGTGCATAGGAACCATCCGCCAGCAGCAGGTCTACCGATGTTTTCAATACTCTTAGTTCTTTCGGTAAAGTCACGTAGGTAAAAAAAAATTAAAAATTAATTATTATTTGTAGGTAAAAAAACATGAAATTTAAATTAATAATTCATTTTAATTTCATTTTTTACCTACGTGACTTTACCGAAAGAACTAAGAGTATGAATTCTTGCAGTCACGAAAGCTTCAAATCTAGATGTTTTCAATCTCAGTTTATACTAATGTTTTACATTTCCATGCATTTGTTTCCTTCTTCAGCACGCAGATGCTGATACATTAATCGAGAGATCATATGTCATTGTCTTCCTCGTCCAAGTATTAGCTACACTCATTTGATATATCGGTGTGTCTGATCCATACGTCACAGCAGGTGATAGATGCACCGTTTGTAAACGTGATTCCCTGAGCACATAGCTACGTCGATATTCAGAATTACTTCCATCTAACGTCGTCCCCCTCTCTTTTGTCCTGGCCATGATTCCGGTCTGCCTTCAATAACTACCCTAGGTACTGTTTACATGTGAGCATGTACTTTCCAGTTCCTCCAACATTGATTTCATAGGGAGCTACAATGATTTTACAATATTTTTCCACGGAAACTTTCACCCCTCTACATGGTGAATAGGCCTGATAAGTTACGTACAGTATTGGCATGAGGTGGATGTGACTGTGATTCTCGTATTGTAAAATGTTTTAGCACTAAAGTCAGGACTGGAATTAGGAATGGACGATCGGGGCGGCTACGCACGGGCGAAAATCTGTAATGGAAAATAATGAGGGCATCGACATGGGCAAATAGGGGGGGAAGAGAAAGACACGGAGAGAAACAAACACAGCGAAAGATAGACACAGAAATAGTCAGTGAGAGACATAGGAGTACAGTGAGAAACAAACACACAACAACAAATGCCATACGCAACTAAGTGGCGGTTACGTCACCACGACGCTTGTATCAGGCTATGTGCACCTTGAGGCCACGTGAAGTGTCGAACGCCCGCTGGCATGAGGTCACGGGGCAGACCCAGATGCCACGGGTCGACTGACTGAGACGACTGGCTGATGCACCACCTGTGCCGCCTACTGTGCCAACTTGCTGTGCTTTAGACAGCCGGCACTCCGCGCATTGTTGTGAGCGTCGCTCCTCCGCCCTCCTTTGTTGTTGGAGGGCGACTGCATCCAACTGCACAGTAGCGTCCTTCACGAGTCTCCTCCACAGATGCCGATCTTGACACCGCTGGTACCAGTCATCGGCAAGTCCACTCACCTCCACATCCTCCTATACCACATCACTCCATCTTTACTCTAGCCCGTACCGCGCCCGTTTCACCCCCTCGATCCGGCTGAACAAAAGCTGTTAAGGCATGTGGTGGCTGGGCATGCGGGCGACATGATCCAGCCAACGCAACCTTGCCTGCCGGAGGAGCTCACCAATGGGACTTTGTCCACATCTTTCAAGGAATTGTGAGCTCCTCACACAATCCAGCCTGGTTAAACCCAGGATGGATCGTAGGCAGGCCAGAAAAAATGTGTCTAACCGGCTAAGATGTTCCATTAAGGGTGTCCACGTTTCGCAAGCTTAGAGAAGGCAGGGAATGACCGTGGCTGAGAAGACCTGAAGCTTTGTGTGGAGTGATAGACCAGGTAGCTTCCAAACAGCGATATGCAACCAATGAAAAGATAATGCCGCTCGACTAATTCGGAGTGAGACCTCTGCTGTTAAACCGGAGACGGTCATGAGCACACTGCCAAGGTATGGGAAACTCTCCACTCTCTCCACAACTGTCCTATCACCAATTGGGAGTTGTGGGGGTGGAGTGTCCGATGGTACAAAATACCCAGGCAGGTGCTAAGTTTTGGTGGGGCTGATGGTAAGGCCCCACCTCTTAGTGGCAAGCTCCAGGTTCAGCAGCAGAGCCTCCAACTCCTCCTCTGAGTGAGCAGCAATTACACGGGCATCGATCAGCCTTCCATTGTATCTGTACCAAATGGAAATTCCTCCGGTACAGCATTGAAGGCTTCACGAACTACGTGGTCAAAATAGATGTTAAATAATGTGGGAGCCAGAGGACATCCCTGTCGCACCCCAAGGTGTACAGGGAATGGCTCTGACTCCCGGCCACGTAGTTTTACCCGGGCCCGCTCACCATCATGAAGGTCCTTAATGATTGTGAGCAGAGGGTTAGGGACTTCGAAAGCACGAAGAACTACACAGAGCCCAGGCCTACAAACACACACACACAAAGGGACACATGCACAGAGAAAAACCATCACGAGGACTCCGGTCATCCTCACAGTGGCTTTTGGCTGGCCATCGAACAAAGACAGTCACCGCATCGCGTGTTTTCTGATGCAGTTTTACGCCCGTCTGGAACGCTGTCCCGATATAAGGAAGCCACTGGAGGTATGCAATTTTAAATATAGATTGAAAACTCATTTCTTGAAACTTCTTTTTGTGTTTAGTAGGCTGTATTTCCCTCGCACCTCCGATTAGCACGGTTGGCTATCTACGGTACAAAAGAAGTTCCACATGTATATAGAGACAGACACAGAGATAGAAACATAAATACAGAAACATAGGGAGAAAGATACAGACACAGAGTGATACACAGACTGACATAGAAACAGATAGAGAAACAGAAATGTAAAGAGAGATGCAGAGAGAGAGAGCGACATACAAGGACAGACGGAGACCACCCTGTTGCTGGTGACCTCTATCCCTGCTGGTGACCTCTAGGGGTACATGAGGTTGTTTTTGTTTCCCAAGGCCACCAAACACATGAAGACTGTACCTGTCTAGAATGTTTCCTGTGTGGTATGCAGTCACATCCGATGACAGGATTCCAAGCTTTCTCGCTATCATTGGTAGTGGGTGACAGACTGTCAGCGCAGCAGGTTCGCCGAGTGGTTGCACGTCACAGCAAAAAGGGCTTTGGTTCAATTACCGACTAGGGTGCCTTTCTGAGTAGAGTTTGTATGTTCTCCCGCTGTTCTGCATGGTTTCCGGCCATCGTAAAACTGGTATTGGCCAAACATCCAATTGCTGATAAATGACCTGCATGTTATTCCATTGTGATGACACACACAGCCACATCTCCCCTACTGCGATGAAAACTGGGCAATATGGCCCTCCTGTTAAAGAGTCTGGAGACTTAATGAGGCTTTGCTGGGTAAACAAACACGTGTAATACTACTAACTAGCAGGAACCCGCGGAACTTCCGCGTGGATTTTATGATGGGGAGCAGAGCGCTATTCAGGAGTAAACTCTTAAAATTTAACACACACTCACACTTTCACATGCGAACACAAAGACAAATATCCCCCTTGTAACCTTAGCATACTCTTGGGGCAAGTGCACTTAGAGAGCAACATCTATGATGGCCGGCACGGCACACGAGGTGGATGGGCAGCAATAGGTCCGGTTGCCTGTCTACCCAGTGGGGATGTTGACACACCGCACTCGGTGCCCAATGAAGATGAGGTTGACCTCGGGGAGGCCGACCTCAGCAGGAACCTGTGGAACTCCCGTGAGGATTTTGTGAAGAGGAGCGGGACGCGACTTCAAAACTCCACTCGCATCACGATGTCCCCCAATGTCCTCCATCATCACCGCCCATCACCATTCCCTACCCAATCCCATCACACTGTACCCCCTCCACATCTCAGTTGCATACCTGTCAACCCATACGATTTACCTGTATTCTTGTATGGGGAAATTGAGTTTCCAGGTCCATAAGGCGTAAAAGCCCTTTTTTACGAGCAATTTTTTTCATGTACTATATATTACATATTCAATAATTATTTTTTATTTTTTGTCAATTTGTTTGTGTTTCTCCCTTTTGATGGGACTTTGTAGGATGAACGTTGAGATTTATAAGGGCACGGGGTGACTAATACTGTCTGAATTGGTCTGTAATAAGGTAGGCACTGATAAGGGGTTGACATGTATGTAGTTGCTTTCCCCATCAAACCTCAGCCACTCTCACAATCAGCATGAACCCCATCCTTCCTGCAATCACCCTCTCCAACCCCCACGAACATCACCAATCTCCATCACTCCATCCGCATCACCCGACCAACTCGAGTCCCATAATCACCATGAAGCTGGCCCATCACTGTAATCACTACCATCATACATTTTGATTTAAAATATTTTCGTGAATGCAGGAATATATTTTGATTCTTTCGGTAAAGTCACGTAGAAAGAAAGTAAATTAAATAATAATAGAATACGACATTTCGATTGCAACACAAGCAACCATCATCAGGTACGAATGAATGAGAAAACAAACATAGCAAACTTAGAAATATAATGCAATTAAAACGTCGTATTCTATTATTATTTAATTAATTTCCTTTCGAAATTACTTTACTAAAATAACTAAAGAGTAATTCCTGCAGTCACGAAAGCTTCGAATCTAGTTTAATATATTTTGAGCTTTTCTGAGTTCTTGGGGGTGGAGAAATCCCTCCGCTCATATAACAAAATGGGGCAAGGTGGGATTGACCCTGCTGGGCCTGCGGCACCTCAAATATTGGAGGAAATAGCCTTTACATTTTTACATGAAACTTTCGTGACTGCAGGAATTCATATTATATGGTTCTTTCGGTAAAGTCACGTTGATAGAAAAAATAATAACAATAACATAATTTTAAAAATAATTAAAATATCACGACGTTTTGATCGCAACACAAGCAATCGTCATCAGGAGAAAAAAGAGGGGGAACGCTGCTGAGGGAGGCTGTTTATAAAGGTTTAGAGATGGGCTGGGCAGCTGTTAATGTAAGAGAGGTCTCCGACACCTGCAGTAGTTCTACACCAATCATAGCATTGCACCTCGCTTCACACATCAACACTGCTGACGGTGGAGGTGGACAAGAAAACACAAATCAAGTCATGACCCAGAGTGGTTGATGACATTCTTCGAATGATTGCTGTGGTTAAAACCGTCGTCTCGGTTGAAATTGTGTCTGGGTCTGTATATATGGATGTCTTCGTGAACGAATCTTTGTTGATAGCCAGTCGGCTTGCAAAGTACCATCGTCTTTGAGAAATCAATTTCATGTGAGCCAGCCGCATTAAAGTAATGATCAGCCACAGCAGAAGTATTGGTCCTGCTATGTTTCAGATCTGCCTTATGTTCACGAACACGTTTCGAGACATGTCGTTTGGTTTCCCCAATATAACTGCTGCCGCAGATACAGCTTAGTTTGTAGACGCCTGGATATTGCATGTCAGGAATCTTGTTCTTCACAGATGGGTTCAAGTCACGAATTTTATGCACTGTGTTAAATCGGACCTGGATCTTGTGTTTGTTCATGATTTTGGAAATCTTTTTGGTTATCCCTGCGAAGTAAGATAAGGTGATGGTTTTCATTGGATCTTCAGATGGCTCCTTCCTCACGGTTGGGGTGATGGCTTTGTTGATTGCATAGTGTTTGAGTTCACTGGTCAGGTGTTCATGCTCGGAGATACATTGAGCTATATGGTGTAGCATTTTGATGAGGCAATTCTTCTGGGATGAATGGTGGTGGGAATCAGGTTTTAGGTAGGCGTCAGTATGGGTTACCTTCCTGTCGACAGAATGGCTCCGAGCCATCTGGTCTCTTTTTGATTAGGACATTCAAGAAAGGTAGCATGCCATCCTTTTCTACCTCCATGGTGAATTTGATGGTTGGGTGTATGGAATTGATGTGGTTGAGGAATTGGTTAGAGCCGGTCGGCCATGTGGCTAGATGACAAACGTGTCATCCACGTACCACTTCCACAAGGACGGGCGTAGAGTGGATGCCTGGATGGCGTCCGTCTCAAATATTTCCATGAAAATATTGGCTACAACCGGAGAGAAGGGAGAACCCATTGGGTGCCTTCAGTTTTTTTGTTGTAAAATGATGGTGATAGCATTTGCTATTAAAATATAAAATAATTATTCTTTATTAGATGTTAAATAATGTTGAAGCCAGAGAACATCCCTGTCGCACATATACATACGCGCACAGGTACACACACTCTCAGCGGTGATGTTAGGACTCATTACAGCTGGCTCCGCCAAACCAAATGGTTGGGTGGTTCGTATCGCCAGTGCAATTCGGCGTTGTCAAGCTGTTATTAAAAGTTTTTTTTTCTCACGGAATGTGTTATCTCTGTGTTGTCATAAATGGGGCTTTCGTTCACTGATTGTCAACGTACAATGAGTTGGATCAATGAACGGGCCTCAGGCACACAACCTGTTCGTGAAGCGGGAACTGGCCGTAAAGTGTTATGACGGTGAGTTGCAAATATATATATTTATCGCAAGTTTGTATCTTCACGTTTACAGGGCATGTATACGTGACATATCACTCAGCAAGCAGCCACTCAGCCTGTGCGATGGCGCTAAGTAAAAAAATTGTTAATGAGCCCTGTTGCAAGAGGTAAATTTGCCTCTTGCCTGTGAGCTGCTGGTGTCAAAAATTTTACCGTGTGTAACCCGTTTGTGATGTATAACATTTTTCCCACTCAAATTCGCAATGCAAAAATAATAGCAATGCAAATTGCTACTCTGATTAGCACGGTTGGCTAAGCGAAAGAAATTCAACATACATACATATGTAATAACAGCTATAGTGGGTTCACGTGGGGGATTGGCTTGCCGGTCCTGCTTGTAGCCAATAAGGGTCGAGATAGGGAGCGTGGGGCCGGCGTGATCACGGCATGTCATCAGGGGTGATTGGCCCAGCCATTGGGGCCCCAGCTAATGGGGATCCGGATAAGAGGCGTGGTCCCGGGAGTGACAGGGAACCATCGAGAACGGTCGAGATTGCCCATGGAGGATTGGCTGGGGGGACCACGTGACGAAGGGATTAAGAGGGAGGAGAGAGGGATGATCGAGAGGAGACGGGGAACTGAACGGGGTGAGAGCCACGCGCGAACGGGGCTCCGGGTGCCACGTGCGCGGTGGGAGTTGTGGGAGTCTGCCGCTCTCCGTTGTCTGCCAGCAACGGAGCGTGTGGGAACAAGTGTACCGTGAAGTGAAAATAAAGAAGACCGATTCCGAATCCGTCTCCGGAGAATTATTACATTGGTGTCAGAAGTACTTCTGCGACTGTTTGGACGATCGTCAAGATGTCCAAGCACCCCAGAAAAAAGAACCTACCTGTGCCTCTATCGGAGGAGGAGGTCGAGACGGATGAAGATGAGCTGTTGGGAGCTACAGCCCCTATGCCGCCTGCTGAAAATGTACTTCTCGACGTCTCTCAGCGTCGACCGACGGAAAATGCGACCGCTGCAGGAACAAAAGGCGAGTGGCGGCTGATGGCGGAGCAGATCGAGTCATTACGCGCCATTCTGCTTAGTCTGGTGACCGCGGTGGCATCCTCACCAGCCGCGGGCCGCCAGATTGCCGATCAACTGGACGCCGCGGGAAGGAGTCCGGTGAAAGAACCTGCGTCCGCCATTCCTTCTGCTACGCGGGAGGACGCCGTCATTCTGGGTGGAGCGGCTGCGCCGGAGCCGTCGGCCGCCATTTTGGGCGCGCCTACCGCCACGCGGCCGCCGGCCGCCATTTTGCCTGATACGGGTGGAGAGCGGGAACGTCAGTCGGAGACGCCCGCGGCGCGCGCTTGCCACCGCGGGCATCGCCTTCCACAAATCAAAGAATTCATCGCCGGGGGTGATTGGAGTGCTTTCACATGGCGCTTTGAATCGGCTTTTAGATCCGTCAATTGGACGGAGGATGAAGCGCTAGGAGCGCTACCTACACTGCTCGACGATGTTTCTCTGGGGGTCTTCCTTTCCATCCCGGCGGCCAAGAAGAAGACACTGCGGGACGCGTTCGCGGAGATGGCGGAATTCTATGACCCACCGACGTCGGCCACCAGAAAATTTATGTTACGTCGCCGAGCATCGGAGGAATCGCCGTTGGCCTATCGTGGGGCGTTGATGGCGCTGGCCATGGCTGCCTACCCCGACGCGACGGCCGACCATTTGGATCCTCTCATCCTCTCCCGTATGCTGGAGTTGGCTCAGGAACTCAAGATTTCGCTGCCAGTTTGCGGCCACGAACCACTTACATCGCGATGGGTGGCGCGCTGCCTGGACGCAAAATTTAATATCAGGCGTTGGGACCAGATGGCGGCGTGGACGGGGAAACCAGAGATCGACGGGCCACCTTTGGGGTGGTCTCCACGACTGGTGGTCCACTGCTCCGACGACTCGGGCGACAACGACATGCTGGCTGCTGCTGTTTCGCACGGGATTCCGGGACGGCGGCTGCGCGACCAGCGTGGCAACTACATGGGCCGTCCGTGTGCAATGGCCGGGTCGTCCGACCGCCGGCCGACGTCGGCGGCGTGCTTCAAGTGCGGCAGACGGGGCCATTTCGCCCGTGACTGCCGCTGTCGACCTCTACTGTCGCCTCCTCCGACGAGGGGACCTCCATCTCCTCCACCTACTGCGGAGCCGCAACAACCTCGGGCGAGTCGGCACACATCGGACACCCGGCAGGTCCTGTCACATCACCCATCCATTCGCACTCATTCTCACACTCCTCAGGAAAAATTTACTTCCCCCGCTACAGTTACGCGCTCTGCTACGCAGTGGAAAAAATTGGCTCGCAGGGTTGTAGCTGCGGCTTCGGGCTCGTCGACGGTACGCGGTACCATCGACGGCGTTGATGTGCGCATCTTGGTGGACACGGGCGCGTCGGCCACCATCATTTCTGATGTTATTTTTCATTTGTTGTCCATCCCTGCGTCGCAGATACGTAAGGTTAATGATGCGTGTGTCGCCGCGAATGGGGGAAGCATGGGTATCTGTGGCCAGGCAGATGTGAGCATCACTATCGGGAATATTACCGCCGCAGGACCTGTATTGATCTCTCGCTCGCTAGCTGTTCCATGCTTACTCGGTACTGATTTCCTGCGTCGGATGCCGCTGAAAATACGAGTCGACCAGGACTGTTTGGAAATGCCGGGGGGTCGTCGAATGGCGTTCCTGCCTTCCTTGCTGGCCAGCGCGCCTGCAAGTAACGCAGTTACTGCCGTTGTTGCTACGGTAGAAGTACCACCGGGAGCACAGATGCTAATACCGTTGCGTTATCGTAAACCCCTTCGAATGGGGAAGGGTGCAGAAGGCGTGCTGCTATCCCCATCGAATTCGGCATCTAAATCCTTTTCTTTAGCGGCGGCACAAACGATCGTGCGACCGGGTCAAGCACCTTTTATACAGGTGTTAAATGGGGGACCTGACCGCGTTATTGTTCCGGAGGGGTCGGTGTTGGCTCACGCCACTACCGACTTCGCCTCTTGCAACGCAGCGCCGCGCGCACGAATGCCCGCTGGTAGGCCCCCACACGATCGCTCTCAAGAACGTTGGATCGCTGATTTGTGCGGAGAAAATTCTTCCTTGTCGAACGAACAAAGGAACGCCCTGCGTTCATTATTGATACAGTACACTGATGTTTTCAGTAAAAATGATTTGGACCTCGGCCGCACGTCGCTTTTGTCGCACCATATTGACACCGGTGCGACGCCTCCCATCTGTATGCACCCTCATCGCATGAGCCCGGCGGAAAGGGATCACGTGCGCGGAGCGGTAAATGAATTGTTGGCGGCGGACATCATTTCGCCGTCCAACAACCCTTGGGCCGCGCCCGTCGTTCTGGTAAAGAAGAAAGATGGTGGTACAAGATTTTGTGTTGATTTCCGCCGGTTAAACAAAGTTTCGGTGGCAGATGCATACCCCTTACCGAGGATGGATGATTCGTTGGACGCTTTATCGGGTGCTAAGTTTTTTTCCACCCTTGACCTGTCCTCGGGGTTCTGGCAGCTTCCCCTCGACGATGAGTCGAAGGCGAAAACGGCGTTCCGCACGCCGCAAGGTCTCTTTGAATTTAATCGGTTGCCTATGGGCTTGAATGCGGCACCGGCGACGTTTCAGCGGCTCATGGAATTGGTGTTGACGGGACTGCAGTGGGAAACGTGCCTCATATATCTTGACGATATAATTGTTTTCAGCCGCACGTTCGAAGAACACCTCCAACGTCTAGAGGCGGTTTTTCAAAGAATGCGTACGGCTGACCTTAAATTTAAACCTAAAAAATGCCACCTTCTGCAACACTCTGTCCGTTACTTGGGTCATATTGTCAGTTCGGACGGTGTATCCACTGACCCTCTGAAAACGAAATGTGTACGAGAGTGGCCCACACCCACTTCGGTGGGAGATGTTCGGCGGTTTATTGGGTTCGCTTCCTATTATCGCCGCTTCGTTAAAAATTTTGCGACGTTGGCAAAGCCATTACACGTTCTGACTGGCAAAAATCAAAGGTTTAAATGGGGAGCGGAAGAGGAAAAATCTTTTATGGCACTTCGGGACCACCTCGCCACGGCGCCAACGCTGGATTACCCAGATTTCTCACAGCCGTTCATCCTCGATACGGATGCTAGTGATATCGGCATTGGGGCCGTTTTGTCGCAACGTAAGGACGGGGTAGAGCGAGTAGTGGCGTACGGCAGCCGGGTTTTGTCCCCTGCGGAAACACGCTATTGTGTGACAAGACGGGAACTTTTGGCAATTGTTCACTTTGTCCGATTGTACCGGCCGTACCTGTATGGACGGAAATTCCTAGTTCGCTCAGATCATGCGGCTTTACAATACTCCTTGAAATTAGATCAACCGTCAGGCCAATTGGCTAGGTGGTTGGAATCGCTACAGGAATTTTCCTTTGATATTACATACAGGAAGGGGACCCGTCACACGAACGCTGACGCGCTCTCACGGCTGCCGCCCCTTCCTCAGTGCACTTGCCTGACGGGCACGCACCGCTGTGCGGCACCAGCCACCTCGCCTTGTCCGGTTATGGGGGCGATAGCGGATGAGGATGCAGGGGCGAAAGCGAAGGAGGACGACCAGCAAGGGTCGGTGGACACGGATGATATCTTACGGCTACCACACGCGGTCTGGCTACGTGAGCAGGAGGCTGATGCCTCGCTGTCTCCGCTACGGAAATTGATAGGGAAACAAAAATCTCAATTGGCGGGTTGGAAATGGCAGATGTTCCGAGGCAAGTCGGGATTGTTAATGTGTACTGACGGGTTGTCTGACCGACCACGCTTGGTGGTGCCTACTTCGCTTCGCTACGACCTGCTTCGTGCTCTGCACGCTGATAAGTTGATGCACCTCGGTGTCCAAAAGACTTTGGCCGCGCTGCAGAAGGATTTCTTTTGGGCCGGTATGACGGCAGACGTCAAGGACTTTATTCGCTCATGCCAGGACTGTGCAAAGAGAAAGCCGCCTCGGAACCCCTATGTACCACCGTTACGTTCCATTGAGGTGTCCCGCATTAACGAATTGGTTGCTCTCGATATTCTGGGCCCGTTTCCCCCGTCGGCGAGGGGCAATAAATACCTTCTCGTCGGGGTGGAATATTTTTCTCGATGGCCGATGGCCTGGCCTCTGCCCGACCAGACGGCAGCATCCATTACCGACGCTTTCTTGAACGGGTATGTCATGGACAAGGGGGCACCTGAGAGGCTGCTCACAGATCAAGGGCGGAATTTCTCTTCCAAATTGCTTAAGGAAGTTTGTGACGCGTTGGGTACGAAGAAAATTCAAACTTCTCCTTACCACCCACAAACAGATGGTATGGTGGAACGATTCAACCGCACCCACTCGGCTATGCTTTGTCACACGGTCAGTGAAAAGCAAACCGATTGGGACCTGCACATACCAGGCGTCTTAGCGGCTTATCGCATGGTTCCACACACGTCCACGGGATACTCACCATTCTTTTTGATGTATGGCCGTGAAAATGTTCCACCCATCGATGTGCAATTGGGTGAGCCGAGTAAGCGACCGTCCCGTTCCTTGCCTGACCACGTGCGTGACTCGCTTGAATGAGTGACGGAGGCGCGAGAGGCTGCCCGGTGTGCGACGGCCCGTGCTCAGGCAAGGAACGAACGTTATGCGCGTCAATCGCATACTCACATGTCTTGGTCAGTGGGGGACCGGGCGTGGCTCCACTGCCCCCGGTACCGGCGGGCACATCCCCCAAGCTGCACAGGCCGTGGCGAGGGCCTGTGACACTAGTGGATGTTCGGAACTTGCAGAGTATCCGTGTTCAGTACGAAAATCGGCGGTGGTATGTCCACTCCTCCCGGCTTAAACCCTATGTTGACGCGCGTGTCGGCCCTTCATCCCCACTAGTTGACCTGCCGGGTTCCGTCGAGCCGACCACGCCGATTGTCACATCCATTGATCCCAAGGGGGACTGTGTTGTGCCTCCTACAGATGAACAGGTTCTGAGGGCTGAGGCGGCCCCAGCCGCCCCCCCCTCCAATGAGACCTGCCCTGGACGTGACCGAGCATCAACAACCTACTTCTTCTTCGAGCCTACCACCTCCTGTCCATCCGGAAGCAAGGGGATCATGCGCTGGAAGCGGAGGGGGTCCCGCGTCGCGTACGCGGTCGAAATCTCTTCCGTTTCGTTAACGTTTGATCGTTCGTTTATTTCCCTGTTGTTACTGCGCTGCAGGGGCGCCCTAATGTATGTGGTGATTCTTGTTGTATGGGTGACTTTTTTAAATGTTGTTGGTCGCAGGGACGCCGGTTCACCCTCGTATCGTTAAATGCACCTTGGTGCCCTAATAATGTGTTCGGAATTGGTTTATCACCCTTTCCCAGCCGAGAAGGCTACTTTTTTTCACCGGGGGGGGGGGGGGGGGGGGGGTGATGTAATAACAGCTATAGTGGGTTCACGTGGGGGATTGGCTTGCCGGTCCTGCTTGTAGCCAATAAGGGTCGAGATAGGGAGCGTGGGGCCGGCGTGATCACGGCATGTCATCAGGGGTGATTGGCCCAGCCATTGGGGCCCCAGCTAATGGGGATCCGGATAAGAGGCGTGGTCCCGGGAGTGACAGGGAACCATCGAGAACGGTCGAGATTGCCCATGGAGGATTGGCTGGGGGGACCACGTGACGAAGGGATTAAGAGGGAGGAGAGAGGGATGATCGAGAGGAGACGGGGAACTGAACGGGGTGAGAGCCACGCGCGAACGGGGCTCCGGGTGCCACGTGCGCGGTGGGAGTTGTGGGAGTCTGCCGCTCTCCGCTGTCTGCCAGCAACGGAGCGTGTGGGAACAAGTGTACCGTGAAGTGAAAATAAAGAAGACCGATTCCGAATCCGTCTCCGGAGAATTATTACACATACAAACGAACTCGAGTCAATGTGAATTATCAAGACAATTTATTTACAGTTGGTAATACATAACATAGGTTTCATGAGTTAGATTGCGTAAATATAAATGTGTCGCGGAACACGCCACCACCCGACACAGTAAGGTTTGTCACGTAAACAGAACATGCCAATTAATTACAAGTACAGCAGACCGGTGTGTTGGAGAGCAAATCCACAACATTTACAATCTGAATATGACGTTTGGCCAGTAATTACAAACAGCTTCATCAGGCGACCGGAGATTTGTGTATAAATCCTCCTGTTTCATTCCTTAAAGAGGGATAGATGTGATGACGTCACTTGTGAGCCCTTCTTGTGCGAAGGGGGAGGGGGTGGATTCATGTATGCATATGAATAACAATGGGGGTATCCATTGCCGGTTGGGTTATTGATATGTTAATCAACGTACATTGTGCATGAACATTATTCTTGTACCTCCTGTCGTTTGAGTGCAATAAAATAACAGCACCTGGTATTGTCTGCATACAGTTGATCCCCATTTATGTATGGTGACCTGTATAGGCATGCATTTAAACAATTATTTGAACATTCAATTCTGAGCAGCACTAAGGCTGTAGCTATCCGAATGGTTAAGATTATTTGTATTTAACACGTAGGCTTTCGCGACCAATATTATTCATAATAAAGGTTTTTTGGTTAGATCACGTTATTAATAAATGTGTCCTAACTCTCCACCAAAATTGAGTCACGTTGACAAAAGTCAAATAGTTCACGACAATTTGTCTTTTGTCAACGTGACAATTTTTTACTGTTCAGCTGTGTCGGGTGGTGGAGGGTTACGACACATTTATAAATAACGCGATGAATCCCAAAAATCTTTATTATTAATTATTTGTATTTATCTCCATTTCGATAGATTCTCTAATTAGTCTTGGCCAGTAGTAACTAGTCTTGCACAGAACGTCAATGAGTGTCCTTGTTGGCATGCGTGTTCTAACACTGCTGACAGTTGTATTTGGGAGTATTTCATATTTCTTTGGTGTTAATTTAGTCTCGTGCTGATCATTCTTACTGTCTGCTCAACATAGCATTGGGCACAAGTGCAATTCATCCGTTATAGACCTTCTGTTAAATGCTTCGTTAATAAATCTTCTGACTCAGATGTTTTTTTTCTCCAAAAATCTCACTAGTTTTTCCATTACTCCCACAATGTACGGTATTTTAAATATTTTTAATTAATAACACGAGTTAAACTGACCAAGTAATTCAAACTACTAAAATACCGTACATCAACTAGCCAGATTTTTGGAAAAACAAAACATCCGAATCAGAGTTGGCGCAGTACACAAAATACAAAAACGAATATCTGGTACTAAAGATGTTTTACCGAATCTTGATTTGAAGTTTTCGTGACTGCAAGAATCCATATACTCTTTGGTTCTTTCGGTAAAGTCACGTAGTTAGAAATAAAATAAAACAAATCACGACGTTTCGATCACAACACAAGCGAACTTCATCAGGTGGGACAACCACAGCAAGAAAATATTTGCTGAAGTGGGCGAGAGAGCTGCCGTGGCATGAGGTTATATAGGTAAGAAAGGGGGGAGGAAAAAGGGGGGAAAGAGAGATAGAGAGAGGGGGGGAGCGCTGCGTGAGTGCTCGGGGGAGAAAGGATGTGAGGCCAGAGGTGGGGGAGTGGGCAGGGCTGGAAGTGGGAGGCTGGGACAGCTGGGGATGCGGGGAGAAATTATCTCGGAAAAATAGGCAAGTACCCGGCAGATAAACATCCATAAAGAGTTAAGGTTTTACCTGGTTAATAACACCCTTCCAATGAGTGCTCCATTTGTATCCATCTTCTCGGTTGAAGTTATGTTTATATATCTGGATGGCTTCATGAACAAACGTTTTATAGTAGCCGAAAGGTTTGCAGAGTACCTTGGTCTCGGAAAAAAACATTATCATGCGAGCTCACAGCATTATAACAAAGGTCAGCCATGGCAGAGGTATTGGTTTTCTGCCGTGTTTCAGATCTGCCTTGTGTTCGCGAACACGGTCCGAGAGATGTCGTTTCGTTTCCCCAATGTAACTGCTACCGCAAGTTTGTAAACTCCAGGATATTGCATGTCAGGAATCACATCCTTCACAGATGCGATTAGATAACGGATTTTGTGTACTGTATTGAATCGGACCTGGATTTTGTGTTTGTTTAAGATTTTCGAAATATTTTTGGTAACACCTGCTATGTATGGTAACGCGATAGTTTTGATCGGCTTCTCAGGGGGTTGTTTCTCCATGGTTGGAAAAACAGCTTTGGGAATAATGCGGTCCGAGTACCCATTCATCTTGAGGGCCTGGTGTATGTTTGTCTAAATAATCAAGTTCAAGACGGGGTAGTCTTATCCTCTCTGAGATTAGAGAAAGGCTAGCTCTGAATAAGATTAGTTTGGCGTTAGAAGTGACAGAAGCAGATGTTAGTGTAAGAGTATGGATGCCTGCAGTCACGAAAGCTTCAAATCAAGATTGAACCACCTCTACGGGTAGGGTTTTCACACATCTGTTAGAGCTTTTAACAGACTACGAGACAAGGTGGCTCACATGATCGAGTCTTTCACCTTTCTGAAGAGATGCTGCGACAACAAGGTAATACCGACCACATTTACACTGTGGTCGGTATTACCTTGTCACTACTCCTTACGCCAAACAGATCTAATTCAGAGCGAGGCTTTCTCTAATCTCAGAGAGGATAAGACTACTCCGTCTTGAACTTGATAATTTAGACAAATGTCTCCTACAATCACACTTAACATTAACAGATAAAATGTCCGCATTTGATTGGAACCTTGTAGATAACATGACTACTTATTCTGCCGCAACAATGTCCTCCAAATGTAAGGTTAACCTTATTGCTAAATTCAATAACTTGTCAAAAAATAAAAATCAGATCCACACATTAAAAAGCTAGATGTTAACAAGACTTATCAATCAGAGTAGCAGCACAATCTCCGATAGCCTAAAATCGGTACTAGCTAGAGGGATGAATTTTGCTGTCACCCCCAAACACATCCCAGTCGATTATATAATTGCCCAGGTAGATGTAGCCCTCAAATGCTTGGGGCACATCCCGACAGACGTGGCAACATCTGAAATTGCCACCATCCTTAAAAATGCTAAGAAACCCATTAGTAACATCACCAAAGACGAGCGCTCTGAACTCGCTAAATTGAAAAAGAGAGATGACATAGTCATCCTCTCAGCCGACAAGGACAATGCTCCTGTCATCATGGATAAAACCACATACAACAACAAAATCCAGGACCTTCTTAATGATGGAAGTTACACTAAAATCAACAAAGATCCTACCAACCGCCTGGGTACAAAAACCAACAATATCATTACCAGTTCAACTCCTCTAATAGAGCCATTCAAACGGCTCTCCCTAAAACCTTCTGCTACTAGACCACCCAGATTCTATGGTCTTTCAAAATTCCATAAAGAAGGTACTCCACTTCGGCCCATCGTTTCCACTATCAACTCACCTACCTACAAACTGGCCCGTTGTCTGTCTGATACCTTGCTTCCATTCACGGGCAAGACCACCTCAGCAGTACATAACTCAGCTCAATTGGGCTCTCTAATCAAGGGCATTTCACTGTCCCCAGATGATTTGCTCGTCAGCTTTGATGTAGTTTCTCTGTTCACCAAGGTTCCTGCACCTGACACCTTAGCAATAATTGAAGACTTAGTCCAACATGGACTGAATCCTGATGTACATACTCTGGTTAGGCACTGCCTTACCAACACTTACTTCACCTGGAATGGTACTTTCTACAAACAAAATGAAGGTTCCCCCCCTTATCACCAGTGATTGCGAATGTTTTCATGGAGAAATTTGAAACAGATGCCATCCAGATATCCACCCTACGTCCTTCATTGTGGAAGAGAAATATAGACGACACTTTCGGTGTTTGGCCTGCCAGTATTGAACCAATTTCTCAACCACATCAATTCCATACACCCATCCATCAAATTCACCATGGAAGCAGAGAAGGATGGTAAGCTACCATTCCTGGATGTTTTATTTGAGAAGAGACTTGATGGCTCGTTGGGACACTGTCTACAGGAAAGCCACCCACACAGATTCCTACCTGAAACCGGATTCCCACCCCCATCCGGCACAGAAGAATTCTCATCAAAACACTACACAATAGGGCCAACTGCATTTACGACCGACACCACCTAGCCAGTGAACTGGAACACGTACACCAGCCCTCAAGATCAATGAGACCGCATTATTCGCTAAGCTGTTTCTCCAACCATGGAGAAACAACCCCCTGAGAAGCCGATCAAAACCATCACGTTACCATACATAGCAGGTGTTACCAAACAGATTTCCAAAATATTAAACAAACACAAGATCCAGGTCCGATTCAATACAGTAGACAAAATCAGTGATCTAATCCCATCTGTGAAGGATGTCATTCCTGACATGCAATATCCTGGGGTTTACAAATCGAGTTGTACCTGTGGTAGCAATTACATTGGGGAAACGAAACGACATGTCTCGGACTGTGTTCGCGAACACAAGGCAGATATATAAACATAACTTCAACCGAGAAGATGGATACAAATGGAGCACTCATTGGAAGGATGTTATTAACCAGGTAAAACCTTAACTGTTTATGGTTTCATCATATCTGCCGGGTACTAGCCTATTTTCCGAGTTAATTTCTACCCGCATCCCCAGCTTTCCACTTCCAGCCCCGCCCACTTCCCTCCCCCCACCTCATGTCCTCTCTCCCCCGAACGCTCACGCAGCGCCCCGCCCCCTACCCCATACCCCCCCCCCCCCTCTCTCTCTCCCCCTTTGCTGCTCCCCCTTTTCTTACCTACATAACCTATTGGCACGGCAGCTCTCTCGCCCACTTCAGCAAATGTTTTCTTGCTGTGGTTGTCCCACCTGATGATGGACACTTGTGTTGCGCCCGAAACTTCGTGATTTGTTTAATTTTATTTCTTACTACGTGACTTTACCGAAAGAACCAAAGAGTATATGGATTCCTGCAGTCCCGAAAGCTTCAAATCAAGATTCGGTAATACATCTTTAGTACCAGATATTAGATTTTGTATTTTTTGTACTGTACCAACTCTGATTCGGATGTTTTGTTTTTCCAAAAATCTGGCTAGTTGTTGTTCGATATTTTAGTAGTTTGAATTACTTCGTCAGTTTCAACTCGTGTTAATAATTAAAACTATCCAAAATACGTACATTGTGGGAGTAATGGATAAACTAGTGATATTTTTGGAAAAACTAAACATCCGAGTCAGATTTGGCATGGTACAAAACATACATAAATTAATATCTAGTACTGAAGATTTATTAACGAAGCATTCAACAGAAGGTGTGCAACGGATTAATTGCACTTGTGCCAAATGCTATATTGGGCAGATATGACGAATGATCAGCACGACCAAAAGAACACCAAATCAATATCAAATACTCCCAAATACAACTGTCAGCAGTGGCAGAATACGCATGAGGAGCGATCTCCCAGAGTTTCCCAGCGGAAGAACCGTGTTCACCGGAGGTGCCGAACCAGCAGCACACTCAATCTCCCATCTCGCAGGCGGCGGGGTCGGGGTGGGGCGGACGCTCGTGCCTGCTTACCACAGTTGGCTGGCGCAAGGCGCAACGTTGATAAATCTGCGGAAGAAAACGAGCGTCAAGCCGCACAGTCCGTTGGTGCCCCCCCCTCCCATCTTTTCCACCTGGCACACGCAAGCTGAGTCAGCGCAGCAGGAGGGGTACGGCGCGGGGGTGAGGCCGAAAGAGGTCCCGTGTCCGTGCCTGGACGGGATGTGGCGCCGGGTGTGAACGGCGATGCTCTCGTGACCGTGCGTTCGTTTGTGTGTATGCACGCGTGCGTCTCACCTGTGGCCGTCCTTCTGCTGCACGAACCCCGGTGGCTGTTGGTTTTCATACAATGGGGAAGCATTTCCCTCCCGGGGCTGGGAGACCTGTGAAGGAGACCGCCATGGACATTAGCTCGTCGAGAACGCCCGAGGCAAACGAGCGATTCGCTCGCACATCCGAAACCCATGCTCTGGGCTTCACAGCGAACACCTTAACATGGCTATCATTGCATCTGTGTGTACGCATATGTTGGTACTTGTACGTGTGTGTATGTACGTGCGGAGCAGTAGTGTAGCGGATAGCGCGCTGCCCTACTAACCCGGTGGCCCGACTTCTATGGCCGCTTATGGACAATACCAGTGACGATTATCTGAATGGGTCCTGGGGCTTCCCGAAGTCGACTGAGCCTCAAATGAGTACTTTGTGAAGTGTGTCAACATTGTCATTGGGAAGACAAAGGCGGCCGGGCGTAGTATTGGCCACCTACCCCCTTGTGTGCCACAATGACGACCTTCATAAATGCTTGCTAACAGCACTTGCTCCAAAAGTCTTTTAGGCTCTGTAGGGGATCTTTGTCTTTTTTACAGTTCTGTATGTGTTTGCATATGCAAGTAACTCCCTACCGATTCATGGCCAAACTTCCAATCAGCTAGCCGTGGCTTGCTGGAAGTGCCCCGGTCAAGGTACAGCATACCACTTGCATCCACAACCGTGGTGTCCGGGTTCACGAGTTCCTGCAGTAGGGAGAATAGGAAATCAGCACGCGGTGAACATATGGACACGGGCCACTTGCCCAAGTGCCATTCGTCACGACGTCCCGGTCATAGTTTGCCTCTCGAGAAGAAACATTAACTCACACTCATCAACGATACTGTGGGCTTGAAATAAGGCCCCAGCAGAACAGGCTGCTCTCCTCCTTCTCTGGCAGGTCGTTGTCGGGCGACAGGTTGTAACGCGTCGCGGTCGGAATGTGGTCAATGACCACTTGTCTGCAAAGGCAGACGGAGTGTAATTTGGGGTCACAGATGCTTTGCAGCCGTCGCGCCAACAGTCACGGGCTTCTGTCAACTTGCATTCACACTCGAGTCAAGTGAAATTAGAATCTTTATTTATATTGGAGGAATACGATGAACTATGAAGCTATTTTGGGGCCGTCCATAAATGACGTCTCGCACCTAGGGGGAGGGAGGGGGGTCAGACATTTGTGACGATGTGTGACGAGGGGGGGAGGGGGTTTTGATAAATGTGACGTCACATCAAAATGCGCAACTTTAAATAAACTTAATTAAATAGAATTGTTATAACAACACTAATTTTGATTAATTTTCATTAATAACTATTCGATTATTTATATTTACTAAGGTCACCTTTTTATTTATTCCATGAAGGAGCATTTTGCTTCTCCATGGGAAAATGGAGAAACATAAATTAATAAAAAATTTGAATTATTGTTAATAAACATTTTGATTCTAATGATTCTACCAGGACTTTTCATTCTGTGGAATGAATATGTGATTGTTATAATTGTACTCTCCATTTTGCTTCTTTCTACTACAAAATTTCAACTATTTTTTATAGTTATAATTACCTAAAAAAATGTATAATCATAAGAAAATTTCAATATAATATTCTGAACATTTACAGTTTTATTTAGGCGTTGAATATTTATAAATGAATTGTATGCTAAATTTCAGCTTTCTAATGCCTCCTTTTAAATAAATGTTTCTCCTATAAGTGCAGCACCACGTAAAATACGCACTACAATGACAATAGTTTAAAGCGATTTGAAGCATGTTTTAGTTTCAAAATGTAAATATGGTTGGGGGGGGGGGGGCAGAGCCTAGTGACGTCATATTTGAAGGGGGTCTGACTTTTTTGTGACGCCGTGTGACGAGGGGGGGGGGGAGCAAAAATCGGCCAAAATCGCGTGACGTCATTTATGGACGGCCCCTATTCATAGATGTCTAGTTGGGGGTTGCTCAAAAAGTTACAACAATAGAAAAACACGATAGGAGTGCAAAGTACAGGAAAGGTAAGCAAATCACTTCAAAAATATATACAAATGAAACTCAACTAGGTTCATCCTACCAGGTAAAGCCCACAGAGCTATTAGCTTTTTTCAGAAGCCAGATGGCCACAAATGGTAGAGGGGGCCGTCGGGATAAGAGGGGATGTCGGCAGGAGGAGTGGATGAGAGAGAGCAGCTGATGAGGAGGAGAGAGCAGTGCATGAGGAGGATGAGAGAGAGTTGCGTGTGAAGGAGGGATTGGAGGACTGGAACGCTTTGCCTGTCTCCGTGTGTTGGTGCGGAGTGTTCGCTCCCAAGAGAAAAGCAACTTATAGTCTGCCTCCTGTGTCTCTGTTGTGTCCACGTGTCTCCCTCACGGTCTGTATCAATGTCCGTCTGAAAGCAACGAGCGATCTGACGAAGGCCTCGGCCACAACACAGGCGGCGTGTGCCGTGTCCAGGGCCGTCGTCTCCCTCGCCCGCTGCACACGAGTCACAGGCGTCTTTGTCTCTCTCCCCAGTGCCGTCTCACACTCACCTCGGAGATGTTCTCATCCTTCGACCGTCTGCGGCAGCAAGTCGGCGAGAAGGGTCTTCAGTGAAGCTGGGAGAGCGAGGCGAGTGAGAGGCTCCCCCAGAGAGGCGAGTCTCGGCGTCGTGAGTCTCGGAGTGAACCGACTGGAGCGGGAGCCTCCACTGCAATGTCGCAGAACGGGCGGCAGTTGGGCGTGACGTCACGCGACGGTGGGCGGGGCCTGTGTCTGTGGGGGGGAGGGGCGCGTGGGATTGGGGGGAGGGTTCTGAGGGGGAGGGGCTTGCGGGGGATGGGGGGGCGTGCGGGGCGGGGCTCTCCAACGGGCGATGCACCAAGCGTCCCCAATAGCGTGTTTGTGTTGTTGTTACATGATAACAACAACACGTGTTTGTGTTGTTGTTACATAACATAACAACAACACTTGTTTGTGTTATATTCTTGGTTCTTTCGGTAAAGTCACGTACGAGGGAAATAATAAAGTAATAAAAATATCAAACAACAAAATTCTCACGACGTTTCGACTGAAACACAAGCAATCATCATCAGGTGTGAAATTCACAGCAAGAAATTTTGAAAAAAGTGGCGTTTTTTCTTAACTTAAAACAACCCAGGACAGCGATTGCTCAGCCAGAAACCATCTTCTCGGTTGAAATTGTCTTTGTGTTTGTATATGTGGATAGCCTCATGAAAGAATCTCTTCTGGCTTAGCAATCATTGGATGTGATTAACCATTTCGGGTCTTAATTGATTGTGTTCACGCTAACGGTGACTTTCAGGCCGCATTCCATTCTCCTTCTCTCCCCCCTCCTCCGTTCCGAGCATAGATGGACTCGTCCGTCTGAATGACCGCTAGTTGCTGTCCGTGGTGCTGACGTTAAGAAAAAAACGCCACTTTTTCAAATCTTCTTGCTGTGGTTTTCACACCTGGCGATGATTGCCTGTGTTGCAATAGAAACGTCGTGAGAATTTTATAGTTTTATTTTTTATTATTTTATTATTTCCTTTCTACGTGACTTTACCGAAAGAGCCAAGAATATGAATCCCTGCAGTCAGGAAAGCTTTAAATCGAAATTTAATTGCACCATTACTATAAATTCCCTAACATCAGAACCATAATCTTCATTTAGGCTGGAGGGATCCGATGAGCTATGAATCTCTTCTTTACAGATGTCCAGTTCGGGCTGGTTACATGTAATTGCGGTATTGCTATCAATATCAGCAGGAATCCGCGAAACTTCGGCGAGGATTTGGGCAGTCCTCGATTTACGAAGGGAATCTGTTCTAACGACATACAAGAGAAAAACAAAGATCCCCCGTGTAGCCTTGGTAGACTGTCGGGGCAAGTGCTGTTAGTGAGCACCTATGAAGGCCGGCACGGCACACGAGGGGGTGGGTACCATGCCCGGCCACCTTTGTCTCCCCAGTAGCGATGTTTACACACCACACCAGGTACTCATTTCAGGCTGAGTCGACCTAGGGGAGGCCCAGGACGCATTAAGATAATCCTCACTGGTGTTGGCCTTGAGCGAGAATCAAACTCGGGTCGCTGGGTTCGTCGAGCAGCGCGCTAACGTCTTCATTACAACAAAGCGCTCACAACTACACTACTGCTCCCGACCCAACTTTCACGTACACACAAAAAAAGACAAAGATCCCCCTATAGCCTTAACAGACTGGTGGGGCAAGTGCTGTTAGCGAGCAGCACATCTGACGGACCGAATGGCACACGAGGTGGGTGGCCAGCACCACGCCCGGCGACCTTTTTCTCCACAGTGGCGTTGTTTACACACCGCACCAGGTAGGCATTTCAGACTAAGTAGACCTAGGTGCTCGGGGATAATCGTCACAGCTGTTAAGGCACATTCACATGCACACAGACTAAGATCCCTCACATAGCTTTAACAGACTGTTGGGGCGAGTGCAGTTAGCGAGCAAATATGAAGGCCGACACGGCAAACAAGAGGGTGGGTGGCCAGCACCACAGTGGACCGCCTTTGTCTCCCAAATGGCGATGTTTACTGGTGTAATAAACGACTGGACCACGATGTCTGGCTCAGTGTCCTTTATTATTCGGTTCGTGCTGTACACCCACACGGCTGTCTTTACTCTGTAGCTTCTCCACGGTGCTGACTCCAATGTCGGCCCGATCCACAACAGCAGCTCCGCTGCTGTTTCTCTCACACAGCCCCCCTTGGCTGTACTCTCTGCTGCTCTTCTCCCTCCGCAGCTCTCACAGCTTCTTGCTCTCTCCCTCTCTCTCCGCAGCTCCTCCTGGCAGCCACACCGCTGCCTCTAACAAGCAGCCCCCTCTCTCTCTCTCTCCGCAGCTCCTCCTGGCAGCCACACCGCTGCCTCTAACACGCAGCCCTCCTGGCTGTCTCCTCCCCAGCTGCACACCACTCCGCAGCTTCCTCTTATCTTCGGGGTTGGCTCCCGATCGCCGTCGGCGCCCCCCCTCTCCACACTTGCCCGCGTGGCCTCACTCTTTTCCGCTCACACCCCGACTACCTTCCCCTTCCGGTTTACCCGCTTAAAGCCCCGAACCTTACCCCCACGTCACATGACTCCACCCCCCGTGACGTCACCTCCGGAAGGTCGCTTACGCCCGCATTACACCACCCTCCCCCGTAGAAAAATCCCAGCCGACCTCGGCTGACCAATAGCAAATCGTAATGCGGCGAACCGAGCTTCCCCCCCTAAAGGACACTAAGCATATAATGTAACAGCAAGAACAACAACAACGCAATCAACATCAACGATCGTACAAAAGCATGCAATAAATACAACTGTAAGAAAAAAATAACAAGACAGCAACAATCAACGAAACGTAAGCGATTTGGAACGTGTGCGGGTCGCCGGCCCGTCCCGGACGGTCGGCGGCCCACTCGCAGAACGGGAACGCGATGAAAGTCGAGGAACGACAGGGGGTAATCCCCCTGTCGCAGCTGGAAGTCCACCGCCGTCCCGTGTCTCTAAAGAGTTAGTCTTGGGCTTGTCCTGTGACCGTGCCCGCAGCTGGGTCGGAAGGGCTGCAGGGCTCGAAGGTCCCGCAGACCTGGCAGGCGTCCTCCGAGCAGGGCCCCTCGTCCCCCGCAATGTCACGGCCGGCCTGTCTGGAACAGGTACGACAGGCGCTCTAGCGAGATCAATGGACGCAGGCAGGGGAGAGTCAGCAGCAACAGACCCCGGCAAGGCAATATTGGGGGATGACGCATCATGTAAGGGAGCAACATATGGTTTCAAGCGCGACGTATGCACAACCCAGCGACGAGACCCAATCTGGACGCGTGCTGTCTGTGGGTTGGGAACCGCAATGAGGCGTACGGGACCATGCCAGGGTTTGTGCAATTTCGGCGAGGTCCCCGGACGTACCTGTGGACAATGAAGCCAGGCTAGGTCCCCAACCTTCCAAGGGCACTCCCCCTCAGACCGTCGCGCATATCGCTCGTTCCGGGCCTGGGCTTTGGCCGTAGCCACGCGGGCATTCTCCCGCGCCTCCGTGACTCGGCGAACCGTGTCCTGGATGTATTCAGGAAGTGGTTTCCGAGGTCCCTTCACCCCAGTTCCCAATTGCACATCCACCGGCGGCACGTTTTCCCGACCATACATAAGGTAAAACAGCGAATATCCTGTAGCCGCATGAGGCGTCATCCTGTACGCCGAAAGCACCCCGGGGATGTGCAGATCCCAATCTGATTGTTGTTCACTCACGGTATGGCAAAGCATGGCAGACAATGTCCTGTTCAGCCGTTCAACCATACCATCCGTCTGCGGATGGTATGGGGATGTCCGTACTTTCTTAGTCCCAAGGCCCGCGCACACTTCCGCCAATAATTTAGAAGAGAAATTCCTGCCCTGGTCCGTGAGGAGTCTCTCAGGCGCCCCCTTATCCATAATATACCCAAACAAAAAGGCGTCGGTAATGGCCGCGGCCGACTGATCGGGCAACGGCCAGGCCATCGGCCAACGGGAGAGGTACTCAACCCCTACCAGCAAATATTTATTACCCCTCGCCGATGGTGGAAAAGGTCCCAATATGTCCAGTGCCACCAATTCATTGACTCGAGACACCTGAATCGACTGGAGAGGCGGCACGTAAGGATGTTTCGGCGGCTTACGTTGTGCACACGCAGGGCACGCGCGCACGTGCCCTACGACATCTGTCGCCATGCCGTGCCAAAAATAATGACGTTGCAACGTCAACAAGGTCTTCTGCACCCCTAAATGTAAGAGAGTGTCACAATGGAGGGTTCTAATCAACTCGAACCGCAAGGACGTTGGTACCACCAGGCGCCAACGTTCCTGGAACCCCTCCCGCCACATAAGCAGACCATCTCGGAGAGCGGTTTGCGGCCCCACAGCCGTACTCGGACTCCCATTGTCCTTAGCAGACCGCTTCCGCAAGGACACCAATGACTCATCCATCATCTGTTCCCGGATCCAGACAGACCGCGGCAGATTCAAAACCCCGTCAGCCGGTCCCGGTTCCATCGGAGTGTCCGACTTCTCGACGGCCAGCGTGAGCGGCTGAGGGGGGTTTGGAATCGGCGAACACCTATGCGTCCCCGACTCACATTTACAAGGGCCGCGCCGCGGTAATCTGGAAAGTGCGTCAGCGTTCGCATGGCGCACACCCTTCCGATGTTGAATTTGGAAGGAAAATTCCTGTAGCGTGTCCAACCAACGTGCCAACTGTCCGGATGGCTGGTCAATTTTAAGGGCATATTGCAAGGCCGCATGATCCGTACGCACAATAAAAGAACGACCGTAGAGGTATGGTCGAAATTGCCGTAGGAAAAAAACAACCGCCAATAGTTCTCTGCGAGTGACACAGTAGCGGGTTTCCGCAGGAGACAAGACTCGGCTACCATACGCCACGACACGCTCTACACCCCCTTTAGACTGTGATAACACCGCCCCAATACCTGTGTCACTCGCGTCCGTATCAAGAATGAATGGGTGATCGAAATCGGGATAATCCAATGTTGGGGCCGTGGCCAATAGATCACGCAGACTCCGAAAGGCCGCTTCCTCCGGCTGTCCCCAAACAAACTTCCGTCCTTTACCCGTAAGGAGATGCAAGGGCCTCGCAATCGTCGCAAAACCCGGCACGAATCTTCGGTAATACGAGGCAAATCCCAAAAACCGCCGAACATCCCCCACGGTGGCCGGAGTCGGCCAATCCCGGACGCACGCCGTCTTTTCCGGATCCGTGGACACTCCCTCAGCGCTCACAATGTGCCCCAAATAGCGGACGGACCGTTGCAGTAGGTGACATTTCTTTGGTTTGAATTTCAATTTGGCAGAACGCATCCTCGTAAACACTGTCTCCAGCCGCGTCAAATGTTCATCGAATGTGCGGCTGAAGACAATGATATCGTCCAAATATATAAGACATGTCTCCCACTGCAACCCCGTCAAAACGAGCTCCATCAATCTTTGAAATGTAGCAGGGGCCGCATTCAATCCCATCGGGAGACAGTTGAATTGAAATAACCCCTGAGGCGTACGGAATGCGGTTTTCTCCCGTGAGGACTCGTCAAGGGGAAGCTGCCAAAATCCCGAAGAGAGGTCCAGTGTGGAAAAGAACTTAGCCCCCGACAATGCGTCGAGGGAGTCATCCATACGCGGCAGAGGGTACGCATCTGCCACCGATATCTTATTCAATTTGCGGAAATCAACACAAAATCGCAATTTGCCATCCTTCTTCTTAACCCCAGACGACTGGAGCGCCCCATGGGCTGTTAGATGGCGATATAATGTCCGCAGCCAACATGTCTTCCACTGCCCCCCGTACGTGTTCTCGCTCCGCAGGACTCATCCGATGCGAATTTAATCGAATAGGGGCAGCATCGCCCGTCTCAATGTGATGGTAAAGCAAGGAAGTGCGGCCCAAATCCAAATCATCGGAGCTGAACACATCGGAATATGTCAACAACAATTTACGCAGCGCACCACGTTGCTCCATGGACAGGGAAGAATTTTCGTCACATAATTGAGCAACCCAACGATCATCCGAACTCCTTGGCTCGGAAACCCCAGCAACAACTCCCCGGCTATGTGGACAATCATGGGTCGCAAACGCCGTAGTGGCATGTGCCACAACCGTACCGGCCGGGACACGGACGTTTTCTCCCCCCGCATTAAGCACCTGTAAAAACGGTAATTGATCCGGCCGGACGATGGTCTGTGCCCCCACTAACGCCAACCCGGTTGTTATCGTGGCGGACGGTGACAACAAGACCCCTACTGCTCCTAGCCGATCAGGCAGGGGCTTCCGATACCGCAAGGGTATAAGCATCTGTGTACCAGGTGGGATGTCCACAGATGCGACGGACAGCGCCTGCACTTGTACGGCCGAAGCAGGTCGCCCCCAGGGCGACGGCAGAAACGAGATTTGACGGCCCCCCGGCAGTTCAATACAATTCTCATTGATTTTGATCAAAATGGGCATCTTAGCCAAAAAATCGGTGCCTAACAAACAAGGAACCGCCAAAGATCTCGATATCAACACAACACCCGAGGCCGACACATCCCCAATAGATATCTTAGCATCCACCTGACCCACGATGCCCATGCTACCCCCGTTCGCAGCGACGCACGACCCATAAACCGGACGCACAGCCCCCGACGGAATGCCCAACAGATGGAAAATGACATCCGATATAATAGTCGCAGACGCCCCCGAGTCGACCAAAATGCGCACGTCCACACCTTGTATGGACCCCGGTACAGTGGACGAACCCGTAGCGGCCGCGACAACTCTCCGTGCCAATTTGCGCCACTGCGTAACTGAATGACAAGGCCCCGTCGATGGCCTTTCTTTAACAACAACAATAGGATCGCGCAACACAGGTGGTGGGTGAGGTGGAAAGCCTTGCCGAGTGTCTGGTGCGTGCCGACATGCCTGTTTCGGAGGATCTTTAGCCGACTTGACCGGTGCCGAGGCCTCCTGCTGCGGCGGAGCCGGGAAGCGGGCCCAGCAGTCTCTGGCGTAGTGGCCCCTACGCCCGCAGCGGAAACATTCGGCCTCGTTGCGCCGAAGCGCAGGCCTCGCCTCCTGACGGCCCCGTTCTGGTAGCACCGCGCGCGGTCTCGGCCCGCCGCGTCCCGTCCATGGAGCGGAGGCGGCCGTCAGTTGTTGAGGGCCCAGGTCATCCGGAACATAGACGGCCTGCGCAGGGTTCCATCCCAGCGCATCCCCATCTTTGACGGGCCCCCCCGTCCACGCCGTCACTTGTTTCCAGCGACGGAGGTTGAATTGCGCATCGAGACACTTAGCAGCCATCCGGGAAGTTAGCTTCTCATGCCCACACACAGGCATGGGGATCCCTAGATCCCGAGACAGCTCCAACATTTTCCCTAATATGAGAGGCTCAAGCAGGTCCTGTGGCGTCTCAGGATAAGCTGCCATGGCCAGCTCCAGCACCGCACCCCTGAACGCCACGGGCGACTCCTCTGGTGCTCGTTGTCGTTGAGCGAATCGCCGATGCGCATCATCTGGTGGCTCATAAGCATCGGCCATTTCTTGAAAAACACCACATAAAGTTGCCTTCTTATCGGTCGCTATGGACCGGAAGAATCGGACAGATTCGTCGTCCAGGAGAGTCGGCAACACCTCCAAAGCCTCCGCATCGGTCCATCTTGCTGTGCGTACCGCCGCCAAGAAGCGGCAGGCGAACGCGCTCCAGTCCCCACCGACGGAAAATTCTTTAACCGTAGTAAGGTGGCGACTCCGACTCCTCTTCCCGCCGTCTTCCAATGGTGGTGGTTGTGATGGCAAATTCAAAATGGCGTCGGCCCGCGGCGTGGCCAAGATGGCGGTTTGGCGCCACGGAGCGCGCAAAATGGCGGCCTCTTGCCGCGTGGGCAATGGCGGCGGCAGGACAGGCAACGTGGCGGCCCGCGGAGCACCACTTGCATCATCCATCGTCCCTGGCGCGACGAGATGGCATAGATGCGCCAGGACGTCCTTAAGTGCCTCCAGTTGTACCGCCATCGCTTGCCATCGTTGATCCGCGTCTGATGATGTCGACGGACCCGCCACCGCGCCAACATCCTCCACTCCCGTTCCCGTGGTCGCCTCAGCCTGGCTCTCCTCCACCACCCCAACAGGATCCGTGGTTGGAGGGAGTTCGTCGTCGTCGGACGAAGAAGCCGATGCAGGCGCCGGATTAACTTTCTTCCTCACTTGTTTCGACATGCCGTTGCACTTCCGACACCAGTGTAATAAACGACTGGACCACGATGTCTGGCTCAGTGTCCTTTATTATTCGGTTCGTGCTGTACACCCACACGGCTGTCTTTACTCTGTAGCTTCTCCACGGTGCTGACTCCAATGTCGGCCCGATCCACAACAGCAGCTCCGCTGCTGTTTCTCTCACACAGCCCCCCTTGGCTGTACTCTCTGCTGCTCTTCTCCCTCCGCAGCTCTCACAGCTTCTTGCTCTCTCCCTCTCTCTCCGCAGCTCCTCCTGGCAGCCACACCGCTGCCTCTAACAAGCAGCCCCCTCTCTCTCTCTCTCCGCAGCTCCTCCTGGCAGCCACACCGCTGCCTCTAACACGCAGCCCTCCTGGCTGTCTCCTCCCCAGCTGCACACCACTCCGCAGCTTCCTCTTATCTTCGGGGTTGGCTCCCGATCGCCGTCGGCGCCCCCCCTCTCCACACTTGCCCGCGTGGCCTCACTCTTTTCCGCTCACACCCCGACTACCTTCCCCTTCCGGTTTACCCGCTTAAAGCCCCGAACCTTACCCCCACGTCACATGACTCCACCCCCCGTGACGTCACCTCCGGAAGGTCGCTTACGCCCGCATTACACTGGTACTCATTTTAGGCCGAGTCTTCAGTGCAGGTGTTCCTAAGGCGGGTGCTCATACGTCGGGTGTTCGTAAGTCGAGGGTTTCCTGTAATTTTCATTTTATGGTCCAGCTGATTTTAACTAGAAACTGATAACCTATGGCAGATAGCCTCTAAACTAGCTTAAAGAAAAATCTGTGGTTCATGTGGTGGATGGAGCTGAACAGGGCCAACTGTTGGAGGGGCGAGGCCAAGGCAAGGAGTGAGGCCAGCCTCTGGAGAGGCAAAAAGGGAGACATGTGTGAGTTATGGCACAGATTATGAATCGGTTTACATAAGCCGGTGTGTTTTCGCAGCATTAATTTGAGTAGTTCTCAAAGAATAGAATCGGAAGATAACTTATTTTGACCGTATTAATCCAGCTGGCTATGGTATTAAATGTGAACTTTGTACGACGTATGAATTTTATCTCAGAATTTTAAAAAATATATAATCCAGTGCGTGACACAGGTCGGGTGTTTGATGGCAATCTGAAACACCCACCATAATTACCCATGGGTGTCTTTGGAATTGCACATTGCCTATGTTATGACTCTTGACCTCGATTAAAAAAACAAGTCAAGTGCTGCAGTGCAATGACAACTCAGTGAAAATTCGTAAATAATAAACTGTGGTCTTAAAAGTATTTATTTTTTAATACGCGACATCTGGTCAATTGCTCTTCTTCATAGCACGTAAAGCCAACACGTACGTCAACAACACTGCCGGAGCAGCCCCTGCTGGACTAAACGCGCTATTGTGCCACGCAGACAATACGCATTAGACGGCCAAAAGCGAGTGGTGTCAAGTATGATCGTGATTATTATGAGGCTTTTCGATTTAAAGCTTTCGTGACTGCAGAGATTCATCTTCTTGGTTCTTTCGGTGAAGTCACGTAGAATGGAAATAATAAAATAATAAAAATAAAACATAATCAAATAATTCTCACGACGCTTCGGCCACAACGCAAGCAGCCGTCCTCAGGTGAAGAACAGGTCTGTCGAGAAGACAGCGTCTGAATGAAACACCCCAGGCTTGGAGCGTATATTTAAGCTGGGTTGGAGGGGGAAGAGCGCCTTGACAAAATAATTTGCATATCAAGAGGAATTTAGCATATTTATGGGAAATACAGATATGGGATTAGTACTACTTGTGAAATGCGTAGGAGGTGGGCGGGGGGTTTCAAAGTCATATTATGCCCGTGCATTATGCAGGATTAGCAGCATCAAAGGGAGGGGATAGGGGTAGCATTAATAAAGGGAAGGAATGTTAATAGTATGTAGCTGCAGTAACTAAACCACCACGTAAAAAACTAAAGTATAAACTACATAGTATCATCAGTATACTAAATATACTCTCCAATAAGCTGAGCTACTAACAGTAAGTAATACATTACAATTCTATGTCGCAAAAAATATAATATGCTTCCAGCTAAACTTTTTTCTCTTACATCACACGGGTCTACCCCGTACTACATACTGCCATAGACAAACCCAACATTAAATTATATACTGTATTACTATACACCACCCTATAACTTCGACTATACATTGTAATATTACACTATGTATTATTCTACACACCCTACTGTATATCACACTGCTGTATATTCACTATACAATTACGATACTATATGCCAGTTTTTACAGTAGGAGGATGGCTATGTATAATCCCAATTGAGTAATGTGTACTTTATATCAGAATATATCACACTACAGTATACCATTTTGCGTGAAAACTTGGACTCATTATCTTGAAGTTAGCGGGGGTGGGGCGTCTTTGCTTATTAGCATCTTTAGTATCTTGCGATTCACCAACGTTGGTTGGGGCAAGCCTGACTACTGATGAGACGCTGAATGTCGAAGCGAGCCCATAGCTTGCTTTGTATTGAACTAATACTGCTGACTTTATGCACTCCAAGAAGACCGTGGGGCTAATGGGATAAAAAAAAGCATTGATTTTGTTGTTTTATGCGATGAGACAGATACAGGATTGTGAATGAGACGTGTTTTTTTGTCAATGTTATGGACGAATAGGTGAGAATGGAGTGAGTGTGTGCGAGTGAATGGCAAATGCCTGGAGTGTTTGGTTCGGATCAGGTGAGTGGTGTGTGGTGGTTGATGAGCATATCATGTGTGTGCCAGGTGAATGATATCTGGTGAGTGGTGAGGGCGATAGGTCAGTTGTCATGCATGTGAGGTCACGCCACCTTATCCGTCCCCGAGTGTGTCAATAATAATAATAATGTCAACTTTCAACACGCCGCTACCGCACATCACTCGCTCGCTCTCGCAGAGAGGACAACGACTCTAAGGCGCGAGGAGGAACCACGGATGAGCGGGAAGGCAGCAGCCAGGCGACTAGTCGGCGCCAACGATTGCCCAAGCTCTGCGGTCCTCTACAATTTGAGATGGTGTGGGCCAATCAATGTGGGAGGAAACCGGAGCACCTGAAGAATAACTAAACAAAAAAATGTTTACCAGGTAAAGTTCACTCAGCTTTGCAGCTCTTTTTTCAGAAACGACCTGGCCCCAAATGATAGCTCAACGAAGTGGTGTATCTTGTGGAAATTTATAGCAGTCAAATACTCAAAACGCTCGTTTATTCTCTATCTGAGGAGGTTAAAACCGGAGGACTCGGAAAAAATCAACGCGACCACGGGGAGACAGAGACATGCAAACTCCAAATATACAGCAGGCGTCTGGGTCGGGATCGAATCCACGACCTCCTGTATACCAGGCGTTGAAGGTAACATCTCACCACCGTGGTGCCCATGCGTGCGAAGGGGGCCAACACTCAATCCCATGCAGTCCACATTCTTTCTGTACCGCCTTCTCCTGGCATAGCCAGGGTATGGCACCTCCTCGACGCCCATGGCAAGGGAGTTTCACAACATCGAAGTGCGGTGATCCATTCGCTGCTGCCTCCACAGTGCTGCAGCCACGTGCAGCAGCGTCGCCGCCACCGCCCAGCTTTTGTTGTGTGCGTGTCTACACAGGAGACGGTAAAAAAAACGAGGCATAAGCAAACAATAAATGCAATTGTAAATTCTGAATTGTGACGAATTGAATTATTGGTGGGCTACATAACTGCGTGCCTAGGAACCATCCGCCAGCAGCAGGTCTAACGATGTTTTCAATACTCTTAGTTCTTTCGGTAAAGTCACGTAGGTAAAAAAAAAATTAATAATTATTTTTAGGTAAAAAAACATAAAATTTAAATTAATAATTCATTTTAATTTCATTTTTTACCTACGTGACTTTACCGAAAGAACTAAGAGTATGAATTCTTGCAGTCACGAAAGCTTCAAATCTAGATGTTTTCAATCTCAGTTTATACTAATGTTTTACATTTCCATGCATTTCTTTCCTTCTTCAGCACGCAGATGCTGATACATTAATCGAGAGATCATATGTCATTGTCTTCCTCGTCCAAGTATTAGCTACACTCATTTGATATATCGGTGTGTCTGATCCATACGTCACAGCAGGTGATAGATGCACCGTTTGTAAACGTGATTCCCTGAGCACATAGCTACGTCGATATTCAGAATTACTTCCATCTAACGTCGTCCCCCTCTCTTTTGTCCTGGCTATGATTCCGGTCTGCCTTCAATAACTCCCCTAGGTACTGTTTACATGTGAGCATGTACTTTCCAGTTCTTCCAACATTGATTTCATAGGGAGCTACAATGATTTTACAATATTTTTCCACGGAAACTTTCACCACTCTACATGGTGAATAGGCCTGATTAGTTACGTACAGTATTGGCATGAGGTGGATGTGACTGTGATTCTCGTATTGTAAAATGTTTTAGCACTAAAGTCAGGACTGGAATTAGGAATGGACGATCGGGGCGGCTACGCACGGGCGAAAATCTGTAATGGAAAATAATGAGGGCATCGACATGGGCAAATAGGGGGGGAGAGAAAGACACGGAGAGAAACAAACACAGCGAAAGATAGACACAGAAATAGTCAGTGAGAGACATAGGAGTACAGTGAGAAACAAACACACAACAACAAATGCCATACGCAACTAAGTGGCGGTTACGTCACCACGACGCTTGTATCAGGCTATGTGCACCTTGAGGCCACGTGAAGTGTCGAACGCCCGCTGGCATGAGGTCACGGGGCAGACCCAGATGCCACGGGTCGACTGACTGAGACGACTGGCTGATGCACCACCTGTGCCCCCTACTGTGCCAACTTGCTGTGCTTTAGACACCCGGCACTCCGCGCATTGTTGTGAGCGTCGCTCCTCCGCCCTCCTTTGTTGTTGGAGGGCGACTGCATCCAACTGCACAGTAGCGTCCTTCACGAGTCTCCTCTACAGAGGCCGATCTTGACACCGCTGGTACCAGTCATCGGCAAGTCCACTCACCTCCACATCCTCCTATACCACATCACTCCATCTTTACTCTAACCCGTACCGCGCCCGTTTCACCCCTTCGATCCGGCTGAACAAAAGCTGTTAAGGCATGTGGTGGCTGGGCATGCGGGCGACATGATCCAGCCAACGCAACCTTGCCTGCCGGAGGAGCTCACCAATGGGACTTTGTCCACATCTTTCAAGGAATTGTGAGCTCCTCACACAATCCAGCCTGGTTAAACCCAGGATGGATCGTAGGCAGGCCAGAAAAAATGTGTCTAACCGGCTAAGATGTTCCATTAAGGGTGTCCACGTTTCGCAAGCTTAGAGAAGGCAGGGAATGACCGTGGCTGAGAAGACCTGAAGCTTTGTGTTGAGTGATAGACCAGGTAGCTTCCAAACAGCGATATGCAACCAATGAAAAGATAATGCCGCTCGACTAATTCGGAGTGAGACCTCTGCTGTTAAACCGGAGACGGTCATGAGCACACTGCCAAGGTATGGGAAACTCTCCACTCTCTCCACAACTGTCCTATCACCAATTGGGAGTTGTGGGGGTGGAGTGTCCGATGGTACAAAATACCCAGGCAGGTGCTAAGTTTTGGTGGGGCTGATGGTAAGGCCCCACCTCTTAGTGGCAAGCTCCAGGTTCAGCAGCAGAGCCTCCAACTCCTCCTCTGAGTGAGCAGCAATTACACGGGCATCGATCAGCCTTCCATTGTATCTGTACCAAATGGAAATTCCTCCGGTACAGCATTGAAGGCTTCACGAACTACGTGGTCAAAATAGATGTTAAATAATGTGGGAGCCAGAGGACATCCCTGTCGCACCCCAAGGTGTACAGGGAATGGCTCTGACTCCCGGCCACGTAGTTTTACCCGGGCCCGCTCACCATCATGAAGGTCCTTAATGATTGTGAGCAGAGGGTTAGGGACTTCGAAAGCACGAAGAACTACACAGAGCCCAGACCTACAAACACACACACACAAAGGGACACAGACACAGAGAAAAACCATCACGAGGACTCCGGTCATCCTCACAGTGGCTTTTGGCTGGCCATCGAACAAAGACAGTCACCGCATCGCGTGTTTTCTGATGCAGTTTTACGCCCGTCTGGAACGCTGTCCCGATATAAGGAAGCCACTGGAGGTATGCAATTTTAAATATAGATTGAAAACTCATTTCTTGAAACTTCTTTTTGTGTTTAGTAGGCTGTATTTCCCTCGCACCTCCGATTAGCACGGTTGGCTATCTACGGTACAAAAGAAGTTCCACATGTATATAGAGACAGACACAGAGATAGAAACATAAATACAGAAACATAGGGAGAAAGATACAGACACAGAGTGATACACAGACTGACATAGAAACAGATAGAGAAACAGAAATGTAAAGAGAGATGCAGAGAGAGAGAGCGACATACAAGGACAGACGGAGACCACCCTGTTGCTAGTGACCTCTATCCCTGCTGGTGACCTCTAGGGGTACATGAGGTTGTTTTTGTTTCCCAAGGCCACCAAACACATGAAGACTGTACCTGTCTAGAATGTTTCCTGTGTGGTATGCAGTCACATCCGATGACAGGATTCCAAGCTTTCTCGCTATCATTGGTAGTGGGTGACAGACTGTCAGCGCAGCAGGTTCGCCGAGTGGTTGCACGTCACAGCAAAAAGGGCTTTGGTTCAATTACCGACTAGGGTGCCTTTCTGAGTGGAGTTTGTATGTTCTCCCGCTGTTCTGCATGGTTTCCGGCCATCGTAAAACTGGTATTGGCCAAACATCCAATTGCTGATAAATGACCTGCATGTTATTCCATTGTGATGACACACACAGCCACATCTCCCCTACTGCGATGAAAACTGGGCAATATGGCCCTCCTGTTAAAGAGTCTGGAGACTTAATGAGGCTTTGCTGGGTAAACAAACACGTGTAATACTACTAACTAGCAGGAACCCGCGGAGCTTCCACGTGGATTGTATGATGGGGAGCAGAGCGCTATTCAGGAGTAAACTCTTAAAATTTAACACACACTCACACTTTCACATGCGAACACAAAGACAAATATCCCCCTTGTAACCTTAGCATACTCTTGGGGCAAGTGCACTTAGAGAGCAACATCTATGATGGCCGGCACGGCACACGAGGTGGATGGGCAGCAATAGGTCCGGTTGCCTGTCTACCCAGTGGGGATGTTGACACACCGCACTCGGTGCTCAATGAAGATGAGGTTGACCTCGGGGAGGCCGACCTCAGCAGGAACCTGTGGAACTCCCGTGAGGATTTTGTGAAGAGGAGCGGGGCGCGACTTCAAAACTCCACTCGCATCACGATGTCCCCCAATGTCCTCCATCATCACCGCCCATCACCATTCCCTACCCAATCCCATCACACTGTACCCCCTCCACATCTCAGTTGCATACCTGTCAACCCATACGATTTACCTGTATTCTTGTATGGGGAAATTGAGTTTCCAGGTCCATAAGGCGTAAAGCCCTTTTTTACGAGCAATTTTTTTCATGTACTATATATTACATATTCAATAATTACTTTTTATTTTTTGTCAATTTGTTTGTGTTTCTCCCTTTTGATGGGACTTTGTAGGATGAACGTTGAGATTTATAAGGGCACGGGGTGACTAATACTGTCTGAATTGGTCTGTAATAAGGTAGGCACTGATGACTTAGTCCAACATGGACTGAATCCTGATGTACATACTCTGGTTAGGCACTGCCTTACCAACACTTACTTCACCTGGAATGGTACTTTCTACAAACAAAATGAAGGTTCCCCCCCTTATCACCAGTGATTGCGAATGTTTTCATGGAGAAATTTGAAACAGATGCCATCCAGATATCCACCCTACGTCCTTCATTGTGGAAGAGAAATATAGACGACACTTTCGGTGTTTGGCCTGCCAGTATTGAACCAATTTCTCAACCACATCAATTCCATACACCCATCCATCAAAATCACCATGGAAGCAGAGAAGGATGGTAAGCTACCATTCCTGGATGTTTTATTTGAGAAGAGACTTGATGGCTTGTTGGGACACTGTCTACAGGAAAGCCACCCACACAGATTCCTACCTGAAACCGGATTCCCACCCCCATCCGGCACAGAAGAATTCTCATCAAAACACTACACAATAGGGCCAACTGCATTTACGACCGACACCACCTAGCCAGTGAACTGGAACACGTACACCAGCCCTCAAGATCAATGAGACCGCATTATTCGCTAAGCTGTTTCTCCAACCATGGAGAAACAACCCCCTGAGAAGCCGATCAAAACCATCACGTTACCATACATAGCAGGTGTTACCAAACAGATTTCCAAAATATTAAACAAACACAAGATCCAGGTCCGATTCAATACAGTAGACAAAATCAGTGATCTAATCCCATCTGTGAAGGATGTCATTCCTGACATGCAATATCCTGGGGTTTACAAATCGAGTTGTACCTGTGGTAGCAATTACATTGGGGAAACGAAACGACATGTCTCGGACTGTGTTCGCGAACACAAGGCAGATATATAAACATAACTTCAACCGAGAAGATGGATACAAATGGAGCACTCATTGGAAGGATGTTATTAACCAGGTAAAACCTTAACTGTTTATGGTTTCATCATATCTGCCGGGTACTAGCCTATTTTCCGAGTTAATTTCTACCCGCATCCCCAGCTTTCCACTTCCAGCCCCGCCCACTTCCCTCCCCCCACCTCATGTCCTCTCTCCCCCGAACGCTCACGCAGCGCCCCGCCCCCTACCCCATACCCCCCCCCCCTCTCTCTCTCCCCCTTTGCTGCTCCCCCTTTTCTTACCTACATAACATAACATACATAACATAACATAACAACAACACTTGTTTGTGTTATATTCTTGGTTCTTTCGGTAAAGTCACGTACGAGGGAAATAATAAAGCAATAAAAATATCAAACAACAAAATTCTCACGACGTTTCGACTGAAACACAAGCAATCATCATCAGGTGTGAAATTCACAGCAAGAAATTTTGAAAAAGTGGCGTTTTTTCTTAACTTTAACAACCCAGGACAGCGATTGCTCAGCCAGAAACCATCTTCTCGGTTGAAATTGTCTTTGTGTTTGTATATGTGGATAGCCTCATGAAAGAATCTCTTCTGGCTTAGCAATCATTGGATGTGATTAACCATTTCGGGTCTTAATTGATTGTGTTCACGCCAGAGGTGGGACAAAGTCATTGTTATGCAAGTCCAAGTCGAGTCGCAAGTCATCAAATTCATGACTCGAGTCTGACTCGAGTCCAAGTCACATGACTCGAGTCCACACCTCTGGTTCACGCTAACGGTGACTTTCAGACCGCATTCCATTCTCCCTCTCTCCCCCCTCCTCCGTTCCGAGCATAGATCGACTCGTCCGTCTGAACGACCGCTAGTTGCTGTCCGTGGTGCTGACGTTAAGAAAAAAACGCCACTTTTTCAAATCTTCTTGCTGTGGTTTTCACACCTGGCGATGATTGCCTGTGTTGCAATAGAAACGTTGTGAGAATTTTATAGTTTTATTTTTTATTATTTTATTATTTCCTTTCTACGTGACTTTACCGAAAGAGCCAAGAATATGAATCCCTGCAGTCAGGAAAGCTTTAAATCGAAATTTAATTGCACCATTACTATAAATTCCCTAACATCAGAACCATAATCTTCATTTAGGCTGGAGGGATCCGATGAGCTATGAATCTCTTCTTTACAGATGTCCAGTTCGGGCTGGTTACATGTAATTGCGGTATTGCTATCAATATCAGCAGGAATCCGCGAAACTTCGGCGAGGATTTGGGCAGTCCTCGATTTACGAAGGGAATCTGTTCTAACGACATACAAGAGAAAAACAAAGATCCCCCGTGTAGCCTTGGTAGACTGTCGGGGCAAGTGCTGTTAGTGAGCACCTATGAAGGCCGGCACGGCACACGAGGGGGTGGGTACCATGCCCGGCCACCTTTGTCTCCCAAGTAGCGATGTTTACACACCACACCAGGTACTCATTTCAGGCTGAGTCGACCTAGGGGAGGCCCAGGACGCATTAAGATAATCCTCACTGGTGTTGGCCTTGAGCGAGAATCAAACTCGGGTCGCTGGGTTCGTCGAGCAGCGCGCTAACGTCTTCATTACAACAAAGCGCTCACAACTACACTACTGCTCCCGACCCAACTTTCACGTACACACAAAAAAAGACAAAGATCCCCCTATAGCCTTAACAGACTGGTGGGGCAAGTGCTGTTAGCGAGCAGCACATCTGAAGGACCGAATGGCACACGAGGTGGGTGGCCAGCACCACGCCCGGCGACCTTTTTCTCCACAGTGGCGTTGTTTACACACCGCACCAGGTAGGCATTTCAGACTAAGTAGACCTAGGTGCTCGGGGATAATCGTCACAGCTGTTAAGGCACATTCACATGCACACAGACTAAGATCCCTCACATAGCTTTAACAGACTGTTGGGGCGAGTGCAGTTAGCGAGCAAATATGAAGGCCGACACGGCACACAAGAGGGTGGGTGGCCAGCACCACAGCGGACCGCCTTTGTCTCCCAAATGGCGATGTTTACTGGTACTCATTTTAGGCCGAGTCTTCAGTGCAGGTGTTCCTAAGGCGGATGCTCATACGTCGGGTGTTCGTAAGTCGAGGGTTTCCTGTAATTTTCATTTTACGGTCCAGCTGATTTTAACTAGAAACTGATAACCTATGGCAGATAGCCTCTAAACTAGCTTAAAGAAAAATCTGTGGTTCATGTGGTGGATGGAGCTGAACAGGGCCAACTGTTGGAAGGGCGAGGCCAAGGCAAGGAGTGAGGCCAGCCTCTGGAGAGGCAAAAAGGGAGACATGTGTGAGTTATGGCACAGATTATGAATCGGTTTACATAAGCCGGTGTGTTTTCGCAGCATTAATTTGAGTAGTTCTCAAAGAATAGAATCGGAAGATAACTTATTTTGACCGTATTAATCCAGCTGGCTATGGTATTAAATGTGAACTTTGTACGACGTATGAATTTTATCTCAGAATTTAAAAAAAATATATAATCCAGTGCGTGACACAGGTCGGGTGTTTGATGGCAATCTGAAACACCCACCATAATCACCCATGGGTGTCTTTGGAATTGCACATTGCCTATGTTATGACTCTTGACCTCGATTAAAAAAACAAGTCACGTGCTGCAGTGCAATGACAACTCAGTGAAAATTCGTAAATAACAAACTGTGGTCTTAAAAGTATTTATTTTTTAATACGCGACATCTGGTCAATTGCTCTTCTTCATAGCACGTAAAGCCAACACGTGCGTCAACAACACTGCCGGAGCAGCCCCTGCTGGACTAAACGCGCTATTGTGCCACGGAGACAATACGCATTAGACGGCCAAAAGCGAGTGTTGTCAAGTATGATCGTGATTATTATGAGGCTTTTCGATTTAAAGCTTTCGTGACTGCAGGGATTCATCTTCTTGGTTCTTTCGGTGAAGTCACGTAGAATGGAAATAATAAAATAATAAAAATAAAACATAATCAAATAATTCTCACGACGTTTCGGCCACAACGCAAGCAGCCGTCCTCAGGTGAAGAACAGGTCTGTCGAGAAGACAGCGTCTGAATGAAACACCCCAGGCTTGGAGCGTATATTTAAGCTGGGTTGGAGGGGGAAGAGCGCCTTGACAAAATAATTTGCATATCAAGAGGAATTTAGCATATTTATGGGAAATACAGATATGGGATTAGTACTACTTGTGAAATGCGTAGGAGGTGGGCGGGGGGTTTCAAAGTCATATTATGCCCGTGCATTATGCAGGATTAGCAGCATCAAAGGGAGGGGATAGGGGTAGCATTAATAAAGGGAAGGAATGTTAATAGTATGTAGCTGCAGTAACTAAACCACCACGTAAAAAACTAAAGTATAAACTACATAGTATCATCAGTATACTAAATATACTCTCCAATAAGCTGAGCTACTAACAGTAAGTAATACATTACAATTCTATGTCGCAAAAAATATAATATGCTTCCAGCTAAACTTTTTTCTCTTACATCACACGGGTCTACCCCGTACTATATACTGCCATAGACAAACCCAACATTAAATTATATACTCTATTACTATACACCACCCTATAACTTCGACTATACATTGTAATATTACACAGTGTATTATTCTACACACCCTACTGTATATCACACTGCTGTATATTCACTATACAATTACGATACTATATGGCAGTTTTTACAGTAGGAGGATGGCTATGTATAATCCCAATTGAGTAATGTGTACTTTATATCAGAATTCATCACACTACAGTATACCATTTTGCGTGAAAACTTGGACTCATTATCTTGAAGTTAGCGGGGGTGGGGCGTCTTTGCTTATTAGCATCTTTAGTATCTTGCGATTCACCAACGTTGGTTGGGGCAAGCCTGACTACTGATGAGACGCTGAATGTCGAAGCGAGCCCATAGCTTGCTTTGTATTGAACTAATACTGCTGACTTTATGCACTCCAAGAAGACCGTGGGGCTGATGGGATAAAAAAAAACATTGATTTTGTTGTTTTATGCGATTAGACAGATACAGGATTGTGAATGTTATGGACGAATAGGTGAGAATGGAGTGAGTGTGTGCGAGTGAATGGCAAATGCCTGGAGTGTTTGGTTCGGATCAGGTGAGTGGTGTGTGGTGGTTGATGAGCATATCATGTGTGTGCCAGGTGAATGATATCTGGTGAGTGGTGAGGGCGATAGGTCAGTTGTCATGCATGTGAGGTCACGCCACCTTATCCGTCCCCGAGTGTGTCAATAATAATAATAATAATGTCAACTTTCAACACGCCGCTACCGCACATCACTCGCTCGCTCTCGCAGAGAGGACAACGACTCTGAGGCGCGAGGAGGAACCACGGATGAGCGGGAAGGCAGCAGCCAGGCGACTAGTCGGCGCCAACGATTGCCCAAGCTCTGCGGTCCTCTACAATTTGAGGTGGTGTGGGCCAATCAATGTGGGAGGAAACCGGAGCACCTGAAGAATAACTAAACTAAAAAATGTTTACCAGGTAAAGTTCACTCAGCTTTGCAGCTCTTTTTTCAGAAACGACCTGGCCCCAAATGATAGCTCAACGAAGTGGCGTATCTTGTGGAAATTTATAGCAGTCAAATACTCAAAACGCTCGTTTATTCTCTATCTGAGGAGGTTAAAACCGGAGGACTCGGAAAAAATCAACGCGACCACGGGGAGACAGAGACATGCAAACTCCAAATATACATTCTAGATTTGAAGCTTTCGTGACTGCAATGATTCATATTCTCAGGTTTTTTCGGTAAAGTCACGTAGGTAAAACATTAAAAGTAATGAAAGTAAAATAAAACAAAACAAAAATAAAAAATAAAAATAAAAATAATAATAATAATAATAATATTTTTAATAATAATAATATATTATTTTTATTTTTTATTTTTGTTTTGTTTTATTTTACTTTCATTACTTTTAATGTTTTACCTACGTGACTTTACCGAAAAAACCTGAGAATATCCAAATATACAGCAGGCGTCTGGGTCGGGATCGAATCCACGACCTCCTGTATACCAGGCGTTGAAGGTAACATCTCACCACCGTGGTGCCCATGCGTGCGAAGGGGGCCAACACTCAATCCCATGCAGTCCACATTCTTTCTGTACCGCCTTCTCCTGGCATAGCCAGGGTATGGCACCTCCTCGACGCCCATGGCAAGGGAGTTTCACAACATCGAAGTGCGGTGATCCATTCGCTGCTGCCTCCACAGTGCTGCAGCCACGTGCAGCAGCGTCGCCGCCACCGCCCAGCTTTTGTTGTGTGCGTGTCTACACAGGAGACGGTAAAAAAACGAGGAATAAGCAAACAATAAATGCAATTGTAAATTCTGAATTGTGACGAATTGAATTATTGGTGGGCTACATAACTGCGTGCCTAGGAACCATCCGCCAGCAGCAGGTCTACCGATGTTTTCAATACTCTTAGTTCTTTCGGTAAAGTCACGTAGGTAAAAAAAAATTAAAAATTAATAATTATTTTTAGGTAAAAAAACATGAAATTTAAATTAATAATTCATTTTAATTTCATTTTTTACCTACGTGACTTTACCGAAAGAACTAAGAGTATGAATTTTTGCAGTCACGAAAGCTTCAAATCTAGATGTTTTCAATCTCAGTTTATACTAATGTTTTACATTTCCATGCATTTGTTTCCTTCTTCAGCACGCAGATGCTGATACATTAATCGAGAGATCATACGTCATTGTCTTCCTCGTCCAAGTATTAGCTACACTCATTTGATATATCGGTGTGTCTGATCCATACGTCACAGCAGGTGATAGATGCACCGTTTATAAACGTGATTCCCTGAGCACATAGCTACGTCGATATTCAGAATAACTTCAATCTAACGTCGTCCCCCTCTCTTTTGTCCTGGCTATGATTCCGGTCTGCCTTCAATAACTCCCCTAGGTACTGTTTACATGTGAGCATGTACTTTCCAGTTCCTCCAACATTGATTTCATAGGGAGCTACAATTATTTTACAATATTTTTCCACGGAAACTTTCACCACTCTACATGGTGAATAGGCCTGATTAGTTACGTACAGTATTGGCATGAGGTGGATGTGACTGTGATTCTCGTATTGTAAAATGTTTTAGCACTAAAGTCAGGACTGGAATTAGGAATGGACGATCGGGGCGGCTACGCACGGGCGAAAATCTGTAATGGAAAATAATGAGGGCATCGACATGGGCAAATAGGGGGGGGAGAGAAAGACACGGAGAGAAACAAACACAGCGAAAGATAGACACAGAAATAGTCAGTGAGAGTACAGTGAGAAACAAACACACAACAACAACAACAAATGCCATACGCAACTAAGTGGCGGTTACGTCACCACGACGCTTGTATCAGGCTATGTGCACCTTGAGGCCACGTGAAGTGTCGAACGCCCGCTGGCATGAGGTCACGGGGCAGACCCAGATGCCACGGGTCGACTGACTGAGACGACTGGCTGATGCACCACCTGTGCCCCCTACTGTGCCAACTTGCTGTGCTTTAGACACCCGGCACTCCGCGCATTGTTGTGAGCGTCGCTCCTCCGCCCTCCTTTGTTGTTGGAGGGCGACTGCATCCAACTGCACAGTAGCGTCCTTCACGAGTCTCCTCCACAGAGGCCGATCTTGACACCGCTGGTACCAGTCATCGGCAAGTCCACTCACCTCCACATCCTCTTATACCACATCACTCCATCTTTACTCTAGCCCGTACCGCGCCCGTTTCACCCCCTCGATCCGGCTGAACAAAAGCTGTTAAGGCATGTGGTGGCTGGGCATGCGGGCGACATGATCCAGCCAACGCAACCTTGCCTGCCGGAGGAGCTCACCAATGGGACTTTGTCCACATCTTTCAAGGAATTGTGAGCTCCTCACACAATCTAGCCTGGTTAAACCCAGGATGGATCGTAGGCAGGCCAGAAAAAATGTGTCTAACCGGCTAAGATGTTCCATTAAGGGTGTCCACGTTTCGCAAGCTTAGAGAAGGCAGGGAATGACCGTGGCTGAGAAGACCTGAAGCTTTGTGTGGAGTGATAGACCAAGTAGCTTCCAAACAGCGATATGCAACCAATGAAAAGATAATGCCGCTCGACTAATTCGGAGTGAGACCTCTGCTGTTAAACCGGAGACGGTCATGAGCACACTGCCAAGGTATGGGAAACTCTCCACTCTCTCCACAACTGTCCTATCACCAATTGGGAGTTGTGGGGTGGAGTGTCCGATGGTACAAAATACCCAGGCAGGTGCTAAGTTTTGGTGGGGCTGATGGTAAGGCCCCACCTCTTAGTGGCAAGCTCCAGGTTCAGCAGCAGAGCCTCCAACTCCTCCTCTGAGTGAGCAGCAATTACACGGGCATCGATTAGCCTTCCATTGTATCTGTACCAAATGGAAATTCCTCCGGTACAGCGTTGAAGGCTTCACGAACTACGTGGTCAAAATAGATGTTAAATAATGTGGGAGCCAGAGGACATCCCTGTCGCACCCCAAGGTGTACAGGGAATGGCTCTGACTCCCGGCCACGTAGTTTTACCCGGGCCCGCTCACCATCATGAAGGTCCTTAATGATTGTGAGCAGAGGGTTAGGGACTTCGAAAGCACGAAGAACTACACAGAGCCCAGGCCTACAAACACACACACACAAAGGGACACAGACACAGAGAAAAACCATCACGAGGACTCCGGTCATCCTCACAGTGGCTTTTGGCTGGCCATCGAACAAAGACAGTCACCGCATCGCGTGTTTTCTGATGCAGTTTTACGCCCGTCTGGAACGCTGTCCCGATATAAGGAAGCCACTGGAGGTATGCAATTTTAAATATAGATTGAAAACTAATTTCTTGAAACTTCTTTTTGTGTTTGATAGGCTGTATTTCCCTCGCACCTCCGATTAGCACGGTTGGCTATCCACGGTACAAAAGAAGTTCCACATGTATATAGAGACAGACACAGAGATAGAAACATAAATACAGAAACATAGGGAGAAAGATACAGACACAGAGTGATACACAGACTGACATAGAAACAGATAGAGAAACAGAAATGTAAAGAGAGATGCAGAGAGAGAGAGCGACATACAAGGACAGACGGAGACCACCCTGTTGCTAGTGACCTCTATCCCTGCTGGTGACCTCTAGGGGTACATGAGGTTGTTTTTGTTTCCCAAGGCCACCAAACACATGAAGACTGTACCTGTCTAGAATGTTTCCTGTGTGGTATGCAGTCACATCCGATGACAGGATTCCAAGCTTTCTCGCTATCATTGGTAGTGGGTGACAGACTGTCAGCGCAGCAGGTTCGCCGAGTGGTTGCACGTCACAGCAAAAAGGGCTTTGGTTCAATTACCGACTAGGGTGCCTTTCTGAGTGGAGTTTGTATGTTCTCCCGCTGTTCTGCATGGTTTCCGGCCATCGTAAAACTGGTATTGGCCAAACATCCAATTGCTGATAAATGACCTGCATGTTATTCCATTGTGATGACACACACAGCCACATCTCCCCTACTGCGATGAAAACTGGGCAATATGGCCCTCCTGTTAAAGAGTCTGGAGACTTAATGAGGCTTTGCTGGGTAAACAAACACGTGTAATACTACTAACTAGCAGGAACCCGCGGAACTTCCGCGTGGATTTTATGATGGGGAGCAGAGCGCTATTCAGGAGTAAACTCTTAAAATTTAACACACACTCACACTTTCACATGCGAACACAAAGACAAATATCCCCCTTGTAACCTTAGCATACTCTTGGGGCAAGTGCACTTAGAGAGCAACATCTATGATGGCCGGCACGGCACACGAGGTGGATGGGCAGCAATAGGTCCGGTTGCCTGTCTACCCAGTGGGGATGTTGACACACCGCACTCGGTGCCCAATGAAGATGAGGTTGACCTCGGGGAGGCCGACCTCAGCAGGAACCTGTGGAACTCCCGTGAGGATTTTGTGAAGAGGAGCGGGACGCGACTTCAAAACTCCACTCGCATCACGATGTCCCCCAATGTCCTCCATCATCACCGCCCATCACCATTCCCTACCCAATCCCATCACACTGTACCCCCTCCACATCTCAGTTGCATACCTGTCAACCCATACGATTTACCTGTATTCTTGTATGGGGAAATTGAGTTTCCAGGTCCATAAGGCGTAAAAGCCCTTTTTTACGAGCAATTTTTTTCATGTACTATATATTACATATTCAATAATTATTTTTTATTTTTTGTCAATTTGTTTGTGTTTCTCCCTTTTGATGGGACTTTGTAGGATGAACGTTGAGATTTATAAGGGCACGGGGTGACTAATACTGTCTGAATTGGTCTGTAATAAGGTAGGCACTGATAAGGGGTTGACATGTATGTAGTTGCTTTCCCCATCAAACCTCAGCCACTCTCACAATCAGCATGAACCCCATCCTTCCTGCAATCACCCTCTCCAACCCCCACGAACATCACCAATCTCCATCACTCCATCCGCATCACCCGACCAACTCGAGTCCCATAATCACCATGAAGCTGGCCCATCACTGTAATCACTACCATCATACATTTTGATTTAAAATATTTTCGTGAATGCAGGAATATATTTTGATTCTTTCGGTAAAGTCACGTAGAAAGAAAGTAAATTAAATAATAATAGAATACGACATTTCGATTGCAACACAAGCAACCATCATCAGGTACGAATGAATGAGAAAACAAACATAGCAAACTTAGAAATATAATGCAATTAAAACGTCGTATTCTATTATTATTTAATTAATTTCCTTTCGAAATTACTTTACTAAAATAACTAAAGAGTAATTCCTGCAGTCACGAAAGCTTCGAATCTAGTTTAATATATTTTGAGCTTTTCTGAGTTCTTGGGGGTGGAGAAATCCCTCCGCTCATATAACAAAATGGGGCAAGGTGGGATTGACCCTGCTGGGCCTGCGGCACCTCAAATATTGGAGGAAATAGCCTTTACATTTTTACATGAAACTTTCGTGACTGCAGGAATTCATATTATATGGTTCTTTCGGTAAAGTCACGTTGATAGAAAAAATAATAACAATAACATAATTTTAAAAATAATTAAAATATCACGACGTTTTGATCGCAACACAAGCAATCGTCATCAGGAGAAAAAAGAGGGGGAACGCTGCTGAGGGAGGCTGTTTATAAAGGTTTAGAGATGGGCTGGGCAGCTGTTAATGTAAGAGAGGTCTCCGACACCGGCAGTAGTTCTACACCAATCATAGCATTGCACCTCGCTTCACACATCAACACTGCTGACGGTGGAGGTGGACAAGAAAACACAAATCAAGTCATGACCCAGAGTGGTTGATGACATTCTTCGAATGATTGCTGTGGTTAAAACCGTCGTCTCGGTTGAAATTGTGTCTGGGTCTGTATATATGGATGTCTTCGTGAACGAATCTTTGTTGATAGCCAGTCGGCTTGCAAAGTACCATCGTCTTTGAGAAATCAATTTCATGTGAGCCAGCCGCATTAAAGTAATGATCAGCCACAGCAGAAGTATTGGTCCTGCTATGTTTCAGATCTGCCTTATGTTCACGAACACGTTTCGAGACATGTCGTTTGGTTTCCCCAATATAACTGCTGCCGCAGATACAGCTTAGTTTGTAGACGCCTGGATATTGCATGTCAGGAATCTTGTCCTTCACAGATGGGTTCAAGTCACGAATTTTATGCACTGTGTTAAATCGGACCTGGATCTTGTGTTTGTTCATGATTTTGGAAATCTTTTTGGTTATCCCTGCGAAGTAAGATAAGGTGATGGTTTTCATTGGATCTTCAGATGGCTCCTTCCTCACGGTTGGGGTGATGGCTTTGTTGATTGCATAGTGTTTGAGTTCACTGGTCAGGTGTTCATGCTCGGAGATACATTGAGCTATATGGTGTAGCATTTTGATGAGGCAATTCTTCTGGGATGAATGGTGGTGGGAATCAGGTTTTAGGTAGGCGTCAGTATGGGTTACCTTCCTGTCGACAGAATGGCTCCGAGCCATCTGGTCTCTTTTTGATTAGGACATTCAAGAAAGATAGCATGCCATCCTTTTCTACCTCCATGGTGAATTTGATGGTTGGGTGTATGGAATTGATGTGGTTGAGGAATTGGTTAGAGCCGGTCGGCCATGTGGCTAGATGACAAACGTGTCATCCACGTACCACTTCCACAAGGACGGGCGTAGAGTGGATGCCTGGATGGCGTCCGTCTCAAATATTTCCATGAAAATATTGGCTACAACCGGAGAGAAGGGAGAACCCATTGGGTGCCTTCAGTTTTTTTGTTGTAAAATGATGGTGATAGCATTTGCTATTAAAATATAAAATAATTATTCTTTATTAGATGTTAAATAATGTTGAAGCCAGAGAACATCCCTGTCGCACATATACATACGCGCACAGGTACACACACTCTCAGCGGTGATGTTAGGACTCATTACAGCTGGCTCCGCCAAACCAAATGGTTGGGTGGTTCGTATCGCCAGTGCAATTCGGCGTTGTCAAGCTGTTATTAAAAGTTTTTTTTTCTCACGGAATGTGTTATCTCTGTGTTGTCATAAATGGGGCTTTCGTTCACTGAGTGTCAACTTACAATGAGTTGGATCAATGAACGGGCCTCAGGCACACAACCTGTTCGTGAAGCGGGAACTGGCCGTAAAGTGTTATGACGGTGAGTTGCAAATATATATATTTATCGCAAGTTTGTATCTTCACGTTTACAGGGCATGTATACGTGACATATCACTCAGCAAGCAGCCACTCAGCCTGTGCGATGGCGCTAAGTAAAAAAATTGTTAATGAGCCCTGTTGCAAGAGGTAAATTTGCCTCTTGCCTGTGAGCTGCTGGTGTCAAAAATTTTACCGTGTGTAACCCGTTTGTGATGTATAACATTTTTCCCACTCAAATTCGCAATGCAAAAATAATAGCAATGCAAATTGCTACTCTGATTAGCACGGTTGGCTAAGCGAAAGAAATTCAACATACATACATATGTAATAACAGCTATAGTGGGTTCACGTGGGGGATTGGCTTGCCGGTCCTGCTTGTAGCCAATAAGGGTCGAGATAGGGAGCGTGGGGCCGGCGTGATCACGGCATGTCATCAGGGGTGATTGGCCCAGCCATTGGGGCCCCAGCTAATGGGGATCCGGATAAGAGGCGTGGTCCCGGGAGTGACAGGGAACCATCGAGAACGGTCGAGATTGCCCATGGAGGATTGGCTGGGGGGACCACGTGACGAAGGGATTAAGAGGGAGGAGAGAGGGATGATCGAGAGGAGACGGGGAACTGAACGGGGTGAGAGCCACGCGCGAACGGGGCTCCGGGTGCCACGTGCGCGGTGGGAGTTGTGGGAGTCTGCCGCTCTCCGTTGTCTGCCAGCAACGGAGCGTGTGGGAACAAGTGTACCGTGAAGTGAAAATAAAGAAGACCGATTCCGAATCCGTCTCCGGAGAATTATTACATTGGTGTCAGAAGTACTTCTGCGACTGTTTGGACGATCGTCAAGATGTCCAAGCACCCCAGAAAAAAGAACCTACCTGTGCCTCTATCGGAGGAGGAGGTCGAGACGGATGAAGATGAGCTGTTGGGAGCTACAGCCCCTATGCCGCCTGCTGAAAATGTACTTCTCGACGTCTCTCAGCGTCGACCGACGGAAAATGCGACCGCTGCAGGAACAAAAGGCGAGTGGCGGCTGATGGCGGAGCAGATCGAGTCATTACGCGCCATTCTGCTTAGTCTGGTGACCGCGGTGGCATCCTCACCAGCCGCGGGCCGCCAGATTGCCGATCAACTGGACGCCGCGGGAAGGAGTCCGGTGAAAGAACCTGCGTCCGCCATTCCTTCTGCTACGCGGGAGGACGCCGTCATTCTGGGTGGAGCGGCTGCGCCGGAGCCGTCGGCCGCCATTTTGGGCGCGCCTACCGCCACGCGGCCGCCGGCCGCCATTTTGCCTGATACGGGTGGAGAGCGGGAACGTCAGTCGGAGACGCCCGCGGCGCGCGCTTGCCACCGCGGGCATCGCCTTCCACAAATCAAAGAATTCATCGCCGGGGGTGATTGGAGTGCTTTCACATGGCGCTTTGAATCGGCTTTTAGATCCGTCAATTGGACGGAGGATGAAGCGCTAGGAGCGCTACCTACACTGCTCGACGATGTTTCTCTGGGGGTCTTCCTTTCCATCCCGGCGGCCAAGAAGAAGACACTGCGGGACGCGTTCGCGGAGATGGCGGAATTCTATGACCCACCGACGTCGGCCACCAGAAAATTTATGTTACGTCGCCGAGCATCGGAGGAATCGCCGTTGGCCTATCGTGGGGCGTTGATGGCGCTGGCCATGGCTGCCTACCCCGACGCGACGGCCGACCATTTGGATCCTCTCATCCTCTCCCGTATGCTGGAGTTGGCTCAGGAACTCAAGATTTCGCTGCCAGTTTGCGGCCACGAACCACTTACATCGCGATGGGTGGCGCGCTGCCTGGACGCAAAATTTAATATCAGGCGTTGGGACCAGATGGCGGCGTGGACGGGGAAACCAGAGATCGACGGGCCACCTTTGGGGTGGTCTCCACGACTGGTGGTCCACTGCTCCGACGACTCGGGCGACAACGACATGCTGGCTGCTGCTGTTTCGCACGGGATTCCGGGACGGCGGCTGCGCGACCAGCGTGGCAACTACATGGGCCGTCCGTGTGCAAGGGCCGGGTCGTCCGACCGCCGGCCGACGTCGGCGGCGTGCTTCAAGTGCGGCAGACGGGGCCATTTCGCCCGTGACTGCCGCTGTCGACCTCTACTGTCGCCTCCTCCGACGAGGGGACCTCCATCTCCTCCACCTACTGCGGAGCCGCAACAACCTCGGGCGAGTCGGCACACATCGGACACCCGGCAGGTCCTGTCACATCACCCATCCATTCGCACTCATTCTCACACTCCTCAGGAAAAATTTACTTCCCCCGCTACAGTTACGCGCTCTGCTACGCAGTGGAAAAAATTGGCTCGCAGGGTTGTAGCTGCGGCTTCGGGCTCGTCGACGGTACGCGGTACCATCGACGGCGTTGATGTGCGCATCTTGGTGGACACGGGCGCGTCGACCACCATCATTTCTGATGTTATTTTTCATTTGTTGTCCATCCCTGCGTCGCAGATACGTAAGGTTAATGATGCGTGTGTCGCCGCGAATGGGGGAAGCATGGGTATCTGTGGCCAGGCAGATGTGAGCATCACTATCGGGAATATTACCGCCGCAGGACCTGTATTGATCTCTCGCTCGCTAGCTGTTCCATGCTTACTCGGTACTGATTTCCTGCGTCGGATGCCGCTGAAAATACGAGTCGACCAGGACTGTTTGGAAATGCCGGGGGGTCGTCGAATGGCGTTCCTGCCTTCCTTGCTGGCCAGCGCGCCTGCAAGTAACGCAGTTACTGCCGTTGTTGCTACGGTAGAAGTACCACCGGGAGCACAGATGCTAATACCGTTGCGTTATCGTAAACCCCTTCGAATGGGGAAGGGTGCAGAAGGCGTGCTGCTATCCCCATCGAATTCGGCATCTAAATCCTTTTCTTTAGCGGCGGCACAAACGATCGTGCGACCGGGTCAAGCACCTTTTATACAGGTGTTAAATGGGGGACCTGACCGCGTTATTGTTCCGGAGGGGTCGGTGTTGGCTCACGCCACTACCGACTTCGCCTCTTGCAACGCAGCGCCGCGCGCACGAATGCCCGCTGGTAGGCCCCCACACGATCGCTCTCAAGAACGTTGGATCGCTGATTTGTGCGGAGAAAATTCTTCCTTGTCGAACGAACAAAGGAACGCCCTGCGTTCATTATTGATACAGTACACTGATGTTTTCAGTAAAAATGATTTGGACCTCGGCCGCACGTCGCTTTTGTCGCACCATATTGACACCGGTGCGACGCCTCCCATCTGTATGCACCCTCATCGCATGAGCCCGGCGGAAAGGGATCACGTGCGCGGAGCGGTAAATGAATTGTTGGCGGCGGACATCATTTCGCCGTCCAACAACCCTTGGGCCGCGCCCGTCGTTCTGGTAAAGAAGAAAGATGGTGGTACAAGATTTTGTGTTGATTTCCGCCGGTTAAACAAAGTTTCGGTGGCAGATGCATACCCCTTACCGAGGATGGATGATTCGTTGGACGCTTTATCGGGTGCTAAGTTTTTTTCCACCCTTGACCTGTCCTCGGGGTTCTGGCAGCTTCCCCTCGACGATGAGTCGAAGGCGAAAACGGCGTTCCGCACGCCGCAAGGTCTCTTTGAATTTAATCGGTTGCCTATGGGCTTGAATGCGGCACCGGCGACGTTTCAGCGGCTCATGGAATTGGTGTTGACGGGACTGCAGTGGGAAACGTGCCTCATATATCTTGACGATATAATTGTTTTCAGCCGCACGTTCGAAGAACACCTCCAACGTCTAGAGGCGGTTTTTCAAAGAATGCGTACGGCTGACCTTAAATTTAAACCTAAAAAATGCCACCTTCTGCAACACTCTGTCCGTTACTTGGGTCATATTGTCAGTTCGGACGGTGTATCCACTGACCCTCTGAAAACGAAATGTGTACGAGAGTGGCCCACACCCACTTCGGTGGGAGATGTTCGGCGGTTTATTGGGTTCGCTTCCTATTATCGCCGCTTCGTTAAAAATTTTGCGACGTTGGCAAAGCCATTACACGTTCTGACTGGCAAAAATCAAAGGTTTAAATGGGGAGCGGAAGAGGAAAAATCTTTTATGGCACTTCGGGACCACCTCGCCACGGCGCCAACGCTGGATTACCCAGATTTCTCACAGCCGTTCATCCTCGATACGGATGCTAGTGATATCGGCATTGGGGCCGTTTTGTCGCAACGTAAGGACGGGGTAGAGCGAGTAGTGGCGTACGGCAGCCGGGTTTTGTCCCCTGCGGAAACACGCTATTGTGTGACAAGACGGGAACTTTTGGCAATTGTTCACTTTGTCCGATTGTACCGGCCGTACCTGTATGGACGGAAATTCCTAGTTCGCTCAGATCATGCGGCTTTACAATACTCCTTGAAATTAGATCAACCGTCAGGCCAATTGGCTAGGTGGTTGGAATCGCTACAGGAATTTTCCTTTGATATTACATACAGGAAGGGGACCCGTCACACGAACGCTGACGCGCTCTCACGGCTGCCGCCCCTTCCTCAGTGCACTTGCCTGACGGGCACGCACCGCTGTGCGGCACCAGCCACCTCGCCTTGTCCGGTTATGGGGGCGATAGCGGATGAGGATGCAGGGGCGAAAGCGAAGGAGGACGACCAGCAAGGGTCGGTGGACACGGATGATATCTTACGGCTACCACACGCGGTCTGGCTACGTGAGCAGGAGGCTGATGCCTCGCTGTCTCCGCTACGGAAATTGATAGGGAAACAAAAATCTCAATTGGCGGGTTGGAAATGGCAGATGTTCCGAGGCAAGTCGGGATTGTTAATGTGTACTGACGGGTTGTCTGACCGACCACGCTTGGTGGTGCCTACTTCGCTTCGCTACGACCTGCTTCGTGCTCTGCACGCTGATAAGTTGATGCACCTCGGTGTCCAAAAGACTTTGGCCGCGCTGCAGAAGGATTTCTTTTGGGCCGGTATGACGGCAGACGTCAAGGACTTTATTCGCTCATGCCAGGACTGTGCAAAGAGAAAGCCGCCTCGGAACCCCTATGTACCACCGTTACGTTCCATTGAGGTGTCCCGCATTAACGAATTGGTTGCTCTCGATATTCTGGGCCCGTTTCCCCCGTCGGCGAGGGGCAATAAATACCTTCTCGTCGGGGTGGAATATTTTTCTCGATGGCCGATGGCCTGGCCTCTGCCCGACCAGACGGCAGCATCCATTACCGACGCTTTCTTGCTTAAGGAAGTTTGTGACGCGTTGGGTACGAAGAAAATTCAAACTTCTCCTTACCACCCACAAACAGATGGTATGGTGGAACGATTCAACCGCACCCTCTCGACTATGCTTTGTCACACGGTCAGTGAAAAGCAAACCGATTGGGACCTGCACATACCAGGCGTCTTAGCGGCTTATCGCATGGTTCCACACACGTCCACGGGATACTCACCATTCTTTTTGATGTATGGCCGTGAAAATGTTCCACCCATCGATGTGCAATTGGGTGAGCCGAGTAAGCGACCGTCCCGTTCCTTGCCTGACCACGTGCGTGACTCGCTTGAATGAGTGACGGAGGCGCGAGAGGCTGCCCGGTGTGCGACGGCCCGTGCTCAGGCAAGGAACGAACGTTATGCGCGTCAATCGCATACTCACATGTCTTGGTCAGTGGGGGACCGGGCGTGGCTCCACTGCCCCCGGTACCGGCGGGCACATCCCCCAAGCTGCACAGGCCGTGGCGAGGGCCTGTGACACTAGTGGATGTTCGGAACTTGCAGAGTATCCGTGTTCAGTACGAAAATCGGCGGTGGTATGTCCACTCCTCCCGGCTTAAACCCTATGTTGACGCGCGTGTCGGCCCTTCATCCCCACTAGTTGACCTGCCGGGTTCCGTCGAGCCGACCACGCCGATTGTCACATCCATTGATCCCAAGGGGGACTGTGTTGTGCCTCCTACAGATGAACAGGTTCTGAGGGCTGAGGCGGCCCCAGCCGCCCCCCCTCCAATGAGACCTGCCCTGGACGTGACCGAGCATCAACAACCTACTTCTTCTTCGAGCCTACCACCTCCTGTCCATCCGGAAGCAAGGGGATCATGCGCTGGAAGCGGAGGGGGTCCCGCGTCGCGTACGCGGTCGAAATCTCTTCCGTTTCGTTAACGTTTGATCGTTCGTTTATTTCCCTGTTGTTACTGCGCTGCAGGGGCGCCCTAATGTATGTGGTGATTCTTGTTGTATGGGTGACTTTTTTAAATGTTGTTGGGCGCAGGGACGCCGGTTCACCCTCGTATCGTTAAATGCACCTTGGTGCCCTAATAATGTGTTCGGAATTGGTTTATCACCCTTTCCCAGCCGAGAAGGCTACTTTTTTTCACCGGGGGGGGGGGGGGGGGTGATGTAATAACAGCTATAGTGGGTTCACGTGGGGGATTGGCTTGCCGGTCCTGCTTGTAGCCAATAAGGGTCGAGATAGGGAGCGTGGGGCCGGCGTGATCACGGCATGTCATCAGGGGTGATTGGCCCAGCCATTGGGGCCCCAGCTAATGGGGATCCGGATAAGAGGCGTGGTCCCGGGAGTGACAGGGAACCATCGAGAACGGTCGAGATTGCCCATGGAGGATTGGCTGGGGGGACCACGTGACGAAGGGATTAAGAGGGAGGAGAGAGGGATGATCGAGAGGAGACGGGGAACTGAACGGGGTGAGAGCCACGCGCGAACGGGGCTCCGGGTGCCACGTGCGCGGTGGGAGTTGTGGGAGTCTGCCGCTCTCCGCTGTCTGCCAGCAACGGAGCGTGTGGGAACAAGTGTACCGTGAAGTGAAAATAAAGAAGACCGATTCCGAATCCGTCTCCGGAGAATTATTACACATACAAACGAACTCGAGTCAATGTGAATTATCAAGACAATTTATTTACAGTTGGTAATACATAACATAGGTTTCATGAGTTAGATTGCGTAAATATAAATGTGTCGCGGAACACGCCACCACCCGACACAGTAAGGTTTGTCACGTAAACAGAACATGCCAATTAATTACAAGTACAGCAGACCGGTGTGTTGGAGAGCAAATCCACAACATTTACAATCTGAATATGACGTTTGGCCAGTAATTACAAACAGCTTCATCAGGCGACCGGAGATTTGTGTATAAATCCTCCTGTTTCATTCCTTAAAGAGGGATAGATGTGATGACGTCACTTGTGAGCCCTTCTTGTGCGAAGGGGGAGGGGGTGGATTCATGTATGCATATGAATAACAATGGGGGTATCTATTGCCGGTTGGGTTATTGATATGTTAATCAACGTACATTGTGCATGAACATTATTCTTGTACCTCCTGTCGTTTGAGTGCAATAAAATAACAGCACCTGGTATTGTCTGCATACAGTTGATCCCCATTTATGTATGGTGACCTGTATAGGCATGCATTTAAACAATTATTTGAACATTCAATTCTGAGCAGCACTAAGGCTGTAGCTATCCGAATGGTTAAGATTATTTGTATTTAACACGTAGGCTTTCGCGACCAATATTATTCATAATAAAGGTTTTTTGGTTAGATCACGTTATTAATAAATGTGTCCTAACTCTCCACCAAAATTGAGTCACGTTGACAAAAGTCAAATAGTTCACGACAATTTGTCTTTTGTCAACGTGACAATTTTTTACTGTTCAGCTGTGTCGGGTGGTGGAGGGTTACGACACATTTATAAATAACGCGATGAATCCCAAAAATCTTTATTATTAATTATTTGTATTTATCTCCATTTCGATAGATTCTCTAATTAGTCTTGGCCAGTAGTAACTAGTCTTGCACAGAACGTCAATGAGTGTCCTTGTTGGCATGCGTGTTCTAACACTGCTGACAGTTGTATTTGGGAGTATTTCATATTTCTTTGGTGTTAATTTAGTCTCGTGCTGATCATTCTTACTGTCTGCTCAACATAGCATTGGGCACAAGTGCAATTCATCCGTTATAGACCTTCTGTTAAATGCTTCGTTAATAAATCTTCTGACTCAGATGTTTTTTTTTCTCCAAAAATCTCACTAGTTTTTCCATTACTCCCACAATGTACGGTATTTTAAATATTTTTAATTAATAACACGAGTTAAACTGACCAAGTAATTCAAACTACTAAAATACCGTACATCAACTAGCCAGATTTTTGGAAAAACAAAACATCCGAATCAGAGTTGGCGCAGTACACAAAATACAAAAACGAATATCTGGTACTAAAGATGTTTTACCGAATCTTGATTTGAAGTTTTCGTGACTGCAAGAATCCATATACTCTTTGGTTCTTTCGGTAAAGTCACGTAGTTAGAAATAAAATAAAACAAATCACGACGTTTCGATCACAACACAAGCGAACTTCATCAGGTGGGACAACCACAGCAAGAAAATATTTGCTGAAGTGGGCGAGAGAGCTGCCGTGGCATGAGGTTATATAGGTAAGAAAGGGGGGAGGAAAAAGGGGGGAAAGAGAGATAGAGAGAGGGGGGGAGCGCTGCGTGAGTGCTCGGGGGAGAAAGGATGTGAGGCCAGAGGTGGGGGAGTGGGCAGGGCTGGAAGTGGGAGGCTGGGACAGCTGGGGATGCGGGGAGAAATTATCTCGGAAAAATAGGCAAGTACCCGGCAGATAAACATCCATAAAGAGTTAAGGTTTTACCTGGTTAATAACACCCTTCCAATGAGTGCTCCATTTGTATCCATCTTCTCGGTTGAAGTTATGTTTATATATCTGGATGGCTTCATGAACAAACGTTTTATAGTAGCCGAAAGGTTTGCAGAGTACCTTGGTCTCGGAAAAAAACATTATCATGCGAGCTCACAGCATTATAACAAAGGTCAGCCATGGCAGAGGTATTGGTTTTCTGCCGTGTTTCAGATCTGCCTTGTGTTCGCGAACACGGTCCGAGAGATGTCGTTTCGTTTCCCCAATGTAACTGCTACCGCAAGTTTGTAAACTCCAGGATATTGCATGTCAGGAATCACATCCTTCACAGATGCGATTAGATAACGGATTTTGTGTACTGTATTGAATCGGACCTGGATTTTGTGTTTGTTTAAGATTTTCGAAATATTTTTGGTAACACCTGCTATGTATGGTAACGCGATAGTTTTGATCGGCTTCTCAGGGGGTTGTTTCTCCATGGTTGGAAAAACAGCTTTGGGAATAATGCGGTCCGAGTACCCATTCATCTTGAGGGCCTGGTGTATGTTTGTCTAAATAATCAAGTTCAAGACGGGGTAGTCTTATCCTCTCTGAGATTAGAGAAAGGCTAGCTCTGAATAATATTAGTTTGGCGTTAGAAGTGACAGAAGCAGATGTTAGTGTAAGAGTATGGATGCCTGCAGTCACGAAAGCTTCAAATCAAGATTGAACCACCTCTACGGGTAGGGTTTTCACACATCTGTTAGAGCTTTTAACAGACTACGAGACAAGGTGGCTCACATGATCGAGTCTTTCACCTTTCTGAAGAGATGCTGCGACAACAAGGTAATACCGACCACATTTACACTGTGGTCGGTATTACCTTGTCACTACTCCTAACGCCAAACAGATCTAATTCAGAGCGAGGCTTTCTCTAATCTCAGAGAGGATAAGACTACTCCGTCTTGAACTTGATAATTTAGACAAATGTCTCCTACAATCACACTTAACATTAACAGATAAAATGTCCGCATTTGATTGGAACCTTGTAGATAACATGACTACTTATTCTGCCGCAACAATGTCCTCCAAATGTAAGGTTAACCTTATTGCTAAATTCAATAACTTGTCAAAAAATAAAAATCAGATCCACACATTAAAAAGCTAGATGTTAACAAGACTTATCAATCAGAGTAGCAGCACAATCTCCGATAGCCTAAAATCGGTACTAGCTAGAGGGATGAATTTTGCTGTCACCCCCAAACACATCCCAGTCGATTATATAATTGCCCAGGTAGATGTAGCCCTCAAATGCTTGGGGCACATCCCGACAGACGTGGCAACATCTGAAATTGCCACCATCCTTAAAAATGCTAAGAAACCCATTAGTAACATCACCAAAGACGAGCGCTCTGAACTCGCTAAATTGAAAAAGAGAGATGACATAGTCATCCTCTCAGCCGACAAGGACAATGCTCCTGTCATCATGGATAAAACCACATACAACAACAAAATCCAGGACCTTCTTAATGATGGAAGTTACACTAAAATCAACAAAGATCCTACCAACCGCCTGGGTACAAAAACCAACAATATCATTACCAGTTCAACTCCTCTAATAGAGCCATTCAAACGGCTCTCCCTAAAACCTTCTGCTACTAGACCACCCAGATTCTATGGTCTTTCAAAATTCCATAAAGAAGGTACTCCACTTCGGCCCATCGTTTCCACTATCAACTCACCTACCTACAAACTGGCCCGTTGTCTGTCTGATACCTTGCTTCCATTCACGGGCAAGACCACCTCAGCAGTACATAACTCAGCTCAATTGGGCTCTCTAATCAAGGGCATTTCACTGTCCCCAGATGATTTGCTCGTCAGCTTTGATGTAGTTTCTCTGTTCACCAAGGTTCCTGCACCTGACACCTTAGCAATAATTGAAGACTTAGTCCAACATGGACTGAATCCTGATGTACATACTCTGGTTAGGCACTGCCTTACCAACACTTACTTCACCTGGAATGGTACTTTCTAGAAACAAAATGAAGGTTCCCCCCCTTATCACCAGTGATTGCGAATGTTTTCATGGAGAAATTTGAAACAGATGCCATCCAGATATCCACCCTACGTCCTTCATTGTGGAAGAGAAATATAGACGACACTTTCGGTGTTTGGCCTGCCAGTATTGAACCAATTTCTCAACCACATCAATTCCATACACCCATCCATCAAATTCACCATGGAAGCAGAGAAGGATGGTAAGCTACCATTCCTGGATGTTTTATTTGAGAAGAGACTTGATGGCTCGTTGGGACACTGTCTACAGGAAAGCCACCCACACAGATTCCTACCTGAAACCGGATTCCCACCCCCATCCGGCACAGAAGAATTCTCATCAAAACACTACACAATAGGGCCAACTGCATTTACGACCGACACCACCTAGCCAGTGAACTGGAACACGTACACCAGCCCTCAAGATCAATGAGACCGCATTATTCGCTAAGCTGTTTCTCCAACCATGGAGAAACAACCCCCTGAGAAGCCGATCAAAACCATCACGTTACCATACATAGCAGGTGTTACCAAACAGATTTCCAAAATATTAAACAAACACAAGATCCAGGTCCGATTCAATACAGTAGACAAAATCAGTGATCTAATCCCATCTGTGAAGGATGTCATTCCTGACATGCAATATCCTGGGGTTTACAAATCGAGTTGTACCTGTGGTAGCAATTACATTGGGGAAACGAAACGACATGTCTCGGACTGTGTTCGCGAACACAAGGCAGATATATAAACATAACTTCAACCAAGAAGATGGATACAAATGGAGCACTCATTGGAAGGATGTTATTAACCAGGTAAAACCTTAACTGTTTATGGTTTCATCATATCTGCCGGGTACTAGCCTATTTTCCGAGTTAATTTCTACCCGCATCCCCAGCTTTCCACTTCCAGCCCCGCCCACTTCCCCCCCCCCCCCCACCTCATGTCCTCTCTCCCCCGAACGCTCACGCAGCGCCCCGCCCCCTACCCCATACCCCCCCCCCCTCTCTCTCTCCCCCTTTGCTGCTCCCCCTTTTCTTACCTACATAACCTCTTGGCACGGCAGCTCTCTCGCCCACTTCAGCAAATGTTTTCTTGCTGTGGTTGTCCCACCTGATGATGGACACTTGTGTTGCGCCCGAAACTTCGTGATTTGTTTAATTTTATTTCTTACTACGTGACTTTACCGAAAGAACCAAAGAGTATATGGATTCCTGCAGTCCCGAAAGCTTCAAATCAAGATTCGGTAATACATCTTTAGTACCAGATATTAGATTTTGTATTTTTTGTACTGTACCAACTCTGATTCGGATGTTTTGTTTTTCCAAAAATCTGGCTAGTTGTTGTTCGATATTTTAGTAGTTTGAATTACTTCGTCAGTTTCAACTCGTGTTAATAATTAAAACTATCCAAAATACGTACATTGTGGGAGTAATGGATAAACTAGTGATATTTTTGGAAAAACAAAACATCCGAGTCAGATTTGGCATGGTACAAAACATACATAAATTAATATCTAGTACTGAAGATTTATTAACGAAGCATTCAACAGAAGGTGTGCAACGGATTAATTGCACTTGTGCCAAATGCTATATTGGGCAGATATGACGAATGATCAGCACGACCAAAAGAACACCAAATCAATATCAAATACTCCCAAATACAACTGTCAGCAGTGGCAGAATACGCATGAGGAGCGATCTCCCAGAGTTTCCCAGCGGAAGAACCGTGTTCACCGGAGGTGCCGAACCAGCAGCACACTCAATCTCCCATCTCGCAGGCGGCGGGGTCGGGGTGGGGCGGACGCTCGTGGCTGCTTACCACAGTTGGCTGGCGCAAGGCGCAACGTTGATAAATCTGCGGAAGAAAACGAGCGTCAAGCCGCACAGTCCGTTGGTGCCCCCCCCCTCCCATCTTTCCCACCTGGCACACGCAAGCTGAGTCAGCGCAGCAGGAGGGGTACGGCGCGGGGGTGAGGCCGAAAGAGGTCCCGTGTCCGTGCCTGGACGGGATGTGGCGCCGGGTGTGAACGGCGATGCTCTCGTGACCGTGCGTTCGTTTGTGTGTATGCACGCGTGCGTCTCACCTGTGGCCGTCCTTCTGCTGCACGAACCCCGGTGGCTGTTGGTTTTCATACAATGGGGAAGCATTTCCCTCCCGGGGCTGGGAGACCTGTGAAGGAGACCGCCATGGACATTAGCTCGTCGAGAACGCCCGAGGCAAACGAGCGATTCGCTCGCACATCCGAAACCCATGCTCTGGGCTTCACAGCGAACACCTTAACATGGCTATCATTGCATGTGTGTGTACGCATATGTTGGTACTTGTACGTGTGTGTATGTACGTGCGGAGCAGTAGTGTAGCGGATAGCGCGCTGCCCTACTAACCCGGTGGCCCGACTTCTATGGCCGCTTATGGACAATACCAGTGACGATTATCTGAATGGGTCCTGGGGCTTCCCGAAGTCGACTGAGCCTCAAATGAGTACTTTGTGAAGTGTGTCAACATTGTCATTGGGAAGACAAAGGCGGCCGGGCGTAGTATTGGCCACCTACCCCCTTGTGTGCCACAATGACGACCTTCATAAATGCTTGCTAACAGCACTTGCTCCAAAAGTCTTTTAGGCTCTGTAGGGGATCTTTGTCTTTTTTACAGTTCTGTATGTGTTTGCATATGCAAGTAACTCCCTACCGATTCATGGCCAAACTTCCAATCAGCTAGCCGTGGCTTGCTGGAAGTGCCCCGGTCAAGGTACAGCATACCACTTGCATCCACAACCGTGGTGTCCGGGTTCACGAGTTCCTGCAGTAGGGAGAATAGGAAATCAGCACGCCCAAGTGCCATTCGTCACGACGTCCCGGTGATAGTTTGCCTCTCGAGAAGAAACATTAACTCACACTCATCAACGATACTGTGGCCTTGAAATAAAAAAACATAAACATGCATATGTGTAATTGGCGAGATACAAAGTTATATTCACCATTTCGAGAGGTGGAGGGGCACAAGGGTCGTCCTTGAGGAGGCCATCATCATCTGTATCGATGGGCGTGGAGTCTGTTAACATCTCGGACTCAGACTGTGGCAGGTAGCCACTGCTGCCCCCGCTGCTGGCGCCACTGCTGCTGCCGCTGCTGCTGTTGCTTTTGCAGAAGCTGCTACCACAGCCGACGTACATGTCGATGCTGATGCTGGCGTGGCTCGTGTGCACACTGTTGCTGCTTCCCTCGAGGAGCAGCGCGTCCGCAGTGTGGACGGGGTGGAAGCTCATCGCCTCATCCACGAGCTCGATCAGCGCATCCCGATCTATCTCTCGCCGGGCGGTTGTTCCTGCGACAAAAGGACCACCCCCCTCGTGACTCACGCGCACTCGCAGCGCCCGAGAAGGTGGCATCGCAGAACGACTTTCAAAACCGTTTGGACGAGAGCCTCTGTCCGCATTAAAGGCACTGCTTCAACATGTCTTACCTTTATCCCGACCCTGATGCCTGTTGTATATTGGGAATTTGCATGTCTCTCTCCCTGTGGTCACGTATATTTTTCTCACGGTCCTTCGGTTTTTCCCTCCACATTTAGAATCAACATCACGTGTTTAGCAACACCTTAGACTGGGCGAGTCTCTCATCGCGAGCTGAGCTCAATCTCCTCACCTGGTCTCCTACCCTTGCCAGACAAGTCCATCGTGCGCCTCCATCTGCCGAGCGCCTTCTTGACATCTCCTTCCATGCTCTCCTTCTCCTCCTCCTTCCGCTCCTTGGCGGCATCGACCGCGGCGGCGTCCCGCCACAGCTCCTCCAGGACCTGGCGCGCCCTCATCTGGGTCTTGGCGAGCTTTCTCTGCGCCTTGAGGAGGGCTTTATCCGCCGCTGACCGACGTGACCCCTTCCCACAAAAAAGGCCCCAGCAGAACAGGCTGCTCTCCTCCTTCTCCGGCAGGTCGTTGTCGGGCGACAGGTTGTAACGCGTCGCGGTCGGAATGTGGTCAATGGCCACTTGTCTGCAAAGACAGACGGAGTGTAATTTGGGGTCACAGATGCTTTGCAGCCGTCGCGCCAACAGTCACGGGCTTCTGTCAACTTGCATTCACACTCGAGTCAAGTGAAATTAGAATCTTTATTTATATTGGAGGAATACGATGAACTATGAAGCTATTTTGGGGCCGTCCATAAATGACGTCTCGCACCTAGGGGGAGGGAGGGGGGTCAGACATTTGTGACGATGTGTGACGAGGGGGGGAGGGGGTTTTGATAAATGTGACGTCACATCAAAATGCGCAACTTTAAATAAACTTAATTAAATAGAATTGTTATAACAACACTAATTTTGATTAATTTTCATTAATAACTATTCGATTATTTATATTTACTAAGGTCACCTTTTTATTTATTCCATGAAGGAGCATTTTGCTTCTCCATGGGAAAATGGAGAAACATAAATTAATAAAAAATTTGAATTATTGTTAATAAACATTTTGATTCTAATGATTCTACCAGGACTTTTCATTCTGTGGAATGAATATGTGATTGTTATAATTGTACTCTCCATTTTGCTTATTTCTACTACTAAATTTCAACTATTTTTTATAGTTATAATTACCTAAAAAAATGTATAATCATAAGAAAATTTCAATATAATATTCTGAACATCTACAGTTTTATTTAGGCGTTGAATATTTATAAATGAATTGTATGCTAAATTTCAGCTTTCTAATGCCTCCTTTTAAATAAATGTTTCTCCTATAAGTGCAGCACCACGTAAAATACGCACTACAATGACAATAGTTTAAAGCGATTTGAAGCATGTTTTAGTTTCAAAATGTAAATATGGTTGGGGGGGGGGGGGCAGAGCCTAGTGACGTCATATTTGAAGGGGGTCTGACTTTTTTGTGACGCCGTGTGACGAGGGGGGGGGGGGAGCAAAAATCGGCCAAAATCGCGTGACGTCATTTATGGACGGCCCCTATTCATAGATGTCTAGTTGGGGGTTGCTCAAAAAGTTACAACAATAGAAAAACACGATAGGAGTGCAAAGTACAGGAAAGGTAAGCAAATCACTTCAAAAATATATACAAATGAAACTCAACTAGGTTCATCCTAACAGGTAAAGCCCACAGAGCTATTAGCTTTTTTCAGAAGCCAGATGGCCACAAATGGTAGAGGGGGCCGTCGGGATAAGAGGGGATGTCGGCAGGAGGAGTGGATGAGAGCAGCTGATGAGGAGGAGAGAGCAGTGCATGAGGAGGATGAGAGAGAGTTGCGTGTGAAGGAGGGATTGGAGGACTGGAACGCTTTGCCTGTCTCCGTGTGTTGGTGCGGAGTGTTCGCTCCCAAGAGAAAAGCAACTTATAGTCTGCCTCCTGTGTCTCTGTTGTGTCCACGTGTCTCCCTCACGGTCTGTATCAATGTCCGTCTGAAAGCAACGAGCGATCTGACGAAGGCCTCGGCCACAACACAGGCGGCGTGTGCCGTGTCCAGGGCCGTCGTCTCCCTCGCCCGCTGCACACGAGTCACAGGCGTCTTTGTCTCTCTCCCCAGTGCCGTCTCACACTCACCTCGGAGATGTTCTCATCCTTCGACCGTCTGCGGCAGCAAGTCGGCGAGAAGGGTCTTCAGTGAAGCTGGGAGAGCGAGGCGAGTGAGAGGCTCCCCCAGAGAGGCGAGTCTCGGCGTCGTGAGTCTCGGAGTGAACCGACTGGAGCGGGAGCCTCCACTGCAATGTCGCAGAACGGGCGGCAGTTGGGCGTGACGTCACGCGACGGTGGGCGGGGCCTGTGTCTGTGGGGGGGAGGGGCGCGTGGGACTGGGGGGAGGGTTGTGAGGGGGAGGGGCTTGCGGGGGATGGGGGGGCGTGCGGGGCGGGGCTCTCCAACGGGCGATGCACCAAGCGTCCCCAATAGCGTGTTTGTGTTGTTGTTACATGATAACAACAACACGTGTTTGTGTTGTTGTTACATAACATAACAACAACACTTGTTTGTGTTATATTCTTGGTTCTTTCGGTAAAGTCACGTACGAGGGAAATAATAAAGTAATAAAAATATCAAACAACAAAATTCTCACGACGTTTCGACTGAAACACAAGCAATCATCATCAGGTGTGAAATTCACAGAAAGAAATTTTGAAAAAAGTGGCGTTTTTTCTTAACTTTAACAACCCAGGACAGCGATTGCTCAGCCAGAAACCATCTTCTCGGTTGAAATTGTCTTTTTGTTTGTATATGTGGATAGCCTCATGAAAGAATCTCTTCTGGCTTAGCAATCATTGGATGTGATTAACCATTTCGGGTCTTAATTGATTGTGTTCACGCTAACGGTGACTTTCAGACCGCATTCCATTCTCCTTCTCTCCCCCCTCCTCCGTTCCGAGCATAGATGGACTCGTCCGTCTGAACGACCGCTAGTTGCTGTCCGTGGTGCTGACGTTAAGAAAAAAACGCCACTTTTTCAAATCTTCTTGCTGTGGTTTTCACACCTGGCGATGATTGCCTGTGTTGCAATAGAAACGTCGTGAGAATTTTATAGTTTTATTTTTATTATTTTATTATTTCCTTTCTACGTGACTTTACCGAAAGAGCCAAGAATATGAATCCCTGCAGTCAGGAAAGCTTTAAATCGAAATTTAATTGCACCATTACTATAAATTCCCTAACATCAGAACCATAATCTTCATTTAGGCTGGAGGGATCCGATGAGCTATGAATCTCTTCTTTACAGATGTCCAGTTCGGGCTGGTTACATGTAATTGCGGTATTGCTATCAATATCAGCAGGAATCCGCGAAACTTCGGCGAGGATTTGGGCAGTCCTCGATTTACGAAGGGAATCTGTTCTAACGACATACAAGAGAAAAACAAAGATCCCCCGTGTAGCCTTGGTAGACTGTCGGGGCAAGTGCTGTTAGTGAGCACCTATGAAGGCCGGCACGGCACACGAGGGGGTGGGTACCATGCCCGGCCACCTTTGTCTCCCCAGTAGCGATGTTTACACACCACACCAGGTACTCATTTCAGGCTGAGTCGACCTAGGGGAGGCCCAGAACGCATTAAGATAATCCTCACTGGTGTTGGCCTTGAGCGAGAATCAAACTCGGGTCGCTGGGTTCGTAGAGCAGCGCGCTAACGTCTTCATTACAACAAAGCGCTCACAACTACACTACTGCTCCCGACCCAACTTTCACGTACACACAAAAAAAGACAAAGATCCCCCTATAGCCTTAACAGACTGGTGGGGCAAGTGCTGTTAGCGAGCAGCACATCTGAAGGACCGAATGGCACACGAGGTGGGTGGCCAGCACCACGCCCGGCGACCTTTTTCTCCACAGTGGCGTTGTTTACACACCGCACCAGGTAGGCATTTCAGACTAAGTAGACCTAGGTGATCGGGGATAATCGTCACAGCTGTTAAGGCACATTCACATGCACACAGACTAAGATCCCTCACATAGCTTTAACAGACTGTTGGGGCGAGTGCAGTTAGCGAGCAAATATGAAGGCCGACACGGCACACAAGAGGGTGGGTGGCCAGCACCACAGCGGACCGCCTTTGTCTCCCAAATGGCGATGTTTACTGGTACTCATTTTAGGCCGAGTCTTCAGTGCAGGTGTTCCTCAGGCGGGTGCTCATACGTCGGGTGTTCGTAAGTCGAGGGTTTCCTGTAATTTTCATTTTACGGTCCAGCTGATTTTAACTAGAAACTGATAACCTATGGCAGATAGCCTCTAAACTAGCTTAAAGAAAAATCTGTGGTTCATGTGGTGGATGGAGCTGAACAGGGCCAACTGTTGGAGGGGCGATTCCAAGGCAAGGAGTGAGGCCAGCCTCTGGAGAGGCAAAAAGGGAGACATGTGTGAGTTATGGCACAATTAGCAGGCAACAAAGTCAACGTGAACATTCTACAGGTTTATGCTCCAACAGCAGATAAACAAGATCATGAAATCGAATCGTTCTATGAGCAACTAACCAACACGCTGAAGCCGCTGAAGAAGCAAGACATCACTATAATCCTCGGCGATTTCAATGCCAAGGTTGGCCACGGTCGAATGCAGAACATTGTCGGAGAACACGGACTAGGAACAAGGAATGAACGAGGCGACAGACTGGTTCAATTCTGCCAAGAAGAACGTTTCAGTATTGCTAACACGTGGTTCCAATTACCACCTCGACGACTGTACACGTGGACCTCGCCGCAAGACTCCGACAACAACATCGTCAGGAACCAAATCGATTATATCCTAATTAACATCAGGTTTAAGTCCAGTGTGATTACAGCAAAAACCTACCCTGGAGCCGATATATCGTCAGATCATAACCCAGTAACAGCTACAATAAGACTCAAATTGCGATCAATACAATGTACAAAGACGAGACGAACAGACCTGGAGAAACTGAAGAACAGCGCCGATAAAAGACAAGTACAGCAACATCTCAACGATAGCATCCGCTCAATAACAACAGAAACAGCAGATGTTCAGGAGTACTGGCGCTCGTTCAAACAATGCATCACAGAAACAACAGAAGTCATGCTGGGACATCAGCCACCGAAAAAGAAACAACGATGGATGACACATTGTATTCTCGATCTAATGAGCCAACGAAGAATGTACAAAAACAACAACTTGGAGAAGTACAAACAAATGCAACAGAAGATCAGAGAAGCAATCCGACATGCAAAAGAAAAGTGGATGGAAGAACAATGCGCCGAGATTGAAGAACTAATTAAAAAACATGACAATTTTACTCTGCACAAGAAGCTCAAAGAAGCTGGTAACATCTACAGACCAGCCCCAACAGCTACCTTGTATGCGGACAACAACCAACCAATCCTAAATAAACAAGAAAAAATGGACACCTGGACAAACTATATACACAAGCTCTATGGCGCCATTAGAACACCTGCAGAAAAAGACCAACAGATATCGAAAGACGCTCTACACATTTTAACATCAGAAGTAGAATATGCAATCAAAACAGCTAAGTCAGGCAAAGCGTGCGGGCCCGACACAATCCATGTAGAATTGCTCAAACTATTAGACAGTAACAACATACGACAACTGACTAATTGGTACAATCAAATATACAATGGCAATAAAATTCCATCCGACTGGCTACAATCCATCTTTGTGGCCATACCAAAGAAAGCAACAAGCCGGAAATGCGAGGACTACAGACTGATAAGCTTGATGAGCCACGTGCTGAAAGTCTTCCTGAAGGTGATCCAACAGCGCATACGCTCCACATGCGAAAATGCATTGAAGAACACACAGTTTGGCTTCTGCAAAGGACTAGGCACAAGAGAAGCAATCTTCTGTCTACAGATACTACTACAGCGATGCTACGAACATCAGAAAGAAGTGTACATCTGCTTCATAGATTACGAGAAAGCCTTTGACTCAGTCGACCACGACCGACTAGCAGCTCTATTAAAACAACTGGGACTAGATAAAAACGACATCAACTTCATCATTGCTCTTTATTGGAAGCAAACAGCCCAACTCCGATATGACAACGAATTGACAGACCCAACACCAATACAAAAAGGTGTACGACAAGGCTGCCCACTTTCACCCAGTCTTTTCAACATCTACTCGGAGCAGATTTTTGATCGAACACTAGCAGATAGAAACATTGGTATTAAAGTCAATGGACAATACATCAACAACATCAGGTATGCCGACGACACTGCACTGCTGGCCGATTCGGAACAAGACCTACAACAAATCTTGGACGAGGTTGCCACAGAGAGTCAAATATGGGGCTTACGAATTAATAAAAAGAAAACAAAGGTTATGAAGGTCAGCCGAACTACAAGCGAAATAACAATCAAGCTTGGTAGCGAAAAATTGGAACAAGTACACCGATTTAAATACCTTGGTGTAATCATTGACGATCAGTTGAACCATGAAGTCGAAATCAAGAGCAGAATTGAACAAGCAAGGCAAGCATTTATTAAATGGAAAACACTCCTTGCAGACCGCAACTTGAGTACATCACTGAAACTGCGCACACTGAAATGCTACATCTGGTCAATTTTGCTGTACGGAGTTGAGACGTGGACACTGACAACAACAGCAACAAAAAGGCTCGAAGCTTTCGAGATGTGGCTGTATCGAAGAATGCTGAAAATCCCATGGACAGCCAAAACCACCAATACACAAGTTCTGCAAGATATGGGCACTGACAGGCAACTGCTGAAGACCATCATTAGCAGGAAGTGTTACTACCTAGGCCACATTGCCCGAAACGACCACAAATACCAGCTATTAAAGCTAATCCTGGAAGGAAAAATCGAAGGGAAAAAACGACCAGGACGGCCAAAAACGACATGGCTCAGTAACATCAAAACATGGCTACAATTAACAACAGCACAAACTCTACACGCCGTGCTAGACCGGGACCAATATCATCGTGAAGTCGCACACGCCGTTAGGCAGCACTAAAGAAGAAGATGAATCGGTTTACATAAGCCGGTGTTTTTCGCAGCATTAATTTGAGTAGTTCTCAAAGAATATAATCGGAAGATAACTTATTTTGACCGTATTAATCCAGCTGGCTATGGTATTAAATGTGAACTTTGTACGACGTATGAATTTTATCTCAGAATTTAAAAAATATATATAATCCAGTGCGTGACACAGGTCGGGTGTTTGATGGCAATCTGAAACACCCACCATAATCACCCATGGGGGTCTTTGGAATTGCACATTGCCTATGTTATGACTCTTGACCTCGATTAAAAAAACAAGTCACGTGCTGCAGTGCAATGACAACTCAGTGAAAATTCGTAAATAACAAACTGTGGTCTTAAAAGTATTTATTTTTTAATACGCGACATCTGGTCAATTGCTCTTCTTCATAGCACGTAAAGCCAACACGTGCGTCAACAAAACTGCCGAAGCAGCCCCTGCTGGACTAAACGCGCTATTGTGCCACGGAGACAATACGCATTAGACGGCCAAAAGCGAGTGGTGTCAAGTATGATCGTGATTATTATGAGGCTTTTCGATTTAAAGCTTTCGTGACTGCAGGGATTCATCTTCTTGGTTCTTTCGGTGAAGTCACGTAGAATGGAAATAATAAAATAATAAAAATAAAACATAATCAAATAATTCTCACGACGTTTCGGCCACAACGCAAGCAGCCGTCCTCAGGTGAAGAACAGGTCTGTCGAGAAGACAGCGTCTGAATGAAACACCCCAGGCTTGGAGCGTATATTTAAGCTGGTGTTGGAGGGGGAAGAGCGCCTTGACAAAATAATTTGCATATCAAGAGGAATTTAGCATATTTATGGGAAATACAGATGTAGTGGTGATACGCGCTGGGGTAGGGATCGTGTGTCAGCGTGTAGTGATTGGCTGTGTGTGATGGTGACGCGCGCTGACGGTGGGGGATCAGGGGTCAGCGCGGGGTCATGGGTTGTGTGGTGGTGATTGGCTGTGTGCCGGTGACGCGCTCGAGAGGGAGTGATCGTGTGGCAGCGCGGCGTGATTGGTTGTGTAGTGGTAACACGCGCTGGGGAAAACGGATCGTAGGAACAGCGCGGCGTGATTGGCCAACTAAGGAGCGATGCTCACGTCGAGGTCCGCATACACTCCGTCTCCCGTGAGTGGGGACTATATAAGGGGATGCGCACAGACGCACGGGGAGAGAGTACCAGCGAAGACGGAAGACGGAGGAAGAGGCGGAACCCTGGGACCCGGGGCCGAACGTCCGTGGGAGAGCCGGCTCGTGGGACTCGGAGGTGGTGGCCCACGCCCAAGCCGGGGTGGGCCTGTAGGTTTCACGGACGTTACGGGGCCAAGTGAAGTGTGTGTAGCCGGAGGAGTAGAAGCTACACGAGTCAAGCGAAGTGTGTGTAGCTGGAGGAATAGATGCTACACGAGTCAAGTGAAGTGTGTGTAGCTGGAGGAATAGATGCTACACGAGTCAAGTGAAGTGTGTGTAGCCGGAGGAATAGTAATTACACGTGTCGAGTGAAGTGGGTGTAGTCCGAGGAATAGAGACCACTCGTTGTATAGTGACAAGTCAAGATTTAATAAAAAGTGTGTTACCCGTCAAGGAGTTTCCTGCCGTCATTCAAATACTTCAACTGGCGTCAGAAGTGAAACAGTCTTCCAAGCATGGATACAAGGAAGACCCGTCGGACTCACGAGATTGACCGCGAGGATAACCTTGACGACTCGGGCCAGCTGGCATCGGGGGGTGAGGAAGAAGAAATGCCGACGCCGCAGGATCCGCTGAGGGTACCGGACGAGCGATTGGGGACCGAAGCCGTGCTCCGCGAGGCGCATTCCCGTCTGGCGGAGCTGCTGCTCGCCGCCGCGTCCATCCTGGCGGAGATCAGCACGTCGGGAGGAGCGGGGACGTCGGCGGACATTCAACAGGGTCGCCCCGCGGATTCCCGCCAGAATGACTGGGGGATTCCCGCCCTTTCTACTGCGCGGCCATCTTTTGGCGGGAACGGCGAGCACCACGTGGCGGCGGTTCTCCAAGCGCGCCCGCTTACGTCATCAACGCGCGCTGCGGACCGCCATCAGACACCCGCCATTGGGGCCGCCATCTCGCACACCGACGGAGCGGCGGAGAGGAACCACGAGGCAGAGGACGCCTTCATCTTTCAACAGCGCCTTCCAACATTGTCAGCCTTCAAGGCGGATGGTGGGGATTGGGCCCAATTCCAGCGCAGATTTCTGGCGCATCAGGAAATGTCCGCCTGGTCCGACGCTACGGCGCTGCGGGCACTGCCTGCCATGTTGGACGACAACGCGCTCGCAGCCTTCACGTCAGCACGGAGGTCCGACCGCTCCACGCTTAAGGCCGCGTTGGGTCTCATGGCCAGGGTCTACGGACCTCCCTCGGCGTGTCGCCATCATTTTTACGCAAGGCGGAAGGCAGACACGGAGACCGTGCTCGCCTACCGGACGGCGTTGCTGGCTCTCGCCGACGCCGCGTTCCCTCGTATGGACGAGGAGGGCCAGGACGCGATGGTCTTGGAGCAACTGCTCAAGTTGGCGCAGGACCTGGGGGTCCCCATCAACACGGCCGACGAGATCGATATTTCTTCCTTGCGGGTCGCAACAAGTATACAGGCGCACGAGGTCCTTCAACGTAAACAGGGAGTCGTCTGCAACGCTGCCGTGGCCTCAGCTCCGGGCCCGGTGGTCACCGAACCCCAAGTTGTCAGCCCACGAGAGGAGGCGTTCACCACGGGACGACCGGGGGACTGGAGGTCGGGGGGTCGTTCGCCTCTGCGATCGGCCCGCAAGCTGGAGCAACCGAGATCTCCGACGACCCTCATCACGTGTTATAACTGCGGCCTCCGGGGCCACGTGGCGTCCGGTTGCCGCGCTCCACGTCAGCGCGCCATTTGACCTCGGCTGGACGACGACCAAGGCCCCAAGTCGTCCCTACTAAACCCGGCAAGTCGCGGCACCTCACATGCTCGGCCTACGTGCACGACACACATGGGCCGTCGCGTTGCAGTAGAGGAGAGCCGGTTAGGGTTCGGGAATTCGGTTCGGCGAGGGGGGTTCGGCCGGGACCGGGGGGACATTAAATGGTCGGAGTTGGGGCACAGAATAGTGGCTGCCTCGGCGGGATCATCCGTCGTTACGGGATTCATTGATGGGGTCGAGGTCAGGGTGTTAGTGGACACGGGGGCGTCGGCGACTATTATATCGGACCTCATTTACAACATTCTCCCCGTCCAATGTCGACCGCTGCTCCCAGTGGACGTGCCATTTTTCGCCGCTAATGGGGGATCGTTGGGCATTATCGGTCAGATTAGGGCGTCCATTTGCATTGGAGATATAAAATTGTCGGGACCCGTTTTCGTTTCTTCTTCCTTGGCGGTTCTTTGTCTATTGGGCACAGCTTTTTTGGCTAAAATGCCCATTAAAATTCTCATCGATCAGCGTTGCATTGAACTACCATCAGGTCGCCGTATTTCATTTTTGACGAACCCTACTGAAATTCGGACGGCGTGCGCTACGATACAAGCGTTAGTGACACAGACCGTGCACGTGCCCCCGGGTTCACAGATGTTAATTCCCCTCCGGTTGCGGAAACCGTGGGTGGGGGAGACCTCGGAACAAGGCATGCTGTTGGGTCCTTCAAATAGGGCTGTCGGAGGTCTCGATTTGTCGGTGGCTCACACTTTGGTTCGGGCTGACAAGGACCCGTTTGTGATGGTTTTAAACGCTGGGTCGCGGCCGGCCGTTATTCAGCAGGGCACTGTGCTAGCTCACGCGGCACGGGTCCCTGCGGAAGAGCGGCTGGTTGTGCAGGTTGATCCGAGCCCCACGCGGAACATTACAGTGAGGGAGGACCTTGTATGGGTTGATTCGCTGTGCGCGGACTCGAACGATTTGTCAACGGTACAGTTGGGTGCGCTGCGGGTGTTGCTGATAGAGTTTTCTGATGTGTTTAGTAAGCATAAGTATGACATTGGGTGCACGAACCTGTTACGCCACCATATTGAAACGGGCGATGCGGCACCGGTCAGGCAAAATCCCTTCCGACTGAGTCCTGCTGAGAAGGAACACGTTCAGTCGGCCGTCAACGATATGCTGGAAGCCGACATTATTTCGCCTTCTTCCAGTCCTTGGGGAGCACCTATTGTGCTGGTTAAAAAGCAAGACGGGTCCTTGCGATTTTGCGTAGATTTCCGTCGCCTGAATAAAATCTCTGTGGCTGACACGTATCCGCTCCCCAGAATGGACGAGTCCCTCGATGCATTGTCTGGTGCGCGATATTTTTCGATTCTTGATTTATTATCGGGATTCTGGCAGTTGCCACTCGACGACGAGTCTAAACCTAAGACAGCGTTTCGGACTCCAGGGGGCCTGTTCCAGTTTAACCGGTTACCCATGGGACTTCATTCCCTCCCGCGACGTTTCAGCGCCTTATGGAGTTGGTTTTGTCGGGCTTGCCATGGGATACGTGCTTGATTTACCTTGACGATGTCATTGTTTTCAGTAAGACGTTTGAGGAACACCTCCAGCGATTGAGAGGGGTGTTCTTGAGAATGCGATCGGCTAATTTAAAGTTTAAACCGGCCAAATGCCACCTTCTTCGTAAGCCCGTTAGATACTTGGGCCACATTGTCGACTCTTCGGGGATCTCTACCGATCCCGCGAAGACGGACTGTGTCAGTTCATGGCCGACGCCCACGTCAGTTTCGGACGTGCGCAGTTTCATTGGGTTTGCTTCTTATTACCGCCGATTGGTTGAGCATTTCGCCACCATTGCAAAACCCTTGCATGCTCTAACGGCAAAAGGAATCAAGTTCCGATGGGGACCGGAGGAGGAGGCTGCGTTCTGCTCCCTCCGGGACGCCTTGGTGGGTGCCCAACCCTTGCGTGATCCTGACTTTGCGAGTCCCTTCTTGCTAGACACGGATGCTAGCAACACGGGCATTGGGGGGGTGCTCTCACAAGTCGTTGGAGGAGTCGAAAGGGTGGTCGCCTATGGTAGCAGGGTATTGTCACCGGCGGAGCAGCGCTACTGCGTCACTCGTCGCGAGCTGCTTGCTATTGTTTTTTTTGTACAACAGTTTAGACCGTATCTCTATGGCCGTCACTTTACGGTCCGGACGGACCACGCGGCGCTTCAGTATTCATTCAGGGTCGCCCAATCCTCGGGCCAATTGTCACGGTGGTTGGAAGTCCTCCAGGACTATCAGTTCACGACTACATACCGTAAGGGGTTGCGCCACACAAACGCCGATGCCCTGTCGCGATTGTCGCCTTGTCACAAATGTGCGTGCTTATCGGGATCGGCGCGCTGTAAACCGACAGTTCGGGAAGGTAGGTGGGCGTTGGTTGTGACCGCGGGTGCACCGATTGGGGATGTTCCCACTACCCCTGAGGGAGAGGATTCGCTACTCTCACTGTCGCTGATTGAGTGGGGCCGTCTCCAAATGGAAGACAGCTAGCATTGCGCCGCAGGGTGGGGGGTCCCGAGGAGGGCCGGGAGCGAACTGGCTCCTGGGTACTTAAGCAAGGCCTATTAATGAGATGAGATAGTTTGTCCCGGCGGCACGCACTTGTGGTGCCTTCCGCTGTGAGGGGGAAAGTTGTCCTGGCCGCACATGAACGCCTCTTGCATTTGGGAGTAAACAAAACGCTTGCTCTGCTTCAGCGTGACTATTATTGGCCGGGGATGGGGAGTGACGTGGTAAATATTCTAAAGGGATGTGTTGATTGCGCCAGACGGAAACCACCGCCCGTGGCATCTAATCCACCGCTGCAATCTATTCAGGTCTCGCGCACTAACGAGCTCGTTGCGCTCGATATTTTGGGGCCTTTTCCAGTCACGCCTAGGGGTAATAGGTACCTGTTGGTGGGTGTCGAATATTTTACCCGGTGGCCTATGGCGTGGCCACTCGCCAACCAGTCGGCGGCGGCTGTGACGGACGCCTTTGTCCAGGGCTACGTCCTGGACAAGGGGGCTCCCGAACGCTTGCTGACCGACCAAGGGAAATTTTTTTCAAGTAAATTGCTGCAAGAGGTGTGCGACCTATTGGGTACTAAGAAGGTGTGTACCTCCCCGTACCACCCACAGACGGACGGGATGGTGGAGAGACTCCACAGGACTTTGACTTCTATGCTGTGCCAGCAGGTGTGTGAGGCACATGTTGATTGGGACCTGCAGGTCCCGGGGGTCCTCGCCGCGTATAGAATGGCCCCCCATTCAGCAACGGGATTTTCCCCATTCTATCTGATGTACGGTCGGGAAGCCGACCCGCCCATGGAAACGCAGCTGGGCCTGTCCGCACCACGAACAAATTCGAAATTGGCAGCACATATTAAATTTAATATCCATAAGCTGACAGAGGCAAGGGAGGCCGCACGGCTTAATTCGCGGGCTAGCCAAATTGCAAACGAGCGGTTGCGTGCACGGAAGGTGTCCGTGCACGACTGGAAACCTGGTGATAGGGCCTGGCTGCATTGCCCTCAGGCACCTTTGGCTACGTCGCCTAAATTGTTGAAGCCATGGCGGGGACCCGTGGAGGTCGTGCGGGTTGCACGCCCCCAGTGCGTTCAAATAAAATGGGGAAAGCGTCGTTGGTACGTCCACCCCTCCCGACTGAAACCGTTCTCGCCTCCATATGGCCTCCCTTTGTGTCGTGAGGGCCGAGCATGTGACGTGACCGACGACCCAAGGGGGGAAATGTCTCTGCCTGATCCTCACGTGTCTCCGCCTGATCCGCTCCCAGGTGTCTCGGAACTGACAGCTGCCGACCACCGGCGGCCGGATCTCCGCGGCGCGACCGGTCATTCCAGGCCCGATCCGCGCCGTCCAGAGCAGCCGGAGCCACCGGACGGTCGTCAGCGTCCCATCCCATACGATGGACCGGCCAGGCGGATTCGCGCTAGGTCGCGCTACTTGTTATGATCTACCGATTGAGGAGTCGAGGCGGCCGGAGCGCCTCGTCACTGCATGTAGTCGCAGAGACACTGGACGCGTTCATTTTCTGGAATTCGCTTTTATTGTGTTGTTCGTCGGGCTGTACATAGCTTCTTATCTGGGTGTTGTGTGTGTTGTTGTTGACTTTTATTGCGTTGGTTGTCGATTTGTACATAAGTTGTTGTTGTTGTTGTGTTGTTGTTGTTGCATTACGGGGCACACTGGGGGGTGGGGTTTTCTTGTGTTGACGTTGTGTTGTGTTGTTGTTTAGCAGCCGGGCCGGCTGCGAGCTATGTGGGAGGGGGTGATGTAGTGGTGATACGCGCTGGGGTAGGGATCGTGTGTCAGCGTGTAGTGATTGGCTGTGTGTGATGGTGACGTGCGCTGACGGTGGGGGATCAGGGGTCAGCGCGGGGTCATGGGTTGTGTGGTGGTGATTGGCTGTGTGCCGGTGACGCGCTCGAGAGGGAGTGATCGTGTGGCAGCGCGGCGTGATTGGTTGTGTAGTGGTAACACGCGCTGGGGAAAACGGATCGTAGGAACAGCGTGGCGTGATTGGCCAACTAAGGAGCGATGCTCACGTCGAGGTCCGCATACACTCCGTCTCCCGTGAGCGGGGACTGTATAAGGGGATGCGCACAGGCGCACGGGGAGAGAGTACCAGCGAAGACGGAAGACGGAGGAAGAGGCGGAACCCTGGGACCCGGGGCCGAACGTCCGTGGGAGAGCCGGCTCGTGGGACTCGGAGGTGGTGGCCCACGCCCAAGCCGGGGTAGGCCTGTAGGCTTCACGGACGTTACAGGGCCAAGTGAAGTGTGTGTAGCCGGAGGAGTAGAAGCTACACGAGTCAAGCGAAGTGTGTGTAGCTGGAGGAATAGATGCTACACGAGTCAAGTGAAGTGTGTGTAGCTGGAGGAATAGATGCTACACGAGTCAAGTGAAGTGTGTGTAGCCGGAGGAATAGTAATTACACGTGTCGAGTGAAGTGGGTGTAGTCCGAGGAATAGAGACCACTCGCTGTATAGTGACAAGTCAAGATTTAATAAAAAGTGTGTTACCCGTCAAGGAGTTTCCTGCCGTCATTCAAATACTTCACAGATATGGGATTAGTACTACTTGTGAAATGCGTAGGAGGTGGGCGGGGGGTTTCAAAGTCATATTATGCCCGTGCATTATGCAGGATTAGCAGCATCAAAGGGAGGGGATAGGGGTAGCATTAATAAAGGGAAGGAATGTTAATAGTATGTAGCTGCAGTAACTAAACCACCACGTAAAAAACTAAAGTATAAACTACATAGTATCATCAGTATACTAAATATACTCTCCAATAAGCTGAGCTACTAACAGTAAGTAATACATTACAATTCTATGTCGCAAAAAATATAATATGCTTCCAGCTAAACTTTTTTCTCTTACATCACACGGGTCTACCCCGTACTATATACTGCCATAGACAAACCCAACATTAAATTATATACTGTATTACTATACACCACCCTATAACTTCGACTATACATTGTAATATTACACTATGTATTATTCTACACATCCTACTGTATATCACACTGCTGTATATTCACTATACAATTACGATACTATATGCCAGTTTTTACAGTATAATCCCAATTGAGTAATGTGTACTTTATATCAGAATATATCACACTACAGTATATATTTTGCGTGACAACTTGGACTCATTATCTTGAAGTTAGCGGGGGTGGGGCGTCTTTGCTTATTAGCATCTTTAGTATCTTGCGATTCACCAACGTTGGTTGGGGCAAGCCTGACTACTGATGAGACGCTGAATGTCGAAGCGAGCCCATAGCTTGCTTTGTATTGAACTAATACTGCTGACTTTAAGCACTCCAAGAAGACCGTGGGGCTGATGGGATAAAAAAAAACATTGATTTTGTTGTTTTATGCGATGAGACAGATACAGGATTGTGAATGAGACGTGTTTTTTGTCAATGTTATGGACGAATAGGTGAGAATGGAGTGAGTGTGTGCGAGTGAATGGCAAATGCCTGGAGTGTTTGGTTCGGATCAGGTGAGTGGTGTGTGGTGGTTGATGAGCATATCATGTGTGTGCCAGGTGAATGATATCTGGTGAGTGGTGAGGGCGATAAGTCAGTTGTCATGCATGTGAGGTCACGCCACCTTATCCGTCCCCGAGTGTGTCAATAATAATAATAATAATGTCAACTTTCAACACGCCGCTACCGCACATCACTCGCTCGCTCTCGCAGAGAGGACAACGACTCTGAGGCGCGAGGAGGAACCACGGATGAGCGGGAAGGCAGCAGCCAGGCGACTAGTCGGCGCCAACGATTGCCCAAGCTCTGCGGTCCTCTACAATTTGAGGTGGTGTGGGCCAATCAATGTGGGAGGAAACCGGAGCACCTGAAGAATAACTAAACAAAAAAATGTTTACCAGGTAAAGTTCACTCAGCTTTGCAGCTCTTTTTTCAGAAACGACCTGGCCCCAAATGATAGCTCAACGAAGTGGCGTATCTTGTGGAAATTTATAGCAGTCAAATACTCAAAACGCTCGTTTATTCTCTATCTGAGGAGGTTAAAACCGGAGGACTCGGAAAAAATAAACGCGACCACGGGGAGACAGAGACATGCAAACTCCAAATATACAGCAGGCGTCTGGGTCGGGATCGAATCCACGACCTCCTGTATACCAGGCGTTGAAGGTAACATCTCACCACCGTGGTGCCCATGCGTGCGAAGGGGGCCAACACTCAATCCCATGCAGTCCACATTCTTTCTGTACCGCCTTCTCCTGGCATAGCCAGGGTATGGCACCTCCTCGACGCCCATGGCAAGGGAGTTTCACAACATCGAAGTGCGGTGATCCATTCGCTGCTGCCTCCACAGTGCTGCAGCCACGTGCAGCAGCGTCGCCGCCACCGCCCAGCTTTTGTTGTGTGCGTGTCTACACAGGAGACGGTAAAAAAAACGAGGCATAAGCAAACAATAAATGCAATTGTAAATTCTGAATTGTGACGAATTGAATTATTGGTGGGCTACATAACTGCGTGCCTAGGAACCATCCGCCAGCAGCAGGTCTACCGATGTTTTCAATACTCTTAGTTCTTTCGGTAAAGTCACGTAGGTAAAAATAAATTAAAAATTAATAATTATTTTTAGGTAAAAAAACATGAAATTTCAATTAATAATTCATTTTAATTTCATTTTTTACCTACGTGACTTTACCGAAAGAACTAAGATTATGAATTCTTGCAGTCACGAAAGCTTCAAATCTAGATGTTTTCAATCTAAGTTTATACTAATGTTTTACATTTCCATGCATTTGTTTCCTTCTTCAGCACGCAGATGCTGATACATTAATCGAGAGATCATATGTCATTGTCTTCCTCGTCCAAGTATTAGCTACACTCATTTGATATATCGGTGTGTCTGATCCATACGTCACAGCAGGTGATAGATGCACCGTTTGTAAACGTGATTCCCTGAGCACATAGCTACGTCGATATTCAGAATTACTTCCATCTAACGTCGTCCCCCTCTCTTTTGTCCTGGCTATGATTCCGGTCTGCCTTCAATAACTCCCCTAGGTACTGTTTACATGTGAGCATGTACTTTCCAGTTCCTCCAACATTGATTTCATAGGGAGCTACAATGATTTTACAATATTTTTCCACGGAAACTTTCATCACTCTACATGGTGAATAGGCCTGATTAGTTACGTCTTCATGCTACGTATATGGTACAGTATTGGCATGAGGTGGATGTGACTGTGATTCTCGTATTGTAAAATGTTTTAGCACTAAAGTCAGGACTGGAATTAGGAATGGACGATCGGGGCGGCTACGCACGGGCGAAAATCTGTAATGGAAAATAATGAGGGCATCGACATGGGCAAATAGGTGGGGAGAGAAAGACACGGAGAGAAACAAACACAGCGAAAGATAGACACAGAAATAGTCAGTGAGAGACATAGGAGTACAGTGAGAAACAAACACACAACAACAACAACAAATGCCATACGCAACTAAGTGGCGGTTACGTCACCACGACGCTTGTATCAGGCTATATGCACCTTGAGGCCACGTGAAGTGTCGAACGCCCGCTGGCATGAGGTCACGGGGCAGACCCAGATGCCACGGGTCGACTGACTGAGACGACTGGCTGATGCACCACCTGTGCCCCCTACTGTGCCAACTTGCTGTGCTTTAGACACCCGGCACTCCGCGCATTGTTGTGAGCGTCGCTCCTCCGCCCTCCTTTGTTGTTGGAGGGCGACTGCATCCAACTGCACAGTAGCGTCCTTCACGAGTCTCCTCCACAGAGGCCGATCTTGACACCGCTGGTACCAGTCATCGGCAAGTCCACTCACCTCCACATCCTCCTATACCACATCACTCCATCTTTACTCTAGCCCGTACCGCGCCCGTTTCACCCCCTCGATCCGTCTGAACAAAAGCTGTTAAGGCATGTGGTGGCTGGGCATGCGGGCGACATGATCCAGCCAACGCAACCTTGCCTGCCGGAGGAGCTCACCAATGGGACTTTGTCCACATCTTTCAAGGAATTGTGAGCTCCTCACACAATCCAGCCTGGTTAAACCCAGGATGGATCGTAGGCAGGCCAGAAAAAAATGTGTCTAACCGGCTAAGATGTTCCATTAAGGGTGTCCACGTTTCGCAAGCTTAGAGAAGGCAGGGAATGACCGTGGCTGAGAAGACCTGAAGCTTTGTGTGGAGTGATAGACCAGGTAGCTTCCAAACAGTGATATGCAACCAATGAAAAGATAATGCCGCTCGACTAATTCGGAGTGAGACCTCTGCTGTTAAACCGGAGACGGCCATGAGCACACTGCCCCACCTCTTAGTGGCAAGCTCCAGGTTCAGCAGCAGAGCCTCCAACTCCTCCTCTGAGTGAGCAGCAATTACACGGGCATCGATCAGCCTTCCATTGTATCTGTACCAAATGGAAATTCCTCCGGTACAGCATTGAAGGCTTCACGAACTACGTGGTCAAAATAGATGTTAAATAATGTGGGAGCCAGAGGACATCCCTGTCGCACCCCAAGGTGTACAGGGAATGGCTCTGACTCCCGGCCACGTAGTTTTACCCGGGCCCGCTCACCATCATGAAGGTCCTTAATGATTGTGAGCAGAGGGTTAGGGACTTCGAAAGCACGAAGAACTACACAGAGCCCAGGCCTACAAACACACACACACAAAGGGACACAGACACAGAGAAAAACCATCACGAGGACTCCGGTCATCCTCACAGTGGCTTTTGGCTGGCCATCGAACAAAGACAGTCACCGCATCGCGTGTTTTCTGATGCTGTTTTACGCCCGTCTGGAACGCTGTCCCGATATAAGGAAGCCACTGGAGGTATGCAATTTTAAATATAGATTGAAAACTCATTTCTTGAAACTTCTTTTTGTGTTTAGTAGGCTGTATTTCCCTCGCACCTCCGATTAGCACGGTTGGCTATCTACGGTACAAAAGAAGTTCCACATGTATATAGAGACAGACACAGAGATAGAAACATAAATACAGAAACATAGGGAGAAAGATACAGACACAGAGTGATACACAGACTGACATAGAAACAGATAGAGAAACAGAAATGTAAAGAGAGATGCAGAGAGAGAGAGCGACATACAAGGACAGACGGAGACCACCCTGTTGCTAGTGACCTCTATCCCTGCTGGTGACCTCTAGGGGTACATGAGGTTGTTTTTGTTTCCCAAGGCCACCAAACACATGAAGACTGTACCTGTCTAGAATGTTTCCTGTGTGGTATGCAGTCACATCCGATGACATGATTCCAAGCTTTCTCGCTATCATTGGTAGTGGGTGACAGACTGTCAGCGCAGCAGGTTCGCCGAGTGGTTGCACGTCACAGCAAAAAGGGCTTTGGTTCAATTACCGACTAGGGTGCCTTTCTGAGTGGAGTTTGTATGTTCTCCCGCTGTTCTGCATGGTTTCCGGCCATCGTAAAACTGGTATTGGCCAAACATCCAATTGCTGATAAATGACCTGCATGTTATTCCATTGTGATGACACACACAGCCACATCTCCCCTACTGCGATGAAAACTGGGCAATATGGCCCTCCTGTTAAAGAGTCTGGAGACTTAATGAGGCTTTGCTGGGTAAACAAACACGTGTAATACTACTAACTAGCAGGAACCCGCGGAACTTCCGCGTGGATTTTATGATGGGGAGCAGAGCGCTATTCAGGAGTAAACTCTTAAAATTTAACACACACTCACACTTTCACATGCGAACACAAAGACAAATATCCCCCTTGTAACCTTAGCATACTCTTGGGGCAAGTGCACTTAGAGAGCAACATCTATGATGGCCGGCACGGCACACGAGGTGGATGGGCAGCAATAGGTCCGGTTGCCTGTCTACCCAGTGGGGATGTTGACACACCGCACTCGGTGCTCAATGAAGATGAGGTTGACCTCGGGGAGGCCGACCTCAGCAGGAACCTGTGGAACTCCCGTGAGGATTTTGTGAAGAGGAGCGGGGCGCGACTTCAAAACTCCACTCGCATCACGATGTCCCCCAATGTCCTCCATCATCACCGCCCATCACCATTCCCTACCCAATCCCATCACACTGTACCCCCTCCACATCTCAGTTGCATACCTGTCAACCCATACGATTTACCTGTATTCTTGTATGGGGAAATTGAATTTCCAGGTCCATAAGGCGTAAAGCCCTTTTTTACGAGCAATTTTTTTCATGTACTATATATTACATATTCAATAATTATTTTTTATTTTTTGTCAATTTGTTTGTGTTTCTCCCTTTTGATGGGACTTTGTAGGATGAACGTTGAGATTTATAAGGGCACGGGGTGACTAATACTGTCTGAATTGGTCTGTAATAAGGTAGGCACTGATAAGGGGTTGACATGTATGCAGTTGCTTTCCCCATCAAACCTAAGCCACTCTCCCAATCAGCATGACCCCCATCCTTCATGCAATCACCCTCTCCAACCCCCACGAACATCACCAATCTCCATCACTCCATCCGCATCACCCGACCAACTCGAGTCCCATAATCACCATGAAGCTGGCCCATCACTGTAATCACTACCAGCATACATTTTGATTTAAAATATTTTCGTGAATGCAGGAATATATTTTGATTATTTCGGTAAAGTCACGTAGAAAGAAAGTAAATTAAATAATAATAGAATACGACATTTCGATTGCAACACAAGCAACCATCATCAGGTACGAATGAATGAGAAAACAAACATAGCAAACTTAGAAATATAATGCAATTAAAACGTCGTATTCTATTATTATTTAATTCATTTCCTTTCGAAATGACTTTACTAAAATAACTAAAGAGTAATTCCTGCAGTCACGAAGGCTTCAAATCTAGTTTAATATATTTTGAGCTTTTCTGAGTTCTTGGGGGTGGAGAAATCCCTCCGCTCATATAACAAAATGGGGCAAGGTGGGATTGACCCTGCTGGGCCTGTGGCACCTCAAATATTGGAGGAAATAGCCTTTACATTTTTACATGAAACTTTCGTGACTGCAGGAATGCATATTATATGGTTCTTTCGGTAAAGTCACGTTGATAGAAAAAATAATAACAATAACATAATTTTAAAAATAATTAAAATATCACGACGTTTTGATCGCAACACAAGCAATCGTCATCAGGAGAAAAAAAGAGGGGGAACGCTGCTGAGGGAGGCTGTTTATAAAGGTTTAGAGATGGGCTGGGCAGCTGTTAATGTAAGAGAGGTCTCCGACACCGGCAGTAGTTCTACACCAATCATAGCATTGCACCTCGCTTCACACATCAACACTGCTGACGGTGGAGGTGGACAAGAAAACACAAATCAAGTCATGACCCAGAGTGGTTGATGACATTCTTCGAATGATTGCTGTGGTTAAAACCGTCGTCTCGGTTGAAATTGTGTCTGGGTCTGTATATATGGATGTCTTCGTGAACGAATCTTTGTTGATAGCCAGTCGGCTTGCAAAGTACCATCGTCTTTGAGAAATCAATTTCATGTGAGCCAGCCGCATTAAAGTAATGATCAGCCACAGCAGAAGTATTGGTCCTGCTATGTTTCAGATCTGCCTTATGTTCACGAACACGTTTCGAGACATGTCGTTTGGTTTCCCCAATGTAACTGCTGCCGCAGATACAGCTTAGTTTGTAGACGCCTGGATATTGCATGTCAGGAATCTTGTCCTTCACAGATGGGTTCAAGTCACGAATTTTATGCACTGTGTTAAATCGGACCTGGATCTTGTGTTTGTTCATGATTTTGGAAATCTTTTTGGTTATCCCTGCGAAGTAAGATAAGGTGATGGTTTTCATTGGATCTTCAGATGGCTCCTTCCTCACGGTTGGGGTGATGGCTTTGTTGATTGCATAGTGTTTGAGTTCACTGGTCAGGTGTTCATGCTCGGAGATACATTGAGCTCTATGGTGTAGCATTTTGATGAGGCAATTCTTCTGGGATGAATGGTGGTGGGAATCAGGTTTTAGGTAGGCGTCAGTATGGGTTACTTTCCTGTTGACAGAATGGCTCCGAGCCATCTGGTCTCTTTTTGATTAGGACATTCAAGAAAGGTAGCATGCCATCCTTTTCTACCTCCATGGTGAATTTGATGGTTGGGTGTATGGAATTGATGTGGTTGAGGAATTGGTTAGAGCCGGTCGGCCATGTGGCTAGATGACAAACGTGTCATCCACGTACCACTTCCACAAGGACGGGCGTAGAGTGGATGCCTGGATGGCGTCCGTCTCAAATATTTCCATGAAAATATTGGCTACAACCAGAGAGAAGGGAGAACCCATTGGGTGCCTTCAGTTTTTTTGTTGTAAAATGATGGTGATAGCATTTGCTATTAAAATATGAAATAATTATTCTTTATTAGATGTTAAATAATGTTGAAGCCAGAGAACATCCCTGTCGCACATATACATACGCGCACACGAACACACACTCTCAGCAGTGATGTTAGGACTCATTACAGCTGGCTCCGCCAAACCAAATGGTTGGGTGGTTCGTATCGCCAGTGCAATTCGGCGTTGTCAAGCTGTTATTAAAAGTGTTTTTTTCTCACGGATTGTGTTATCTCTGTGTTGTCATAAATGGGGCTTTCGTTCACTGAGTGTCAACTTACAATGAGTTGGATCAATGAACGGGCCTCAGGCACACAACCTGTTCGTGAAGCGGGAACTGGCCGTAAAGTGTTATGACGGTGAGTTGCAAATATATATATTTATCGCAAGTTTGTATCTTCACGTTTACAGGGCATGTATACGTGACATATCACTCAGCAAGCAGCCACTCAGCCTGTGCGATGGCGCTAAGTAAAAAAATTGTTAATGAGCCCTGTTGCAAGAGGTAAATTTGCCTCTTGCCTGTGAGCTGCTGGTGTCAAAAATTTTACCGTGTGTAACCCGTTTGTGATGTATAACATTTTCCCACTCAAATTCGCAATGCAAAAAGAATAGCAATGCAAATTGCTACTCTGATTAGCACGGTTGGCTATGCGAAATAAATTCAACATACATACATACAAACGAACTCGAGTCAATGTGAATTATCAAGACAATTTATTTACAGTTGGTAATACATAACATAGGTTTCATGAGTTAGATTGCGTAAATATAAATGTGTCGCGGAACACGCCACTACCCGACACAGTAAGGTTTGTCACGTAAACAGAACATGCCAATTAATTACAAGTACAGCAGACCGGTGTGTTGGAGAGCAAATCCACAACATTTACAATCTGAATATGACGTTTGGCCAGTAATTACAAACAGCTTCATCAGGCGACCGGAGATTTGTGTATAAATCCTCCTGTTTCATTCCTTAAAGAGGGATAGATGTGATGACGTCACTTGTGAGCCCTTCTTGTGCGAAGGGGGAGGGGGTGGATTCATGTATGCATATGAATAACAATGGGGGTATCCATTGCCGGTTGGGTTATTGATATGTTAATCAACGTACATTGTGCATGAACATTATTCTTGTACCTCCTGTCGTTTGAGTGCAATAAAATAACAGCACCTGGTATTGTCTGCATACAGTTGATCCCCATTTATGTATGGTGACCTGTATAGGCATGCATTTAAACAATTATTTGAACATTCAATTCTGAGCAGCACTAAGGCTGTAGCTATCCGAATGGTTAAGATTATTTGTATTTAACACGTAGGCTTTCGCGACCAATATTATTCATAATAAAGGTTTTTTGGTTAGATCACGTTATTTATAAATGTGTCGTAACTCTCCACCAAAATTGATTCACGTTGACAAAAGTCAAATAGTTCACGACAATTTGTCTTTTGTCAACGTGACAATTTTTTACTGTTCAGCTGTGTCGGGTGGTGGAGGGTTACGACACATTTATAAATAACGCGATGAATCCCAAAAATCTTCATTATTAATTATTTGTATTTATCTCCATTTCGATAGATTCTCTAATTAGTCTTGGCCAGTAGTAACTAGTCTTGCACAGAACGTCAATGAGTGTCCTTGTTGGCATGCGTGTTCTAACACTGCTGACAGTTGTATTTGGGAGTATTTCATATTTCTTTGGTGTTAATTTAGTCTCGTGCTGATCATTCTTACTGTCTGCTCAACATAGCATTGGGCACAAGTGCAATTCATCCGTTATAGACCTTCTGTTAAATGCTTCGTTAATAAATCTTCTGACTCAGATGTTTTTTTTCTCCAAAAATCTCACTAGTTTATCCATTACTCCCACAATGTACGGTATTTTAAATATTTTTAATTAATAACACGAGTTAAACTGACCAAGTAATTCAAACTACTAAAATACCGTATATCAACTAGCCAGATTTTTGGAAAAACAAAACATCCGAATCAGAGTTGGCGCAGTACACAAAATACAAAAACGAATATCTGGTACTAAAGATGTTTTACCGAATCTTGATTTGAAGTTTTCGTGACTGCAAGAATCCACATACTCTTTGGTTCTTTCGGTAAAGTCACGTAGTTAGAAATAAAATAAAACAAATCACGACGTTTCGATCACAACACAAGCGAACTTCATCAGGTGGGACAACCACAGCAAGAAAATATTTGCTGAAGTGGGCGAGAGAGCTGCCGTGGCATGAGGTTATATAGGTAAGAAAGGGGGGGGGAGAAAGGGGGGAAAGAGAGATAGAGAGAGGGGGGGAGCGCTGCGTGAGTGCTCGGGGGAGAAAGGATGTGAGGCCAGAGGTGGGGGAGTGGGCAGGGCTGGAAGTGGGAGGCTGGGACAGCTGGGGATGCGGGGAGAAATTATCTCGGAAAAATAGGCAAGTACCCGGCAGATAAACATCCATAAAGAGTTAAGGTTTTACCTGGTTAATAACACCCTTCCAATGAGTGCTCCATTTGTATCCATCTTCTCGGTTGAAGTTATGTTTATATATCTGGATGGCTTCATGAACAAACGTTTTATAGTAGCCAGAAGGTTTGCAGAGTACCTTGGTCTCGGAAAAAAAACATTATCATGCGAGCCCACAGCATTATAACAAAGGTCAGCCATGGCAGAGGTATTGGTTTTCTGCCGTGTTTCAGATCTGCCTTGTGTTCGCGAACACGGTCCGAGAGATGTCGTTTCGTTTCCCCAATGTAACTGCTACCGCAAGTTTGTAAACTCCAGGATATTGCATGTCAGGAATCACATCCTTCACAGATGCGATTAGATAACGGATTTTGTGTACTGTATTGAATCGGACCTGGATTTTGTGTTTGTTTAAGATTTTCGAAATATTTTTGGTAACACCTGCTATGTATGGTAACGCGATAGTTTTGATCGGCTTCTCAGGGGGTTGTTTCTCCATGGTTGGAAAAACAGCTTTGGGAATAATGCGGTCCGAGTACCCATTCATCTTGAGGGCCTGGTGTATGTTTGTCTAAATAATCAAGTTCAAGACGGGGTAGTCTTATCCTCTCTGAGATTAGAGAAAGGCTAGCTCTGAATAAGATTAGTTTGGCGTTAGAAGTGACAGAAGCAGATGTTAGTGTAAGAGTATGGATGCCTGCAGTCACGAAAGCTTCAAATTAAGATTGAACCACCTCTACGGGTAGGGTTTTCACACATCTGTTAGAGCTTTTAACAGACTACGAGACAAGGTGGCTCACATGATCGAGTCTTTCACCTTTCTGAAGAGATGCTGCGACAACAAGGTAATACCGACCACATTTACACTGTGGTCGGTATTACCTTGTCACTACTCCTAATGCCAAACGGATCTAATTCAGAGCGAGCCTTTCTCTAATCTCAGAGAGGATAAGACTATTCCGTCTTGAACTTGATAATTTAGACAAATGTCTCCTACAATCACACTTAACATTAACAGATAAAATGTCCGCATTTGATTGGAACCTTGTAGATAACATGACTACTTATTCTGCCGCAACAATGTCCTCCAAATGTAAGGTTAACCTTATTGCTAAATTCAATAACTTGTCAAAAAATAAAAATCAGATCCACACATTAAAAAGCTAGATGTTAACAAGACTTATCAATCAGAGTAGCAGCACAATCTCCGATAGCCTAAAATCGGTACTAGCTAGAGGGATGAATTTTGCTGTCACCCCCAAACACATCCCAGTCGATTATATAATTGCCCAGGTAGATGTAGCCCTCAAATGCTTGGGGCACATCCCGACAGACGTGGCAACATCTGAAATTGCCACCATCCTTAAAAATGCTAAGAAACCCATTAGTAACATCACCAAAGACGAGCGCTCTGAACTCGCTAAATTGAAAAAGAGAGATGACATAGTCATCCTCTCAGCCGACAAGGACAATGCTCCTGTCATCATGGATAAAACCACATACAACAACAAAATCCAGGACCTTCCTAATGATGGAAGTTACACTAAAATCAACAAAGATCCTACCAACCGCCTGGGTACAAAAACCAACAATATCATTACCAGTTCAACTCCTCTAATAGAGCCATTCAAACGGCTCTCCCTAAAACCTTCTGCTACTAGACCACCCAGATTCTATGGTCTTTCAAAATTCCATAAAGAAGGTACTCCACTTCGGCCCATCGTTTCCACTATCAACTCACCTACATACAAACTGGCCCGTTGTCTGTCTGATACCTTGCTTCCATTCACGGGCAAGACCACCTCAGCAGTACATAACTCAGCTCAATTGGGCTCTCTAATCAAGAGCATTTCACTGTCCCCAGATGATTTGCTCGTCAGCTTTGATGTAGTTTCTCTGTTCACCAAGGTTCCTGCACCTGACACCTTAGCAATAATTGAAGACTTAGTCCAACATGGACTGAATCCTGATGTACATACTCTGGTTAGGCACTGCCTTACCAACACTTACTTCACCTGGAATGGTACTTTCTACAAACAAAATGAAGGTTCCCCCCCTTATCACCAGTGATTGCGAATGTTTTCATGGAGAAATTTGAAACAGATGCCATCCAGATATCCACCCTACGTCCTTCATTGTGGAAGAGAAATATAGACGACACTTTCGGTGTTTGGCCTGCCAGTATTGAACCAATTTCTCAACCACATCAATTCCATACACCCATCCATCAAATTCACCATGGAAGCAGAGAAGGATGGTAAGCTACCATTCCTGGATGTTTTATTTGAGAAGAGACTTGATGGCTCGTTGGGACACTGTCTACAGGAAAGCCACCCACACAGATTCCTACCTGAAACCGGATTCCCACCCCCATCCGGCACAGAAAAATTCTCATGAAAGCACTACACAATAGGGCCAACTGCATTTACGACCGACACCACCTAGCCAGTGAACTGGAACACGTACACCAGCCCTCAAGATTAATGAGACCGTATTCTCAGGTTTTTTCGGTAAAGTCACGTAGGTAAAAACATTAAAATTAATGAAAGTAAAATAAAACAAAACAAAAATAAAATTCACAATTTTATTTTACTTTCATTAATTTTAATGTTTTTACCTACGTGACTTTACCGAAAAAACCTGAGAATATGAATCATTGCAGTCACGAAAGCTTCAAATCTAGAATTAATGAGACCGCATTATTCGCCAAGCTGTTTCTCCAACCATGGAGAAACAACCCCCTGAGAAGCCGATCAAAACCATCACGTTACCATACATAGCAGGTGTTACCAAACAGATTTCCAAAATGTTAAACAAACACAAGATCCAGGTCCGATTCAATACAGTAGACAAAATCAGTGATCTAATCCCATCTGTGAAGGATGTCATTCCTGACATGCAATATCCTGGGGTTTACAAATCGAGTTGTACCTGTGGTAGCAATTACATTGGGGAAACGAAACGACATGTCTCGGACTGTGTTCGCGAACACAAGGCAGATATATAAACATAACTTCAACCCAGAAGATGGATACAAATGGAGCACTCATTGGAAGGATGTTATTAACCAGGTAAAACCTTAACTGTTTATGGTTTCATCATATCTGCCGGGTACTAGCCTATTTTCCGAGTTAATTTCTACCCGCATCCCCAGCTTTCCACTTCCAGCCCCGCCCACTTCCCCCCCCCCCACCTCCTGTCCTCTCTCCCCCGAACGCTCACGCAGCGCCCCCCCCCCCTACCCCATACCCCCCCCCCCTCTCTCTCCCCCTTTGCTGATCCCCCTTTTCTTACCTACATAACCTCTTGGCACGGCAGCTCTCTCGCCCACTTCAGCAAATGTTTTCTTGCTGTGGTTGTCCCACCTGATGATGGACACTTGTGTTGCGCCCGAAACTTCGTGATTTGTTTAATTTTATTTCTAACTACGTGACTTTACCGAAAGAACCAAAGAGTATATGGATTCCTGCAGTCCCGAAAGCTTCAAATCAAGATTAGGTAATACATCTTTAGTACCAGATATTAGATTTTGTATTTTTTGTACTGTACCAACTCTGATTCGGATGTTTTGTTTTTCCAAAAATCTGGCTAGTTGTTGTTCGATATTTTAGTAGTTTGAATTACTTCGTCAGTTTCAACTCGTGTTAATAATTAAAACTATTCAAAATACGTACATTGTGGGAGTAATGGATAAACTAGTGATATTTTTGGAAAAACAAAACATCCGAGTCAGATTTGGCATGGTACAAAACATACATAAATTAATATCTAGTACTGAAGATTTATTAACAAAGCATTCAACAGAAGGTGTGCAACGGATTAATTGCACTTGTGCAAATGCTATATTGGGCAGATATGACGAATGATCAGCACGACCAAAAGAACACCAAATCAATATCAAATACTCCCAAATACAACTGTCAGCAGTGGCAGAATACGCATGAGGAGCGATCTCCCAGAGTTTCCCAGCGGAAGAACCGTGTTCACCGGAGGTGCCGAACCAGCAGCACACTCAATCTCCCATCTCGCAGGCGGCGGGGTCGGGGTGGGGCGGACGCTCGTGCCTGCTTACCACAGTTGGCTGGCGCAAGGCGCAACGTTGATAAATCTGCGGAAGAAAACGAGCGTCAAGCCGCACAGTCCGTTGGTGCCCCCCCCTCCCATCTTTCCCACCTGGCACACGCAAGCTGAGTCAGCGCAGCAGGAGGGGTATGGCGCGGGGGTGAGGCCGAAAGAGGTCCCGTGTCCGTGCCTGGACGGGATGTGGCGCCGGGTGTGAACGGCGATGCTCTCGTGACCGTCCGTTCGTTTGTGTGTAGGCACGCGTGCGTCTCACCTGTGGCCGTCCTTCTGCTGCACGAACCCCGGTGGCTGTTGGTTTTCATACAATGGGGAAGCATCTCCCTCCCGGGGCTGGGAGACCTGTGAAGGAGACCGCCATGGACATTAGCTCGTCGAGAACGCCCGAGGCAAACGAGCGATTCGCTCGCACATCCGAAACCCATGCTCTGGGCTCCACAGCGAACACCTTAACATGGCTATCATTGCATGTGTGTGTACGCATATGTTGGTACTTGTACGTGTGTGTATGTACGTGCGGAGCAGTAGTGTAGTGGATAGCGCGCTGCCCTACTAACCCGGTGGCCCGACTTCTATGGCCGCTTATGGACAATACCAGTGACGATTACCTGAATGGGTCCTGGGGCTTCCCGAAGTCGACTGAGCCTCAAATGAGTACTTTGTGAAGTGTGTCAACATTGTCATTGGGAAGACAAAGGCGGCCGGGCGTAGTGTTGGCCACCTACCCCCTTGTGTGCCACAATGACGACCTTCATAGATGCTTGCTAACAGCACTTGCTCCAAAAGTCTTTTAGGCTCTGTAGGGGATCTTTGTCTTTTTTACAGTTCTGTATGTGTTTGCATATGCAAGTAACTCCCTACCGATTCATGGCCAAACTTCCAATCAGCTAGCCGTGGCTTGCTGGAAGTGCCCCGGTCAAGGTACAGCATACCACTTGCATCCACAACCGTGGTGTCCGGGTTCACGAGTTCCTGCAGTAGGGAGAATAGGAAATCAGCACGCGGTGAACATATGGACACGGGCCACTTGCCCAAGTGCCATTCGTCACGACGTCCCGGTCATAGTTTGCCTCTCGAGAAGAAACATTAACTCACACTCATCAACGATACTGTGGCCTTGAAATAAAAAAAACATAAACATGCATATGTGTAATTGGCGAGATACAGAGTTATATTCACCATTTCGAGAGGTGGAGGGGCACAAGGGTCGTCCTTGAGGAGGCCATCATCATCTGTATCGATGGGCGTGGAGTCTGTTAACATCTCGGACTCAGACTGTGGCAGGTAGCCACTGCTGCCCCCGCTGCTGGCGCCACTGCTGCTGCCGCTGCTGCTGTTGCTTTTGCAGAAGCTGCTACCACAGCCGACGTACATGTCGATGCTGATGCTGGCGTGGCTCGTGTGCACACTGTTGCTGCTTCCCTCGAGGAGCAGCGCGTCCGCAGTGTGGACGGGGTGGAAGCTCATCGCCTCATCCACGAGCTCGATCAGCGCATCCCGGTCAATCTCTCGCCGGGCGGTTGTTCCTGCGACAAAAGGACCACCCCCCTCGTGACTCACGCGCACTCGCAGCGCCCGAGAAGGTGGCATCGCAGAACGACTTTCAAAACCGTTTGGACGAGAGCCTCTGTCCGCATTAAAGGCACTGCTTCAACATGTCTTACCTTTATCCCGACCCTGATGCCTGTTGTATATTGGGAATTTGCATGTCTCTCTCCCTGTGGTCACGTATATTTTTCTCACGGTCCTCCGGTTTTTCCCTCCACATTTAGAATCAACATCACGTGTTTAGCAACACCTTAGACTGGGCGAGTCTCTCATCGCGAGCTGAGCTCAATCTCCTCACCTGGTCTCCTACCCTTGCCAGACAAGTCCATCGTGCGCCTCCATCTGCCGAGCGCCTTCTTGACATCTCCTTCCATGCTCTCCTTCTCCTCCTCCTTCCGCTCCTTGGCGGCATCGACCGCGGCGGCGTCCCGCCACAGCTCCTCCAGGACCTGGCGCGCCCTCATCTGGGTCTTGGCGAGCTTTCTCTGCGCCTTGAGGAGGGCTTTATCCGCCGCTGACCGACGTGACCCCTTCCCACAAAAAAGGCCCCAGCAGAACAGGCTGCTCTCCTCCTTCTCCGGCAGGTCGTTGTCGGGCGACAGGTTGTAACGCGTCGCGGTCGGAATGTGGTCAATGACCACTTGTCTGCAAAGGCAGACGGAGTGTAATTTGGGGTCACAGATGCTTTGCAGCCGTCGCGCCAACAGTCACGGGCTTCTGTCAACTTGCATTCACACTCGAGTCGAGTGAAATTAGAATCTTTATTTATATTGGAGGAATACGATGAACTATGAAGCTATTTTGGGGCCGTCCATAAATGACGTCTCGCACCTAGGGGGAGGGAGGGGGGTCAGACATTTGTGACGATGTGTGACGAGGGGGGGAGGGGGTTTTGATAAATGTGACGTCACATCAAAATGCGCAACTTTAAATAAACTTAATTAAATAGAATTGTTATAACAACACTAATTTTGATTAATTTTCATTAATAACTAATCGATTATTTATATTTACTAAGGTCACCTTTTTATTTATTCCATGAAGGAGCATTTTGCTTCTCCATGGGAAAATGGAGAAACATAAATTAATAAAAAATTTGAATTATTGTTAATAAACATTTTGATTCTAATGATTCTACCAGGACTTTTCATTCTGTGGAATGAATATGTGATTGTTATAATTGTACTCTCCATTTTGCTTCTTTCTACTACAAAATTTCAACTATTTTTCATAGTTATAATTACCTAAAGAAATGTATAATCATAAGAAAATTTCAATATAATATTCTGAACATCTGCAGTTTTATTTAGGCGTTGAATATTTGTAAATGCTAAATTTCAGCTTTCTAATGCCTCCTTTTAAATAAATGTTTCTCCTATAAGTGCAGCACCACGTAAAATACGCACTACAATGACAATAGTTTAAAGTGATTTGAAGCATGTTTTAGTTTCAAAATGTAAATATGGTTGGGGGGGGGGCAGAGCCTAGTGACGTCATATTTGAAGGGGGTCTGACTTTTTGTGACGCCGTGTGACGAGGGGGGGGGGGAGCAAAAATCGGCCAAAATCGCGTGACGTCATTTATGGACGGCCCCTATTCATAGATGTCTAGTTGGGGGTTGCTCAAAAAGTTACAACAATACAAAACACGATAGGAGTGCAAAGTACAGGAAAGGTAAGCAAATCACTTCAAAAATATATACAAATGAAACTCAACTAGGTTCATCCTACCAGGTAAAGCCCACAGAGCTATTAGCTTTTTTCAGAAGCCAGATGGCCACAAATGGTAGAGGGGGCCGTCGGGATAAGAGGGGATGTCGGCAGGAGGAGTGGATGAGAGAGAGCAGCTGATGAGGAGGAGAGAGCAGTGCATGAGGAGGATGAGAGAGAGTTGCGTGTGAAGGAGGGATTGGAGGACTGGAACGCTTTGCCTGTCTCCGTGTGTTGGTGCGGAGTGTTCGCTCCAAAGAGAAAAGCAACTTATAGTCTGCCTCCTGTGTCTCTGTTGTGTCCACGTGTCTCCCTCACGGTCTGTATCAATGTCCCTCTGAAAGCAACGAGCGATCTGACGAAGGCCTCGGCCACAACACAGGCGGCGTGTGCCGTGTCCAGGGCCGTCGTCTCCCTCGCCCGCTGCACACGAGTCACAGGCGTCTTTGTCTCTCTCCCCAGTGCCGTCTCACACTCACCTCGGAGATGTTCTCATCCTTCGACCGTCTGCGGCAGCAAGTCGGCGAGAAGGGTCTTCAGTGAAGCTGGGAGAGCGAGGCGAGTGAGAGGCGAGTCTCGGCGTCGTGAGTCTCGGAGTGAACCGACTGGAGCGGGAGCCTCCACTGCAATGTCGCAGAACGGGCGGCAGTTGGGCGTGACGTCACGCGACGGTGGGCGGGGCCTGTGTCTGTGGGGGGGAGGGGCGCGTGGGATTGGGGGGAGGGTTGTGAGGGGGAGGGGCTTGCGGGGGATGGGGGGGCGTGCGGGGCGGGGCTCTCCAACGGGCGATGCACCAAGCGTCCCCAACAGCGTGTTTGTGTTGTTGTTACATGACAACAACAACACGTGTTCGTGTTGTTGTTACATAACATAACAACAACACTTGTTTGTGTTATATTCTTGGTTCTTTCGGTAAAGTCACGTACGAGGGAAATAATAAAGTAATAAAAATATCAAACAACAACATTCTCACGACGTTTCGACTGAAACACAAGCAATCATCATCAGGTGTGAAATTCACAGCAAGAAATTTTGAAAAAAGTGGCGTTTTTTCTTAACTTTAACAACCCAGGACAGCGATTGCTCAGCCAGAAACCATCTTCTCGGTTGAAATTGTCTTTGTGTTTGTATATGTGGATAGCCTCATGAAAGAATCTCTTCTGGCTTAGCAATCATTGGATGTGATTAACCATTTCGGGTCTTAATTGATTGTGTTCACGCTAACGGTGACTTTCAGACCGCATTCCATTCTCCTTCTCTCCCCCCTCCTCCGTTCCGAGCATAGATGGACTCGTCCGTCTGAACGACCGCTAGTTGCTGTCCGTGGTGCTGACGTTAAGAAAAAAACGCCACTTTTTCAAATCTTCTTGCTGTGGTTTTCACACCTGGCGATGATTGCCTGTGTTGCAATAGAAACGTCGTGAGAATTTTATAGTTTATTTTTTATTATTTTATTATTTCCTTTCTACGTGACTTTACCGAAAGAGCCAAGAATATGAATCCCTGCAGTCAGTAAAGCTTTAAATCGAAATTTAATTGCACCATTACTATACATTCCCTAACATCAGAACCATAATCTTCATTTAGGATGGAGGGATCCGATGAGCTATGAATCTCTTCTTTACAGATGTCCAGTTCGGGCTGGTTACATGTAATTGCGGTATTGCTATCAATATCAGCAGGAATCCGCGAAACTTCGGCGAGGATTTGGGCAGTCCTCGATTTACGAAGGGAATCTGTTCTAACGACATACAAGAGAAAAACAAAGATCCCCCGTGTAGCCTTGGTAGACTGTCGGGGCAAGTGCTGTTAGTGAGCACCTATGAAGGCCGGCACGGCACACGAGGGGGTGGGTACCATGCCCGGCCACCTTTGTCTCCCCAGTAGCGATGTTTACACACCACACCAGGTACTCATTTCAGGCTGAGTCGACCTAGGGGAGGCCCAGGACGCATTAAGATAATCCTCACTGGTGTTGGCCTTGAGCGAGAATCAAACTCGGGTCGCTGGGTTCGTCGAGCAGAGCGCTAACGTCTTCATTACAACAAAGCGCTCAAAACTACACTACTGCTCCCGACCCAACTTTCACGTACACACAAAAAAAGACAAAGATCCCCCTATAGCCTTAACAGACTGGTGGGGCAAGTGCTGTTAGCGAACAGCACATCTGAAGGACCGAATGGCACACGAGGTGGGTGGCCAGCACCACGCCCGGCGACCTTTTTCTCCACAGTGGCGTTGTTTACACACCGCACCAGGTAGGCATTTCAGACTAAGTAGACATAGGTGCTCGGGGATAATCGTCACAGCTGTTAAGGCACATTCACATGCACACAGACTAAGATCCCTCACATAGCTTTAACAGACTGTTGGGGCGAGTGCAGTTAGCGAGCAAATATGAAGGCCGACACGGCACACAAGAGGGTGGGTGGCCAGCACCACAGCGGACCGCCTTTGTCTCCCAAATGGCGATGTTTACTGGTACTCATTTTAGGCCGAGTCTTCAGTGCAGGTGTTCCTAAGGCGGGTGCTCATACGTCGGGTGTTCGTAAGTCGAGGGTTTCCTGTAATTTTCATTTTACGGTCCAGCTGATTTTAACTAGAAACTGATAACCTATGGCAGATAGCCTCTAAACAAGCTTAAATAAAAATCTGTGGTTCATGTGGTGGATGGAGCTGAACAGGGCCAACTGTTGGAGGGGCGAGGCCAAGGCAAGGAGTGAGGCCAGCCTCTGGAGAGGCAAAAAGGGAGACATGTGTGAGTTATGGCACAGATTATGAATCGGTTTACATAAGCCGGTGTGTTTTCGCAGCATTAATTTGAGTAGTTCTCAAAGAATTGAATCGGAAGATAACTTATTTTGACCGTATTAATCCAGCTGGCTATGGTATTAAATGTGAACTTTGTACGACGTATGAATTTTATCTCAGAATTAAAAAAATATATAATCCAGTGCGTGACACAGGTCGGGTGTTTGATGGCAATCTGAAACACCCACCATAATCACCCATGGGGGTCTTTGGAATTGCACATTGCCTATGTTATGACTCTTGACCTCGATTACAAATAAACAAGTCACGTGCTGCAGTGCAATGACAACTCAGTGAAAATTCGTAAATAACAAACTGTGGTCTTAAAAGTATTTATTTTTTAATACGCGACATCTGGTCAATTGCTCTTCTTCATAGCACGTAAAGCCAACACGTGCGTCAACAACACTGCCGGAGCAGCCCCTGCTGGACTAAACGCGCTATTGTGCCACGGAGACAATACGCATTAGACGGCCAAAAGCGAGTGGTGTCAAGTATGATCGTGATTATTATGAGGCTTTTCGATTTAAAGCTTTCGTGACTGCAGGGATTCATCTTCTTGGTTCTTTCGGTGAAGTCACGTAGAATGGAAATAATGAAATAATACAAATAAAACATAATCAAATAATTCTCACTACGTTTCGGCCACAACGCAAGCAGCCGTCCTCAGGTGAAGAACAGGTCTGTCGAGAAGACAGCGTCTGAATGAAACACCCCAGGCTTGGAGCGTATATTTAAGCTGGTGTTGGAGGGGGAAGAGCGCCTTGACAAAATAATTTGCATATAAAGAGGAATTTAGCATATTTATGGGAAATACAGATATGGGATTAGTACTACTTGTGAAATGCGTAGGAGGTGGGCGGGGGGTTTCAAAGTCATATTATGCCCGTGCATTATGCAGGATTAGCAGCATCAAAGGGAGGGGATAGGGGTAGCATTAATAAAGGGAAGGAATGTTAATAGTATGTAGCTGCAGTAACTAAACCACCACGTAAAAAACTAAAGTATAAAGTACATAGTATCATCAGTATACTAAATATACTCTCCAATAAGCTGAGCTACTAACAGTAAGTAATACATTACAATTCTATGTCGCAAAAAATATAATATGATTCCAGCTAAACTTTTTTCTCTTACATCACACGGATCTACCCCGTACTATATACTGCCATAGACAAACCCAACATTAAATTATATACTGTATTACTATACACCACCCTATAACTTCGACTATACATTGTAATATTACACTATGTATTATTCTACACACCCTACTGTATATCACACTGCTGTATATTCACTATACAATTACGATACTATATGCCAGTTTTTACAGTAGGAGGATGGCTATGTATAATCCCAATTGAGTAATGTGTACTTTATATCAGAATATATCACACTACAGTATACCATTTTGCGTGAAAACTCATTATCTTGAAGTTAGCGGGGGTGGGGCGTCTTTGCTTATTAGCATTTTTAGTATCTTGCGATTCACCAACGTTGGTTGGGGCAAGCCTGACTACTGATGAGACGCTGAATGTCGAAGCGAGCCCATAGCTTGCTTTGTATTGAACTAATACTGCTGACTTTATGCACTCCAAGAAGACCGTGGGGCTGATGGGATAAAAAAAAAAACATTGATTTTGTTGTTTTATGCGATTAGACAGATACAGGATTGTGAATGTTATGGACGAATAGGTGAGAATGGAGTGAGTGTGTGCGAGTGAATGGCAAATGCCTGGAGTGTTTGGTTCGGATCAGGTGAGTGGTGTGTGGTGGTTGATGAGCATATCATGTGTGTGCCAGGTGAATGATATCTGGTGAGTGGTGAGGGCGATAGGTCAGTTGTCATGCATGTGAGGTCACGCCACCTTATCCGTCCCCGCGTGTGTCAATAATAATAATAATGTCAACTTTCACTTTCAACACGCCGCTACCGCACATCACTCGCTCGCTCTCGCAGAGAGGACAACGACTCTGAGGCGCGAGGAGGAACCACGGATGAGCGGGAAGGCAGCAGCCAGGCGACTAGTCGGCGCCAACGATTGCCCAAGCTCTGCGGTCCTCTACAATTTGAGGTGGTGTGGGCCAATCAATGTGGGAGGAAACCGGAGCACCTGAAGAATAACTAAACAAAAAAATGTTTACCAGGTAAAGTTCACTCAGCTTTGCAGCTCTTTTTTCAGAAACGACCTGGCCCCAAATGATAGCTCAACGAAGTGGCGTATCTTGTGGAAATTTATAGCAGTCAAATACTCAAAACGCTCGTTTATTCTCTATCTGAGGAGGTTAAAACCGGAGGACTCGGAAAAAATCAACGCGACCACGGGGAGACAGAGACATGCAAACTCCAAATATACAGCAGGCGTCTGGGTCGGGATCGAATCCACGACCTCCTGTATACCAGGCGTTGAAGGTAACATCTCACCACCGTGGTGCCCATGCGTGCGAAGGGGGCCAACACTCAATCCCATGCAGTCCACATTCTTTCTGTACCGCCTTCTGCTGGCATAGCCAGGGTATGGCACCTCCTCGACGCCCATGGCAAGGGAGTTTCACAACATCGAAGTGCTGTGATCCATTCGCTGCTGCCTCCACAGTGCTGCAGCCACGTGCAGCAGCGTCGCCGCCACCGCCCAGCTTTTGTTGTGTGCGTGTCTACACAGGAGACGGTAAAAAAACGAGGAATAAGCAAACAATAAATGCAATTGTAAATTCTGAATTGTGACGAATTGAATTATTGGTGGGCTACATAACTGCGTGCCTAGGAACCATCCGCCAGCAGCAGGTCTACCGATGTTTTCAATACTCTTAGTTCTTTCGGTAAAGTCACGTAGGTAAAAAAAATTTAAAAATTAATAATTATTTTTAGGTAAAAAAACATGAAATTTAAATTAATAATTCATTTTAATTTCATTTTTTACCTACGTGACTTTACCGAAAGAACTAAGAGTATGAATTCTTGCAGTCACGAAAGCTTCAAATCTAGATGTTTTCAATCTCAGTTTATACTAATGTTTTACATTTCCATGCATTTGTTTCCTTCTTCAGCACGCAGATGCTGATACATTAATCGAGAGATCATATGTCATTGTCTTCCTCGTCCAAGTATTAGCTACACTCATTTGATATATCGGTGTGTCTGATCCATACGTCACAGCAGGTGATAGATGCACCGTGTGTAAACGTGATTCCCTGAGCACATAGCTACGTCGATATTCAGAATTACTTCCATCTAACGTCGTCCCCCTCTCTTTTGTCCTGGCTATGATTCCGGTCTGCCTTCAATAACTCCCCTAGGTACTGTTTACATGTGAGCATGTACATTCCAGTTCCTCCAACATTGATTTCATAGGGAGCTACAATGATTTTACAATATTTTTCCACGGAAACTTTCACCACTCTACATGGTGAATAGGCCTGATTAGTTACGTACAGTATTGGCATGAGGTGGATGTGACTGTGATTCTCGTATTGTAAAATGTTTTAGCACTAAAGTCAGGACTGGAATTAGGAATGGACGATCGGGGCGGCTACGCACGGGCGAAAATCTGTAATGGAAAATAATGAGGGCATCGACATGGGCAAATAGGGGGGGAGAGAAAGACACGGAGAGAAACAAACACAGCGAAAGATAGACACAGAAATAGTCAGTGAGAGACATAGGAGTACAGTGAGAAACAAACACACAACAACAAATGCCATACGCAACTAAGTGGCGGTTACGTCACCACGACGCTTGTATCAGGCTATGTGCACCTTGAGGCCACGTGAAGTGTCGAACGCCCGCTGGCATGAGGTCACGGGGCAGACCCAGATGCCACGGGTCGACTGACTGAGACGACTGGCTGATGCACCACCTGTGCCCCCTACTGTGCCAACTTGCTGTGCTTTAGACACCCGGCACTCCGCGCATTGTTGTGAGCGTCGCTCCTCCGCCCTCCTTTGTTGTTGGAGGGCGACTGCATCCAACTGCACAGTAGCGTCCTTCACGAGTCTGTGAGTGTCGCTAGCCCCCGAGATCCCTCCCTCGGTACCCCTAACGGCCGGGTTAACCTCATTACTCGCCCCCTCGCTGCTAGGCGAACCGCTGCTGCGTTCTTCACCCATGGGGTGAGAGCCGTCGCTCCAGGATTCCCCTCCCCCGCGGGTCCGCGTAGTAGGCATGTTTAATTACGTACGCGCACACCCACACACAGCTCTGCGCGGCACTCACTCAACCCTGACCACTCACGCTAGGATCGCGCACCTGTATTATACACGTCGTGAACGTGCGCGCACACACGCATACAGCTCCACACGCGATACCCACTCTTGCGCCACTCTGCGCCGCGCTCGCCGCTCACGTTATGATCGCGCACCTGGGGTACGCTGATTACGCACGCCGCGAGCTTACGCATACACAGTACCACACGCGTTCACACTTATAACACGAGATCACACGAGGCCACGATCAGCTATTAATGATTTATTGTCTGCTACGTGGGACTGGTTGTTGAGTCAGTATGAATCGACGAGGCTGCCTACTCTACTAGCCCGGAACCTATTCCCTATTTATCGTTCACGAAACACTTTTACCTCCTTACTCACGGTTTGAGGCACTCGACGTTCCGTGGGTTTTCCTCGCTGCTCGCCTCGACACGTCGCACGGACGTCCGGAGGGCAGAGCTGGGGCAGTCCTGGACGTTGGCTTCTCGGAGCAAGAGCGCGATTTCCCCTTCGCGCTCCCCATTTATCCTCCCTACCTCAAAGGGAATGCGACTCTGGACAATAGGCTCGCGACCCTCTCGCATGCGCACCGCCGTTCCGGGCGCTTTTGATATGCTACTTAATGCTCAACCTGCGCGGCGCAAATTCTAATTAATCCCTTACCCTTCCTAACATTGGGGCCTGCGCGCTCAAGCATAATGATCCCAACCCTCCATGACTATGCGCAAGAGCCCCTGCGGTCCCGCTATTCATGCTGTCCCCTCCCTCCGCCTGTCTCGTCGACCCGTGGGGGTGTGTGTGGGGGGAAAATGCGCCTCAGCCGCGGTGGCCGAATGCCCCATGCCGCGACCACACCATATTAAGGCTGGTCGCAGCGCCGCGGCGCAACGTAGCATGGGGGAGGTCGTCCAATTCCCTGATCGCCGGAAACCGTGAGAGTTAACCCCGATAAGGGTTTCTCGGATAAAAACCGGTCGATCAGGTAACCTTCCCTTCCAGCTCTATGGGGGGGGGGAAAATGCGTGCGGGTGTGTGCTTATGTGGGGGGGGGGGGGGTGATGGGGGGCAGTGCGGTGGGGGAAGCCGGGCGGCTCCCTGGCTCGGCGGAGCGGCCCCGTCGCTGTGGCACCACATAGCCCCCCGGGGTGCCAGTTCCCGTCCCGGGTTGACTGGAGCACCTCGCCTGGGTTGCCCCCACGAGGTATCGCAGCGGGGTCCGCGGGATTCGCCCGGCCCTTGTGGCTGGCCTCGGGGGTGGCGGCTCCGTCTCCTGGGGCTCCGGCGGTGGTCTCCTCCTCCATTCCAACGGCTCCCCTCGGCCTCTGGCACCTGCGGGCTGGGGAACAAACTCAGAGGCGGTGGGGTTTAAGGGTCGCCGTCCTCGTCGCCCCCGGCCCCGCCCGGGGCCCCTCGGAGCCCGGGGCTCCGTGGGGCCCATATACTGCGCGAGGCCCCCGGGCACGGGGGGTGGGGGGACCCCGGGGTTTCGGGGTACTTGGACGGCGGGGCTCCCCCCCTCGGGGGCTGCTCGCCACGGCTTCAGTCGGCGGATGTTGACCACCATCTCCCGGCCCCTCTCTCCTCCCTGAATCAGCACCGTCCATGGTGAGATCTGCCGTCTCACAATCCAGGGTCCTCGCCAGTAGGTGGACAGCTTCCCCACCTGTCCGGCACCGACGCGGGGAGTGTACAGCCACACCTCGGAGCCCGCAGTGTAGAAGGGGGGCTCCATACGGGGTCGGGCGCCCTGCTCTTGCCGCTGGTGCGCGGCCTCTCCGTGCGGGTAGGCTCGGCCCCTGGCCCCTCGGAGGGTCTCCAGCAAGTGCTCCACGGGGTGGCTCCCTTCCTCCCGTTGCGGCTGGGGGACACCGAACAGCAGATCTGCGGGCAGGCGAGACTCGCGACCAAACATCATTAGGAACGGGGTCTGTCCTGTAGATGTGTGAACGGCGGTGGTGTAGGCGAACAGGGCGTAGGGGAGGTGTTCGTCCCAGTCCTGTTGATTCGCGGCCGCCATGCGTTTAAGCTTCCCGGCCAGAGTCTGGTTCATCCTCTCTACCATCCCGTTCGCCTGGGGGTGATACGCCGTGGTTCGGTCCTTCTGGATCCCGAACTCTCGGCACAGCGCCTGGAATAGTTCGGCCTCGAATTCACTACCCTGGTCGGTAATGACTCGTTCGGGGATCCCGCACTTAAGTACGTAGTTTTCCACGAAGGCCCGGGCCACTACGAGGGCTGTTTTATCCGGGATAGCCACCGCCACGGGGTAGCGGGTGAAGTACTCCACCGCTACGAGAATATATCGGTTGCCTCGATGGGATCGCGGGAATGGCCCCTGTAGGTCAATCCCGACCAGCTGATTCGTGCGGCTGACGCGGAACGGCCTTAGGGGTACCTGGTATCGTGCCGGTTTCGGCCCGCACTGCTGACAGGCGCGGCAGCCCTGTACCCAGGCCGCCACGTCTTGTGCCAATTTGGGCCAGAGATACTGGCGACGCAGGGTCTCTCGAGTGCGTCGTTCCCCATCGTGGCCCCCTAGTGGGTGGTCATGCACCAGCCGAAGCAGCTGGGGTCGCACCTGGGCAGGAACACAGATGCACCCCGGCTGGCCGGCCTCGGTTAACTCCCGTACCACTCCGTTCTGCACACACAACCGGGCATACAAACCGCTCCAGGGTCCTGGTAGGGCGCTCTTTTCCTCCCGCAGTGCCGCCTCCACTGCCGCCAGATCGGGATCTCGCTGCTGGGTCTGTCTCAGCTGCTCGTCGTTCAGGCCCGGGAAGGCGCAGCCGACGTCCTCCTGGATCCGTCCGATCGGGTCCCGAGCCGCGGGTCCCGCGCTTGCCGTGCGGTCGACGGGATCCTCGGTGCCACCTGTGAGGGCCTCTGTGGCGCACACTGCACTCTCTCTCGCTGGGGGGGGGTCAGTGGCCGCGGCCGCTCGGGGGTCCGTTGCCTGCCGGCAGCGTCCCCCCGTGAAGCACGGGCAGGCCTCCTCCGCCCTTGTCTCGGCGTCCACCGTGGGTCGCCTCGACAAGGCGTCCGCGTTTGCATGCGTCCGGCCAGCCCGATACTCGATTTGCAGGTTGTACTCCTGCAACTGCGCCAACCACCGGGCCATCTGCCCCCGCGGCTCCTTGAATGTAAGAAGGAACTGCAGAGCATAATGGTCAGTGCGTACGCGACATTTCCTGCCGTACAAATACGGCCGGAACTGCTTACATGCGAAAATCACGGCGTACAACTCTTGGCGGGTCACGCAATAGTTCAGCTCGGCCCCACTCAAGGTCCGGCTGGCGTACGCGATGACTCGTTCCGTCCCATCCTGTACCTGTGACAACACCGCGCCCAGCCCGCTGCTGCAGGCGTCGGTGTCCAAAATAAAATCGGTGGTAAAATCGGGGAAAGCGAGGGTGGGGGCGTGGGTGAGGTGGTCTTTGAGAGTGGTGAAGGCCGTCTGGCAGGCCCCCGTCCACTGGTAGGGGTGCTTAGGGGAGGTGAGTTGGGTGAGGGGGCGTGCAATCTCGCTGAATCCCTTTACAAATCGGCGATAATAGGTGGCGAGCCCCAAAAATGATCTGATCTCCGTCAGATTCCTTGGCCGTGGCCACTCCACTACGGCGCGTACCTTCTCCGGATCGGTGTGCACACCTGTCTCGCTGACGCGATGCCAGAGGTACCCCACCTCGCGTTGTGCGATGTAACACTTACGTGGCTTGAGCTTGAGATGAGCCGCTCGCAGTCGCTGGAACACCTCTCGAAGCCTGGACCAATGCTCAGACAAAGATCTACTGAACACTATCACATCGTCCAAGTAAATCAGGCACTGTTCCCATTGCAAGCCCCGCATCACCAACTCCATCAGCCGCTGGAACGTCGCGGGCGCATTGGTGAGTCCGAACGGGAGTACTCGAAACTCGAATAGCCCCATCGGGGTGGTGAATGCGGTTTTCGGCCGATCCTCCTCCGCCATCTCCACCTGCCAGTACCCGGACGCGAGATCGAGGGTGGAAAAATATCGCGCTCCAGCGAGGCTGTCGAAGGTGTCGTCGATGCGGGGTATGGGGAAGGCATCGCCGAGCGTGACTGCATTTAGTTTACGGTAATCGACGCAGAACCGGGTTGACCCATCCTTTTTCGTCACTAGTACCACTGGGGCTGACCAGGGGCTCGCCGAGGGCTGAATTATGTTATCGCGAAGCATGTCCCCAACTGCCTCTTTGATTTGGGCGCGTTCGGGTGCGCCCACTCGGTACGCAGGGAGTTTGATGGGTCGGGCTGCACCGGTGTCAATTTGGTGCTTAACAAGATCGGTCCGACCCACGTCCGAGTCGTGCTCACTGAATACGTCGCCATACTCCCGCAGTAACTCGCGCAGCCGATCGGCCTCTCCCTTAGGTAAATCCGCCCATGGTACATGTAACGCGTCGAGCAGGGGAATGACCTCGGCTCGGGGAGTCGGGCCGACTCGCCAGGCCAGGTCCTGGTCACCCTCAGGACGACCGGGGTCTTCAGCCCAGAGTGCGAACACCGAGTCGTTAGAGTGGCGTGCGTGCAGGGGGTGTACGGTGGCTATCGGGGTGCGCCGCCGCAGTATCGCTGGGGTACTGTGGGGGTTAAACATCCGCATAAACAATCGGCCCCCATCTGCGTTTACCAACGTGGCGGATCCCACAACCCCATACCATTTTGCCAACTTCGGGTGAGGAGTTAGCATTACCTCCCCTGATGGTCGGAGCGCGGGGTCGGTGGGGGATGTTGCCACCGGCACCAGCATCTCGGTGAGCGGGCCGATGGTGACTGCCGTCGCCAGGATAGCGGCCACAGGTGCGAAGCGGGGGCGCGTCGGTTCTCGTCCCAGGAACGGTATCCGCTCGCCGTTGCTCTCCATGGTGGCGCATCGCTGGCGGGGTTGCACGTTGAGTCCCAACCGTTCTAGGAGGTCGGTACCTGCGATACACTCGTGACACAACGCACTCGACACGTAGAACTCCTGGGTGCACACCTGGCTGCCTATGCGGACCTCTAGGGTGGCTCTCCCTAGCAACCCCATTCCGGCTCCGCTCGCCGTGTGCAGCGCGCGGTCCGGGGCCTGCAGGTGACGCACGTCGACCCCGATCGCGCTGCAGTGCGCTGCGCTCACGAGCGAGGCCACCGCCCCCGTGTCCAGCAGAATTCGGGTACGCACTCCGTTTACCTCCCCTTCCACCAGCGACGTGGCCCCCGTGATCCCCGCCACCAGCTCCCGCAGCCAGTCGTCAGGAGTCATCGTTTCCGTTGGCATTGTTGCTGGAACCTGTGTGGAGATCACTCGCTCGCCATTATTCTCACAGCTTGTTTGTGTCGGGGCTACGTCGATTTGACCCCCCGGTGGTCCCCTCTCTAGGGGGGCCTTAGTGTTTGACCTTAGCTCTTGTCTAGCTCGGGCGACCTGCGGACAGTCCCTCCTGAGATGCCCTCGCCGATCGCACACATAACACGCCCGGGGAGGGGTGGCAGCTCCGTAGTGGGCCCCCTGCCCGCTCCCTCTCCCTCCCCCAGTACGCAGTTGTCCCAAATCGGACTCTAATTGGGACACCCTCCCGGCTAGTCCCCCTACTGTCGAGCGTAGTTCACCCATCTCAGACTGGAGGGTCTTCATATTTTTATTTGCTTCCTCGCGTACCTGGGTTACCCTCTCACCTACGTGGGTTACCTTACCGTCCATTCGGTCTACCCGGCCAGCAATATCTCCAATGCCGGTCTGTAACCCGGCTACCCACCCCGGGGTAGTCTCGCTGGGTCTCTGGGGCTCCCTTGCCCGTCCCCTTCCTGCGATGGCGAGCTCCTCCTCCTCGTCCGAGAGTAGGCTCGCTACGGCGCACTCTCGTCCCCTCCCTCGAGGCTGCGCGCGCTCACCAGAGAGCTTCTCGCATTTACGCGCGCGCTCGACAAGTGTGTTAAAGGAGAGGCGTGCACCGTCTATATTTGGCTGCCACCACGGGGTGCGTGCCAAATATCGCTGGACCTTCCCGGCGGCGAGGCTCTCAATTACTTTCGCCTCGTGCTCCGGGTACGCGAGCTGGGTCAACATGCGTACGTCCTCGGCGTAATCTCGCAGATCCTCGCCGGGCTGGCGGCGGCGTGCCTCTAAGGCCGCCTGCGCATCCTCCTCGTCATAGGCGCCGAAGCGCCGTTCGAGTTCGCACATTAATTTTTCCCACTGAGTTTGTACGCTTGCGGGCAAAGCTTCCACAAAGTCAGCTGCCCGTCCATCTAAATGTATCTCTAACTGCTGCAACGCCTCCTCATCCGACCACCCATTAACCTTTTTAGCCCCCCTGATGCTGCGGGCAAACGATTTCCATGATGGAATTCCTTTGCCCGTAAATGTGCATTTGATTTTAACCTGGGTTGGGGGGCCTCTTTCCCTTGGGGGTGCGGGGGATCGTCCCGCTTCTGACACCAATATGTGAGGGTCGCTAGCCCCCGATATCCCTCCCTCGGTACCCCTAACGGCCGGGTTAACCTCATTACTCGCCCCCTCGCTGCTAGGCGAACCGCTGCTGCGTTCTTCACCCATGGGGTGAGAGCCGTCGCTCCAGGATTCCCCTCCCCCGCGGGTCCGCGTAGTAGGCATGTTTAATTACGTACGCGCACACCCACACACAGCTCTGCGCGGCACTCACTCAACCCTGACCACTCACGCTAGGATCGCGCACCTGTATTATACACGTCGTGAACGTGCGCGCACACACGCATACAGCTCCACACGCGATACCCACTCTTGCGCCGCTCTGCGCCGCGCTCGCCGCTCACGTTATGATCGCGCACCTGGGGTACGCTGATTACGCACGCCGCGAGCTTACGCATACACAGTACCACACGCGTTCACACTTATAACACGAGATCACACGAGGCCACGATCAGCTATTAATGATTTATTGTCTGCTACGTGGGACTGGTTGTTGAGTCAGTATGAATCGACGAGGCTGCCTACTCTACTAGCCCGGAACCTATTCCCTATTTATCGTTCACGAAACACTTTTACCTCCTTACTCACGGTTTGAGGCACTCGACGTTCCGTGGGTTTTCCTCGCTGCTCGCCTCGACACGTCGCACGGACGTCCGGAGGGCAGAGCTGGGGCAGTCCTGGACGTTGGCTTCTCGGAGCAAGAGCGCGATTTCCCCTTCGCGCTCCCCATTTATCCTCGCTACCTCAAAGGGAATGCGACTCTGGACAATAGGCTCGCGACCCTCTCGCATGCGCACCGCCGTTCCGGGCGCTTTTGATATGCTACTTAATGCTCAACCTGCGCGGCGCAAATTCTAATTAATCCCTTACCCTTCCTAACAATGGGGCCTGCGCGCTCAAGCATAATGATCCCAACCCTCCATGACTATGCGCAAGAGCCCCTGCGGTCCCGCTATTCATGCTGTCCCCTCCCTCCGCCTGTCTCGTCGACCCGTGGGGGTGTGTGTGGGGGGAAAATGCGCCTCAGCCGCGGTGGCCGAATGCCCCATGCCGCGACCACACCATATTAAGGCTGGTCGCAGCGCCGCGGCGCAACGTAGCATGGGGGAGGTCGTCCAATTCCCTGATCGCCGGAAACCGTGAGAGTTAACCCCGAAAAGGGTTTCTCGGATAAAAACCGGTCGATCAGGTAACCTTCCCTTCCAGCTCTATGAGGGGGGGGGGAAATGCGTGCGGGTGTGTGCTTATGTGGGGGGGGGGGGGGGGGTGATGGGGGGCAGTGCGGTGGGGGAAGCCGGGCGGCTCCCTGGCTCGGCGGAGCGGCCCCGTCGCTGTGGCACCACAAGTCTCCTCCACAGAGGCCGATCTTGACACCGCTGGTACCAGTCATCGGCAAGTCCACTCACCTCCACATCCTCCTATACCACATCACTCCATCTTTACTCTAGCCCGTACCGCGCCCGTTTCACCCCCTCGATCCGGCTGAACAAAAGCTGTTAAGGCATGTTGTGGCTGGGAATGCGGGTGACATGATCCAGCCAACGCAACCTTGCCTGCCGGAGGAGCTCACCAATGGGACTTTGTCCACATCTTTAAAGGAATTGTGAGCTCCTCACACAATCCAGCCTGGTTAAACCCAGGATGGATCGTAGGCAGGCCAGAAAAAATGTGTCTAACCGGCTAAGATGTTCCATTAAGGGTGTCCACGTTTCGCAAGCTTAGAGAAGGCAGGGAATGACCGTGGCTGAGAAGACCTGAAGCTTTGTGTGGAGTGATAGACCAGGTAGGTTCCAAACAGCGATATGCAACCAATGAAAAAATAATGCCGCTCGACTAATTCGGAGTGAGACCTCTGCTGTTAAACCGGAGACGGTCATGAGCACACTGCCAAGGTATGGGAAACTCTCCACTCTCTCCACAACTGTCCTATCACCAATTGGGAGTTGTGGGGTGGAGTGTCCGATGGTACAAAATACCCAGGCAGGTGCTAAGTTTTGGTGGGGCTGATGGTAAGGCCCCACCTCTTAGTGGCAAGCTCCAGGTTCAGCAGCAGAGCCTCCAACTCCTCCTCTGAGTGAGCAGCAATTACACGGGCATCGATCAGCCTTCCATTGTATCTGTACCAAATGGAAATTCCTCCGGTACAGCGTTGAAGGCTTCACGAACTACGTGGTCAAAATAGATGTTAAATAATGTGGGAGCCAGAGGACATCCCTGTCGCACCCCAAGGTGTACAGGGAATGGCTCTGACTCCCGGCCACGTAGTTTTACCCGGGCCCGCTCACCATCATGAAGGTCCTTAATGATTGTGAGCAGAGGGTTAGGGACTTCGAAAGCACGAAGAACTACACAGAACCCAGGCCTACAAACACACACACACAAAGGGACACAGACACAGAGAAAAACCATCACGAGGACTCCGGTCATCCTCACAGTGGCTTTTGGCTGGCCATCGAACAAAGACAGTCACCGCATCGCGTGTTTTCTGATGCAGTTTTACGCCCGTCTGGAACGCTGTCCCGATATAAGGAAGCCACTGGAGGTATGCAATTTTAAATATAGATTGAAAACTCATTTCTTGAAACTTCTTTTTGTGTTTGATAGGCTGTATTTCCCTCGCACCTCCGATTAGCACGGTTGGCTATCCACGGTACAAAAGAAGTTCCACATGTATATAGAGACAGACACAGAGATAGAAACATAAATACAGAAACATAGGGAAAAAGATACAGACACAGAGTGATACACAGACTGACATAGAAACAGATAGAGAAACAGAAATGTAAAGAGAGATGCAGAGAGAGAGAGCGAAATACAAGGACAGACGGAGACCACCCTGTTGCTAGTGACCTCTATCCCTGCTGGTGACCTCTAGGGGTACATGAGGTTGTTTTTGTTTCCCAAGGCCACCAAACACATGAAGACTGTACCTGTCTAGAATGTTTCCTGTGTGGTATGCAGTCACATCCGATGACAGGATTCCAAGCTTTCTCGCTATCATTGGTAGTGGGTGACACTGTCAGCGCAGCAGGTTCGCCGAGTGGTTGCACGTCACAGCAAAAAGGGCTTTGGTTCAATTACCGACTAGGGTGCCTTTCTGAGTGGAGTTTGTATGTTCTCCCGCTGTTCTGCATGGTTTCCGGCCATCGTAAAACTGGTATTGGCCAAACATCCAATTGCTGATAAATGACCTGCATGTTATTCCATTGTGATGACACACACAGCCACATCTCTCCTACTGCGATGAAAACTGGGCAATATGGCCCTCCTGTTAAAGAGTCTGGAGACTTAATGAGGCTTTGCTGGGTAAACAAACACGTGTAATACTACTAACTAGCAGGAACCCGCGGAACTTCCGCGTGGATTTTATGATGGGGAGCAGAGCGCTATTCAGGAGTAAACTCTTAAAATGTAACACACACTCACACTTTCACATGCGAACACAAAGACAAATATCCCCCTTGTAACCTTAGCATACTCTTGGGGCAAGTGCACTTAGAGAGCAACATCTATGATGGCCGGCACGGCACACGAGGTGGATGGGCAGCAATAGGTCCGGTTGCCTGTCTACCCAGTGGGGATGTTGACACACCGCACTCGGTGCTCAATGAAGATGAGGTTGACCTCGGGGAGGCCGACCTCAGCAGGAACCTGTGGAACTCCCGTGAGGATTTTGTGAAGAGGAGCGGGGCGCGACTTCAAAACTCCACTCGCATCACGATGTCCCCCAATGTCCTCCATCATCACCGCCCATCACCATTCCCTACCCAATCCCATCACACTGTACCCCCTCCACATCTCAGTTGCATACCTGTCAACCCATACGATTTACCTGTATTCTTGTATGGGGAAATTGAGTTTCCAGGTCCATAAGGCGTAAAGCCCTTTTTTACGAGCAATTTTTTTCATGTACTATATATTACATATTCAATAATTATTTTTTATTTTTTGTCAATTTGTTTGTGTTTCTCCCTTTTGATGGGACTTTGTAGGATGAACGTTGAGATTTATAAGGGCACGGGGTGACTAATACTGTCTGAATTGGTCTGTAATAAGGTAGGCACTGATAAGGGGTTGACATGTATGTAGTTGCTTTCCCCATCAAACCTCAGCCACTCTCCCAATCAGCATGAACCCCATCCTTCCTGCAATCACCCTCTCCAACCCCCACGAACATCACCAATCTCCATCACTCCATCCGCATCACCCGACCAACTCGAGTCCCATAATCACCATGAAGCTGGCCCATCACTGTAATCACTACCAGCATACATTTTGATTTAAAATATTTTCGTGAATGCAGGAATATATTTTGATTCTTTCGGTAAAGTCACGTAGAAAGAAAGTAAATTAAATAATAATAGAATACGACATTTCGATTGCAACACAAGCAACCATCATCAGGTACGAATGAATGAGAAAACAAACATAGCAAACTTAGAAATATAATGCAATTAAAACGTCTTATTCTATTATTATTTAATTCATTTCCTTTCGAAATTACTTTACTAAAATAACTAAAGAGTAATTCCTGCAGTCACGAAAGCTTCGAATCTAGTTTAATATATTTTGAGCTTTTCTGAATTCTTGGGGGTGGAGAAATCCCTCCGCTCATATAACAAAATGGGGCAAGGTGGGATTGACCCTGCTGGGCCTGCGGCACCTCAAATATTGGAGGAAATAGCCTTTACATTTTTACATGAAACTTTCGTGACTGCAGGAATTCATATTATATGGTTCTTTCGGTAAAGTCACGTTGATAGAAAAAATAATAACAATAACATAATTTTAAAAATAATTAAAATATCACGACGTTTTGATCGCAACACAAGCAATCGTCATCAGGAGAAAAAAGAGGGGGAACGCTGCTGAGGGAGGCTGTTTATAAAGGTTTAGAGATGGGCTGGGCAGCTGTTAATGTAAGAGAGGTCTCCGACACCGGCAGTAGTTCTACACCAATCATAGCATTGCACCTCGCTTCACACATCAACACTGCTGACGGTGGAGGTGGACAAGAAAACACAAATCAAGTCATGACCCAGAGTGGTTGATGACATTCTTCGAATGATTGCTGTGGTTAAAACCGTCGTCTCGGTTGAAATTGTGTCTGGGTCTGTATATATGGATGTCTTCGTGAACGAATCTTTGTTGATAGCCAGTCGGCTTGCAAAGTACCATCGTCTTTGAGAAATCAATTTCATGTGAGCCAGCCGCATTAAAGTAATGATCAGCCACAGCAGAAGTATTGGTCCTGCTATGTTTCAGATCTGCCTTATGTTCACGAACACGTTTCGAGACATGTAGTTTGGTTTCCCCAATGTAACTGCTGCCGCAGATACAGCTTAGTTTGTAGACGCCTGGATATTGCATGTCAGGAATCTTGTTCTTCACAGATGGGTTCAAGTCACGAATTTTATGCACTGTGTTAAATCGGACCTGGATCTTGTGTTTGTTCATGATTTTGGAAATCTTTTTGGTTATCCCTGCGAAGTAAGATAAGGTGATGGTTTTCATTGGATCTTCAGATGGCTCCTTCCTCACGGTTGGGGTGATGGCTTTGTTGATTGCATAGTGTTTGAGTTCACTGGTCAGGTGTTCATGCTCGGAGATACATTGAGCTCTATGGTGTAGCATTTTGATGAGACAATTCTTCTGGGATGAATGGTGGTGGGAATCAGGTTTTAGGTAGGCGTCAGTATGGGTTACTTTCCTGTTGACAGAATGGCTCCGAGCCATCTGGTCTCTTTTTGATTAGGACATTCAAGAAAGGTAGCATGCCATCCTTTTCTACCTCCATGGTGAATTTGATGGTTGGGTGTATGGAATTGATGTGGTTGAGGAATTGGTTAGAGCCGGTCGGCCATGTGGCTAGATGACAAACGTGTCATCCACGTACCACTTCCACAAGGACGGGCGTAGAGTGGATGCCTGGATGGCGTCCGTCTCAAATATTTCCATGAAAATATTGGCTACAACCGGAGAGAAGGGAGAACCCATTGGGTGCCTTCAGTTTTTTTGTTGTAAAATGATGGTGATAGCATTTGCTATTAAAATATGAAATAATTATTCTTTATTAGATGTTAAATAATGTTGAAGCCAGAGAACATCCCTGTCGCACATATACATACGCGCACATGTACACACACTCTCAGCGGTGATGTTAGGGCTCATTACAGCTGGCTCCGCCAAACCAAATGGTTGGGTGGTTCGTATCGCCAGTGCAATTCGGCGTTGTCAAGCTGTTATTAAAATTTTTTTTTTTCTCACGGAATGTGTTATCTCTGTGTTGTCATAAATGGGGCTTTCGTTCACTGAGTGTCAACTTACAATGAGTTGGATCAATGAACGGGCCTCAGGCACACAACCTGTTCGTGAAGCGGGAACTGGCCGTAAAGTGTTATGACGGCGAGTTGCAAATATATATATTTATCGCAAGTTTGTATCTTCACGTTTACAGGGCATGTATACGTGACATATCACTCAGCAAGCAGCCACTCAGCCTGTGCGATGGCGCTAAGTAAAAAAATTGTTAATGAGCCCTGTTGCAAGAGGTAAATTTGCCTCTTGCCTGTGAGCTGCTGGTGTCAAAAATTTTACCGTGTGTAACCCGTTAGTGATGTATAACATTTTTCCCACTCAAATTCGCAATGCAAAAAGAATAGCAATGCAAATTGCTACTCTGATTAGCACGGTTGGGTATGCGAAATAAATTCAACATACATACATACAAACGAACTCGAGTCAATGTGAATTATCAAGACAATTTATTTACAGTTGGTAATACATAACATAGGTTTCATGAGTTAGATTGCATAAATATAAATGTGTCGCGGAACACGCCACCACCCGACACAGTAAGGTTTGTCACGTAAACAGAACATGCCAATTAATTACAAGTACAGCAGACCGGTGTGTTGGAGAGCAAATCCACAACATTTACAATCTGAATATGACGTTTGGCCAGTAATTACAAACAGCTTCATTAGGCGACCGGAGATTTGTGTATAAATCCTCCTGTTTCATTCCTTAAAGAGGGATAGATGTGATGACGTCACTTATGAGCCCTTCTTGTGCGAAGGGGGAGGGGGTGGATTCATGCATGCATATGAATAACAATGGGGGTATCCATTGCCGGTTGGGTTATTGATATGTTAATCAACGTACATTGTGCATGAACATTATTCTTGTATCTCCTGTCGTTTGAGTGCAATAAAATAACAGCACCTGGTATTGTCTGCATACAGTTGATCCCCATTTATGTATGGTGACCTGTATAGGCATGCATTTAAACAATTATTTGAACATTCAATTCTCAGCAGCACTAAGGCTGTAGCTATCCGAATGGTTAAGATTATTTTTATTTAACACGTAGGCTTTCGCGACCAATATTATTCATAATAAAGGTTTTTTGGTTAGATCACGTTATTTATAAATGTGTCGTAACTCTCCACCAAAATTGAGTCACGTTGACAAAAGTCAAATAGTTCACGACAATTTGTCTTTTGTCAACATGACAATTTTTTACCGTTCAGCTGTGTCGGGTGGTGGAGGGTTACGACACATTTATAAATAATGCGATGAATCCCAAAAATCTTTATTATTAATTATTTGTATTTATCTCCATTTCGATAGATTCTCTAATTAGTCTTGGCCAGTAGTAACTAGTCTTGCACAGAACGTCAATGAGCGTCCTTGTTGGCATGCGTGTTCTAACACTGCTGACAGTTGTATTTGGGAGTATTTCATATTTCTTTGGTGTTAATTTAGTCTCGTGCTGATCATTCTTACTGTCTGCTCAACATAGCATTGGGCACAAGTGCAATTCATCCGTTATAGACCTTCTGTTAAATGCTTCGTTAATAAATCTTCTGACTCAGATGTTTTTTTTCTCCAAAAATCTCACTAGTTTATCCATTACTCCCACAATGTACGGTATTTTAAATATTTTTAATTAATAACACGAGTTAAACTGACCAAGTAATTCAAACTACTAAAATACCGTACATCAACTAGCCAGATTTTTGGAAAAACAAAACATCCGAATCAGAGTTGGCGCAGTACAAAAAATACAAAAACGAATATCTGGTACTAAAGATGTTTTACCGAATCTTGATTTGAAGTTTTCGTGACTGCAAGAATCCATATACTCTTTGGTTCTTTCGGTAAAGTCACGTAGTTAGAAATAAAATAAAACAAATCACGACGTTTCGATCACAACACAAGCGAACTTCATCAGGTGGGACAACCACAGCAAGAAAATATTTGCTGAAGTGGGCGAGAGAGCTGCCGTGGCATGAGGTTATATAGGTAAGAAAGGGGGGAGGAGAAAGGGGGGAAAGAGAGATAGAGAGAGGGGGGGGGAGCGCTGCGTGAGTGCTCGGGGGAGAAAGGATGTGAGGCCAGAGGTGGGGGAGTGGGCAGGGCTGGAAGTGGGAGGCTGGGACAGCTGGGGATGCGGGGAGAAATTATCTCGGAAAAATAGGCAAGTACCCGGCAGATAAACATCCATAAAGAGTTAAGGTTTTACCTGGTTAATAACACCCTTCCAATGAGTGCTCCATTTGTATCCATCTTCTCGGTTGAAGTTATGTTTATATATCTGGATGGCTTCATGAACAAACGTTTTATAGTAGCCAGAAGGTTTGCAGAGTACCTTGGTCTCGGAAAAAAAACATTATCATGCGAGCCCACAGCATTATAACAAAGGTCAGCAATGGCAGAGGTATTGGTTTTCTGCCGTGTTTCAGATCTGCCTTGTGTTCGCGAACACGGTCCGAGATATGTCGTTTCGTTTCCCCAATGTAACTGCTACCGCAAGTTTGTAAACTCCAGGATATTGCATGTCAGGAATCACATCCTTCACAGATGCGATTAGATAACGAATTTTGTGTACTGTATTGAATCGGACCTGGATTTTGTGTTTGTTTAAGATTTTCGAAATATTTTTGGTAACACCTGCTATGTATGGTAACGCGATAGTTTTGATCGGCTTCTCAGGGGGTTGTTTCTCCATGGTTGGAAAAACAGCTTTGGGAATAATGCGGTCCGAGTACCCATTCATCTTGAGGGCCTGGTGTATGTTTGTCTAAATAATCAAGTTCAAGACGGGGTAGTCTTATCCTCTCTGAGATTAGAGAAAGGCTAGCTCTGAATAAGATTAGTTTGGCGTTAGAAGTGACAGAAGCAGATGTTAGTGTAAGAGTATGGATGCCTGCAGTCACGAAAGCTTCAAATCAAGATTGAACCACCTCTACGGGTAGGGTTTTCACACATTTGTTAGAGCTTTTAACAGACTACGAGACAAGGTGGCTCACATGATCGAGTCTTTCACCTTTCTGAAGAGATGCTGCGACAACAAGGTAATACCGACCACATTTACACTGTGGTCGGTATTACCTTGTCACTACTCCTAACGTCAAACGGATCTAATTCAGAGCGAGCCTTTCTCTAATCTCAGAGAGGATAAGACTACTCCGTCTTGAACTTGATAATTTAGACAAATGTCTCCTACAATCACACTTAACATTAACAGATGAAATGTCCGCATTTGATTGGAACCTTGTAGATAACATGACTACTTATTCTGCCGCAACAATGTCCTCCAAATGTAAGGTTAACCTTATTGCTAAATTCAATAACTTGTCAAAAAATAAAAATCAGATCCACACATTAAAAAGCTAGATGTTAACAAGACTTATCAATCAGAGTAGCAGCACAATCTCCGATAGCCTAAAATCGGTACTAGCTAGAGGGATGAATTTTGCTGTCACCCCCAAACACATCCCAGTCGATTATATAATTGCCCAGGTAGATGTAGCCCTCAAATGCTTGGGGCACATCCCGACAGACGTGGCAACATCTGAAATTGCCACCATCCTTAAAAATGCTAAGAAACCCATTAGTAACATCACCAAAGACGAGCGCTCTGAACTCGCTAAATTGAAAAAGAGAGATGACATAGTCATCCTCTCAGCCGACAAGGACAATGCTCCTGTCATCATGGATAAAACCACATACAACAACAAAATCCAGGACCTTCTTAATGATGGAAGTTACACTAAAATCAACAAAGATCCTACCAACCGCCTGGGTACAAAAACCAACAATATCATTACCAGTTCAACTCCTCTAATAGAGCCATTCAAACGGCTCTCCCTAAAACCTTCTGCTACTAGACCACCCAGATTCTATGGTCTTTCAAAATTCCATAAAGAAGGTACTCCACTTCGGCCCATCGTTTCCACTATCAACTCACCTACCTACAAACTGGCCCGTTGTCTGTCTGATACCTTGCTTCCATTCACGGGCAAGACCACCTCAGCAGTACATAACTCAGCTCAATTGGGCTCTCTAATCAAGGGCATTTCACTGTCCCCAGATGATTTGCTCGTCAGCTTTGATGTAGTTTCTCTGTTCACCAAGGTTCCTGCACCTGACACCTTAGCAATAATTGAAGACTTAGTCCAACATGGACTGAATCCTGATGTACATACTCTGGTTAGGCACTGCCTTACCAACACTTACTTCACCTGGAATGGTACTTTCTACAAACAAAATGAAGGTTCCCCCCCTTATCACCAGTGATTGCGAATGTTTTCATGGAGAAATTTGAAACAGATGCCATCCAGATATCCACCCTACGTCCTTCATTGTGGAAGAGAAATATAGACGACACTTTCGGTGTTTGGCCTGCCAGTATTGAACCAATTTCTCAACCACATCAATTCCATACACCCATCCATCAAATTCACCATGGAAGCAGAGAAGGATGGTAAGCTACCATTCCTGGATGTTTTATTTGAGAAGAGACTTGATGGCTCGTTGGGACACTGTCTACAGGAAAGCCACCCACACAGATTCCTACCTGAAACCGGATTCCCACCCCCATCCGGCACAGAAGAATTCTCATCAAAACACTACACAATAGGGCCAACTGCATTTACGACCGACACCACCTAGCCAGTGAACTGGAACACGTACACCAGCCCTCAAGATTAATGAGACCGCATTATTCGCTAAGCTGTTTCTCCAACCATGGAGAAACAACCCCCTGAGAAGCCGATCAAAACCATCACGTTACCATACATAGCAGGTGTTACCAAACAGATTTCCAAAATATTAAACAAACACAAGATCCAGGTCCGATTCAATACAGTAGACAAAATCAGTGATCTAATCCCATCTGTGAAGGATGTCATTCCTGACATGCAATATCCTGGGGTTTACAAATCGAGTTGTACCTGTGGTAGCAATTACATTGGGGAAACGAAACGACATGTCTCGGACTGTGTTCGCGAACACAAGGCAGATATATAAACATAACTTCAACCGAGAAGATGGATACAAATGGAGCACTCATTGGAAGGATGTTATTAACCAGGTAAAACCTTAACTGTTTATGGTTTCATCATATCTGCCGGGTACTAGCCTATTTTCCGAGTTAATTTCTATCCGCATCCCCAGCTTTCCACTTCCAGCCCCGCCCACTTCCCCCCCCCCCCACCTCATGTCCTCTCTCCCCCGAACGCTCACGCAGCGCCCCCCCCTACCCCATACCCCCCCCCCTCTCTCTCTCCCCCTTTGCTGCTCCCCCTTTTCTTACCTACATAACCTCTTGGCACGGCAGCTCTCTCGCCCACTTCAGCAAATGTTTTCTTGCTGTGGTTGTCCCACCTGATGATGGACACTTGTGTTGCGCCCGAAACTTCGTGATTTGTTTAATTTTATTTCTAACTACGTGACTTTACCGAAAGAACCAAAGAGTATATGGATTCCTGCAGTCCCGAAAGCTTCAAATCAAGATTCGGTAATACATCTTTAGTACCAGATATTAGATTTTGTATTTTTTGTACTGTACCAACTCTGATTCGGGTGTTTTGTTTTTCCAAAAATCTGGCTAGTTGTTGTTCGATATTTTAGTAGTTTGAATTACTTCGTCAGTTTCAACTCGTGTTAATAATTAAAACTATTCAAAATACGTACATTGTGGGAGTAATGGATAAACTAGTGATATTTTTGGAAAAACAAAACATGCGAGTCAGATTTGGCATGGTACAAAACATACATAAATTAATATCTAGTACTGAAGATTTATTAACGAAGCATTCAACAGAAGGTGTGCAACGGATTAATTGCACTTGTGCCAAATGCTATATTGGGCAGATATGACGAATGATCAGCACGACCAAAAGAACACCAAATCAATATCAAATACTCCCAAATACAACTGTCAGCAGTGGCAGAATACGCATGAGGAGCGATCTCCCAGAGTTTCCCAGCGGAAGAACCGTGTTCACCGGAGGTGCCGAACCAGCAGCACACTCAATCTCCCATCTCGCAGGCGGCGGGGTCGGGGTGGGGCGGATGCTCGTGCCTGCTTACCACAGTTGGCTGGCGCAAGGCGCAACGTTGATAAATCTGTGGAAGAAAACGAGCGTCAAGCCGCACAGTCCGTTGGTGGCCCCCCCTCCCATCTTTCCCACCTGGCACACGCAAGCTGAGTCAGCGCAGCAGGAGGGGTACGGCGCGGGGGTGAGGCCGAAAGAGGTCCCGTGTCCGTGCCTGGACGGGATGTGGCGCCGGGTGTGAACGGCGATGCTCTCGTGACCGTGCGTTCGTTTATGTGTATGCACGCGTGCTTCTCACCTGTGGCCGTCCTTCTGCTGCACGAACCCCGGTGGCTGTTGGTTTTCATACAATGGGGAAGCATCTCCCTCCCGGGGCTGGGAGACCTGTGAAGGAGACCGCCATGGACATTAGCTCGTCGAGAACGCCCGAGGCAAACGAGCGATTCGCTCGCACATCCGAAACCCATGCTCTGGGCTTCACAGCGAACACCTTAACATGGCTATCATTGCATGTGTGTGTACGCATATGTTGGTACTTGTACGTGTGTGTATGTACGTGCGGAGCAGTAGTGTAGCGGATAGCGCGCTGCCCTACTAACCCGGTGGCCCGACTTCTATGGCCGCTTATGGACAATACCAGTGACGATTATCTGAATGGGTCCTGGGGCTTCCCGAAGTCGACTGAGCCTCAAATGAGTACTTTGTGAAGTGTGTCAACATTGTCATTGGGAAGACAAAGGCGGCCGGGCGTAGTGTTGGCCACCTACCCCCTTGTGTGCCACAATGACGACCTTCATAGATGCTTGCTAACAGCACTTGCTCCAAAAGTCTTTTAGGCTCTGTTGGGGATCTTTGTCTTTTTTACAGTTCTGTATGTGTTTGCATATGCAAGTAACTCCCTACCGATTCATGGCCAAACTTCCAATCAGCTAGCCGTGGCTTGCTGGAAGTGCCCCGGTCAAGGTACAGCATACCACTTGCATCCACAACCGTGGTGTCCGGGTTCACGAGTTCCTGCAGTAGGGAGAATAGGAAATCAGCACGCGGTGAACATATGGACACGGGCCACTTGCCCAAGTGCCATTCGTCACGACGTCCCGGTGATAGTTTGCCTCTCGAGAAGAAACATTAACTCACACTCATCAACGATACTGTGGCCTTGAAATAAAAAAACATAAACATGCATATGTGTAATTGGCGAGATACAGAGTTATATTCACCATTTCGAGAGGTGGAGGGGCACAAGGGTCGTCCTTGAGGAGGCCATCATCATCTGCATCGATGGGCGTGGAGTCTGTTAACATCTCGGACTCAGACTGTGGCAGGTAGCCACTGCTGCCCCCGCTGCTGGCGCCACTGCTGCTGCCGCTGCTGCTGTTGCTTTTGCAGAAGCTGCTACCACAGCCGACGTACATGTCGATGCTGATGCTGGCGTGGCTCGTGTGCACACTGTTGCTGCTTCCCTCGAGGAGCAGCGCGTCCGCAGTGTGGACGGGGTGGAAGCTCATCGCCTCATCCACGAGCTCGATCAGCGCATCCCGGTCTATCTCTCGCCGGGCGGTTGTTCCTGCGACAAAAGGACCACCCCCCTCGTGACTCACGCGCACTCGCAGCGCCAGAGAAGGTGGCATCGCAGAACGACTTTCAAAACCGTTTGGACGAGAGCCTCTGTCCGCATTAAAGGCACTGCTTCAACATGTCTTACCTTTATCCCGACCCTGATGCCTGTTGTATATTGGGAATTTGCATGTCTCTCTCCCTGTGGTCACGTATATTTTTCTCACGGTCCTCCGGTTTTTCCCTCCACATTTAGAATCAACATCACGTGCTTAGCAACACCTTAGACTGGGCGAGTCTCTCATCGCGAGCTGAGCTCAATCTCCTCACCTGGTCTCCTACCCTTGCCAGACAAGTCCATCGTGCGCCTCCATCTGCCGAGCGCCTTCTTGACATCTCCTTCCATGCTCTCCTTCTCCTCCTCCTTCCGCTCCTTGGCGGCATCGACCGCGGCGGCGTCCCGCCACAGCTCCTCCAGGACCTGGCGCGCCCTCATCTGGGTCTTGGCGAGCTTTCTCTGCGCCTTGAGGAGGGCTTTATCCGCCGCTGACCGACGTGACCCCTTCCCACAAAAAAGGCCCCAGCAGAACAGGCTGCTCTCCTCCTTCTCCGGCAGGTCGTTGTCGGGCGACAGGTTGTAACGCGTCGCGGTCGGAATGTGGTCAATGACCACTTGTCTGCAAAGGCAGACGGAGTGTAATTTGGGGTCACAGATGCTTTGCAGCCGTCGCGCCAACAGTCACGGGCTTCTGTCAACTTGCATTCACACTCGAGTCAAGTGAAATTAGAATCTTTATTTATATTGGAGGAATACGATGAACTATGAAGCTATTTTGGGGCCGTCCATAAATGACGTCTCGCACCTAGGGGGAGGGAGGGGGGTCAGACATTTGTGACGATGTGTGACGAGGGGGGGAGGGGGTTTTGATAAATGTGACGTCACATCAAAATGCGCAACTTTAAATAAACTTAATTAAATAGAATTGTTATAACAACACTAATTTTGATTAATTTTCATTAATAACTATTCGATTCTACACTATGGGAACCTCATTTGCCAGTAAAAATATGATAATTGGTTCTTTACCCTTCTATCTGGCAACAAAACTGACACCTTTTTACAAGGAGTCATGTTTGCATAGACCGCAATACCTGCAGTCATAATACAAACAAAAGAACATAACTCTGATAATGTGCACTGTCCTTAAAGTTGATTGATCCACACCCGAGACAGCTTTCCTTAGAGCCTAGTCTCATATGGGTTGGACCAGATGACGCCAAAAGGCGCACAACTCAAAGACAATGCACCATCAGAGTATGAGAGCTCGGGGCAAGCATCTACACTATGGGAACCTCATTTGCCAGTAATTGGTTCTTTACCCTTCTATCTGGCAACAAAACTGACACCTTTTTACAAGGAGTCATGTTTGCATAGACCGCAATACCTGCAGTCATAATACAAACAAAAGAACATAACTCTGATAATGTGCACTGTCCTTAAAGTTGATTGATCCACACCCGAGACAGCTTTCCTTAGAGCCTAGTCTCATATGGGTTGGACCAGATGACGCCAAAAGGCGCACAACTCAAAGACAATGCACCATCAGAGTATGAGAGCTCGGGGCAAGCATCTACACTATGGGAACCTCATTTGCCAGTAAAAATATGATAATTGGTTCTTTGCCCTTCTATCTGGCAACAAAACTGACACCTTTTTACAAGGAGTCATGTTTGCATAGACCGCAATACCTGCAGTCATAATACAAACAAAAGAACATAACTCTGATAATGTGCACTGTCCTTAAAGTTGATTGATCCACACCCGAGACAGCTTTCCTTAGAGCCTAGTCTCATATGGGTTGGACCAGATGACGCCAAAAGGCGCACAACTCAAAGACAATGCACCATCAGAGTATGAGAGCTCGGGGCAAGCATCTACACTATGGGAACCTCATTTGCCAGTAAAAATATGATAATTGGTTCTTTACCCTTTTATCTGGCAACAAAACTGACACCTTTTTACAAGGAGTCATGTTTGCATAGACCGCAATACCTGCAAACATGACTCCTTGTAAAAAGGTGTCAGTTTTGTTGCCAGATATAAGGGTAAAGAACCAATTATCATATTTTTACTGGCAAATGAGGTTCCCATAGTGTAGATGCTTGCCCCGAGCTCTCATACTCTGATGGTGCATTGTCTTTGAGTTGTGCGCCTTTTGGCGTCATCTGGTCCAACCCATATGAGACTAGGCTCTAAGGAAAGCTGTCTCGGGTGTGGATCAATCAACTTTAAGGACAGTGCACATTATCAGAGTTATGTTCTTTTGTTTGTATTATGACTGCAGGTATTGCGGTCTATGCAAACATGACTCCTTGTAAAAAGGTGTCAGTTTTGTTGCCAGATAGAAGGGTAAAGAACCAATTATCATATTTTTACTGGCAAATGAGGTTCCCATAGTGTAGATGCTTGCCCCGAGCTCTCATACTCTGATGGTGCATTGTCTTTGAGTTGTGCGCCTTTTGGCGTCATCTGGTCCAACCCATATGAGACTAGGCTCTAAGGAAAGCTGTCTCGGGTGTGGATCAATCAACTTTAAGGACAGTGCACATTATCAGAGTTATGTTCTTTTGTTTGTATTATGACTGCAGGTATTGCGGTCTATGCAAACATGACTCCTTGTAAAAAGGTGTCAGTTTTGTTGCCAGATAGAAGGGTAAAGAACCAATTATCATATTTTTACTGGCAAATGAGGTTCCCATAGTGTAGATGCTTGCCCCGAGCTCTCATACTCTGATGGTGCATTGTTCTTTGAGTTGTGCACCTTTTGGCGTCATCTGGTCCAACCCATATGAGACTAGGCTCTAAGGAAAGCTGTCTCGGGTGTGGATCAATCAACTTTAAGGACAGTGCACATTATCAGAGTTATGTTCTTGTTTGTATTATGACTGCAGGTATTGCGGTCTATGCAAACATGACTCCTTGTAAAAAGGTGTCAGTTTTGTTGCCAGATAGAAGGGTAAAGAACCAATTATCAACTATTCGATTATTCATAATCAACGATTTTTGGGTTTAGATCGCGTTATTTATAAATGTGTCGTAACCCTCCACCACCCGACACGGCCAATCAGTAAAAAAAAGTGTCACGTTGACAAAAGACAAATAGTTCACTGCTTTAGCCCACCGGTGTGTTGAAGCGTGAAACCACAACATTTACAATTTGAGTACGACGTTTCGCTGGTAATTGCATCCAGCATCATCGGGCAATTCGCCAGAATGGTGAAGCTCTGCTGTGTCTCCCGTTCTTATATAGAGCAGCAGCAGGGTGACGTCATCATTAACTCATTAACGCATCAGGTGCAAAGATTTGAGGGGGGGGTTATTGTAATTATATACTTGATTAGTAATAAGGCTATTGTTACGATGCGAGTTGTAGATTAGTAATCATTTGGAATGTGTTCTATTGTGATTATGCTACATTAATAATCAGTTAGTGCTTGTTTCCCTTATAAGGAATTGTAATGCAAACAAGCACTAACTGATTATTAATGTAGCATAATCACAATAGAACACATTCCAAATGATTACTAATCTACAACTCGCATCGTAACAATAGCCTTATTACTAATTAAGTATATAATTACAATAACCCCCCCCCTCAAATCTTTGCACCTGATGCGTTAATGAGTTAATGATGACGTCACCCTGCTGCTGCTCTATATAAGAACGGGAGACACAGCAGAGCCTCACCATTCTGGCGAATTGCCCGATGATGCTGGATGCAATTACCAGCGAAACGTCGTACTCAAATTGTAAATGTTGTGGTTTCACGCTTCAACACACCGGTGGGCTAAAGCAGTGAACTATTTGTCTTTTGTCAACGTGACACTTTTTTTACTGATTGGCCGTGTCGGGTGGTGGAGGGTTACGACACATTTATAAATAACGCGATCTAAACCCAAAAATCGTTGATTATGAACAATATTGGTCGCGAAAGCCTACGTGTTATTCGATTATTTATATTTACTAAGGTCACCTTTTTATTTATTCCATGAAGGAGCATTTTGCTTCTCCATGGGAAAATGGAGAAACATAAATTAATAAAAAATTTGAATTATTGTTAATAAACATTTTGATTCTAATGATTCTACCAGGACTTTTCATTCTGTGGAATGAATATGTGATTGTTATAATTGTACTCTCCATTTTGCTTCTTTCTACTACAAAATTTCAACTATTTTTTATAGTTATAATTACCTAAAAAAATGTATAATCATAAGAAAATTTCAATATAATATTCTGAACATCTGCAGTTTTATTTAGGCGTTGAATATTTGTAAATGAATTGTATGCTAAATTTCAGCTTTCTAATGCCTCCTTTTAAATAAATGTTTCTCCTATAAGTGCAGCACCACGTAAAATACGCACTACAATGACAATAGTTTAAAGTGATTTGAAGCATGTTTTAGTTTCAAAATGTAAATATGGTTGGGGGGGGCAGAGCCTAGTGACGTCATATTTGAAGGGGGTCTGACTTTTTGTGACGCCGTGTGACGAGGGGGGGGGGAGCAAAAATCGGCCAAAATCGCGTGACGTCATTTATGGACGGCCCCTATTCATATATGTCTAGTTGGGGGTTGCTCAAAAAGTTACAACAATACAAAACACGATAGGAGTGCAAAGTACAGGAAAGGTAAGCAAATCACTTCAAAAATATATACAAATGAAACTCAACTAGGTTCATCCTACCAGGTAAAGCCCACAGAGCTATTAGCTTTTTTCAGAAGCCAGATGGCCACAAATGGTAGAGGGGGCCGTCGGGATAAGAGGGGATGTCGGCAGGAGGAGTGGATGAGAGCAGCTGATGAGGAGGAGAGAGCAGTGCATGAGGAGGATGAGAGAGAGTTGCGTGTGAAGGAGGGATTGGAGGACTGGAACGCTTTGCCTGTCTCCGTGTGTTGGTGCGGAGTGTTCGCTCCAAAGAGAAAAGCAACTTATAGTCTGCCTCCTGTGTCTCTGTTGTGTCCACGTGTCTCCCTCACGGTCTGTATCAATGTCCCTCTGAAAGCAACGAGCGATCTGACGAAGGCCTCGGCCACAACACAGGCGGCGTGTGCCGTGTCCAGGGCCGTCGTCTCCCTCGCCCGCTGCACACGTGTCACAGGCGTCTTTGTCTCTCTCCCCAGTGCCGTCTCACACTCACCTCGGAGATGTTCTCATCCTTCGACCGTCTGCGGCAGCAAGTCGGCGAGAAGGGTCTTCAGTGAAGCTGGGAGAGCGAGGCGAGTGAGAGGCTCCCCCAGAGAGGCGAGTCTCGGCGTCGTGAGTCTCGGAGTGAACCGACTGGAGCGGGAGCCTCCACTGCAATGTCGCAGAACGGGCGGCAGTTGGGCGTGACGTCACGCGACGGTGGGCGGGGCCTGTGTCTGTGGGGGGGAGGGGCGCGTGGGATTGGGGGGAGGGTTGTGAGGGGGAGGGGCTTGCGGGGGATGGGGGGGCGTGCGGGGCGGGGCTCTCCAACGGGCGATGCACCAAGCGTCCCCAATAGCGTGTTTGTGTTGTTGTTACATGACAACAACAACACGTGTTTGTGTTGTTGTTACATAACATAACAACAACACTTGTTTGTGTTATATTCTTGGTTCTTTCGGTAAAGTCACGTACGAGGGAAATAATAAAGTAATAAAAATATCAAACAACAAAATTCTCACGACGTTTCGACTGAAACACAAGCAATCATCATCAGGTGTGAAATTCACAGCAAGAAATTTTGAAAAAAGTGGCGTTTTTTCCTAACTTTAACAACCCAGGACAGCGATTGCTCAGCCAGAAACCATCTTGTCGGTTGAAATTGTCTCTGTGTTTGTATATGTGGATAGCCTCATGAAAGAATCTCTTCTGGCTTAGCAATCATTGGATGTGATTAACCATTTCGGGTCTTAATTGTGTTCACGCTAACGGTGACTTTCAGACAACATTCCATTCTCCTTCTCTCCCCCCTCCTCCCTTCCGAGCATAGATGGACTCGTCCGTCTGAACGACCGCTAGTTGCTGTCCGTGGTGCTGATGTTAAGAAAAAAACGCCACTTTTTCAAATTTTCTTGCTGTGATTTTCACACCTGACGATGATTGCCTGTGTTGCAATCGAAACGTCGTGAGTATTTAATAGTTTTATTTTAATTATTTTATTATTTCCTTTCTACGTGACTTTACCGAAAGAGCCAAGAATATGAATCCCTGCAGTCAGGAAAGCTTTAAATCGAAATTTAATTGCACCATTACTATGAATTCCCTAACATCAGAATCAGAATCTTTATTTAGGCTGGAGGGATCCGATGAGCTATGAAGCTCTTCTTTACAGATGTCAAGTTTGGGCTGGTTACATGTAATTGCGGTATTGCTATCAATATCAGCAGGAATCCGCGAAACTTCGGCGAGGATTTGGGCAGTCCTCGATTTACGAAGGGAATCTGTTCTAACGACATACAAAGAGAAAAAACAAAGATCCCCCGTGTAGCCTTGGTAGACTGTCGGGGCAAGTGCTGTTAGTGAGCACCTATGAAGGCCGGCACGGCACACGAAGGGGTGGGTGGCCAGTACCATGCCCGGCCACCTTTGACTCCCTAGTAGCGATGTTTACACACCACACCAGGTACTCATTTCAGGCTGAGTCGACCTAGGGGAGGCCCAGGACGCATTAAGATAATCCTCACTGGTGTTGGCCGTGAGCGAGAATCAAACTCGGGTCGCCGGGTTCGTAGTGCAGCGCGCTAACGTCTTCATTACAACTAAGCGCTCACGACTACACTACTGCTCCCGACCCAACTTTCACGTACACACAAAAAAAGACAAAGATCCCCCTATAGCCTTAACAGACTGGTGGGGCAAGTGCTGTTAGCGAGCAGCACATCTGAAGGACCGAATGGCACACGAGGTGGGTGGCCAGCACCACGGCCGGCGACCTTTTTCTCCACAGTGGCGTTGTTTACACACCGCACCAGGTAGGCATTTCAGACTAAATAGACCTAGGTGCTCGGGGATAATCGTCACAGCTGTTAAGGCACATTCACATGTACACAGACTAAGATCCCTCACATAGCTTTAACAGACTGTTGGGACGAGTGCAGTTAGCGAGCAACTATGAAGGCCGACACGGCACACAAGAGGGTGGGTGGCCAGCACCACAGCGGACCGCCTTTGTCTCCCAAATGGCGATGTTTACTGGTACTCATTTAGGCCGAGTCTTAAGTGCAGGTGTTCCTAAGGCGGGTGCTCATACGTCGGGTGTTCGTAAGTCGAGGGCTTCCTGTAATTTTCATTTTACGGTCCAGCTGATTTTAACCAGAAACCGATAACCTATGGTATTGGTGACGACCTATAACAACTGCAGATAGCCTCTCAACTAGCTTAAAGAAAAATATGTGGTTCATGTGGTGGATGGAGCTGAACAGAGCCAACTGTTGGAGGGGCGAGGCCAAGGCAAGGAGTGAGGCCAGCCTCTGGAGAGGTAAAAAGGGAGACATGTGTGAGTTATGGCACAGATTATGAATCGGCTTACATACGCCGGTGTGTTTTCACAGCATTAATTTGAGTAGTTCTCAAAGTATAGAGTCGGAAGATAACTTATTTTGACCGTATTAATCCAACTGACTATGGTATTAAATGTGAACTTTGTACGACGTATGAATTTTATCTCAGATTTTAAAAAATATATAATCCAGTGCGTGACACAGGTCGGGTGTTTGATGGCAATCTGAAACACCCACCATAATCATCCATGGGGGTCTTTGGAATTGCACATTGCCTATGTTATGACTCTTGACCTCGATACAAAAAAACAAGTCACGTGCTGCAGTGCAATGACAACTCAGCGAAAATTCGTAAATAACAAACTGTGGTCTTAAAAGTACTTCTTTTTTAATACGCGACATCTGGTCAATTGCTCTTCTTTATAGCACGTAAAGCCAACACGTGCGTCAACAACATTGCCGGAGCAGCCCCTGCTGGACTAAATGCGCTATTGTGCCACGGAGACAATACGCATTAGACGGTCAAAAGCGAGTGGTGTCAAGTATGATCATGATTATTATGAGGCTTTTCGATTTAAAACTTTCATGACTGCAGGGATTCATTTTCTTGGTTCTTTCGGCAAAGTCACGTAGAATGGAAATAATAAAAGTAAAACATAATAAAATAATTCTCACGACGTTTCGGCCACAACGCAAGCAGCCGTCCTCAGGTGAAGAACAGGTCTGTCGGGAAGACAGCGTCTGAATGAAACACCCCAGGCTTGGAGCGTATATTTAAGCTGGGTTGGAGGGGGAAGAGCGCCTTGACAAAAGAATTTGCATATCAAGAGGAATTTAGCATATTTATGGGAAATGCAGATATGGGATTAGTACTACTTGTGAAATGCGTAGGTGGGCGGGGGATTTCAAAGTCATATTATGCCCGTGCATTATGCAGGATTAGCAGCATCAAAGGGAGGGCATAGGGGTAGCATTAATAAAGGGAAGGAATGTTAATAGTATGTAGCTGCAGTAACTAAACAACCATAGATATTGCACTTAGAGAGCAACATCTATGATGGCCGGCACGGCACACGAGGTGGATGGGCAGCAATAGGTCCGGTTGCCTGTCTACCCAGTGGGGATGTTGGCACACCGCACTCGGGTGCTCAATGAAGATGAGGTTGACCTCGGGGAGGCCGACCTCAGCAGGAACCTGCGGATCTCCCGTGAGGATTTTGTGAAGAGGAGCGGGACGCGACTTCAAAACTCCACTCGCATCACGATGTCCCCCAAAGTACTCCATCATCACCGCCCATCACCATTCCCTACCCAATCCCATCACCCTGTGTATCCCCTCCACATCTCAGTTGCATACCTGTCAACCCATACGATTTACCTGTATTCTTGTATGGGGAAATAGAGTTTTCAGGTCCATAAGGCGTAAAGCCGTTTTAATACGGGCAAATGTTTTCATATTTCTTACAGATTAAAAAAAATATATACTTTTTATCAATTTGTTTGTTTCTCCCTTGTGATGGGACTTTGTAGGATGAACGTTGAGATTTATAAGGGCACGGGGTGACCAATACGGTCTGAATTTGTTTGTCATGAGGTAGGCACTGATAAGGGGTTGACAGGTATGCAGTTGCTTTCCCCATCAAACCTCAGCCACTCTCCCAATCAGCATGAACCCCATCCTTCCTGCAATCACCCTCTCCAACCCCCACGAACATCACCAATCTCCATCACTCCATCCGCTTCACCCGACCAACTCGAGTCCCATAATCACCATGAAGCTGGCCCATCACTGTAATCACTACCAGCATTCATTTTGACTTTAAAAGATTTTAGTGACTGAAGGAATATAATAATTGGTTCTTTACCCTTCTATCTGGCAACAAAACTGACACCTTTTTTTTACAAGGAGTCAAAAGGCGTCATCTGGTCCAACCCATATGAGACTAGGCTCTAAGGAAAGCTGTCTCGGGTGTGGATCAATCAACTTTAAGGACAGTGCACATTATCAGAGTTATGTTCTTTTGTTTGTATTATGACTGCAGGTATTGCGGTCTATGCAAACATGACTCCTTGCAAAAAAAAGGTGTCAGTTTTGTTGCCAGATAGAAGGGTAAAGAACCAATTATCATATTTTTACTGGCAAATGAGGTTCCCATAGTGAAGGAATATATTTTGAATCTTTCGGTAAAGTCATGTAGAAAGAAAATAAATTAAATAATAATAGAATACGACGTTTCGATTGCAACACAAGCAACCATCCTCAGGTACGAATGAATGAGAAAACAAACGAAGCAAACTTAGAAATATAATGCAATCGAAACGTCGTATTCTATTATTATTTAATTAACTTTTTTTTCGAAATTACTTTACCGAAAGAACTAAAGAGTAATTCCTGCAGTCACGAAAGCTTCGAATCTAGTTTAATATATTTTGACTTACAACTTTCGTGACTGCAGGGATTCATATTCTATGGTTCTTTCCGTAAAGTAACGTAGGTAGAAAAAATAATAACAATAAAATAATTTTAAAAATAATTAAAATGTCACGACGTTTCGATCGCAACACAAACAATCGAGGCCCTTGCCCTTAGAGTCTGCAGGGGCGACACGGGGGATCTGTCTTCTGTTGCACTGGTCAACAACAACAAAAAAACATATTTTTCTGGCCTGGACTTTTGCAGCTGTTCTAGACTAATTTCAGGGTGCTGATTCCAAATCTGATCTCAGATTTGCTCTATCACATCTCATTTTTATGCTATCGGCATACCCCATTTGCATTTATTTTACCCGAAATTAACTCCGTCACTTATGATTGCAAGTTGTTGCGAGTCAGTGATTGCTTTATGGTTAAAATATGGTGCTGTATTTTTAGGATAGTGTGTTTATAATATAATTTTATGTAGATATCCACATTTATTTAATATTTTTCTTCTGCAGTTTTTTTATTGAAAATGCAATATTTGATATCTCAAAAAACCTGATGTGATAGACAAAAACTGATGCCAGATTTGGAATCAGCACCCCAAAATTACCTTAAAACCGTTGGAATACCTTATGCCAGAAAAAGTGTGTTGCAGTGCGTATTTAATGTGGCGCTGCACTCTGATGTCGTAGGAAAAAACATTCATTAAAAAGTATATTTAATTCAGTAGAACGTGTCGTCTATATTTAATCAAAGTTGCGCATTTTGATGTGACGTCAAATTTCTCAAACCCCACCCCCCCTTGTCACAGTCACAAATGTCTGACCCCCCCCCCCCAGGTGCGTGACGTCATTTATGGACGGCCCCTTCGTTTAACAAGTAGGTTTTCACTATACCAATCCAAGGTTATTTTTTGGGTTATGCGATCGAACCCAAAATGGCCCCCTTCATTATGGGTTCATGGGCTGACAAACGACCCTGACAGACTGTAGGGGCAAGTGCTGTTAGCGAGTAGCAGCACCTATAAAGGCTGGGATGGTACACGGGGGGGTGCGGCCAACACCACGTCCGGCCGCCTTTGTCTCCCCAGTGACGATATTCACACATCACACCAGGTACTCATTTGAGGCCGAGTCGACTTAGGGGAGGTCCAGGACCGGTTCAGATAATCGTGACTGACTGGTATTAGCCGTGAGCGGGAATTGAACCCGGGTCGCCGGGTTCGTAGCGCAGCGTAGCGATAACCGCTACACCACCACCCCCCACAACTCACACAAACTGACACACACTGACACACACAGAGGATTCATAATGGGTGTGTCTCTCAGAGGGTTCACAATGGCAGTCTCTCTTTCTCAGTGGATTCATAATGGCTGTGTCTCTCGGGGGATTCACAATGGCAGTCTCTCTTTCTCAGTGGATTCATAATGGCTGTCTCTCAGAGGGTTCACAATGGCAGTCTCTCTCTCTCAGTGGATTCATAATGGCTGTGTCTCTCGGGGGATTCACAATGGTTAAGACGGAGACATCCGAGATCCTGGGTTTCCAGCCCTGGGTCCATGTGTATAAGCAGCATCTCTTTTGGCCCCGTGTGTCTCTTCAAGGAGGGTCCGGGCGGCATGGCCTCGCGGGGACAAACAGATCACTCAAGGCAACGCAATCAACAGGACGTAAGAAACAAAGACGGCCCGGTCAAGACGGGGAAACGTTTTAATGTTTGCATTCACGCTCTCGGGTATCCCGGCGGAAGGGGCGAGAAGCGGCGATTCACGGACCGCCCTTAAAAGCTGGGGGCTAAGATCAAGCGCTTGGAGCCAACGGGAAAAACAAACAAAAACGGGGAAAAACAAACAAAAACGGGGGTCCAAATTGGCCAACGGTGGCTTCCCCTATCAGTGTCTACACCCAGACCTGTCAACCCCTAATCATACAAACTCCACTCACTATTATCAGGTGACTTTCAGCCACAGATTATTAAATGCGCATAACTGTAGTTTGCGGCTACATTAACCAACTGTTCGATCAATAAAACACAGACGCAACACCGTGCAGTATTGGACCTACCCTAGACCCACTCGGCCCAAACTCAGTCTGGTGGTCGTCTGCACCTTCATTGGTGTCCACGCCTTGGTAATTGAGATGTCAACTACCTCACCTGTTATACAGGTCTTGGTAATTGAGATGTCAACTACCTCACCTGTTATACATGCCTTGGTAATTGAGATGTTGATTACCTCACCTGTTATACAGGTCTTGGTAATTGAGATGTTAACTACCTCACCTGTTATACAGGCCTTGGTAATTGAGATGTCAACTACCTCACCTGTTATACAGGTATTGGTAATTGAGATGTTAAGAACCTCACCTGTTATACAGGCCTTGGTAATTGAGATGTCAACTACCTCACCTGTTATACAGGCCTTGGTAATTGAGATGTCAACTACCTCACCTGTTATACAGGCCTTGGTAATTGAGATGTCAACTACCTCACCTGTTATACAGGCCTTGGTAATTGAGATGTTACCTACCTCACCTGTTATACAGGCCTTGGTAATTGAGATGTTGACCACCTCACCTGTTATACAGGCCTTGGTAATTGAGATGTCAACTACCTCACCTGTTATACAGGCCTTGGTAATTGAGATGTTGACTACCTCACCTGTTATACAGGCCTTGGTAATTGAGATGTTGACTACCTCACCTGTTATACAGGTCTTGGTAATTGAGATGTTAACTACCTTACCTGTTATACAGGCCTTGGTAATTGAGATGTTGACTACCTCACCTGTTATACACGCCTTGGTAATTGAGATGTCAACTACCTCACCTGTTATACAGGCCTTGGTAATTGAGATGTTACCTACCTTACCTGTTATACAGGCCTTGGTAATAGAGATGTCAACTACCTCACCTGTTATACACGCCTTGGCAATTACAATGTTAACTACCTCACCTGTTATACAGGCCTTGGTAATTGAGATGTTAACCACCTCATCTGTTATACAGGCCTTGGTACTTGAGATGTCAACTACCTCACCTGTTATACAGGTATTGGTAATTGAGATGTTAACTACCTCACCTGTTATACAGGCCTTGGTAATTGAGATGTCAACTACCTCACCTGTTATACAGGCCTTGGTAATTGAGATGTTACCTACCTCACCTGTTATATAGGCCTTGGTAATTGAGATGTCAACTACCTCACCTGTTATACAGGTCTTGGTAATTGAGATGTCAACTACCTCACCTGTTATACAGGCCTTGGTAATTGAGATGTCAACTACCTCACCTGTTATACAGGCCTTGGTAATTGAGATGTCAACTACCTCACCTGTTATACAGGCCTTGGTAATTGAGATGTCAACTACCTCACCTGTTATACAGGCCTTGGTAATTGAGATGTCAACTACCTCACCTGTTATACAGGTCTTGGTAATTGAGATGTCAACTACCTCACCTGTTATACATGCCTTGGTAATTGAGATGTTGATTACCTCACCTGTTATACAGGTCTTGGTAATTGAGATGTTAACTACCTCACCTGTTATACAGGCCTTGGTAATTGAGATGTCAACTACCTCACCTGTTATACAGGTATTGGTAATTGAGATGTTAAGAACCTCACCTGTTATACAGGCCTTGGTAATTGAGATGTCAACTACCTCACCTGTTATACAGGCCTTGGTAATTGAGATGTCAACTACCTCACCTGTTATACAGGCCTTGGTAATTGAGATGTCAACTACCTCACCTGTTATACAGGCCTTGGTAATTGAGATGTTACCTACCTCACCTGTTATACAGGCCTTGGTAATTGAGATGTTGACCACCTCACCTGTTATACAGGCCTTGGTAATTGAGATGTCAACTACCTCACCTGTTATACAGGCCTTGGTAATTGAGATGTTGACTACCTCACCTGTTATACAGGCCTTGGTAATTGAGATGTTGACTACCTCACCTGTTATACAGGTATTGGTAATTGAGATGTTAAGAACCTCACCTGTTATACAGGCCTTGGTAATTGAGATGTCAACTACCTCACCTGTTATACAGGCCTTGGTAATTGAGATGTCAACTACCTCACCTGTTATACAGGCCTTGGTAATTGAGATGTCAACTACCTCACCTGTTATACAGGCCTTGGTAATTGAGATGTTACCTACCTCACCTGTTATACAGGCCTTGGTAATTGAGATGTTGACCACCTCACCTGTTATACAGGCCTTGGTAATTGAGATGTCAACTACCTCACCTGTTATACAGGCCTTGGTAATTGAGATGTTGACTACCTCACCTGTTATACACGCCTTGGTAATTGAGATGTCAACTACCTCACCTGTTATACAGGCCTTGGTAATTGAGATGTTACCTACCTTACCTGTTATACAGGCCTTGGTAATAGAGATGTCAACTACCTCACCTGTTATACACGCCTTGGCAATTACAATGTTAACTACCTCACCTGTTATACAGGCCTTGGTAATTGAGATGTTAACCACCTCATCTGTTATACAGGCCTTGGTACTTGAGATGTCAACTACCTCACCTGTTATACAGGTATTGGTAATTGAGATGTTAACTACCTCACCTGTTATACAGGCCTTGGTAATTGAGATGTCAACTACCTCACCTGTTATACAGGCCTTGGTAATTGAGATGTTACCTACCTCACCTGTTATATAGGCCTTGGTAATTGAGATGTCAACTACCTCACCTGTTATACAGGTCTTGGTAATTGAGATGTCAACTACCTCACCTGTTATACAGGCCTTGGTAATTGAGATGTCAACTACCTCACCTGTTATACAGGCCTTGGTAATTGAGATGTTACCTACCTCACCTGTTATACAGGCCTTGGTAATTGAGATGTTGACCACCTCACCTGTTATACAGGCCTTGGTAATTGAGATGTCAACTACCTCACCTGTTATACAGGCCTTGGTAATTGAGATGTTGACTACCTCACCTGTTATACAGGCCTTGGTAATTGAGATGTTGACTACCTCACCTGTTATACAGGTCTTGGTAATTGAGATGTTAACTACCTTACCTGTTATACAGGCCTTGGTAATTGAGATGTTGACTACCTCACCTGTTATACACGCCTTGGTAATTGAGATGTCAACTACCTCACCTGTTATACAGGCCTTGGTAATTGAGATGTTACCTACCTTACCTGTTATACAGGCCTTGGTAATAGAGATGTCAACTACCTCACCTGTTATACACGCCTTGGCAATTACAATGTTAACTACCTCACCTGTTATACAGGCCTTGGTAATTGAGATGTTAACCACCTCATCTGTTATACAGGCCTTGGTACTTGAGATGTCAACTACCTCACCTGTTATACAGGTATTGGTAATTGAGATGTTAACTACCTCACCTGTTATACAGGCCTTGGTAATTGAGATGTCAACTACCTCACCTGTTATACAGGCCTTGGTAATTGAGATGTTACCTACCTCACCTGTTATATAGGCCTTGGTAATTGAGATGTCAACTACCTCACCTGTTATACAGGTCTTGGTAATTGAGATGTCAACTACCTCACCTGTTATACAGGCCTTGGTAATTGAGATGTCAACTACCTCACCTGTTATACAGGCCTTGGTAATTGAGATGTTGACTACCTCACCTGTTATACAGGCCTTGGTAATTGAGATGTTGACTACCTCACCTGTTATACAGGTCTTGGTAATTGAGATGTTAACTACCTCACCTGTTATACAGGCCTTGGTAATTGAGATGTCAACTACCTCACCTGTTATACACGCCTTGGTAATTGAGAAGTCAACTACCTTACCTGTTATACAGGCCTTGGTAATTGAGATGTTGACTACCTCACCTGTTATACACGCCTTGGTAATTGAGATGTCAACTACCTCACCTGTTATACAGGTATTGGTAATTGAGATGTTAACAACCTCACCTGTTATACAGGCCTTGGTAATTGAGATGTCAACTACCTCACCTGTTATACAGGCCTTGGTAATTGAGATGTTACCTACCTCACCTGTTATATAGGCCTTGGTAATTGAGATGTTGACTACCTCTCCTGTTATACAGGCCTTGGTAATTAAGATGTCAACTACCTCACCTGTTATACAGGCCTTGTTAATTGAGATATCAACTACCTCAACTGTCATACAGGCCTTGGTAATTGAGATGTCAACTACCTCACCTGTTATACAGGTCTTGGTAATTGAGATGTCAACTACCTCACTTGTAATACAGGCCTTGGTAATTGAGATGTCAACTAACTCACCTGTTATACAGGCCTTGGTAATAGAGATGTCAACTACCTCACCTGTTATACACGCCTTGGCAATTACAATGTTAACTACCTCACCTGTTATACAGGCCTTGGTAATTGAGATGTTAACCACCTCATCTGTTATACAGGCCTTGGTACTTGAGATGTCAACTACCCAGAGGTGTGGACTCGAGTCATGTGACTTGGACTCGAGTCAGACTCGAGTCATGAATTTGATGACTTGCGACTCGACTTGGACTTGCATAACAATGACTTTGTCCCACCTATGAGATGTGGACTCGAGTCATGTGACTTGGACTCGAGTCAGACTCGAGTCATGAATTTGATGACTTGCGACTCGACTTGGACTTGCATAACAATGACTTTGTCCCACCTCTGCAACTACCTCACCTGTTATACAGGTATTGGTAATTGAGATGTTAACTACCTCACCTGTTATACAGGCCTTGGTAATTGAGATGTCAACTACCTCACCTGTTATACAGGCCTTGGTAATTGAGATGTTACCTACCTCACCTGTTATATAGGCCTTGGTAATTGAGATGTCAACTACCTCACCTGTTATACAGGTCTTGGAAATTGAGATGTCAACTACCTCACCTGTTATACAGGCCTTGGTAATTGAGATGTCAACTACCTCACCTGTTATACAGGCCTTGGTAATTGAGATGTTGACTACCTCACCTGTTATACAGGCCTTGGTAATTGAGATGTTGACTACCTCACCTGTTATACAGGTCTTGGTAATTGAGATGTTAACTACCTCACCTGTTATACAGGCCTTGGTAATTGAGATGTCAACTACCTCACCTGTTATACACGCCTTGGTAATTGAGAAGTCAACTACCTTACCTGTTATACAGGCCTTGGTAATTGAGATGTTGACTACCTCACCTGTTATACACGCCTTGGTAATTGAGATGTCAACTACCTCACCTGTTATACAGGCCTTGGTAATTGAGATGTTACCTACCTCACCTGTTATACAGGCCTTGGTAATTGAGATGTTGACTACCTCACCTGTTATACAGGTCTTGATAATTGAGATGTCAAATACCTCACCTGTTATACAGGCCTTGGTAATTGAGATGTTGACTACCTCACCTGTTATACAGGTCTTGGTAAATGAGTTGTTAACTACCTCACCTGTTATACAGGCCTTGGTAATTGAGATGTTAACTACCTTACCTGTTATACAGGTCTTGGTAATTAGGATGTCAACTACCTCACCTGTTATACAGGCCTTGGTAATTGAGATGTTGACTACCTCACCTGTTATACAGGCCTTGGTAATTGAGATTTTGACTACCTCACCTGTTATACAGGTCTTGGTAATTGAGATGTTAACTACCTCACCTGTTATACAGGCCTTGGTAATTGAGATGTCAACTACCTCACCTGTTATACAGGTATTGGTAATTGAGATGTTAACTACCTCACCTGTTATACAGGCCTTGGTAATTGAGATGTCAACTACCTCACCTGTTATACAGGCCTTGGTAATTGAGATGTTACCTACCTCACCTGTTATATAGGCCTTGGTAATTGAGATGTCAACTACCTCACCTGTTATACAGGTCTTGGTAATTGAGATGTCAACTACCTCACCTGTTATACAGGCCTTGTTAATTGAGATGTCAACTACCTCACCTGTTATACAGGCCTTGGTAATTGAGATGTTGACTACCTCACCTGTTATACAGGCCTTGGTAATTGAGATGTTGACTACCTCACCTGTTATACAGGCCTTGGTAATTGAGATGTTGACTACCTCACCTGTTATACAGGTCTTGGTAATTGAGATGTTAACTACCTCACCTGTTATACAGGCCTTGGTAATTGAGATGTCAACTACCTCACCTGTTATACACGCCTTGGTAATTGAGAAGTCAACTACCTTACCTGTTATACAGGCCTTGGTAATTGAGATGTTGACTACCTCACCTGTTATACACGCCTTGGTAATTGAGATGTCAACTACCTCACCTGTTATACAGGCCTTGGTAATTGAGATGTTACCTACCTCACCTGTTATACAGGCCTTGGTAATTGAGATGTTGACTACCTCACCTGTTATACAGGCCTTGGTAATTAAGATGTCAACTACCTCACCTGTTATACAGGCCTTGTTAATTGAGATATCAACTACCTCAACTGTCATACAGGCCTTGGTAATTGAGATGTCAACTACCTCACCTGTTATACAGGTCTTGGTAATTGAGATGTCAACTACCTCACCTGTAATACAGGCCTTGGTAATTGAGATGTCAACTAACTCACCTGTTATACAGGCCTTGGTAATTGAGATGTCAACTACCTCACCTGTTATACAGGCCTTGGTAATTGAGATGTTACCTACCTCACCTGTTATACAGGCCTTGGTAATTGAGATGTTGACTACCTCACCTGTTATACAGGTCTTGGTAATTGAGATGTCAAATACCTCACCTGTTATACAGGCCTTGGTAATTGAGATGTTGACTACCTCACCTGTTATACAGGTCTTGGTAAATGAGTTGTTAACTACCTCACCTGTTATACAGGCCTTGGTAATTGAGATGTTAACTACCTTACCTGTTATACAGGTCTTGGTAATTAGGATGTCAACTACCTCACCTGTTATACAGGCCTTGGTAATTGAGATGTTGACTACCTCACCTGTTATACAGGTCTTGGTAATTGAGATGTTGACTACCTCACCTGTTATACAGGCCTTGGTAATTGAGATGTTGACTACCTCACCTGTTATACAGGTCTTGGTAATTGAGATGTTAACTACCTCACCTGTTATACAGGCCTTGGTAATTGAGATGTTGACTACCTCACCTGTTATACAGGCCTTGGTAATTGAGATGTTGACTACCTCACCTGTTATACAGGCCTTGGTAATTGAGATGTTGACTACCTCACCTGTTATACAGGTCTTGGTAATTGAGATGTTAACTACCTCACCTGTTATACAGGCCTTGGTAATTGAGATGTCAACTACCTCACCTGTTATACACGCCTTGGTAATTGAGAAGTCAACTACCTTACCTGTTATACAGGCCTTGGTAATTGAGATGTTGACTACCTCACCTGTTATACACGCCTTGGTAATTGAGATGTCAACTACCTCACCTGTTATACAGGCCTTGGTAATTGAGATGTTACCTACCTCACCTGTTATACAGGCCTTGGTAATTGAGATGTTGACTACCTCACCTGTTATACAGGCCTTGGTAATTAAGATGTCAACTACCTCACCTGTTATACAGGCCTTGTTAATTGAGATATCAACTACCTCAACTGTCATACAGGCCTTGGTAATTGAGATGTCAACTACCTCACCTGTTATACAGGTCTTGGTAATTGAGATGTCAACTACCTCACCTGTAATACAGGCCTTGGTAATTGAGATGTCAACTAACTCACCTGTTATACAGGCCTTGGTAATTGAGATGTCAACTACCTCACCTGTTATACAGGCCTTGGTAATTGAGATGTTACCTACCTCACCTGTTATACAGGCCTTGGTAATTGAGATGTTGACTACCTCACCTGTTATACAGGTCTTGGTAATTGAGATGTCAAATACCTCACCTGTTATACAGGCCTTGGTAATTGAGATGTTGACTACCTCACCTGTTATACAGGTCTTGGTAAATGAGTTGTTAACTACCTCACCTGTTATACAGGCCTTGGTAATTGAGATGTTAACTACCTTACCTGTTATACAGGTCTTGGTAATTAGGATGTCAACTACCTCACCTGTTATACAGGCCTTGGTAATTGAGATGTTGACTACCTCACCTGTTATACAGGCCTTGGTAATTGAGATGTTGACTACCTCACCTGTTATACAGGTCTTGGTAATTGAGATGTTAACTACCTCACCTGTTATACAGGCCTTGGTAATTGAGATGTCAACTACCTCACCGGTTATACACGCCTTGGTAATTGAGATGTCAACTACCTTACCTGTTATACAGGCCTTGGTAATTGAGATGTTGACTACCTCACCTGTTATACACGCCTTGTTAATTGAGATGTCAACTACCTCACCTGTTATACAGGCCTTGGTAATTGAGATGTCAACTACCTCACCTGTTATACAGGCCTTGGTAATTGAGATGTTACCTACCTTACCTGTTATACAGGCCTTGGTAATTGAGATGTCAACTACCTCGCCTGTTATACAGGCCTTGGTAATTGAGATGTCAACTACCTCACCTGTTATACAGGCCTTGGTAATTGAGATGTCAACTACCTCACCTGTTATACAGGCCTTGGTAGTTGAGATGTCAACTACCTCACCTGTTATACAGGCCTTGGTAATTGAGATGTCAACTACCTCACCTGTTATACAGGTCTTGGTAATTGAGATGTTACCTACCTCACCTGTTATACAGGAGGTCGTGGCTTCGATCCCGACCCTGACGCTGCCTACTGCTGTATAGTTGGAGTTGACAATGCCGGTTGTAATTGCCGGTGAAAGTCTCTCGTGTCTTCGGGGTTCTCACTTTCTCGGATTTCTCTCTCAGTTCCTTGGACTTCTCTCCCAGCTTCCATGGGGGCTCTGCGTCGCGCCGCTGGGCTCGCCCCGCATCGCCTCCTTCACCTGCGCCGGCAGCGACTCGAACAGCTCCTCCTCCACCAGCAGCCCCCCGCGCCTCAGCTCCGCGCACTCCCCCAGCTCGGCCGGCAGCTCCGTCAGCCGGTTCCCGACCAGCTCCAAGCGGCGCAGCCTCGACAGCCTCCCGACCAGGCCGCTCAATTCGCGCAGCTCGTTGTTGGCGAGTGCCAGCGTCCGCAACCCCTCGCACCGGAACAACTCGTCGGGCAGACTCCGCAGGGCGTTGCCTGATAGACGGAGGGTGCTCAGCCGAGTCAGCTGGCACACCTCGGGCGGCAGGGCGGCGATGGCGTTGCGGCTCAGGTCGAGGACCTGCAGGCCGTGCAGACGGAACAGCCCAGTGGGCAGCTCGCCCCCGATGAGGTTCCCGTCGAGGAAGAGCGAGCGCAGCGCCGGCGAGCCTGCCCCCCCCGCCGCCGCCAAGCGCGGGACGCTCGCGAGGGCGTTGTCCGAGAGACGCAGGACGGCGAGGCGCTTGCAGGCGGCCGCCGGCAGCATCGCCACATCGTCGCCGTCGCCCGGCGAGCGGAGGCCGTTGCGGGAAAGGTCGAGGTCGCTCAGGCGTCCCAGCGCCAGCAGGGGCCGCGCAAGCTCGGCGGGCTCCAGGCCGCAGCGCGTCAGCCGCAGCGTCTCCAGGCTGCGCAGCTTGCTCAGGGGCGCCAGCGACTCGAGGCGCGCGCCGCCGTTGTCGAGGGCGAACGTGCGCAGGCCGCCGCCGCCGCCGGCGACAGTGGCCAGGCCGGGCGGGAGGCGGGCGACGCTGGTCGTCAGGCGCAGGCCCTGCAGGCGCCTGAGGCCGCCCAGCGGCTTGAGGAGCGCCGGCGTCAGGGGCCCCTCCAGGGACAGCTCCTCCAGGTGGCGCATGTCACGCAGCCAGCCCGGGACCTCCGCCTTGATTGCAAACTTCACCTGCGAGAGGGCGCGGGGGGGGCGGATGGTGAATGTCGGTCCCCGACATTGTGACTTAAATACATTTGGTGGGGGAGGTGACTTTTTGGCGATGTCACGGCCCGGATCAGTGGAGCCGAATGGACCGCTCAGACCGAGCCACCCTCGCGCCCGCCCGCCCATCCACCCACGCACCTCCAGCTGGCGCAGCTCCTCGCTGAGGAAGGCGAGTGCGCGATTGTCGACGCCCACGGTGCAGTTCAGCAGCCGGAGCTTGTGCAGATTCACCATCTGCACCACCGCCGCCCCCAGCGTCACCCCGTGCATCGAGTCCAGTGTCAGCACCTTCGGTGGGGGATTGGGTACGAGGGTGAGTGAGTTGGTAGGTCAGTGGGTATGAGGGTGAGTGAGTTAGTGGGTGAGTGGCTGTGTAAGTTGGTGGGTGCATGGGTGTGTGGGTGGGTGGGTGTATGGGTTGGTGAGTGAGTGGGTGTGTGGGTGGGTGTGTGCGTGGGCGGTGTGTTGGCGAGTGAGTGGGTGAGTGAGCAAGTGGGTGGGTGTGTGCGCAAGTGGTTGGGTGGGTGTGCGGGTGAGTTGGTGGGTAAGTGGGTGTCTGGGTGAGTGGGTGGGTGAGTGAATTGGTGGGGGAGTGGGTGTGCGGGTGTGGATGGGTGGGTGCATAGGTGGGTGGGTAAGTGGGTGTGTCCACGGGCACCTGTATCTGAGTGAGCCGGTATGTGTCCACTGGCACCGCTGCCAGCTTGGAGAGATGTAGCTCGCTTTCGCCCTGCGCATTGATCGCCAGCAGCCCCGTCAGATGCGACAGGGTCCACGCTTGATCCACGTTCACCTGCCTAAGCTTATTTTCGCTCACCTGGAGCAGCAGCAGCAGCAACAGCACCAGCAGCCACGCGTGGATGGATTTTATTTGTTTCAGCAGCGAGGGCCCAATGAGCCGTTACGCCCCATGACGGTAAAGACGTTATACACATGTAGTGAGCGACTTTTGAGACACATCATGTAGAGGCCTTCTTATTTATTCTCACACTGGACGATACAGAAATATGAACGTCTCTACGTAGCTACACATAGCCGACCCTTCTACACAACCCCATCGTCGGCGTCCAACTACACGGTTATTTGACTAGCGCAGCGACAGCGACGATGAGAGCCCTGCAGGAGATCGGCCACGACGAAGAGAGATGACGGCGAGCGGCGACGCAGCCAGGACCCAGGACCAGCAACAGCACCGAACCTCTGGTTCGGTCCCCCTTATATACACCCCGGTGCGGCCAAGCCCCGCCTCCGGCCACGCCCCCTTCCAGAATCTTCAAGCAGGTTCCCGGAGCTTGTGGTCTCACTCAGCCTTTGACCTTCACCACCGATACGCCTCCCTTATAATTAGTCATTACATAACTTGCACATAGACTAACACGGCCCATAGACTCAGATAGAGACCCAAAGACTCAACATCCCCCGTATAGCCTCGACGGACTGTTGGGGCAAGTGCCGTTAGCGAGCACCTATGCAGACCAGAACGGCGGCACACGAGGGGGTGGGTGGCCAGCACCACGTTGACCACACAGAGACCCACAGTTTGTTGTCCTTACCCCACATCTCCGATCGGCGCGGTCGGCTTCGTCAAACGTGAGGCGCTCTGCGTGCAGCGCACAGCGCGCTCTGCGAGCGGCTTCTCCTCACCTCGGACAAGAAGACAGAGAACTTGCACGCGTAGCAGGGGTCGTACTTGTCCACTAGGTGAAGGAGGAAGGCAAAGTCGTTCCGCACGTCCGGAATGTCGTCCACCCCCGTCTCCTGGCGCGCCTCCGCGAAGCTGTACTCCTTGAGCCTGCGGTGTCAGCGCCCCCCCCAGCACAGAGAACTCAGCGCCCGTCAACCCTCGTCCCAACGCGGAAGATCTCCCACGAAGCCACCGGTAGAACATTACTATTAGATATACGTAGCGGTGTCGCCGTCCGCGCTAACCGCATCTCCACGATCGCCGAAAAGCCCGCAGACCAAAGTCAGAAGGCTGCCGCACGGCGATCCGGTGCCACGCAACCGCTCTGCGGCAGCCCGCCGCCCCCCCCTCTCACCTGCCGGTCACCACCCAGTAGAAGACGTAGGCACAGGTGAGCGCGTAGACGCACATCGTGGTCGCGTAGGCCATCCACATCATGCGGAAGATGCGCCACAGCCCGTGGACGCAATAGAAGTCTCCGTAGCCCGTGATGTACTCGTCTTCCACGCAGTGGATGTGGTAGCGCATGTTGGGGCCGGCGTAACCGGTGTACGCGAGCACCACCAGCGCCTGCAGCAAGCGGGCCCCCGTCTGCCACACGTAGAGCCTGTGGAGCCCGCCGCTCGCCTCCGTGTGAGCACGTAGTTTCTTCACCTTCTCGAAGAGAGCCTTGGCCTGCTCGCCCTCCTTCTTGTCCAGGATGCGATCATCCGATGGCGTCCGCCGGCCCTCGTTCTGCTCCGGGGGGGGGCAGTCGGGGGGCGGGGCGGCCTCGCCGGGGTCGACGAATCGGACGGAAGGCCGGGGCGGTGCCGGCGGAGACTCAGAAGGCAGTTTCTCCATGGGGAGTTTGTCGGATCTCGGGTCGCTGCAAGCGTGGGACGCAGAGACGCACAGAGACCCATAGAGACTCACAGAGACCCATAGAGACTCACAGAGACCCATCGAGACTCACAGAGAACCGCAGAGACCCAAAAAGATACATAAAGTCTCACAGAAACCCCTAGAGACTCACAGAAAACCATAGAGACTCACAGAAACCCATAGAGACTCACAGAGACCAATCGAGACTCACAGAGACCCACAGAGACCCACAGAGACCCATAGTGACTCATAGAGACCCGCAGAGACCTATCAGGACTCACAGAGACCCGTAGAGACCCATAAAGACCTACAGACCCGCAGAGACCCACAGAAACCCAGAGATCCATACAGACTCAGACACCCACATCGTGACGCACATACACACGCACACCAAGATCCCCCGTATAGCCTTAACAGACTATAGGGGCAAGTGCTGTTGGCGAGCACTTATGAAGGCTGGAACTGTACATGAGGGGGTGGGTGGCTAGCACCACGCGCGGCCGCCTTTGTCTCCCCAGTGGCGATGTTTACACACCGCACCAGGTACTCATTTGAGGCTGAGTAGACCTAGGAGAGGCCCAGAGCTGGCACAAGTATGAACAACAGGTTACACTGCCCACCAGGGATTATTTGTCTGTCGTGCACCAACGCGCTGTCCAACCAAGTTACTACCTGCCCACTCCGAAGGAACGTGTTTCAGATAATCGTCGCCGGTGTTGGCCATGAGCGGTAATCGAACCTGGGTCGCCGGGATCATAGCGCAGCGTAGCGCTAACCGCTTCACTACCGTTCCCCACACACACACCACCAACCGTAAGCCAAACTGGTTATGAAAAGCAGGGGGATAGAAAGATGCGTGAACGGGCTCGCTGCCCCAAAACAGAGGTCGCAACCGGGTACCTGATACCCGTACCCTACCCAATACCCGGCTACCCGTACCCGGCCGGGTACAGGTACGGGTAGCAGTTTGCGACCCTGATGCGGCCGGGTACGGGTACGGGTAGGCCGTGAGTCACTGGTGAGTAACTGTTTGTCACTCATTTCGGGTAGGGTACGGGTAGGGAACGGGTACCCGTACCCGACCGGGTACGGGTACCCATTTGCGACCCTGGTGCGGCCGGGTACGGGTTCGGGTAAGGAATCAAAACCCATTTGCGACCTCTGCCCCAAACCCACGCAGGGTCCCCCCCGAATGGAGAAAGGGGGAACTTTTTTTAATTTTGTTACTTAAGGGGGGAAGGGATGACAAAGGAAGGAAGGAGCCGTGGGCCGTCTCTTAGTAGTCAGCCCCCTTCTAACCTGCAGCTCTCCGCCGTGGCGGGCGGTGGCGGCTGCAGCGCCGCCGCCGCTGACGCCAACCCGTCCAGCGCGGCTTCGTGCACGGCGTGCGTGGTCCACTGCGAATCCATGCACTTGCCCAGCACGCACACAAAGTGCTCAATCTTGGAGCTCGTCTCCGGGAACCTGAACCAGAAGTTCCTGGTGGCCGTCAGGATGAGCGTGTGCAGCACGACGAGGTGCGGGAAGTATTTGCTGATCCACAGCACCGCGTTGTCGTAGCAGAACTGGTTGATCAACCGGTACTGGTACTGGTCGAAGCCAACCTGGGCGAGTGTGGGAAGGGCAAAATTAACAGGCGTGGCGGTGATGTCGCATGCCCCTCCGTTGCGGTGACAGAGCTGGCTCAAATCTGGCTTTTGCCTGATGATGCCGGTTGTAATTACTGGCGAAACGTCACCGTACTCAAGATCGTCAACGTTATGGCTTTGCTCTCCAACACACCGGTGTGCTGTACTAGGATATTACACTATACACTACACTATACATTACACTATAATGTACATTACAATATACACCACACTATAAATTACACTACACTATACATTACACTATACACCACACTATACATTACACTATACCAGACGTGGGCAAAGTACGGCCCGTTGGGCTTTTAATCTGCCGAACTTGTCCAAATATTATTATTATTAAATAAAATTTTACCTTCCTCCTGTAATGCCCCCATTTACCCAGTAGATGGCGCACTTTGACCAGGAGAGAGAGAATATTCGTATGAGCAATTCATGTTTCTATTGAAAGTAAGTTAAAAGTAATATTTGGGTACAGTATTGTTTTTGGAAGCATTCACTGTAATATCGTATGAACGTTTACTTCATCGCATCATCATCGTATGAATGATGCGAGAAGAGATTAACGGGTTCTTATGCGATTTACGTTCTCGGCGCTTTCGCTCTCTAAATTACGGCTTGAATGAGGGGGAGGGGTATGACTACATCGCAAAATTAATATCTTACTAGGACTTTTATATAACAAAAGTTATATACATAACTGTTGCGCTTTGTGTAATTCAACAAAACAAATAAAACTTAAGTCCGAGTTCTCTCCGAATTTCACGAGTCCGTTCTAGACCCCACAGTTTTTTTAAAGAGTTTTAAGCACAGAAAATATAATTAAAGTTTGAAAAATCATTAATTATACAAACTTTTCAATAATTTCCTTCTTCACTTCGATTTAAATTTTCTTTAAAAACTTCTTCTCACCAACATTACCACTCATTACCACTTTCTCCGAAGGCAAGTTTGTAAAAGAAAACATGGTACAGACAGCAGACATCTTGTGTCGGGAGATCAAAAGCAAATTTGAAAAAGTCAGTTCATCACGCAGGACTGTGACTCGCCATGTGGAACTGATTGATAAAAATATAGCCAGTCAATTAAACGAAAAGTCTGATTCCTTTGACTTATATTCACTAGCACTGGATGAAAGTACGGACGTAAAAGACACTGCTCAGCTCCTCATTTTTATCCGAGGCATTGAAGACAGTTTTGCGATAACAGAGGAGTTTTTGACCATGGAGTCCCTGAACGGAACAACGCGGGGAGAGGACTTGTATAACCAGGTATCTGCTGTGATCGAAAGAATGACGCTATCTTGGAGTAAACTTGTCAATGTCACAACGGATGGATCGCCAAATTTAACTGGAAAAAATGTTGGGCTGCTGAAAATAATCCAGGATAAAGTGAAAGAGGAAAGCCCTGTCCAGGATCTTATTTTCCTTCACTGCATCATCCATCAGGAATCCCTGTGTAAGTCTGTATTGCAGCTTAATCATGTCGTGAATCCAGTCGTACAATTTATGAACTTTATACGAGCAAGGGGACTTCAGCACCGTCAGTTTATTACCTTCCTGGAGGAAACTGATGCGGATCATCAGGACTTGCTGTACCACTCTCGTGTCCGCTGGTTAAGTTTGGGGAAAGTGTTACAACGAGTGTGGGAGCTGAAAGAAGATATCATCGCATTTTTGGAGTTGATGGGGAAATTTGACGAATTCCCTGAGCTAAGCGACAACAACTGGCATAGTGACTTTGCGTTTGCTGTGGACATATTTTCACACATGAATGAGCTGAATGTGAAACTGCAGGGGAAAGATCAGTTTGTTCACGACATGTACAAACATGTGAAAGCCTTCAAATCCAAGCTCACTTTGTTCTCCGGACAAATTGCGAACAAATCTTTCACTCATTTCCCACACTTGCCATGCAGGAAGAGACACCGCGAAACGCAAAAAAATACAGCAAATCGCTTGAGGACCTGCACGGAGAATTCTGCCGTAGGTTCTTTGATTTCGAAAACATTGAACAGTCACTTCAGCTGGTGTCCTGTCCCCTGTCACAAGACCTTGAAACAGCACCACAGGAGCTGCAGTTGGAACTGATAGATCTTCAGTCTGACTCTGTCCTAAAGGAGAAGTTCAACTCTGTTAAACTGAATGACTTTTATGCTTCACTTAACAGAGCCACGTTTCCAAACCTCCGGAGGACTGCACAGAAGATACTGACTTTGTTTGGCTCCACTTATATGTGTGAGCAGACATTCAGCGTCATGAACACTAACAAAGCCCATCACAGATCAAAGTTAACGGATCAGCACCTCAGATCTATCCTGAGAATTGCCACAACCAAAATAACTCCAAACTTGGATGCACTGGCAAAAATGGAAGATCAACAACGCTGTTCCCACTGAAACTGATTATGTGTTGCTGCAGCGAGGTTGGAGCAAAATCTCCATCACAGAGCCTGCGTTGCTGCTCTAACCTGTTAATGTAGATAATAAAGAAGTTCAAGTGAGGTAATTGGTTTGGACGCATGCCTCAGATGTTTTAATGATGTTTGATCAGTCACGTTACAACATGTTTTTGTATTGTTCATGTTCGTGCAATTTGTTAAATTGCCTTACAAATAAATGCTTTGCTACCTGTTAAAGGCCAAATCAATTCATGTAATCATTTTTACATGTCATTTATATTAGTTCACACAAACACTCCATCCATCTGTTCCTGGCCCGGCCCCTCTGTCAAATTTTAGAACCCATTGTGGCCCGCGAGTGAAAAAGTTTGCCCACCCCTGCACTATACTGTACATTACACTATTCCTCGGGCAATTGCCGGTGGCGCAGCCGGCCTTACCGCTGGCAACCAGCGGTTCCCCCCCCCCCTGCATGGTCGTGTCGAGCCGGCCCGAGGGGGGACCTCACCGTGTGGGCCCTGGGGTTGGCCACGAGCTTCCTCAGCACGGTCTCGTTCCACTCCTTCAGATCCACGTCGAAGCCTCTCGGCACCGGCACACACAGAATGCGCTCGTTCATGTTCTGGGCGGAGGTGGGGGAAGTGGGTACCACGTGACCATGACGTGACGCCGTGTGGTCTCCTTGAAGACGTCGCTCCACTCAGGTTCACTTTGCGCGATTCCCGGTGTGTACGGGGGGGGGGGGGGGGGGGGAGGCAACCCATATCGACCCAAGATGTGCTCTCTAGCCAGCGCTCTGAGTGAGCTCGCACGTCGAGTTGGAACCCACGACCTCCTGCGTACCAGGCGAGGTAGTTAACATCTCCCAGCCACCGTGATGATGAGACACACGCGAAGTCCAAATATGCAGCAGGGGTCGGGATGGAACCTATGACCTCCTGCGTACCAGGCGAGGTCGTCAACATCTCCGCGATGTTATCCATAGCATGGCGGCGACATTTATGAATGTGCTTGGGGACTCTCTAGAGTCTTAGAGCGTTGGAACGACGTACCTGCAGCATCCCGGCAAAGATGCCTATCATGAACATGGGCACGGAGAGCATGTCGCACAACACGTCCCACCAGGGCTGAAGGATCTTGAGGTCCTGGTGACCCTCCAATGAGAAGGAGGAGGTCAGGGCTCCGATGGGAATCATGACTCGAGCCGAGACTGCACACAAGCAGACACACACAGGCAGACACACACACAGGCAGACACACAAGCAGACACACACACAGACACACACAAGCAGACACACAGGCACACACACAGACATACACAGGCAGACACATACCGGCAGACACGCACACAGAGGGTCACACACAGGCAACAAAGACGCACACAGAGACACACACACAGGCAGACACAATACAAATGTCTCCCCGTGTAGCTCCTCTGACAGGCTGTGAGGCTTACAGAGGCAGAGATTGGCTCCACTCTCTCTCACCGCCCTTGTTTTATTATAGTAGTAGTTGATATTACAGTATTAGTTAGTATAGCAGTACATGTTTTATTACTATAGTAGTAGTTGTTTGTTATTTTATTGATGTTATTAGTGTTATAGTTGTGATTATAGATGTTGTAGTTGTTATTATAGTAGTTGATATTACAGTATTAGTTATTATATCAGTTCATGTTTGTATTACTATAGTAGTAGTAGTTGTTTATATTATTTTATTGATGTTATTAGTGTTATAGTTGTGATAATAGATGTTGTGGTTGTTATTATAGTAGTTGTTACAGTATTAGTTATTACAGCAGTTCATGTTTTTATTACTATAGTAGTAGTAATTGTTTATTTTATTGATGTTATTATTAGTGTTATAATTATTATAGATGTTGTAGTTGTTATTATAGTAATGATTATAGACGTGGGAGATGTTATTATAGTAGTTATACTTGTGATTATAGATGTTGTGGTAGTGCTGGTCGTTAGGCTCCACTTCTCCCGCCAAATCGCGACGGTTTGTTGGTGGTGGTTGAGGGAGAGGGCCGCGTGGGCGAAACCAACTCGAGCGGCGTGCGCGGGAGGGGTGAATTCAATCGGCGAACATAAATTGTTTTAATTTAAGGGGGTAGACAGAAAACGCCACCTTTCACTAACGCTAGCGAGCCCTCTTGCTTCTTGTTGCTTTGGATGAAACAATAAAACTATAAACAAGTTCGCTACATTTTTTAAGCGCGTCTTTAGTTGATGCTTTCCATCCCCCTCCATACTTGGTATAGTCTGAAACGTAACCGCGCCTGATCTAGTCTATGCTATTAACCATGGGCCTTAATCCGGGCTATGAAATAAAGTTCAATGTCAAGTGCAACGGAGCTGACCAATTAAAAAACACAGGCGAAATGTCAACACCACGTGGCTCTTGGGGTGGTAGCGGCCATCTTGGTAAGGGAGAAGCCCCCACACCCCCTATCCAAAATGGCCGCCCACACGTTGTTTGCTTGTGGAGGTAACCTCTGATAACCAATAGCGACTATTCACACTCAACTATTGCGGAGCTGTCGAACCCCGTCACGGTTTTACCCCGTTGTGGTCTTTGCACAGGCAAATTGAGTTCTTAGGTCTGTACGGGCGTACAAAAAAATGTGTCTATTTTTGTTTCTCCTTTGTGATGGGATTTTGTAGGATGAATGTTGATATTTTTAAGGGGCACGGGGTGACCAATAAGGTCCGAATTAGTCTGTAATAAGGTAGAGCACTTATAAGGGGTTGACAGCTGTGTAGTGTATAGTGTAGTATAATGTATAGGATGAACGTTGACATTTCTAAGGGCATGGGGGTGACCAAAAAGGCCTGAATTGGTCTGTAATCAAGTAGGGCACTGATAAAGGGGTTGACAGGTATGATTACAGACAGAGACCCATAGAGACCTAAACGAGATAGATAGAGACCCAAAGAGATAGAGACCCAAGAGAGATAAATGGAGACCCACACAGATACATATAGCATACTGTCAACCCATACGGTTTACTCGTATTCTTGTACAGGGACATTGAGTAACATAATGCGCCTATTTGTTTGTGTTTCTCCCTTGTGATGGGACTTTGCAGGATGAACGTTGAGATGTATAAGGGGCACGGGGTGATCAGTAAGGTCTGAATTGGTCTGTAATAAGGTAGGGCACTGATAAGGGGTTGACAGTTATGCTACTGACACGAACAGTGTGACTATGCATACGTAGCCATCCATAGTGTAGTAGTAACGAAGGACTTCGCCGACACACTGCTTGGTCTCCGTCACTCCTCTTTGTTCCCGTCGTTCGCACTCCGCTGGTCCCGACAGCGGACCAGCTGCTCCTCGCGCGCGCCCCGCACGCGCTCTCCCGTCAGTCGCTCCGCTCCCCCCGCTCCCCCCGCACACCGCTGGCCGACGGTGTGCTCGAAGCTCCTCCAGCCACGTGGCTGTGAGCCGCCACTGCACAGCCTTCAACAGCACTCGTGATGTAAAGTAAACGCATCGGCCGGTCTTGGTTACGCTTACTTCGCGCGTGTACAGCAGCTGTTGGATTTGGTTTGGATTCATTGCTGATCTTCCTCGGTTGATTCATTTTAGTTGCAATCGTAATTGGCTGAAAAGTTTGCCCCCAATTCGTGTTTGAAATATTTATTCTCACGTGGAGTACGCCACCCATGTCTGCCTTGTGCCATTTGAAGTGGGATTTGTATGCGTTGTGCATTCGTTCGTCACTCGAGCAGTGCGTCAGGTCGTGGACATAACACGACACTTCCACAATGATTAGAAACTAGGCTCAGGCCACGTTGGACTATACAGTACCTCAATGGCTCCAGTCCCATTCTGTCTGTGGTTTTGGCCCCTTCCAGTGTCTTTTAATTTCTTCTCTGCCCCCCTCCCCCCCTTTTGTGATCATCGGGCGTTATGGTTTTGTGCTTTAACAAGGGGTAACCTCAGTTTAACACGTAGGCTTTCGCGACCAATATTATTCATAATCAACGTTTTTGGGTTTAGATCGCGTTATTTATAAATGTGTCGTAATTGCCCGATGATGCTGGATGCAATTACCAGCGAAACGTCGTACTCAAATTGTAAATGTTGTGGTTTCGCGCTTCAACACACCGGTGGGCTAAAGTAGTGAACTAATTTGTCTTTTGTCAACGTGACACTTTTTTACTGATTGGCCGTGTCGGGTGGTGGAGGGTTACGACACATTTATAAATAACGCGATCTAAACCCAAAAACGTTGATTATGAAGGGGTAACGTGCTTGGGTTAGCTTATCTTCAAATTCACCGTCAACCCAGTGTACATTAACGCACTACACCAGTTCCAATAACCAACTAAAATGTGTTATCAATGCCGTGCAAATGGGCAAAGTGTGTTCACGTAGCCAGCACACAGTTGGACTTTCATTGGGGGTTCACTGCTAACGTTGGGAGGATACCCGAGAGTTAATTTCGCAATTGTCCCAGAATCTCTGCTTTGCTTAGTGACCTTACGATCGCAGGTGCTGTGGCACCATCGGCATGCAACGCGACATTTACATTCCCCCTCCAACCCAGCTTAAATATACGCTCCAAGCTTGGTGGTGTTTCATTCTTCATCTGAGGACGGCTGCTTGCGTTGTAGCCGAAACGTCTTGAGAATTATTTTATTATGTTTTATTTTTATTATTTTATTATTTCCCTTCTACGTGACTTTTCCGAAAGAACCAAGAAGATGAATCCGTGCAGTCACGAAAGCTTTAAATCGAAATTTACAAGGCTGTTTAATAATCGCGGTCATATTGCTGTCACCCATCACCCCTGTCCGATTACGGTTGGGAGGAAATAAGGGGGGAGTTTTTAGACCAAGCAGCTACCAATCAAACGATTTGTTAAACATCAAACTTGGGTCTGATGGCAACCAAGCACGCTATTGGCATTGACGCATCATGAGGCATTGTAAAGGATTGCGCTTTAAATCCCATAAAAGTTGAAGGATTCATAATAAACGAATTGTCTAACTAGGATGTCTTGCATGCCTCGGCAATTACCAATACAGCTGTTGTTCATGATTCAAACAGTGTATCCATAACCTAGACACGTTAGCATAACCCAATACCAACCTGCAATAAACACTATAACGTTATTTCTCAACTAGGTTGTTGGGGGCCGCCTCCAAGGTTCGATGCGTACTGTCACCTGGTTGGGATTGCGGGATCGAGACAAGGCGACGTAGAGCTGCTGGCCGTGGGAGAAGACCGTCGTCTGCAGATCGATTCCAACGTAATCGAACGTCTGTCCCTGCGCCTCCGTCGTTCATGCAGGGGGCGCGTAGGTTTGCAGCACCCCCTGCATGAAAATGATGGGAAGTGCAGCGTTCATCACAGATAATAGGTGGGCGTTTATATTATTAATAGGATGAGCATATTTTAAAGGTCGATTGGAACACATTTTCTCCAAGGAAATGCGTACCTCGAATTTTAATGAGTTATCAAGTTTTACTAACCATTTTATAAATGCTCTGTGTGCCCTCCACCTGCTGTACGGACAACATCGAGACGATAGTTGAATTCGTCCCAAACGCCTCTCAAAGCGTCTTCTTCCACTGAAGTCACTGCTGCCGTGATTCTGTTCTTGAGACCATCCAGATGTGTGTGTGTGTGTCTGCCTGTGTGTCTGCTTGTGGTGGGGCCTTACCATCAGCCCCACCAAAACTAAGCACCTGCCTGGGTATTTTGTACCATCTGACACTCCACCCCCACAACTCCCAATCGGTGATGGGGCAGTTGTGGAGAGAGTGGAGAGTTTCCCATACCTGGGCAGTGTGCTTATGACCGGCTCCAGTTTATCAGCAGAGGTCTCACTCCGAATCAGTCGAGCGGCAATATCTTTTCATCGGTTGCGTAACGCTGTGTGGAAGCTACCTGGTCTGTCGCTCCGCACGAAGCTTCAGGTCTTCTCGGCCACGGTCATTCCCTCCCTTCTCTACGCTTGCGAAACGTGGACCCCCCTAATGGAGCATCTTCGTCGGTTGTAAACATTTAGGCTGGCCTGCCTACGATCAATCCTGGGTTTAACCAGGCTGGATTGTGTGAGGAGCTCACAAATCCTTGAAAGATCTGGGTAAAGTCCCATCGGTGAGCTCCTCCGGAAGGCAAGGCTGCGTTGGCTGGGTCATGTAGCCCGCATGCCCAGCTACCGCATGCCTAAACAGCTTTTGTTCGGCCGGATCGAGGGGGCTAAACGGGCGCGGCACGGGCTAGAGAAGAGATGGAGCGATGTGGTACAGGAGGACGTGGAGCTGAGTGGACTTGCCGAAGACTGGTACCAGCGGTGTCAAGATCGGCCTCAGTGGAGGAGGCTCGTGAAAGACGCTTCTTGGCAGTTGGAGGCAGTCGCCCTCCAACAACAACGGAGGGCGGAGGAGCGACGCTCACAACAACGAGCGGAGCGCCGGGTGGCTAAAGCACAGCAAGTTGGTACAGTAGGGGGCACAGGTGGTGCATCTGCATCAGCCAGTAATCTCGGTCATCTCGGTCAGTCGACCCGTGGCACCTGCTGGGTCTGCCCCGTGACCTCCTGCCAGCGGGCGTTCGACACTTCACGTGGCCTCAAGGTGCACTTGGCCTGGCACAAGCGTCGTGGTGACGTCACCGCCACTTAGTGGCGAATGGCGGTTGTTGTCTGCTTGTGTGTGTGTCTGTGTGTGTCTGCTTGTGTGTCTGTGTGTGTGTGTGCGCCTCTGTGTGTGTCTGCATGTGTGTGTGTGTGTCTGTGTGTGTGTGTCTGCTTGTGTGTGTGTGTGTCTGCGTGTGTGTCTGCTTGTGTGCAGTCTCGGCTCGAGTCATGATTCCCGTCGGAGCCCTGACCTCCTCCTTCTCATTGGAGGGTCACCAGGACCTCAAGATCCTTCAGCCCTGGTGGGACGTGTTGTGCGACATGCTCTCCGTGCCCATGTTCATGATAGGCATCTTTGCCGGGATGCTGCAGGTACGTCGTTCCAACGCTCTAGACTCTAGAGAGTCCCCACGCACATTCATCAATGTCGCCGCCATGCTATGGATAACATCGCGGAGATGTTGACGACCTCGCCTGGTACGCAGAAGGCCATAGGTTCCATCCCGACCCCTGCTGCATATTTGGACTTCGCGTATGTCTCATCATCACGGTGGCCGGGAGATGTTAACTACCTCGCCTGGTACGCAGGAGGTCGTGGGTTCCAACTCGACGTGCGAGCTCACTCAAAGCGCTGGCTAGAGAGCACATCTTGGGTCGATATGGGTTGCCTCCCCCCCCCCGTACACACCGGGAATCGTGCAAAGTGAACCTGAGTGGAGAGACGTCTTCAAGGAGACCACACGGCGTCACGTCATGGTCACGTGGTACCCACTTCCCCCACCTCCGCCCAGAACATGAACGAGCGCATTCTGTGTGTGCCGGTGCCGAGAGGCTTCGACGTGGATCTGAAGGAGTGGAACGAGACCGTGCTGAGGAAGCTCATGGCCAACCCCAGGGCCCACACGGTGAGGTCCCCCCTCGGGCCGGCTCGACACGACCATGCAGGGGGGAGAGAACCGCTGGTTGCCAGCGGTAAGGCCGGCTGCGCCACCGGCAATTGCCCGAGGAATAGTGTAATGTACAGTATAGTGCAGTGGTGGGCAAACTTTTTCACTCACGGGCCACAATGGGTTCTAAAATTTGACAGAGGGGCCGGGCCAGGAACAGATGGATGGAGTGATTGTGTGAACTAATATAAATTACATGTAAAAATGATTACATGAAAGGATTTGGCCTTTAATAGGTAGCAAAGCATTTATTTGCAAGGCAATTTAACAAATTGCACGAACATGAACAATAGAAAAACATGTCGTAACATGACTGATCAAACATCATGAAAACATCTCAGGCCTGCGCCCAAACCAATTACCTCACTTGAACTTCTTTATTATCTACATTAACAGGTTAGAGCAGCCACGCAGGCTGTGTGATGGAGATTTGGCTCCAACCTCGCTGCAGCAACACATAATCAGTTTCAGTGGGAACAGTGTTGTTGATCTCCCATTTTTGCCAGTGCATCCATGTCTGGAGTTATTTTGGTTGTGGCAATTCTCAGGATAGATCGTTAACTTTGATCTGTGACGGGCTTTGTTGGCGTTCATGATGCTGAATGTCTGCTCACACACATAAGTCGAGCCAAACAAAGTCAGTATTTTCTGTGCAGTCCTCCGGAGGTTTGGAAACGTGGCTCTGTTAAGTGAAGCATAAAAGTCATTCAGTTTAACAGAGTTGAACTTCTCCTTTAGGACGGAGTCAGACTGAAGATCTATCAGTTCCAACTGCAGCTCCTGTGGTGCTGTTTCAAGGTCTTGTGACAGGGGACAGGACACCAGCTGAAGTGACTGTTCAATGTTTTCGAAATCAGAGAACCTATGGCAAAATTCTCCGTGCAGGTCCTCTAGCGATTTGCTGTATTTTTTGGCGTTTCGCGGTGCCTCTTCCTGCATGGCAAGTGTGGGGAAATGAGCGAAAGATTTGTTCGCAATTTGTCCGGAGAACAAAGTGAGCTTGGATTTGAAGGGTTTCACATGTTTGTACATGTCGTGAACAAACTGAGCTTTCCTTCTGCAGTTTCACATTCAGCTCATTCATGTGTGAAAATATGTCCACAGCAAACACAAAGTTACTAAGCCAGTTCTTGTCGCTTAGCTTAGGGAATTCGTCAGATTTCCCCATCAACTCCAAAAATGCGATGATGTCCTCTTTCAGCTCCCACACTCGTTGTAACACTTTCCCCAAACTTAACCAGCGGACACGAGAGTGGTACGGCAAGTCCTGATGATCCGCATCAGTTTCCTCCAGGAACGTAATAAACTGACGGTGCTGAAGTCCCCTTGCTCGTATAAAGTTCACAAGTTTTACGACTGGATTCACGACATGATTCAGCTGCAATACAGACTTACACAGGTATTCCTGATGGATGATGCAGTGAAGGAAAATAAGATCCTGGACAGGGTTTTCCTCTTTCACTTTATCCTGGATTCTTTTCAGCAGCCCAACGTTTTTTCCAGTTAAATTTGGCAATTCATCCGTTGTGACATTGACAAGTTTACTCCGAGATAGTGTCATTCTTTCGATGACAGCAGATACCTGGTTATACAAGTCCTCTCCCTTCGTTGCTCCTTTCAGGGACTCCATGGTCAAAAACTCCTCTGTTATCGCAAAACTGTCGTCAATGCCTCCGATAAAAATGAGGAGCTGAGCAGTGTATTTTACGTCTGTACTTTCATCCAGTGCTAGTGAATATAATTCAAAGGAATCAGATTTTTTGCTTAGTTGACTGGCTATATTTTTATCAATCAGTTCCACACGGCGAGTCACAGTCCTGCGTGATAAACTGACTTTTTCAAATTTGCTTTTGATCTCCGGACACAAGATGTCTGCTGTCTGTACCATGTATTCTTTTACAAACTTGCCTTCGGAGAAAGTGGTAATGAGTGGTAATGTTGGTGAGAAGAAGTGTTTAAAGAAATTTTAAATCGAAGCGAAGAAGGAATTTATTGAAAAGTTTGTATAATTAATGATTTTTCAAACTTTAATGATGTTTTCTGTGCTTAAAACTCTTTAAAAAAACTGAGGTCTAGAACGGACTCGTGAAATTCGGAGAGAACTCGGAGTTAAGTTTCGTTTGTTATGTTGAATTACACAAAGTGCGCCTTCTAATGGAGATATGGGGGCATTACAGGAGGAAGGTGAAATTTAATTTAATAATAATATTTGGACAACTTCGGCGGGCCGGATTAAAAAGCCCAACGGGCCATATACGGCCCATGTCTGCGCTAAATAAATCAATTGTTAATTAGCCCTGTTGCAAGAGGTAAATTTGCCTCTTGCCTGTGAGCTGCTGGTGTCAAAAATTTTACCGTGTGTAACCCGTTTGTGATGTATAATATTTTTCCCACTCAAATTCGCAATGCAAAAAGAATAGCAATGCAAATTGCTACTCTGATTAGCACGGTTGGCTATGCGAAAGAAATTCAACATACATACATACAAACGAACTCGAGTCAATGTGAATTATCAAGACAATTTATTTACAGTTGGTAATACATAACATAGGTTTCATGAGTTAGATTGCGTCAGCTGCCCTTAAGGCCCGTCGTATCGACATCGTATGCATCCAAGAAACGAAGTGGAGTGGAGCAAAGGCGAGGGAGATTGGATAAGGATACAAACTGTTCTACAACGGTGAAAGAAACACCAAGAACTGCGTTGGAATCGCAGTCAGCCAAAATCTACGAGACAACGTCGTGGCCGTCCACCGTGTTTCCGACCGCCTCATGTCCATCGAAATCAACTCAAACGACCTACGCCTCCGGGTGGTATCTTGTTATGCGCCGCAGCCTGGCTACCCAGCAGATACCAAGGAGGAATTTTGGGAACAATTTGATGAACACATGCAATCGATAAACGGAGAAGAGCAGTTAGTAATTGGTGGAGACCTAAATGGACACGTTGGAAAAGCCCGGGATGGATACCCTCGAAACCATGGTGGCCAAGGATATGGTACCCGGAACGATGAGGGAAACCGAGCCCTGGACTTTGCGGAAGCCTATGATCTTGTTCTCGCCAACACCTTCTTCAAGAAGAGACCGTCCCATCTCATTACGTATGCCAGTGGTGGGAGATCAACTCAAATTGATTACTGGCTTGTCAAGCGGGATAGGCTGAAAACGGTGACAAACACTAAAGTCATACCATCGGACAACATCGCCCCACAACATCGCATCCTGGTCATGGACATGAAAATGGACATTGGCCAGCGACATCGCCCACCAACAATGGGACAGCAGCGAATTAAGTGGTGGCGGATGAAGGAATGCAAGGATCAGCTGAGAGTCGCCCTCAATCAGATTGACGTGAACACCAACCGACCAGCGAATGCGATTTGGGAAGATCTCGCCGGCCAACTGTGCACAGCAGCAATGGAAGCACTGGGGCTAACTAAGCCGGGAAAACGCTTCATTGACAAGCAAATATGGTGGTGGAACGAAGAAGTGCAGCTAGCAGTGAAAGAGAAGAAGCTAGCTTTCAAGAAGTGGCGCCAAACGCTCGCAGATCTGGATTACCAACACTGCAGAAACTAATTCTAGATTTGAAGCTTTCGTGACTGCAATGATTCATACTCTTAGGTTTTTTCGGTAAAGTCACGTAGGTAAAAAATTTAAATTAATAAAAGTAAAATAAAAGAAATTAAACAATTCACGACGTTTCGGAAGCAACACAAGTACTTGATACAGCTGTCGTGGCTGTGACGGTTCCACCTGAAGACGGAGGCTTGTGTTGCTTCCGAAACGTCGTGAATTTTTTAATTTGTTTTATTTTACTTTTATTAATTAAATTTTTTTACCTACGTGACTTTACCGAAAAAACCTAAGAGTACTACAGAAACTGCAAATCGGCAGCGAAGCGAGTAGTAGCAGCGGTGAAATTAGCTCAATACGACCAACTGTATGTCGAACTGGACACACAAGATGGTGCCAATAAGATCTATCGACTGGCAGAGGCGCGCCATCGTTCGACTCAGGATATTGGTCAGGTTAAATGCATAAAGGATGAGAATCACAGCGCTCTCAGAGACCCGCCTGCCATCCTTCAATGCTGGAGCGACTACTTCTCTGGAATCTGCAACCAGGAATTTCCCCACCCACCGATTATTAGCGCTGAACACGTCCTCGGTCCCGTTTTGCCTATCACCATCATCGAAGTGGAACAAGCTATCAAGATAATGAAGAATGGGAAAGCGACTGGCCCGTACGATATCCCTGCTGAGGCCTGGAAGATCCTTGGCAGGCAGGGTGCTGCCCTCCTTACCCAGCTCTTCAGCACCATCACGAGCACCGGTGAGGTCCCAGAAGCCTGGTCGACCAGCACGACGGTTCCAATTTGGAAGGGTAAAGGGGACGTGGCAGAATGCTCGAATTACAGGTCAATCCGGCTCCTGTGTCATGCGATGAAGATCTTTGAGCGAGTTTTGGACACGAGGATTAGAAACATCATCACCCTATCACCCAACCAATGCGGCTTCGTTAAAGGATGTGGCACTACGGACGCCATATTCGCGGCGAGGCTCCTGCTGGAGAGGCACAGAGAGAAGAACCAAGCTGTGCACGTGTCGTTCCTCGACCTTGAAAAGGCATTTGACAGGGTCCCCCACGACCTCATCTGGCACTCGCTTCGATCCCATGGAGTCCCTGAAACCTACGTGCATTGGGTGCAACTCTTATACAAGAACGTCACCAGTGCAGTCAGGTGTGCAGTGGGCATATCACCGCCATTTCCCATCAGCGTTGGAGTGCACCAAGGATCGGCCCTGTCACCACTCCTGTTTATCCTGTGCATGGACACGATCACTGCCGACCTGCACACGCCCCTGCCATGGTCAATTCTCTATGCGGATGACGTCCTCCTCTCAGATGAAGAGAGAGGAGATGTGGAAAGACAATCGCGCCTGTGGAAGGAACGTTTGGACGAAAACGGGATGAGGTTCAACATCAAAAAGACGGAGTATATGGAGTGTGGCCCCCAAACCGACGGCACCATCAGCATTGACGGAGAAGATCTGAAGAAAGTGACGGACTTTAAGTACCTGGGCTCCAGCATCAGCTCAGATGGAAGCATCACGACTGATGTGAGGTCACGAGTCAATGCGGCATGGATGAAGTGGAGGCAAGTCACCAGAGTCCTCTGTGATCGGAAAATGCCGGATAGGCTGAAGGGAAAAATTTACAAGACCATCGTCCGACCGGTGGCACTCTATGGATCCGAGTGCTGGCCAGCCACAACTGTACACGAACAAGCCCTCCATACCATGGAGATGAGGATGCTCAGATGGAGCCTTGGACTGACTCGATGGGATCGTGTAATGAACGAAGACGTTCGGAAGCAACTTGGTGTGGCCCCCATTGCGGACAAGATGCTTCAGGCAAGGCTTTGGTGGTACAGCCATGTGATGCGAAGTGAAGAGTCATCAGTGGCCAAGACTGCCATGCGTATTGAGCCAGAGGGCTGCCGTCCACGCGGACGTCCGAAGAAGCGATGGATGGATCGAATAAAGGAAGACATGAAGACGGTCAACGCATCCCCCGAAGATGCCCTGGACCGAGCCAAATGGAGAAGACAATGCCGAAAAGAGGACCCTGTGCCACAGCGGGAACAACGCTAGGAAGAAGAAGATTGCGTAAATATAAATGTGTCGTGGAACACGCCACAACCTGACACGGTAAGGTTTGTCAAGTAAACAGAACATGCCAATTCATTACTAGTACAGCACACCGGTGTGTTGGAGAGCAAATCAACAACATTTACAATCTGAATACGCCGTTTAGCCAGTAATTACAAATAGCTTCGTCAGGCGACAGCCAGATTTGTGTATAAATCCTCCTGTTTCATTCCTTAAAGAGGGATAGATGTGATGATGTCACTTGTGAGCTCTTGTGTGAAGGGGGAGGATTAATGTATGCATATGAATAACAATGGGGGTATCCATTGCCTGTTGGGTTATTTATATGTTAATCAACGTACATTATGCATGCACATTATTCTTGTACGTCCTGTCGTTTGAGTGCAATAAAATAACAGCACCTGGTATTGTCTGCATACAGTTGATCCCCATTCATGTATGCTGACCTGTATAGGCATGCATTTAAACAATTATTTGAAGATTCATTTCTGAGCAGCGCTAAGGCTGTAGCTATCCGAATGGTTAAGATTATTTGTATTTAACACGTAGGCTTTCGCGAACAATATTATTCATAAAAAAGGTTTTTGGGTTACATCGCGTTATTTATAAATGTGTCGTAACCCTCTACCAAAATTGAGTCACGTTGACAAAAGTCACATAGTTCACGACTATTTGTCTTTTGTCAACATGACATTTTTTACTGTTCGGCTGTGTCGGGTGGTGGAGGGTTACGACACATTTATAAATAACGCGATCTAACCCAAAAACCTTTATTATTAATTATTTGTATTTATCTCCATTTCGATAGATTCTCTAATTAGTCTTGGCCAGTAGTAACTAGTCTTGCACAGAACGTCAATGAGTGTCCTTGTTGGCATGCGTGTTCTGCCACTGCTGACAGTTGTATTTGGGAGTATTTCTTTGGTCTTCTTTTAGTCTCGTGCTGATCATTCTTCCTGTCTGCTCAACATAGCATTGGACACAAGTGCAATTAATCCGTTACACACCTTCTGTTAAATGCTTCGTTAATAAATCTTCAGTACCAGATATTAGTTTATGTATTTAATGTACCATGCCAAATCTGACTCGGATGTTTTGTTTTTCCAAAAATCTCACAAATTTTATCCATTACTCCCACAATGTACGGTATTTTGAATAGTTTTAATTAATAACACGAGTTGAAACTGACCAAGTAATTTAAACTACTAAAATACTGTACATCAACTAGCCAGATTTTTGGAATAACAAAACATCCGAATCAGAGTTGGCACAGTACAAAAAATACAAAAACTAATATCTGGTACTAAAGATGTATTACCGAATCTTGATTTGAAGTTTTCGTGACCGCAAGAATCAATATAGTCTTTGGTTGTTTCGGTAAAGTCACGTAGTTAGAAATAATATAAAATAAAACAAATCACGAAGTTTCGGGCGCAACACAAGCGTCCGTCATCAGGTGGGACAACCACAGCAAGAAAACATTTGCTGAAGTGGGCAAGAGAGCTTCCGTGGCAAGAGATTATATAGGTAAGAAAGGGGGGAGGAGAAAGGGGGGAAAGAGAGATAGAGAGAGGGGGGGGGGGGCGCTGCGTGAGTGCTCGGGGGAGAAAGGATGTGAGGCCAGAGCGAGGGGGGGGAGTGGGCAGGGCTGGAAGTGGGAGGCTGGGAAAGCTGGGAAAGCTGGGGATGCGGGGAGAAATTATCTCGGAAAATAGGCAAGTACCCGGCAGATAAACAGCCATAAAGAGTTAAGGTTTTACCTGGTTAATAACATCCTTCCAATGATTGCTCAATTTGTATCCATCTTCTCGATTGAAGTTATGTCTACGTTTATATATCTGAATGGCTTCATGAACTAACCTTTGATAGTAGCTGGAAGGTTTGCAGAGTACCTTGGTCTCGGAAAAAATATTATCATGCGAGCCCACAGCATTATAACAAAGGTCAGCCATGGCAGAGGTATTGGTTTTCTGCCGTGTTACAGATCTGCCTTGTGTTCGCGAACATGGTCCGAGAGATGTCGTTTTGTTTCCCCAATGTAACTGCTACCGCAAATTTGTAAACTCCAGGATATTGCATGTCGGGAATGACATCCTTCACAGATGGGATTAGATCACAGATTTTGTGTACTGTATTGAATCGGACCTGGATCTTGTGTTTGTTTAAGATTTTCGAAATATTTTTGGTAACACCTGCTATGTATGGTAACGCGATGGTTTTGATCGGCTTCTCAGGGGGTTGTTTCTCCATGGTTGGAAAAACAGCTTTGGGAATAATTCGGTCCGAGTACCCATTCATCTTGAGGGCCTGGTGTATATTTGTTTAAATTATCAAGTTCAAGATGGAGTAGTCTTATCCTCTCTGAGATTAGAGAAAGGCTAGCTGTGAATAAGATTAGTTGGCGTTAGGAGAAGTGACAGAAGCAGATGTGAGTGTACGAGTATGGATGCCTGCAGTCACGAATCAAGATTGAACCACCTCTACGGGGAGGGTTTTCACACATCTGTTAGAGCTTTTAACAGACTACGAGACAAGGTGGCTCACATGATCGAGTATTTCACCTTTCTGAAGAGATGCTGCGACAACAAGGTAATACCGACCACATTTACACTGTGGTCGGTATTACCTTGTCACTACTCCTAACACCAAATGGATCTAATTCAGAGCTAGCCTTTCTTAAATCTCAGAGAGGATAAGACTACTCCGTCTTGAACTTGATAATTTAGACAAATGTCTCCTACAATCACACTTAACATTAACAGATTAAATGTCCGCATTTGATTGGAACCTTGTAGATAACATGACTGCTTCTTCTGTCGCAACAATGTCCTCCAAATGAAAGGTTAACCTTATTGCTAAATTCAATAACTTGTCAAAAAAGAAATCAGATCCACACATTAAAAAGCTAGATGTTAACAAGACTGTTATCAATCAGAGTAGCAGCACAATCTCCGATAGCCTAAAATCGGTACTAGCTAGAGGGATGAAATTTGCTGTCACCCCCAAACACATCCCAGTGGATTATAGAATTTCCCAGGTAGATGTAGCCCTCAAATGCTTGGGACACATCCCGACAGACGTGGCAAAATCTGAAATTGCCACCATCCTTAAAAATGCTAAGAAACCCATTAGTAACATCAGCAAAGACGAGCACTCTGAACTCGCCAAATTGAAAAAGAGAGATGAGATAGTCATCCTCTCAGCCGACAAGGGCAATGCTCCTGTCATCATGGATAAAACCACATACAACAACAAAATCCAGGACCTTCTAAATGATGGAAGTTACACCAAAATCAACAAAGATCCTACCAACCGCCTGGCTACAAAAACCAACAATATCATTACCAGTTCAACTCCTCTAATAGAGCCATTCAAACGGCTCTCCCTAAAACATTCTGCTACTAGACCACCCAGATTCTATGGTCTTCCAAAATTCCATAAAGAAGGTACTCCACTTCGGCCCATCGTTTCCACTATCAACTCACCTACCTACAAACTGGCCCGTTATCCATCTGATACCTTGCTTCCATTCACGGACAAGACCACCTCAGCAGTACATAACTCAGCTCAATTGGGCTCTCTAATCAAGGGCATTTCACTGTCCCCAGATGAATTGCTCGTCAGCTTTGATGTAGTTTCTCTGTTCACCAAGGTTCCTGTACCAGACACCTTAGCAATAATTGAAGACTTAGTCCAACATGGACTGAATCCTGATGTACCTACTCTGGTTAGGCACTGCCTTACCAATACTTACTACACCTGGAATGGTACTTTCTACAAACAAAATGAAGGTTTCCCCTTATCACCAGTGATTGCAAATGTTTTCACGGAGAAATTTGAAACAGATGCCATCCAGACATCCACCCTACGTCCTTCATTGTGGACACTCTCGGTATTTGGCCTGCCAGCATTGAACCAATTTCTCAACCACATCAATTCCATACACCCATCCATCAAATTCACCATGGAAGCGGAGAAGGATGGTAAGCTACCATTCCTGGATGCTTTGTTTGAGAAGAGACTTGACGGCTCGTTGGGACACTGTCTACAGGAAAGCCACCCACACAGATTCCTATCTGAAACCTGATTCCCACCCCCATCCGGCACAGAATTCTCATCAAAACACTACACAATAAGGCCAACTGCATTTACCACCGACACCACCTAGCCAGTGAACTGGAACACGTACACCAGGCCCTCAAGATGAATGGCTACTCAGACCGCATTATTCGCAAAGCTGTTTCTCCAACCATGGTCAAACAACCCCCTGAGAAGCCGATCAAAACCATCACGTTACCATACATAGCAGGTGTTACCAAACAGATTTTCAATATATTAAACAAACACAAGATCCAAGTCCGATTCAATACAGTACACAAAATCAGTGATCTAATCCCATCTGTGAAGGATGTCATTCCTGACATGCAATATCCTGGAGTTTACAAATCTAGTTGTACCTGTGGTAGCAGTTACATTGGGGAAACGAAACGACATGTCTCGGACTGTGTTCGCGAACACAAGGCAGAACCAATACCTCTGCCGTGGCTGACCTTTGTTATAACGCTGTGGGCTCGCATGATATTGGTATTTCCGAGACCAAGGTACTCTGCAAACCTTCTGGCTACTATAAAACGTTTGTTCATGAAGCCATCCAGATATATAAACATAACTTCAACCGAGATGGATACAAATGGAGCACTCATTGGAAGGATGTTATTAACCAGGTAAAACCTTAACTGTGTATGGTTGTTTCCATCATATCTGTCGGGTACTAGCCTATTTTTCCGAGTTAATTTCTCCCCGCATCCCCAGCTTTCCACTTCCAGCCTCGCCCACTTCCCCCCCCCCCACCTCATGTCCTCTCTCCCCCGAACGCTCACGCACCCCCCCCCCCTCTCTCTCTCCCCCTTTGCTGCTCCCCCTTTTCTTACCTATATAACCTCTTGCCACGGCAGCTCTCTCGCCCACTTCAGCAAATGTTTTCTTGCTGTGGTTGTCCCACCTGATGACGGACGCTTGTGTGGCGCCCGAAACTTCGTAATTTGTTTAATTTGATTTCTAACTACGTGACTTTACCGAAAGAACCAAAAGTATATGGATTCCTGCAGTCACGAAAGCTTCAAATCAAGATTCGTTAATACATCTTTAGTACCAGCTATTAGTTTTTGTATTTTATGTACTGTGCCAACTCTGATTCGGATGTTTTGTTTTTCCAAATATCTGGCTAGTTGATGTTCGGTATTTTAGTAGTAGTAGATATTTTTGGGAAAAAAAACATCCGAGTCAGATTTGGAATGGTACATAAAATACATAAACTAATATCTAGTACTGAAGATTTATTAACGAAGCATTCAACAGAAAGTTTGCAACGGATTAATTGCACTTGTGCCAAATGCTATATTGGGCAGACATGACGAATCATCAGCACGACCAAAAGAACACAAAATCAATATCAAATACTCCCAAATACAACTGTCAGCAGTGGCAGAATACGCATGCCAACAATGACACTCAAGTGATTATGATCATTTCGAAGGTCTGTGCAAAACTAGTTACTACCTGCCAAGACTAATTAAATAATCCATCGAAATTGAGAAAAATAATTGTAAACATTCCGATAGCTACAGGCTTAGTGCTGCTAAGAAGCGAATCATCAAATAATACATTGTTTAAATGCATGTCTAGAGGTCACCATACATAAATGGGGATTACCTGTACACAGACAATAACACGTACTCATTGATTGCTCGCAAACTACAGGCAGTTCAAGAACAATGTGCATGCATAATGTGCACACATAATGTATGTTGATAATTACCATATATATATATATATAACGCAGCTGGCAATGGATACCCATTAAAATGTATATGCATTCATTAATCCCCCCCACCCTTCGTACAAGAAGCACTCACAAGTGACGTCATCAACCAAAACAGGTGGTAGCTTCATGATGATGAAGCTAGTTGTAATAACTGGTGAAACGTCGTACTCAGATTGTAAATGTTGTGGATTTGCTCTCCAACACACTGGTGTGCTGTACTAGTAACAAATTGGCATGTTCTGTTTACATGATAAACCAATTGGCTTTGTCAGGTGGTGGCGGGTTTAACGACAGATTTATATTTACGTGATCTAACCCCAAAAAACCTATATTATGGATATTGGTCGCGAAAGCCTACAAATTAGTAATACATGCACTATCAAAAGAGGGGCTATCCCAAACATCCGTCCGGATTGAAGAGGTTTTCCTCTCATGAGGGTCCATGTTGACAAATAGTCCACAGAGGAGGATGAGGAGCGATCTCCCAGAGTTCCCCAGCGGAAGAACCGTGTTCACAGGAGGTGCCGAACCAGCAGCACGCTCAATCTCCCATCTCGCAGGCAGCGGGGTCGGGGTGGGGCGGACGCTCGTGCCTGCTTACCACGGTTGGCTGGCGAAAGGCGCAACGTTGATAAATCTGCGGAAGAAAAAAAGCGTCAAGCCGCAGAGTCCGTTGGTACCCCCCAGCAGCAGGAGGGGTACGGCGCGGGGGTGAGGCCGATAGAGGTCCCGTGTCCGTGCCTGGACGGGATGTGGCGTCGGGTGTGAACGGCGATGCTCTCGTGACCGTGCGTTCGTTTGTGTGTATGCGCGCGTGCGTCTCACCTGTGGCCGTCCTTATGCTGCACGAACCCCGGTGGCTGCTGATTCTCATACAATGGGGAAACATCTCCCTCCCGGGGCTGGGAGGCCTGTGAAGGAGACCGCCATGGACATTAACTCGTCGAGAACGCCCGAGGCAAACGAGCGATTCGCTCGCACATCCGAAACCCATGCTCTGGGCTTCACAGCGAACACCTTAACATGGCTGTCATTTCATGTGTGTGTACGCATATGTTGGTACTTGTACGTGTGTGTATGTACGTGCAGAGCAGTAGTGTAGCGGATAGGGCACTGCTCTACTAACCCGGTGACCCGACTTCTATGGCCGCTTATGGACAATACCAGTGACGATTATCTGAATGGGTCCTGGGGCTTCCCGAAGTCGACTGAGCCTCAAATAAGTACTTAGTGAAGTGTGTCAACATTGTCATTGGGAAGACAATGGCGGCCGGGCGTAGTGTTGGCCACCTACCCCCTTGTGTGCCACAATGACGGCCTTCATAGATGCTTGCTAACAGCACTTGCTCCAAAAGTCTTTTAGGCTCTGTAGGGGATCTTTGTCTTTTTTACAGTTCTGTATGTGTTTGCATATGCAAGTCACTCCCTACCGATTCATGGCCAAACTTCCAATCAGCTAGCCGTGGCTTGCAGGAAGTGCCCCGGTCAAGGTACAGCACACCACTTGCATCCACGACCGTGGTGTCCGGGTTCACGAGTTCCTGCAGTAGGGAGAATAGGAAATCAGCACGCGGTGAACATATGGACACGGGCCACTTGCCCAAGTGCCATTCGTCACGACGTCCCGGTGATAGTTTGCCTCTCGAGAAGAAACATTAACTCACACTCATCAACGATACTGTGGCCTTGAAATAAAAAACATAAACATGCATATGTGTAATTGGCGAGATACAGAGTTATATTCACCATTTCGAGAGGTGGAGGGGCACAAGGGTCGTCCTTGAGGAGGCCATCATCATCTGTATCGATGGGGGGCGTGGAGTCTGTTAACATCTCGGACTCAGACTGTGGCAGGTAGCCACTGCTGCCCCCGCTGCTGGCGCCACTGCTGCTGCCGCTGCTGCTGTTGCTTTTGCAGAAGCTGCTACCACAGCCGACGTACATGTCGATGCTGATGCTGGCGTGGCTCGTGTGCACACTGTTGCTGCTTCCCTCGAGGAGCAGCGCGTCCGCAGTGTGGACGGGGTGGAAGCTCATCGCCTCATCCACGAGCTCGATCAGCGCATCCCGGTCAATCTCTCGCCGGGCGGTTGTTCCTGCGACAAAAGGACCACCCCCCTCGTGACTCACGCGCACTCGCAGCGCCCGAGAAGGTGGCATCGCAGAACGACTTTCAAAACCGTTTGGACGAGAGCCTCTGTCCGCATTAAAGGCACTGCTTCAACATGTCTTACCTTTATCCCGACCCTGATGCCTGTTGTATATTGGGAAATTGCATGTCTCTCTCCCTGTGGTCACGTATATTTTTCTCACGGTCCTCCGGTTTTTCCCTCCACATTTAGAATCAACATCACGTGTTTAGCAACACCTTAGACTGGGCGAGTCTCTCATCGCGAGCTGAACTCAATCTCCTCACCTGGTCTCCTACCCTTGCCAGATAAGTCCATCGTGCGCCTCCATCTGCCGAGCGCCTTCTTGACATCTCCTTCCATGTTCTCCTTCTCCTCCTTCCGCTCCTTGGCGGCATCGACCGCGGCGGCGTCCCGCCACAGCTCCTCCAGGACCTGGCGCGCCCTCATCTGGGTCTTGGCGAGCTTTCTCTGCGCCTTGAGGAGGGCTTTATCCGCCGCTGACCGACGTGACCCCTTCCCACAAAAAAGGCCCCAGCAGAACAGGCTGCTCTCCTCCTTCTCTGGCACGTCGTTGTCGGGCGACAGGTTGTAACGCGTCGCGGTCGGAATGTGGTCAATGACCACTTGTCTGCAAAGGCAGACGGAGTGTAATTTGGGGTCACAGATGCTTTGCAGCCGTCGCGCCAACAGTCACGGGCTTCTGTCAACTTGCATTCACACTCGAGTCAAGTGAAATTAGAATCTTTATTTATATTGGAGGAATACGATGAACTATGAAGCTATTTTGGGGCCGTACATAAATGACGTCTCGCACCTAGGGGGAGGGAGGGGGGTCAGACATTTGTGACGATGTGTGACGAGGGGTGGAGGGGGTTTTGATAAATGTGACGTCACATCAAAATGCGCAACTTAAAATAAACTTAATTAAATAGAATTGTTATAACAACACTAATTTTGATTAATTTTCATTAATAACTATTCGATTATTTATATTTACTAAGGTCACCTTTTTATTTATTCCATGAAGGAGCATTTTGCTTATCCATGGGAAAATGGAGAAACATAAATTAATAAAAAATTAGAATTATTGTTAATAAACATTTTGATTCTAATGATTCTACCAGGACTTTTCATTCTGTGGAATGAATATGTGATTGTTATAATTGTACTCTCCATTTTGCTTCTTTCTACTACAAAATTTCAACTCTTTTTTATAGTTATAATTACCTAAAAAAATGTATAATCATAAGAAAATTTCAATATAATATTCTGAACATCTGCAGTTTTATTTAGGCGTTGAATATTTGTAAATGAATTTTATGCTAAATTTCAGCTTTCTAATGCCTCCTTTTAAATAAATGTTTCTCCTATAAGTGCAGCACCACGTAAAATACGCACTACAATGACAATAGTTTAAAGTGATTTGAAGCATGTTTTAGTTTCAAAATGAAAATATGGTTGGGGGGGGGGGGCAGAGCCTAGTGACGTCATATTTGAAGGGGGTCTGACTTTTTGTGACGCCGTGTGACGAGGGGGGGGAGCAAAAATCGGCCAAAATCGCGTGACGTCATTTATGGACGGCCCCTATTCATAGATGTCTAGTTGGGGGTTGCTCAAAAAGTTACAACAATACAAAAACACGATAGGAGTGCAAAGTACAGGAAAGGTAAGCAAATCACTTCAAAAATATATACAAATGAAACTCAACTAGGTTCATCCTACCAGGTAAAGCCCACAGAGCTATTAGCTTTTTTCAGAAGCCAGATGGCCACAAATGGTAGAGGGGGCCGTCGGGATAAGAGGGGATGTCGGCAGGAGGAGTGGATGAGAGAGAGCAGCTGATGAGGAGGAGAGAGCAGTGCATGAGGAGGATGAGAGAGAGTTGCGTGTGAAGGAGGGATTGGAGGACTGGAACGCTTTGCCTGTCTCCGTGTGTTGGTGCGGAGTGTTCGCTCCCAAGAGAAGAGCAACCTCTGTCTGCCTCCTGTGTCTCTGTTGTGTCCACGTGTCTCCCTCACGGTCTGTATCAATGTCCGTCTGAAAGCAACGAGCGATCTGACGAAGGCCTCGGCCACAACACAGGCGGCGTGTGCCGTGTCCAGGGCCGTCGTCTCCCTCGCCCGCTGCACACGTGTCACAGCCGTCTTTGTCTCTCTCCCCAGTGCCGTCTCACACTCACCTCGGAGATGTTCTCATCCTTCGACCGTCTGCGGCAGCAAGTCGGCGAGAAGGGTCACGCTAACGGTGACTTTCAGACCGCATTCCATTCTCCTTCTCTCCCCCCTCCTCCGTTCCGAGCATAGATGGACTCGTCTGTCTGAACGACCGCTAGTTGCTGTCCGTGGTGCTGACGTTAAGAAAAAAACGCCACTTTTTCAAATCTTCTTGCTGTGGTTTTCACACCTGACGATGATTGCCTGTGTTGCAATAGAAACGTCGTGAGAATTTTATAGTTTTATTTTTATTATTTTATTATTTCCTTTCTACGTGACGTTACCGAAAGAGCCAAGAATATGAATCCCTGCAGTCAGGAAAGCTTTAAATCGAAATTTAATTGCACCATTACTATAAATTCCCTAACATCAGAACCATAATCTTCATTTAGGCTGGAGGGATCCGATGAGCTATGAATCTCTTCTTTACAGATGTCCAGTTCGGACTGGTTACATGTAATTGCGGTATTGCTATCAATATCAGCAGGAATCCGCGAAACTTCGGCGAGGATTTGGGCAGTCCTCGATTTACGAAGGGAATCTGTTCTAACGACATACAAGAGAAAAACAAAGATCCCCCGTGTAGCCTTGGTAGACTGTCGGGGCAAGTGCTGTTAGTGAGCACCTATGAAGGCCGGCACGGCACACGAGGGGGTGGGTACCATGCCCGGCCACCTTTGTCTCCCAAGTAGCGATGTTTACACACCACACCAGGTACTCATTTCAGGCTGAGTCGACCTAGGGGAGGCCCAGGACGCATTAAGATAATCCTCACTGGTGTTGGCCTTGAGCGAGAATCAAACTCGGGTCGCTGGGTTCGTCGAGCAGCGCGCTAACGTCTTCATTACAACAAAGCGCTCACAACTACACTACTGCTCCCGACCCAACTTTCACGTACACACAAAAAAAGACAAAGATCCCCCTATAGCCTTAACAGACTGGTGGGGCAAGTGCTGTTAGCGAGCAGCACATCTGAAGGACCGAATGGCACACGAGGTGGGTGGCCAGCACCACGCCCGGCGACCTTTTTTTCCACAGTGGCGTTGTTTACACACCGCACCAGGTAGGCATTTCAGACTAAGTAGACCTAGGTGCTCGGGGATAATCGTCACAGCTGTTAAGGCACATTCACATGCACACAGACTAAGATCCCTCACATAGCTTTAACAGACTGTTGGGGCGAGTGCAGTTAGCGAGCAAATATGAAGGCCGACACGGCACACAAGAGGGTGGGTGGCCAGCACCACAGCGAACCGCCTTTGTCTCCCAAATGGCGATGTTTACTGGTACTCATTTTAGGCCGAGTCTTCAGTGCAGGTGTTCCTAAGGCGGGTGCTCATACGTCGGGTGTTCGTAAGTCGAGGGTTTCCTGTAATTTTCATTTTACGATCCAGCTGATTTTAACTAGAAACTGATAACCTATGGCAGATAGCCTCTAAACAAGCTTAAATAAAAATCTGTGGTTCATGTGCTGGATGGAGCTGAACAGGGCCAACTGTTGGAGGGGCGAGGCCAAGGCAAGGAGTGAGGCCAGCCTCTGGAGAGGCAAAAAGGGAGACATGTGTGAGTTATGGCACAGATTATGAATCGGTTTACATAAGCCGGTGTGTTTTCGCAGCATTAATTTGAGTAGTTCTCAAAGAATAGAATCGGAAGATAACTTATTTTGACCGTATTAATCCAGCTGGCTATGGTATTAAATGTGAACTTTGTACGACGTATGAATTTTATCTCAGAATTTAAAAAAATATATAATCCAGTGCGTGACACAGGTCGGGTGTTTGATGGCAATCTGAAACACCCACCATAATCACCCATGGGGGTCTTTGGAATTGCACATTGCCTATGTTATGACTCTTGACCTCGATTACAAATAAACAAGTCACGTGCTGCAGTGCAATGACAACTCAGTGAAAATTCGTAAATAACAAACTGTGGTCTTAAAAGTATTTATTTTTTAATACGCGACATCTGGTCAATTGCTCTTCTTCATAGCACGTAAAGCCAACACGTGCGTCAACAACACTGCCGGAGCAGCCCCTGCTGGACTAAACGCGCTATTGTGCCACGGAGACAATACGCATTAGACGGCCAAAAGCGAGTGGTGTCAAGTATGATCGTGATTATTATGAGGCTTTTCGATTTAAAGCTTTCGTGACTGCAGGGATTCATCTTCTTGGTTCTTTCGGTGAAGTCACGTAGAATGGAAATAATGAAATAATACAAATAAAACATAATCAAATAATTCTCACGACGTTTCGGCCACAACGCAAGCAGCCGTCCTCAGGTGAAGAACAGGTCTGTCGAGAAGACAGCGTCTGAATGAAACACCCCAGGCTTGGAGCGTATATTTAAGCTGGTGTTGGAGGGGGAAGAGCGCCTTGACAAAATAATTTGCATATAAAGAGAAATTTAGCATATTTATGGGAAATACAGATATGGGATTAGTACTACTTGTGAAATGCGTAGGAGGTGGGCGGGGGGTTTCAAAGTCATATTATGCCCGTGCATTATGCAGGATTCGCAGCATCAAAGGGAGGGGATAGGGGTAGCATTAATAAAGGGAAGGAATGTTAATAGTATGTAGCTGCAGTAACTAAACCACCACGTAAAAAACTAAAGTATAAACTACATAGTATCATCAGTATACTAAATATACTCTCCAATAAGCTGAGCTACTAACAGTAAGTAATACATTACAATTCTATGTCGCAAAAAATATAATATGCTTCCAGCTAAACTTTTTTCTCTTATATCACACGGGTCTACCCCGTACTATATACTGCCATAGACAAACCCAACATTAAATTACATACTGTATTACTATACACCACCCTATAACTTCGACTATACATTGTAATATTACACTATGTATTATTCTACACACCCTACTGTATATCACACTGCTGTATATTCACTATACAATTACGATACTATATGCCAGTTTTTACAGTAGGAGGATGGCTATGTATAATCCCAATTGAGTAATGTGTACTTTATATCAGAATATATCACACTACAGTATACCATTTTGCGTGAAAACTCATTATCTTGAAGTTAGCGGGGGTGGGGCGTCTTTGCTTATTAGCATCTTTAGTATCTTGCGATTCACCAACGTTGGTTGGGGCAAGCCTGACTACTGATGAGACGCTGAATGTCGAAGCGAGCCCATAGCTTGCTTTGTATTGAACTAATACTGCTGACTTTATGCACTCCAAGAAGACCGTGGGGCTGATGGGATAAAAAAAAAACATTGATTTTGTTGTTTTATGCGATTAGACAGATACAGGATTGTGAATGTTATGGACGAATAGGTGAGAATGGAGTGAGTGTGTGCGAGTGAATGGCAAATGCCTGGAGTGTTTGGTTCGGATCAGGTGAGTGGTGTGTGGTGGTTGATGAGCATATCATGTGTGTGCCAGGTGAATGATATCTGGTGAGTGGTGAGGGCGATAGGTCAGTTGTCATGCATGTGAGGTCACGCCACCTTATCCGTCCCCGCGTGTGTCAATAATAATAATAATGTCAACTTTCACTTTCAACACGCCGCTACCGCACATCACTCGCTCGCTCTCGCAGAGAGGACAACGACTCTGAGGCGCGAGGAGGAACCACGGATGAGCGGGAAGGCAGCAGCCAGGCGACTAGTCGGCGCCAACGATTGCCCAAGCTCTGCGGTCCTCTACAATTTGAGGTGGTGTGGGCCAATCAATGTGGGAGGAAACCGGAGCACCTGAAGAATAACTAAACAAAAAAATGTTTACCAGGTAAAGTTCACTCAGCTTTGCAGCTCTTTTTTCAGAAACGACCTGGCCCCAAATGATAGCTCAACGAAGTGGCGTATCTTGTGGAAATTTATAGCAGTCAAATACTCAAAACGCTCGTTTATTCTCTATCTGAGGAGGTTAAAACCGGAGGACTCGGAAAAAATCAACGCGACCACGGGGAGACAGAGACATGCAAACTCCAAATATACAGCAGGCGTCTGGGTCGGGATCGAATCCACGACCTCCTGTATACCAGGCGTTGAAGGTAACATCTCACCACCGTGGTGCCCATGCGTGCAAAGGGGGCCAACACTCAATCCCATGCAGTCCACATTCTTTCTGTACCGCCTTCTGCTGGCATAGCCAGGGTATGGCACCTCCTCGACGCCCATGGCAAGGGAGTTTCACAACATCGAAGTGCGGTGATCCATTCGCTGCTGCCTCCACAGTGCTGCAGCCACGTGCAGCAGCGTCGCCGCCACCGTCCAGCTTTTGTTGTGTGCGTGTCTACACAGGAGACGGTAAAAAAACGAGGAATAAGCAAACAATAAATGCAATTGTAAATTCTGAATTGTGACGAATTGAATTATTGGTGGGCTACATAACTGCGTGCCTAGTAACCATCCGCCAGCAGCAGGTCTACCGATGTTTTCAATACTCTTAGTTCTTTCGGTAAAGTCACGTAGGTAAAAAAAAATTAAAAATTAATAATTATTTTTAGGTAAAAAAACATGAAATTTAAATTAATAATTCATTTTAATTTCATTTTTTACCTACGTGACTTTACCGAAAGAACTAAGAGTATGAATTCTTGCAGTCACGAAAGCTTCAAATCTAGATGTTTTCAATCTCAGTTTATACTAATGTTTTACATTTCCATGCATTTGTTTCCTTCTTCAGCACGCAGATGCTGATACATTAATCGAGAGATCATATGTCATTGTCTTCCTCGTCCAAGTATTAGCTACACTCATTTGATATATCGGTGTGTCTGATCCATACGTCACAGCAGGTGATAGATGCACCGTGTGTTAACGTGATTCCCTGAGCACATAGCTACGTCGATATTCAGAATTACTTCCATCTAACGTCGTCCCCCTCTCTTTTGTCCTGGCTATGATTCCGGTCTGCCTTCAATAACTCCCCTAGGTACTGTTTACATGTGAGCATGTACATTCCAGTTCCTCCAACATTGATTTCATAGGGAGCTACAATGATTTTACAATATTTTTCCACGGAAACTTTCACCACTCTACATGGTGAATAGGCCTGATTAGTTACGTACAGTATTGGCATGAGGTGGATGTGACTGTGATTCTCGTATTGTAAAATGTTTTAGCACTAAAGTCAGGACTGGAATTAGGAATGGACGATCGGGGCGGCTACGCACGGGCGAAAATCTGTAATGGAAAATAATGAGGGCATCGACATGGGCAAATAGGGGGGGAGAGAAAGACACGGAGAGAAACAAACACAGCGAAAGATAGACACAGAAATAGTCAGTGAGAGACATAGGAGTACAGTGAGAAACAAACACACAACAACAAATGCCATACGCAACTAAGTGGCGGTTACGTCACCACGACGCTTGTATCAGGCTATGTGCACCTTGAGGCCACGTGAAGTGTCGAACGCCCGCTGGCATGAGGTCACGGGGCAGACCCAGATGCCACGGGTCGACTGACTGAGACGACTGGCTGATGCACCACCTGTGCCCCCTACTGTGCCAACTTGCTGTGCTTTAGACACCCGGCACTCCGCGCATTGTTGTGAGCGTCGCTCCTCCGCCCTCCTTTGTTGTTGGAGGGCGACTGCATCCAACTGCACAGTAGCGTCCTTCACGAGTCTGTGAGTGTCGCTAGCCCCCGAGATCCCTCCCTCGGTACCCCTAACGGCCGGGTTAACCTCATTACTCGCCCCCTCGCTGCTAGGCGAACCGCTGCTGCGTTCTTCACCCATGGGGTGAGAGCCGTCGCTCCAGGATTCCCCTCCCCCGCGGGTCCGCGTAGTAGGCATGTTTAATTACGTACGCGCACACCCACACACAGCTCTGCGCGGCACTCACTCAACCCTGACCACTCACGCTAGGATCGCGCACCTGTATTATACACGTCGTGAACGTGCGTGCACACACGCATACAGCTCCACACGCGATACCCACTCTTGCGCCACTCTGCGCCGCGCTCGCCGCTCACGTTATGATCGCGCACCTGGGGTACGCTGATTACGCACGCCGCGAGCTTACGCATACACAGTACCACACGCGTTCACACTTATAACACGAGATCACACGAGGCCACGATCAGCTATTAATGATTTATTGTCTGCTACGTGGGACTGGTTGTTGAGTCAGTATGAATCGACGAGGCTGCCTACTCTACTAGCCCGGAACATATTCCCTATTTATCGTTCACGAAACACTTTTACCTCCTTACTCACGGTTTGAGGCACTCGACGTTCCGTGGGTTTTCCTCGCTGCTCGCCTCGACACGTCGCACGGACGTCCGGAGGGCAGAGCTGGGGCAGTCCTGGACGTTGGCTTCTCGGAGCAAGAGCGCGATTTCCCCTTCGCGCTCCCCATTTATCCTCCCTACCTCAAAGGGAATGCGACTCTGGACAATAGGCTCGCGACCCTCTCGCATGCGCACCGCCGTTCCGGGCGCTTTTGATATGCTACTTAATGCTCAACCTGCGCGGCGCAAATTCTAATTAATCCCTTACCCTTCCTAACAATGGGGCCTGCGCGCTCAAGCATAATGATCCCAACCCTCCATGACTATGCGCAAGAGCCCCTGCGGTCCCGCTATTCATGCTGTCCCCTCCCTCCGCCTGTCTCGTCGACCCGTGGGGGTGTGTGTGGGGGGAAAATGCGCCTCAGCCGCGGTGGCCGAATGCCCCATGCCGCGACCACACCATATTAAGGCTGGTCGCAGCGCCGCGGCGCAACGTAGCATGGGGGAGGTCGTCCAATTCCCTGATCGCCGGAAACCGTGAGAGTTAACCCCGATAAGGGTTTCTCGGATAAAAACCGGTCGATCAGGTAACCTTCCCTTCCAGCTCTATGGGGGGGGGGGAAATGCGTGCGGGTGTGTGCTTATGTGGGGGGGGGGGGGTGATGGGGGGCAGTGCGGTGGGGGAAGCCGGGCGGCTCCCTGGCTCGGCGGAGCGGCCCCGTCGCTGTGGCACCACATAGCCCCCCGGGGTGCCAGTTCCCGTCCCGGGTTGACTGGAGCACCTCGCCTGGGTTGCCCCCACGAGGTATCGCAGCGGGGTCCGCGGGATTCGCCCGGCCCTTGTGGCTGGCCTCGGGGGTGGCGGCTCCGTCTCCTGGGGCTCCGGCGGTGGTCTCCTCCTCCATTCCAACGGCTCCCCTCGGCCTCTGGCACCTGCGGGCTGGGGAACAAACTCAGAGGCGGTGGGGTTTAAGGGTCGCCGTCCTCGTCGCCCCCGGCCCCGCCCGGGGCCCCTCGGAGCCCGGGGCTCCGTGGGGCCCATATACTGCGCGAGGCCCCCGGGCACGGGGGGTGGGGGGACCCCGGGGTTTCGGGGTACTTGGACGGCGGGGCTCCCCCCCTCGGGGGCTGCTCGCCACGGCTTCAGTCGGCGGATGTTGACCACCATCTCCCGGCCCCTCTCTCCTCCCTGAATCAGCACCGTCCATGGTGAGATCTGCCGTCTCACAATCCAGGGTCCTCGCCAGTAGGTGGACAGCTTCCCCACCTGTCCGGCACCGACGCGGGGAGTGTACAGCCACACCTCGGAGCCCGCAGTGTAGAAGGGGGGCTCCATACGGGGTCGGGCGCCCTGCTCTTGCCGCTGGTGCGCGGCCTCTCCGTGCGGGTAGGCTCGGCCCCTGGCCCCTCGGAGGGTCTCCAGCAAGTGCTCCACGGGGTGGCTCCCTTCCTCCCGTTGCGGCTGGGGGACACCGAACAGCAGATCTGCGGGCAGGCGAGACTCGCGACCAAACATCATTAGGAACGGGGTCTGTCCTGTAGATGTGTGAACGGCGGTGGTGTAGGCGAACAGGGCGTAGGGGAGGTGTTCGTCCCAGTCCTGTTGATTCGCGGCCGCCATGCGTTTAAGCTTCCCGGCCAGAGTCTGGTTCATCCTCTCTACCATCCCGTTCGCCTGGGGGTGATACGCCGTGGTTCGGTCCTTCTGGATCCCGAACTCTCGGCACAGCGCCTGGAATAGTTCGGCCTCGAATTCACTACCCTGGTCGGTAATGACTCGTTCGGGGATCCCGCACTTAAGTACGTAGTTTTCCACGAAGGCCCGGGCCACTACGAGGGCTGTTTTATCCGGGATAGCCACCGCCACGGGGTAGCGGGTGAAGTACTCCACCGCTACGAGAATATATCGGTTGCCTCGATGGGATCGCGGGAATGGCCCCTGTAGGTCAATCCCGACCAGCTGATTCGTGCGGCTGACGCGGAACGGCCTTAGGGGTACCTGGTATCGTGCCGGTTTCGGCCCGCACTGCTGACAGGCGCGGCAGCCCTGTACCCAGGCCGCCACGTCTTGTGCCAATTTGGGCCAGAGATACTGGCGACGCAGGGTCTCTCGAGTGCGTCGTTCCCCATCGTGGCCCCCGAGTGGGTGGTCATGCACCAGCCGAAGCAGCTGGGGTCGCACCTGGGCAGGAACACAGATGCACCCCGGCTGGCCGGCCTCGGTTAACTCCCGTACCACTCCGTTCTGCACACACAACCGGGCATACAAACCGCTCCAGGGTCCTGGTAGGGCGCTCTTTTCCTCCCGCAGTGCCGCCTCCACTGCCGCCAGATCGGGATCTCGCTGCTGGGTCTGTCTCAGCTGCTCGTCGTTCAGGCCCGGGAAGGCGCAGCCGACGTCCTCCTGGATCCGTCCGATCGGGTCCCGAGCCGCGGGTCCCGCGCTTGCTGTGCGGTCGACGGGATCCTCGGTGCCACCTGTGAGGGCCTCTGTGGCGCACACTGCACTCTCTCTCGCTGGGGGGGGGTCAGTGGCCGCGGCCGCTCGGGGGTCCGTTGCCTGCCGGCAGCGTCCCCCCGTGAAGCACGGGCAGGCCTCCTCCGCCCTTGTCTCGGCGTCCACCGTGGGTCGCCTCGACAAGGCGTCCGCGTTTGCATGCGTCCGGCCAGCCCGATACTCGATTTGCAGGTTGTACTCCTGCAACTGCGCCAACCACCGGGCCATCTGCCCCCGCGGCTCCTTGAATGTGTAATGCGGGCGTAAGCGACCTTCCGGATGTGACGTCACGGGGGGTGGAGTCATGTGACGTGGGGGGAAGGTTCGGGTCCTTAAGCGGGTAAACCGGAAGGGGAAGGCAGTCGGGGTGTGAGCGGAAAAGAGTGAGGCCACGCGGGCGAGTGTGGAGTGGGGGGGGCGCCGACGGCCATCGGGAGCCAACCCCGAAGATAAGAGGAAGCTGCGGAGTGGTGTGCAGCTGCAGAGGAGACAGCCAGAAGGGCTGCGTGTTAGAGGCAGCGGTGTGGCTGCCAGGAGGAGCTGCGGAGAGAGAGAGAGAGAGGGCTGCATGTTAGAGGCAGCGGTGTGGCTGCCAGGAGGAGCTGCAGAGAGAGAGAGAGACAGCAAGAGGCTGTCAGAGCTGCGGAGGGAGAGGAGTTGCAGCGGGTACAGCCAAGGGGGGCTGTGTGAGAGAAACAGCAGCGGAGCTGCTGTTGTGGATCGGGCCGACATTGGAGTCAGCACCGTGGAGAAGCTACAGAGTAAAGACAGCCGTGTGGGTGTACAGCACGAACCGAATAAAGGACACTGAGCCAGACATCGTGGTCCAGTCGTTTATTACACTGGTGTCGGAAGTGCAACGGCATGTCGAAACAAGTGAGGAAGAAAGTTAATCCGGCGCCTGCATCGGCTTCTTCGTCCGACGACGACGAACTCCCTCCAACCACGGATCCTGTTGGGGTGGTGGAGGAGAGCCCGGCTGAGGCGACCACGGGAACGGGAGTGGAGGATGTTGGCGGGGTGGCGGGTCCGTCGACATCATCAGTAGCGGATCAACGATGGCAAGCGATGGCGGTACAACTGGAGGCACTTAAGGACGTCCTGGCGCATCTATGCCATCTCGTCGCGCCAGGGACGATGGATGATGCAAGTGGTGCTCCGCGGGCCGCCACGTTGCCTGTCCTGCCGCCGCCATTGCCCACGCGGCAAGAGGCCGCCATTTTGCGCGCTCCGTGGCGCCAAACCGCCATCTTGGCCACGCCGCGGGCCGACGCCATTTTGAATTTGCCATCACAACCACCACCATTGGAAGACGGCGGGAAGAGGAGTCGGAGTCGCCACCTTACAACGGTTAAAGAATTTTCCGTCGGTGGGGACTGGAGCGCGTTCGCCTGCCGCTTCTTGGCGGCGGTACGCACAGCAAGATGGACCGATGCGGAGGCTTTGGAGGTGTTGCCGACTCTCCTGGACGACGAATCTGTCCGATTCTTCCGTTCCATAACGACCGATAAGAAGGCAACTTTATGTGGTGTTTTTCAAGAAATGGCCGATGCTTATGAGCCACCAGATGATGCGCATCGGCGATTCGCTCAACGACAACGAGCACCAGAGGAGTCGCCCGTGGCGTTCAGGGGTGCGGTGCTGGAGCTGGCCATGGCAGCTTATCCTGAGACGCCACAGGACCTGCTCGAGCCTCTCATATTAGGGAAAATGTTGGAGCTGTCTCGGGATCTAGGGATCCCCATGCCTGTGTGTGGGCATGAGAAGCTAACTTCCCGGACGGCTGCTAAGTGTCTCGATGCGCAATTCAACCTCCGTCGCTGGAAACAAGTGACGGCGTGGACGGGGGGGCCCGTCAAAGAAGGGGATGCGCTGGGGTGGAACCCTGCGCAGGCTGTCTATGTTCCGGATGACCGGGGCCCTCAACAACTGACGGCCGCCTCCGCTCCATGGACGGGACGCGGCGGGCCGAGACCGCGCGCGGCGCTACCAGAACGGGGCCGTCAGGAGGCGAGGCCTGCGCTTCGGCGCAACGAGGCCGAATGTTTCCGCTGCGGGCGTAGGGGCCACTACGCCAGAGACTGCTGGGCCCGCTTCCCGGCTCCGCCGCAGCAGGAGGCCTCGGCACCGGTCAAGTCGGCTAAAGATCCTCCGAAACAGGCTTGTCGGCACGCACCAGACACTCGGCAAGGCTTTACACCTCACCCATCACCGTCGTTGCGCCATCCTAACGTTGTGGTTAAAGCATGCCCTTCGACGGGGCCTTGTCGCTCGGTCACGCAATGGCGCAAGTTGGCACGGAGAGTCGTCGCGGCCGCTACGGGCTCGTCCACTGTACCGGGGTCTATACAAGGGGTGGACGTACGCATTTTGGTCGACTCCGGCGCGTCTGCGACTATTATTTCGGATGTCATTTTTCATCTGTTGGGCATCCCGCCGGGGGCTGTGCGTCCGGTTTATGGGTCGTGCGTCACTGCCAACGGGGGTAGCATGGGTATCGTGGGTCAGGTGGATGCTAAGATATCTATTGGGGATGTGTCGGCCTCGGGTGTTGTGTTGATATCGAGATCTTTGGCGGTTCCTTGTTTGTTAGGCACCGATTTTTTGGCTAAGATGCCCATTTTGATCAAAATCAATGATAATTGTATTGAACTGCCGGGGGGCCGTCAAATCTCGTTTCTGCTGTCGCCCTGGGGGCGACCTGCTTCGGCCGTACAAGTGCAGGCGCTGTCCGTCGCATCTGTGGACATCCCACCTGGTACACAGATGCTTATACCCTTGCGGTATCGGAAGCCCCTGCCTGATCGGCTAGGAGCAGTAGGGGTCTTGTTGTCACCGTCCGCCGCGATAACAACCGGGTTGGCGTTAGTGGGGGCACAGACCATCGTCCGGCCGTATCAATTACCGTTTTTACAGGTGCTTAATGCGGGGGGAGAAAACGTCCGTGTCCCGGCCGGTACGGTTGTGGCACATGCCACTACGGCGTTTGCGACCCATGATTGTCCACATAGCCGGGGAGTTGTTGCTGGGGTTTCCGAGCCAAGGAGTTCGGATGATCGTTGGGTTGCTCATTTATGTGACGAAAATTCTTCCCTGTCCATGGAGCAACGTGGTGCGCTGCGTAAATTGTTGTTGACATATTCCGATGTGTTCAGCTCCGATGATTTGGATTTGGGCCGCACTTCGTTGCTTTACCATCACATTGAGACGGGCGATGCTGCCCCTATTTGATTAAATTCGCATCGGATGAGCCCTGCGGAGCGAGAACACGTACGGGGGGCAGTGGAAGACATGTTGGCTGCGGACATTATATCGCCATCTAACAGCCCATGGGGCGCTCCAGTCGTCTTGGTTAAGAAGAAGGATGGCAAATTGCGATTTTGTGTTGATTTCCGCAAATTGAATAAGATATCGGTGGCAGATGCGTACCCCCTGCCGCGTATGGATGACTCCCTCGACGCATTGTCGGGGGCTAAGTTCTTTTCCACACTGGACCTCTCTTCGGGATTTTGGCAGCTTCCCCTTGACGAGTCCTCACGGGAGAAAACCGCATTCCGTACGCCGCAGGGGTTATTTCAATTCAACTGTCTCCCGATGGGATTGAATGCGGCCCCTGCTACATTTCAAAGATTGATGGAGCTCGTTTTGACGGGGTTGCAGTGGGAGACATGTCTTATATATTTGGACGATATCATTGTCTTCAGCCGCACATTTGATGAACATTTGACGCGGCTGGAGACAGTGTTCACGAGGATGCGTTCTGCCAAATTGAAATTCAAACCAAAGAAATGTCACCTACTGCAACGGTCCGTCCGCTATTTGGGGCACATTGTGAGTGCTGAGGGAGTGTCCACGGATCCGGAAAAGACGGCGTGCGTCCGGGATTGGCCGACTCCGGCCACCGTGGGGGATGTTCGGCGGTTTTTGGGATTTGCCTCGTATTACCGAAGATTTGTGCCGGGTTTTGCGACGATTGCGAGGCCCTTGCATCTCCTTACGGGTAAAGGACGGAAGTTTGTTTGGGGACAGCCGGAAGAGGCGGCCTTTCGGAGTCTGCATGATCTATTGGCCACGGCCCCAACATTGGATTATCCCGATTTCGATCACCCATTCATTCTTGATACGGACGCGAGTGACACAGGTATTGGGGCGGTGTTATCACAGTCTAAAGGGGGTGTAGAGCGTGTCGTGGCGTATGGTAGCCGAGTCTTGTCTCCTGCGGAAACCCGCTACTGTGTCACTCGCAGAGAACTATTGGCGGTTGTTTTTTTCCTACGGCAATTTCGACCATACCTCTACGGTCGTTCTTTTATTGTGCGTACGGATCATGCGGCCTTGCAATATGCCCTTAAAATTGACCAGCCATCCGGACAGTTGGCACGTTGGTTGGACACGCTACAGGAATTTTCCTTCCAAATTCAACATCGGAAGGGAGTGCGCCATGCGAACGCTGACGCACTTTCCAGATTACCGCGGCGCGCCCCTTGTAAATGTGAGTCGGGGACGCATAGGTGTTCGCCGATTCCAAACCCCCCTCAGCCGCTTACGTTGGCCGTCGAGAAGTCGGACACTCCGATGGAACCGGGACCGGCTGACGGGGTTTTGAATCTGCCGCGGTCTGTCTGGATCCGGGAACAGATGATGGATGAGTCATTGGTGTCCTTGCGGAAGCGGTCTGCTAAGGACAATGGGAGTCCGAGTACGGCTGTGGGGCCGCAAACCGCTCTCCGAGATGGTCTGCTTATGTGGCGGGAGGGGTTCCAGGAACGTTGGCGCCTGGTGGTACCAACGTCCTTGCGATTCGAGTTGATTAGAACCCTCCATTGTGACACTCTCTTACATTTAGGGGTGCAGAAGACCTTGTTGACGTTGCAACGTCATTATTTTTGGCACGGCATGGCGACAGATGTCGTAGGGCACGTGCGCGCGTGCCCTGCGTGTGCACGACGTAAGCCGCCGAAGCATCCTTACGTGCCGCCTCTCCAGTCGATTCAGGTGTCTCGAGTCAATGAATTGGTGGCACTGGACATATTGGGACCTTTTCCACCATCGGCGAGGGGTAATAAATATCTGCTGGTAGGGGTTGAGTACCTCTCCCGTTGGCCGATGGCCTGGCCGTTGCCCGATCAGTCGGCCGCGGCCATTACCGACGCCTTTTTGTTTGGGTATATTATGGATAAGGGGGCGCCTGAGAGACTCCTCACGGACCAGGGCAGGAATTTCTCTTCTAAATTATTGGCGGAAGTGTGCGCGGGCCTTGGGACTAAGAAAGTACGGACATCCCCATACCATCCGCAGACGGATGGTATGGTTGAACGACTGAACAGGACATTGTCTGCCATGCTTTGCCATACCGTGAGTGAACAACAATCAGATTGGGATCTGCACATCCCCGGGGTGCTTTCGGCGTACAGGATGACGCCTCATGCGGCTACAGGATATTCGCCGTTTTACCTTATGTATGGTCGGGAAAACGTGCCGCCGGTGGATGTGCAATTGGGAACTGGGGTGAAGGGACCTCGTAAACCACTTCCTGAATACATTCAGGACACGGTTCGCCGAGTCACGGAGGCGCGGGAGAATGCCCGCGTGGCTACGGCCAAAGCCCAGGCCCGGAACGAGCGATATGCGCGACGGTCTGAGGGGGAGTGCCCTTGGAAGGTTGGGGACCTAGCCTGGCTTCATTGTCCACAGGTACGTCCGGGGACCTCGCCGAAATTGCACAAACCCTGGCATGGTCCCGTACGCCTCATTGCGGTTCCCAACCCACAGTCAGCACGCGTCCAGATTGGGTCTCGTCGCTGGGTTGTGCATACGTCGCGCTTGAAACCATATGTTGCTCCCTTACATGATGCGTCATCCCCCAATGTTGCCTTGCCGGGGTCTGTTGCTGCTGACTCTCCCCTGCCTGCGTCCATTGATCTTGCTAGAGCGCCTGTCGTACCTGTTCCAGACAGGCCGGCCGTGACATTGCGGGGGACGAGGGGCCCTGCTCGGAGGACGCCTGCCAGGTCTGCGGGACCTTCGAGCCCTGCAGCCCTTCCGACCCAGCTGCGGGCACGGTCACAGGACAAGCCCAAGACTAACTCTTTAGAGACACGGGACGGCGGTGGACTTCCAGCTGCGACAGGGGGATTACCCCCTGTCATTCCTCGACTTTCATCGCGTTCCCGTTCTGCGAGTGGGCCGCCGACCGTCCGGGACGGGCCGGCGACCCGCACACGTTCCAAATCGCTTACGTTTCGTTGATTGTTGTTGTCTTGTTATTTTTTTCTTACAGTTGTATTTATTGCATGCTTTTTGTACGTTCGTTGATGTTAATTGCGTTGTTGTTGTTGTTCTTGCTGTTACATTGTATGCTTAGTGTCCTTTAGGGGGGGAAGCTCGGTTCGCCGCATTACGATTTGCTATTGGTCAGCCGAGGTCGGCTGGGATTTTTCTACGGGGGAGGGTGGTGTAATGCGGGCGTAAGCGACCTTCCGGATGTGACGTCACGGGGGGTGGAGTCATGTGACGTGGGGGGAAGGTTCGGGTCCTTAAGCGGGTAAACCGGAAGGGGAAGGCAGTCGGGGTGTGAGCGGAAAAGAGTGAGGCCACGCGGGCGAGTGTGGAGAGGGGGGGGCGCCGACGGCCATCGGGAGCCAACCCCGAAGATAAGAGGAAGCTGCGGAGTGGTGTGCAGCTGCAGAGGAGACAGCCAGAAGGGCTGCGTGTTAGAGGCAGCGGTGTGGCTGCCAGGAGGAGCTGCGGAGAGAGAGAGAGAGAGGGCTGCATGTTAGAGGCAGCGGTGTGGCTGCCAGGAGGAGCTGCAGAGAGAGAGAGAGACAGCAAGAGGCTGTCAGAGCTGCGGAGGGAGAGGAGTTGCAGCGGGTACAGCCAAGGGGGGCTGTGTGAGAGAAACAGCAGCGGAGCTGCTGTTGTGGATCGGGCCGACATTGGAGTCAGCACCGTGGAGAAGCTACAGAGTAAAGACAGCCGTGTGGGTGTACAGCACGAACCGAATAAAGGACACTGAGCCAGACATCGTGGTCCAGTCGTTTATTACAAATGTAAGAAGGAACTGCAGAGCATAATGGTCAGTGCGTACGCGACATTTCCTGCCGTACAAATACGGCCGGAACTGCTTACATGCGAAAATCACGGCGTACAACTCTTGGCGGGTCACGCAATAGTTCAGCTCGGCCCCACTCAAGGTCCGGCTGGCGTACGCGATGACTCGTTCCGTCCCATCCTGTACCTGTGACAACACCGCGCCCAGCCCGCTGCTGCAGGCGTCGGTGTCCAAAATAAAATCGGTGGTAAAATCGGGGAAAGCGAGGGTGGGGGCGTGGGTGAGGTGGTCTTTGAGAGTGGTGAAGGCCGTCTGGCAGGCCCCCGTCCACTGGTAGGGGTGCTTAGGGGAGGTGAGTTGGGTGAGGGGGCGTGCAATCTCGCTGAATCCCTTTACAAATCGGCGATAATAGGTGGCGAGCCCCAAAAATGATCTGATCTCCGTCAGATTCCTTGGCCGTGGCCACTCCACTACGGCGCGTACCTTCTCCGGATCGGTGTGCACACCTGTCTCGCTGACGCGATGCCCGAGGTACCCCACCTCGCGTTGTGCGATGTAACACTTACGTGGCTTGAGCTTGAGATGAGCCGCTCGCAGTCGCTGGAACACCTCTCGAAGCCTGGACCAATGCTCAGACAAAGATCTACTGAACACTATCACATCGTCCAAGTAAATCAGGCACTGTTCCCATTGCAAGCCCCGCATCACCAACTCCATCAGCCGCTGGAACGTCGCGGGCGCATTGGTGAGTCCGAACGGGAGTACTCGAAACTCGAATAGCCCCATCGGGGTGGTGAATGCGGTTTTCGGCCGATCCTCCTCCGCCATCTCCACCTGCCAGTACCCGGACGCGAGATCGAGGGTGGAAAAATATCGCGCTCCAGCGAGGCTGTCGAAGGTGTCGTCGATGCGGGGTATGGGGAAGGCATCGCCGAGCGTGACTGCATTTAGTTTACGGTAATCGACGCAGAACCGGGTTGACCCATCCTTTTTCGTCACTAGTACCACTGGGGCTGACCAGGGGCTCGCCGAGGGCTGAATTATGTTATCGCGAAGCATGTCCCCAACTGCCTCTTTGATTTGGGCGCGTTCGGGTGCGCCCACTCGGTACGCAGGGAGTTTGATGGGTCGGGCTGCACCGGTGTCAATTTGGTGCTTAACAAGATCGGTCCGACCCACGTCCGAGTCGTGCTCACTGAATACGTCGGCATACTCCCGCAGTAACTCGCGCAGCCGATCGGCCTCTCCCTTAGGTAAATCCGCCCATGGTACATGTAACGCGTCGAGCAGGGGAATGACCTCGGCTCGGGGAGTCGGGCCGACTCGCCAGGCCAGGTCCTGGTCACCCTCAGGACGACCGGGGTCTTCAGCCCAGAGTGCGAACACCGAGTCGTTAGAGTGGCGTGCGTGCAGGGGGTGTACGGTGGCTATCGGGGTGCGCCGCCGCAGTATCGCTGGGGTACTGTGGGGGTTAAACATCCGCATAAACAATCGGCCCCCATCTGCGTTTACCAACGTGGTGGATCCCACAACCCCATACCGTTTTGCCAACTCCGGGTGAGGAGTTAGCATTACCTCCCCTGATGGTCGGAGCGCGGGGTCGGTGGGGGATGTTGCCACCGGCACCAGCATCTCGGTGAGCGGGCCGATGGTGACTGCCGTCGCCAGGATAGCGGCCACAGGTGCGAAGCGGGGGCGCGTCGGTTCTCGTCCCAGGAACGGTATCCGCTCGCCGTTGCTCTCCATGGTGGCGCATCGCTGGCGGGGTTGCACGTTGAGTCCCAACCGTTCTAGGAGGTCGGTACCTGCGATACACTCGTGACACAACGCACTCGACACGTAGAACTCCTGGGTGCACACCTGGCTGCCTATGCGGACCTCTAGGGTGGCTCTCCCTAGCAACCCCATTCCGGCTCCGCTCGCCGTGTGCAGCGCGCGGTCCGGGGCCTGCAGGTGACGCACGTCGACCCCGATCGCGCTGCAGTGCGCTGCGCTCACGAGCGAGGCCACCGCCCCCGTGTCCAGCAGAATTCGGGTACGCACTCCGTTTACCTCCCCTTCCACCAGCGACGTGGCCCCCGTGATCCCCGCCACCAGCTCCCGCAGCCAGTCGTCAGGAGTCATCGTTTCCGTTGGCATTGTTGCTGGAACCTGTGTGGAGATCACTCGCTCGCCATTATTCTCACAGCTTGTTTGTGTCGGGGCTACGTCGATTTGACCCCCCGGTGGTCCCCTCTCTAGGGGGGCCTTAGTGTTTGACCTTAGCTCTTGTCTAGCTCGGGCGACCTGCGGACAGTCCCTCCTGAGATGCCCTCGCCGATCGCACACATAACACGCCCGGGGAGGGGTGGCAGCTCCGTAGTGGGCCCCCTGCCCGCTCCCTCTCCCTCCCCCAGTACGCAGTTGTCCCAAATCGGACTCTAATTGGGACACCCTCCCGGCTAGTCCCCCTACTGTCGAGCGTAGTTCACCCATCTCAGACTGGAGGGTCTTCATATTTTTATTTGCTTCCTCGCGTACCTGGGTTACCCTCTCACCTACGTGGGTTACCTTACCGTCCATTCGGTCTACCCGGCCAGCAATATCTCCAATGCCGGTCTGTAACCCGGCTACCCACCCCGGGGTAGTCTCGCTGGGTCTCTGGGGCTCCCTTGCCCGTCCCCTTCCTGCGATGGCGAGCTCCTCCTCCTCGTCCGAGAGTAGGCTCGCTACGGCGCACTCTCGTCCCCTCCCTCGAGGCTGCGCGCGCTCACCAGAGAGCTTCTCGCATTTACGCGCGCGCTCGACAAGTGTGTTAAAGGAGAGGCGTGCACCGTCTATATTTGGCTGCCACCACGGGGTGCGTGCCAAATATCGCTGGACCTTCCCGGCGGCGAGGCTCTCAATTACTTTCGCCTCGTGCTCCGGGTACGCGAGCTGGGTCAACATGCGTACGTCCTCGGCGTAATCTCGCAGATCCTCGCCGGGCTGGCGGCGGCGTGCCTCTAAGGCCGCCTGCGCATCCTCCTCGTCATAGGCGCCGAAGCGCCGTTCGAGTTCGCACATTAATTTTTCCCACTGAGTTTGTACGCTTGCGGGCAAAGCTTCCACAAAGTCAGCTGCCCGTCCATCTAAATGTATCTCTAACTGCTGCAACGCCTCCTCATCCGACCACCCATTAACCTTTTTAGCCCCCCTGATGCTGCGGGCAAACGATTTCCATGATGGAATTCCTTTGCCCGTAAATGTGCATTTGATTTTAACCTGGGTTGGGGGGCCTCTTTCCCTTGGGGGTGCGGGGGATCGTCCCGCTTCTGACACCAATATGTGAGGGTCGCTAGCCCCCGATATCCCTCCCTCGGTACCCCTAACGGCCGGGTTAACCTCATTACTCGCCCCCTCGCTGCTAGGCGAACCGCTGCTGCGTTCTTCACCCATGGGGTGAGAGCCGTCGCTCCAGGATTCCCCTCCCCCGCGGGTCCGCGTAGTAGGCATGTTTAATTACGTACGCGCACACCCACACACAGCTCTGCGCGGCACTCACTCAACCCTGACCACTCACGCTAGGATCGCGCACCTGTATTATACACGTCGTGAACGTGCGCGCACACACGCATACAGCTCCACACGCGATACCCACTCTTGCGCCGCTCTGCGCCGCGCTCGCCGCTCACGTTATGATCGCGCACCTGGGGTACGCTGATTACGCACGCCGCGAGCTTACGCATACACAGTACCACACGCGTTCACACTTATAACACGAGATCACACGAGGCCACGATCAGCTATTAATGATTTATTGTCTGCTACGTGGGACTGGTTGTTGAGTCAGTATGAATCGACGAGGCTGCCTACTCTACTAGCCCGGAACCTATTCCCTATTTATCGTTCACGAAACACTTTTACCTCCTTACTCACGGTTTGAGGCACTCGACGTTCCGTGGGTTTTCCTCGCTGCTCGCCTCGACACGTCGCACGGACGTCCGGAGGGCAGAGCTGGGGCAGTCCTGGACGTTGGCTTCTCGGAGCAAGAGCGCGATTTCCCCTTCGCGCTCCCCATTAATCCTCCCTACCTCAAAGGGAATGCGACTCTGGACAATAGGCTCGCGACCCTCTCGCATGCGCACCGCCGTTCCGGGCGCTTTTGATATGCTACTTAATGCTCAACCTGCGCGGCGCAAATTCTAATTAATCCCTTACCCTTCCTAACAATGGGGCCTGCGCGCTCAAGCATAATGATCCCAACCCTCCATGACTATGCGCAAGAGCCCCTGCGGTCCCGCTATTCATGCTGTCCCCTCCCTCCGCCTGTCTCGTCGACCCGTGGGGGTGTGTGTGGGGTGAAAATGCGCCTCAGCCGCGGTGGCCGAATGCCCCATGCCGCGACCACACCATATTAAGGCTGGTCGCAGCGCCGCGGCGCAACGTAGCATGGGGGAGGTCGTCCAATTCCCTGATCGCCGGAAACCGTGAGAGTTAACCCCGAAAAGGGTTTCTCGGATAAAAACCGGTCGATCAGGTAACCTTCCCTTCCAGCTCTATGAGGGGGGGGGAAATGCGTGCGGGTGTGTGCTTATGTGGGGGGGGGTGATGGGGTGCAGTGCGGTGGGGGAAGCCGGGCGGCTCCCTGGCTCGGCGGAGCGGCCCCGTCGCTGTGGCACCACAAGTCTCCTCCACAGAGGCCGATCTTGACACCGCTGGTACCAGTCATCGGCAAGTCCACTCACCTCCACATCCTCCTATACCACATCACTCCATCTTTACTCTAGCCCGTACCGCGCCCGTTTCACCCCCTCGATCCGGCTGAACAAAAGCTGTTAAGGCATGTTGTGGCTGGGAATGCGGGTGACATGATCCAGCCAACGCAACCTTGCCTGCCGGAGGAGCTCACCAATGGGACTTTGTCCACATCTTTAAAGGAATTGTGAGCTCCTCACACAATCCAGCCTGGTTAAACCCAGGATGGATCGTAGGCAGGCCAGAAAAAATGTGTCTAACCGGCTAAGATGTTCCATTAAGGGTGTCCACGTTTCGCAAGCTGGGAATGACCGTGGCTGAGAAGACCTGAAGCTTTGTGTGGAGTGATAGACCAGGTAGGTTCCAAACAGCGATATGCAACCAATGAAAAGATAATGCCGCTCGACTAATTCGGAGTGAGACCTCTGCTGTTAAACCGGAGACGGTCATGAGCACACTGCCAAGGTATGGGAAACTCTCCACTCTCTCCACAACTGTCCTATCACCAATTGGGAGTTGTGGGGTGGAGTGTCCGATGGTACAAAATACCCAGGCAGGTGCTAAGTTTTGGTGGGGCTGATGGTAAGGCCCCACCTCTTAGTGGCAAGCTCCAGGTTCAGCAGCAGAGCCTCCAACTCCTCCTCTGAGTGAGCAGCAATTACACGGGCATCGATCAGCCTTCCATTGTATCTGTACCAAATGGAAATTCCTCCGGTACAGCGTTGAAGGCTTCACGAACTACGTGGTCAAAATAGATGTTAAATAATGTGGGAGCCAGAGGACATCCCTGTCGCACCCCAAGGTGTACAGGGAATGGCTCTGACTCCCGGCCACGTAGTTTTACCCGGGCCCGCTCACCATCATGAAGGTCCTTAATGATTGTGAGCAGAGGGTTAGGGACTTCGAAAGCACGAAGAACTACACAGAGCCCAGGCCTACAAACACACACACACAAAGGGACACAGACACAGAGAAAAACCATCACGAGGACTCCGGTCATCCTCACAGTGGCTTTTGGCTGGCCATCGAACAAAGACAGTCACCGCATCGCGTGTTTTCTGATGCAGTTTTACGCCCGTCTGGAACGCTGTCCCGATATAAGGAAGCCACTGGAGGTATGCAATTTTAAATATAGATTGAAAACTCATTTCTTGAAACTTCTTTTTGTGTTTGATAGGCTGTATTTCCCTCGCACCTCCGATTAGCACGGTTGGCTATCCACGGTACAAAAGAAGTTCCACATGTATATAGAGACAGACACAGAGATAGAAACATAAATACAGAAACATAGGGAGAAAGATACAGACACAGAGTGATACACAGACTGACATAGAAACAGATAGAGAAACAGAAATGTAAAGAGAGATGCAGAGAGAGAGAGCGACATACAAGGACAGACTGAGACCACCCTGTTGCTAGTGACCTCTATCCCTGCTGGTGACCTCTAGGGGTACATGAGGTTGTTTTTGTTTCCCAAGGCCACCAAACATATGAAGACTGTACCTGTCTAGAATGTTTCCTGTGTGGTATGCAGTCACATCCGATGACAGGATTCCAAGCTTTCTCGCTATCATTGGTAGTGGGTGACAGACTGTCAGCGCAGCAGGTTCGCCGAGTGGTTGCACGTCACAGCAAAAAGGGCTTTGGTTCAATTACCGACTAGGGTGCCTTTCTGAGTGGAGTTTGTATGTTCTCCCGCTGTTCTGCATGGTTTCCGGCCATCGTAAAACTGGTATTGGCCAAACATCCAATTGCTGATAAATGACCTGCATGTTATTCCATTGTGATGACACACACAGCCACATCTCTCCTACTGCGATGAAAACTGGGCAATATGGCCCTCCTGTTAAAGAGTCTGGAGACTTAATGAGGCTTTGCTGGGTAAACAAACACGTGTAATACTACTAACTAGCAGGAACCCGCGGAACTTCCGCGTGGATTTTATGATGGGGAGCAGAGCGCTATTCAGGAGTAAACTCTTAAAATTTAACACACACTCACACTTTCACATGCGAACACAAAGACAAATATCCCCCTTGTAACCTTAGCATACTCTTGGGGCAAGTGCACTTAGAGAGCAACATCTATGATGGCCGGCACGGCACACGAGGTGGATGGGCAGCAATAGGTCCGGTTGCCTGTCTACCCAGTGGGGATGTTGACACACCGCACTCGGTGCTCAATGAAGATGAGGTTGACCTCGGGGAGGCCGACCTCAGCAGGAACCTGTGGAACTCCCGTGAGGATTTTGTGAAGAGGAGCGGGGCGCGACTTCAAAACTCCACTCGCATCACGATGTCCCCCAATGTCCTCCATCATCACCGCCCATCACCATTCCCTACCCAATCCCATCACACTGTACCCCCTCCACATCTCAGTTGCATACCTGTCAACCCATACGATTTACCTGTATTCTTGTATGGGGAAATTGAGTTTCCAGGTCCATAAGGCGTAAAGCCCTTTTTTACGAGCAATTTTTTTCATGTACTATATATTACATATTCAATAATTATTTTTTATTTTTTGTCAATTTGTTTGTGTTTCTCCCTTTTGATGGGACTTTGTAGGATGAACGTTGAGATTTATAAGGGCACGGGGTGACTAATACTGTCTGAATTGGTCTGTAATAAGGTAGGCACTGATAAGGGGTTGACATGTATGTAGTTGCTTTCCCCATCAAACCTCAGCCACTCTCCCAATCAGCATGAACCCCATCCTTCCTGCAATCACCCTCTCCAACCCCCACGAACATCACCAATCTCCATCACTCCATCCGCATCACCCGACCAACTCGAGTCCCATAATCACCATGAAGCTGGCCCATCACTGTAATCACTACCAGCATACATTTTGATTTAAAATATTTTCGTGAATGCAGGAATATATTTTGATTCTTTCGGTAAAGTCACGTAGAAAGAAAGTAAATTAAATAATAATAGAATACGACATTTCGATTGCAACACAAGCAACCATCATCAGGTACGAATGAATGAGAAAACAAACATAGCAAACTTAGAAATATAATGCAATTAAAACGTCGTATTCTATTATTATTTAATTCATTTCCTTTCGAAATTACTTTACTAAAATAACTAAAGAGTAATTCCTGCAGTCACGAAAGCTTCGAATCTAGTTTAATATATTTTGAGCTTTTCTGAGTTCTTGGGGGTGGAGAAATCCCTCCGCTCATATAACAAAATGGGGCAAGGTGGGATTGACCCTGCTGGGCCTGCGGCACCTCAAATATTGGAGGAAATAGCCTTTTCATTTTTACATGAAACTTTCGTGACTGCAGGAATTCATATTATATGGTTCTTTCGGTAAAGTCACGTTGATAGAAAAAATAATAACAATAACATAATTTTAAAAATAATTAAAATATCACGACGTTTTGATCGCAACACAAGCAATCGTCATCAGGAGAAAAAAGAGGGGGAACGCTGCTGAGGGAGGCTGTTTATAAAGGTTTAGAGATGGGCTGGGCAGCTGTTAATGTAAGAGAGGTCTCCGACACCGGCAGTAGTTCTACACCAATCATAGCATTGCACCTCGCTTCACACATCAACACTGCTGACGGTGGAGGTGGACAAGAAAACACAAATCAAGTCATGACCCAGAGTGGTTGATGACATTCTTCGAATTATTGCTGTGGTTAAAACCGTCGTCTCGGTTGAAATTGTGTCTGGGTCTGTATATATGGATGTCTTCGTGAACGAATCTTTGTTGATAGCCAGTCGGCTTGCAAAGTACCATCGTCTTTGAGAAATCAATTTCATGTGAGCCAGCCGCATTAAAGTAATGATCAGCCACAGCAGAAGTATTGGTCCTGCTATGTTTCAGATCTGCCTTATGTTCACGAACACGTTTCGAGACATGTAGTTTGGTTTCCCCAATGTAACTGCTGCCGCAGATACAGCTTAGTTTGTAGACGCCTGGATATTGCATGTCAGGAATCTTGTTCTTCACAGATGGGTTCAAGTCACGAATTTTATGCACTGTGTTAAATCGGACCTGGATCTTGTGTTTGTTCATGATTTTGGAAATCTTTTTGGTTATCCCTGCGAAGTAAGATAAGGTGATGGTTTTCATTGGATCTTCAGATGGCTCCTTCCTCACGGTTGGGGTGATGGCTTTGTTGATTGCATAGTGTTTGAGTTCACTGGTCAGGTGTTCATGCTCGGAGATACATTGAGCTCTATGGTGTAGCATTTTGATGAGGCAATTCTTCTGGGATGAATGGTGGTGGGAATCAGGTTTTAGGTAGGCGTCAGTATGGGTTACTTTCCTGTTGACAGAATGGCTCCGAGCCATCTGGTCTCTTTTTGATTAGGACATTCAAGAAAGGTAGCATGCCATCCTTTTCTACCTCCATGGTGAATTTGATGGTTGGGTGTATGGAATTGATGTGGTTGAGGAATTGGTTAGAGCCGGTCGGCCATGTGGCTAGATGACAAACGTGTCATCCACGTACCACTTCCACAAGGACGGGCGTAGAGTGGATGCCTGGATGGCGTCCGTCTCAAATATTTCCATGAAAATATTGGCTACAACCGGAGAGAAGGGAGAACCCATTGGGTGCCTTCAGTTTTTTTGTTGTAAAATGATGGTGATAGCATTTGCTATTAAAATATGAAATAATTATTCTTTATTAGATGTTAAATAATGTTGAAGCCAGAGAACATCCCTGTCGCACATATACATACGCGCACACGTACACACACTCTCAGCGGTGATGTTAGGGCTCATTACAGCTGGCTCCGCCAAACCAAATGGTTGGGTGGTTCGTATCGCCAGTGCAATTCGGCGTTGTCAAGCTGTTATTAAAAGTTTTTTTTTCTCACGGAATGTGTTATCTCTGTGTTGTCATAAATGGGGCTTTCGTTCACTGAGTGTCAACTTACAATGAGTTGGATCAATGAACGGGCCTCAGGCACACAACCTGTTCGTGAAGCGGGAACTGGCCGTAAAGTGTTGACGGCGAGTTGCAAATATATATATTTATCGCAAGTTTGTATCTTCACGTTTACAGGGCATGTATACGTGACATATCACTCAGCAAGCAGCCACTCAGCCTGTGCGATGGCGCTAAGTAAAAAAATTGTTAATGAGCCCTGTTGCAAGAGGTAAATTTGCCTCTTGCCTGTGAGCTGCTGGTGTCAAAAATTTTACCGTGTGTAACCCGTTAGTGATGTATACCATTTTTCCCACTCAAATTCGCAATGCAAAAAGAATAGCAATGCAAATTGCTACTCTGATTAGCACGGTTGGCTATGCGAAATAAATTCAACATACATACATACAAACGAACTCGAGTCAATGTGAATTATCAAGACAATTTATTTACAGTTGGTAATACATAACATTGGTTTCATGAGTTAGATTGCAAAAATATAAATGTGTCGCGGAACACGCCACCACCCGACACAGTAAGGTTTGTCACGTAAACAGAACATGCCAATTAATTACAAGTACAGCAGACCGGTGTGTTGGAGAGCAAATCCACAACATTTACAATCTGAATATGACGTTTGGCCAGTAATTACAAACAGCTTCATTAGGCGACCGGAGATTTGTGTATAAATCCTCCTGTTTCATTCCTTAAAGAGGGATAGATGTGATGACGTCACTTATGAGCCCTTCTTGTGCGAAGGGGGAGGGGGTGGATTCATGCATGCATATGAATAACAATGGGGGTATCCATTGCCGGTTGGGTTATTGATATGTTAATCAACGTACATTGTGCATGAACATTATTCTTGTATCTCCTGTCGTTTGAGTGCAATAAAATAACAGCACCTGGTATTGTCTGCATACAGTTGATCCCCATTTATGTATGGTGACCTGTATAGGCATGCATTTAAACAATTATTTGAACATTCAATTCTCAGCAGCACTAAGGCTGTAGCTATCCGAATGGTTAAGATTATTTTTATTTAACACGTAGGCTTTCGCGACCAATATTATTCATAATAAAGGTTTTTTGGTTAGATCACGTTATTTATAAATGTGTCGTAACTCTCCACCAAAATTGAGTCACGTTGACAAAAGTCAAATAGTTCACGACAATTTGTCTTTTGTCAACATGACAATTTTTTACCGTTCAGCTGTGTCGGGTGGTGGAGGGTTACGACACATTTATAAATAACGCGATGAATCCCAAAAATCTTTATTATTAATTATTTGTATTTATCTCCATTTCGATAAATTCTCTAATTAGTCTTGGCCAGTAGTAACTAGTCTTGCACAGAACGTCAATGAGCGTCCTTGTTGGCATGCGTGTTCTAACACTGCTGACAGTTGTATTTGGGAGTATTTCATATTTCTTTGGTGTTAATTTAGTCTCGTGCTGATCATTCTTACTGTCTGCTCAACATAGCATTGGGCACAAGTGCAATTCATCCGTTATAGACCTTCTGTTAAATGCTTCGTTAATAAATCTTCTGACTCAGATGTTTTTTTTCTCCAAAAATCTCACTAGTTTATCCATTACTCCCACAATGTACGGTATTTTAAATATTTTTAATTAACAACACGAGTTAAACTGACCAAGTAATTCAAACTACTAAAATACCGTACATCAACTAGCCAGATTTTTGGAAAAACAAAACATCCGAATCAGAGTTGGCGCAGTACAAAAAATACAAAAACGAATATCTGGTACTAAAGATGTTTTACCGAATCTTGATTTGAAGTTTTCGTGACTGCAAGAATCCATATACTCTTTGGTTCTTTCGGTAAAGTCACGTAGTTAGAAATAAAATAAAACAAATCACGACGTTTCGATCACAACACAAGCGAACTTCATCAGGTGGGACAACCACAGCAAGAAAATATTTGCTGAAGTGGGCGAGAGAGCTGCCGTGGCATGAGGTTATATAGGTAAGAAAGGGGGGAGGAGAAAGGGGGGAATGAGAGATAGAGAGAGGGGGGGGAGCGCTGCGTGAGTGCTCGGGGGAGAAAGGATGTGAGGCCAGAGGTGGGGGAGTGGGCAGGGCTGGAAGTGGGAGGCTGGGACAGCTGGGGATGCGGGGAGAAATTATCTCGGAAAAATAGGCAAGTACCCGGCAGATAAACATCCATAAAGAGTTAAGGTTTTACCTGGTTAATAACATCCTTCCAATGAGTGCTCCATTTGTATCCATCTTCTCGGTTGAAGTTATGTTTATATATCTGGATGGCTTCATGAACAAACGTTTTATAGTAGCCAGAAGGTTTGCAGAGTACCTTGGTCTCGGAAAAAAAACATTATCATGCGAGCCCACAGCATTATAACAAAGGTCAGCCATGGCAGAGGTATTGGTTTTCTGCCGTGTTTCAGATCTGCCTTGTGTTCGCGAACACGGTCCGAGATATGTCGTTTCGTTTCCCCAATGTAACTGCTACCGCAAGTTTGTAAACTCCAGGATATTGCATGTCAGGAATCACATCCTTCACAGATGCGATTAGATAACGGATTTTGTGTACTGTATTGAATCGGACCTGGATTTTGTGTTTGTTTAAGATTTTCGAAATATTTTTGGTAACACCTGCTATGTATGGTAACGCGATAGTTTTGATCGGCTTCTCAGGGGGTTGTTTCTCCATGGTTGGAAAAACAGCTTTGGGAATAATGCGGTCCGAGTACCCATTCATCTTGAGGGCCTGGTGTATGTTTGTCTAAATAATCAAGTTCAAGACGGGGTAGTCTTATCCTCTCTGAGATTAGAGAAAGGCTAGCTCTGAATAAGATTAGTTTGGCGTTAGAAGTGACAGAAGCAGATGTTAGTGTAAGAGTATGGATGCCTGCAGTCACGAAAGCTTCAAATCAAGATTGAACCACCTCTACGGGTAGGGTTTTCACACATTTGTTAGAGCTTTTAACAGACTACGAGACAAGGTGGCTCACATGATCGAGTCTTTCACCTTTCTGAAGAGATGCTGCGACAACAAGGTAATACCGACCACATTTACACTGTGGTCGGTATTACCTTGTCACTACTCCTAACGTCAAACGGATCTAATTCAGAGCGAGCCTTTCTCTAATCTCAGAGAGGATAAGACTACTCCGTCTTGAACTTGATAATTTAGACAAATGTCTCCTACAATCACACTTAACATTAACAGATGAAATGTCCGCATTTGATTGGAACCTTGTAGATAACATGACTACTTATTCTGCCGCAACAATGTCCTCCAAATGTAAGGTTAACCTTATTGCTAAATTCAATAACTTGTCAAAAAATAAAAATCAGATCCACACATTAAAAAGCTAGATGTTAACAAGACTTATCAATCAGAGTAGCAGCACAATCTCCGATAGCCTAAAATCGGTACTAGCTAGAGGGATGAATTTTGCTGTCACCCCCAAACACATCCCAGTCGATTATACAATTGCCCAGGTAGATGTAGCCCTCAAATGCTTGGGGCACATCCCGACAGACGTGGCAACATCTGAAATTGCCACCATCCTTAAAAATGCTAAGAAACCCATTAGTAACATCACCAAAGACGAGCGCTCTGAACTCGCTAAATTGAAAAAGAGAGATGACATAGTCATCCTCTCAGCCGACAAGGACAATGCTCCTGTCATCATGGATAAAACCACATACAACAACAAAATCCAGGACCTTCTTAATGATGGAAGTTACACTAAAATCAACAAAGATCCTACCAACCGCCTGGGTACAAAAACCAACAATATCATTACCAGTTCAACTCCTCTAATAGAGCCATTCAAACGGCTCTCCCTAAAACCTTCTGCTACTAGACCACCCAGATTCTATGGTCTTTCAAAATTCCATAAAGAAGGTACTCCACTTCGGCCCATCGTTTCCACTATCAACTCACCTACCTACAAACTGGCCCGTTGTCTGTCTGATACCTTGCTTCCATTCACGGGCAAGACCACCTCAGCAGTACATAACTCAGCTCAATTGGGCTCTCTAATCAAGGGCATTTCACTGTCCCCAGATGATTTGCTCGTCAGCTTTGATGTAGTTTCTCTGTTCACCAAGGTTCCTGCACCTGACACCTTAGCAATAATTGAAGACTTAGTCCAACATGGACTGAATCCTGATGTACATACTCTGGTTAGGCACTGCCTTACCAACACTTACTTCACCTGGAATGGTACTTTCTACAAACAAAATGAAGGTTCCCCCCCTTATCACCAGTGATTGCGAATGTTTTCATGGAGAAATTTGAAACAGATGCCATCCAGATATCCACCCTACGTCCTTCATTGTGGAAGAGAAATATAGACGACACTTTCGGTGTTTGGCCTGCCAGTATTGAACCAATTTCTCAACCACATCAATTCCATACACCCATCCATCAAATTCACCATGGAAGCAGAGAAGGATGGTAAGCTACCATTCCTGGATGTTTTATTTGAGAAGAGACTTGATGGCTCGTTGGGACACTGTCTACAGGAAAGCCACCCACACAGATCCCTACCTGAAACCGGATTCCCACCCCCATCCGGCACAGAAGAATTCTCATCAAAACACTACACAATAGGGCCAACTGCATTTACGACCGACACCACCTAGCCAGTGAACTGGAACACGTACACCAGCCCTCAAGATTAATGAGACCGCATTATTCGCTAAGCTGTTTCTCCAACCATGGAGAAACAACCCCCTGAGAAGCCGATCAAAACCATCACGTTACCATACATAGCAGGTGTTACCAAACAGATTTCCAAAATATTAAACAAACACAAGATCCAGGTCCGATTCAATACAGTAGACAAAATCAGTGATCTAATCCCATCTGTGAAGGATGTCATTCCTGACATGCAATATCCTGGGGTTTACAAATCGAGTTGTACCTGTGGTAGCAATTACATTGGGGAAACGAAACGACATGTCTCGGACTGTGTTCGCGAACACAAGGCAGATATATAAACATAACTTCAACCGAGAAGATGGATACTAATGGAGCACTCATTGGAAGGATGTTATTAACCAGGTAAAACCTTAACTGTTTATGGTTTCATCATATCTGCCGGGTACTAGCCTATTTTCCGAGTTAATTTCTATCCGCATCCCCAGCTTTCCACTTCCAGCCCCGCCCACTTCCCCCCCCCCCCCACCTCATGTCCTCTCTCCCCCGAACGCTCACGCAGCGCCCCCCCCCACCCCATACCCCCCCCCCTCTCTCTCTCCCCCTTTGCTGCTCCCCCTTTTCTTACCTACATAACCTCTTGGCACGGCAGCTCTCTCGCCCACTTCAGCAAATGTTTTCTTGCTGTGGTTGTCCCACCTGATGATGGACACTTGTGTTGCGCCCGAAACTTCGTGATTTGTTTAATTTTATTTCTAACTACGTGACTTTACCGAAAGAACCAAAGAGTATATGGATTCCTGCAGTCCCGAAAGCTTCAAATCAAGATTCGGTAATACATCTTTAGTACCAGATATTAGATTTTGTATTTTTTGTACTGTACCAACTCTGATTCGGGTGTTTTGTTTTTCCAAAAATCTGGCTAGTTGTTGTTCGATATTTTAGTAGTTTGAATTACTTCGTCAGTTTCAACTCGTGTTAATAATTAAAACTATTCAAAATACGTACATTGTGGGAGTAATGGATAAACTAGTGATATTTTTGGAAAAACAAAACATGCGAGTCAGATTTGGCATGGTACAAAACATACATAAATTAATATCTAGTACTGAAGATTTATTAACGAAGCATTCAACAGAAGGTGTGCAACGGATTAATTGCACTTGTGCCAAATGCTATATTGGGCAGATATGACGAATGATCAGCACGACCAAAAGAACACCAAATCAATATCAAATACTCCCAAATACAACTGTCAGCAGTGGCAGAATACGCATGAGGAGCGATCTCCCAGAGTTTCCCAGCGGAAGAACCGTGTTCACCGGAGGTGCCGAACCAGCAGCACACTCAATCTCCCATCTCGCAGGCGGCGGGGTCGGGGTGGGGCGGACGCTCGTGCCTGCTTACCACAGTTGGCTGGCGCAAGGCGCAACGTTGATAAATCTGCGGAAGAAAACGAGCGTCAAGCCGCACAGTCCGTTGGTGGCCCCCCCTCCCATCTTTCCCACCTGGCACACGCAAGCTGAGTCAGCGCAGCAGGAGGGGTACGGCGCGGGGGTGAGGCCGAAAGAGGTCCCGTGTCCGTGCCTGGACGGGATGTGGCGCCGGGTGTGAACGGCGATGCTCTCGTGACCGTGCGTTCGTTTGTGTGTATGCACGCGTGCGTCTCACCTGTGGCCGTCCTTCTGCTGCACGAACCCCGGTGGCTGTTGGTTTTCATACAATGGGGAAGCATCTCCCTCCCGGGGCTGGGAGACCTGTGAAGGAGACCGCCATGGACATTAGCTCGTCGAGAACGCCCGAGGCAAACGAGCGATTCGCTCGCACATCCGAAACCCATGCTCTGGGCTTCACAGCGAACACCTTAACATGGCTATCATTGCATGTGTGTGTACGCATATGTTGGTACTTGTACGTGTGTGTATGTACGTGCGGAGCAGTAGTGTAGCAGATAGCGCGCTGCCCTACTAACCCGGTGGCCCGACTTCTATGGCCGCTTATGGACAATACCAGTGACGATTATCTGAATGGGTCCTGGGGCTTCCCGAAGTCGACTGAGCCTCAAATGAGTACTTTGTGAAGTGTGTCAACATTGTCATTGGGAAGACAAAGGCGGCCGGGCGTAGTGTTGGCCACCTACCCCCTTGTGTGCCACAATGACGACCTTCATAGATGCTTGCTAACAGCACTTGCTCCAAAAGTCTTTTAGGCTCTGTTGGGGATCTTTGTCTTTTTTACAGTTCTGTATGTGTTTGCATATGCAAGTAACTCCCTACCGATTCATGGCCAAACTTCCAATCAGCTAGCCGTGGCTTGCTGGAAGTGCCCCGGTCAAGGTACAGCATACCACTTGCATCCACAACCGTGGTGTCCGGGTTCACGAGTTCCTGCAGTAGGGAGAATAGGAAATCAGCACGCGGTGAACATATGGACACGGGCCACTTGCCCAAGTGCCATTCGTCACGACGTCCCGGTGATAGTTTGCCTCTCGAGAAGAAACATTAACTCACACTCATCAACGATACTGTGGCCTTGAAATAAAAAAACATAAACATGCATATGTGTAATTGGCGAGATACAGAGTTATATTCACCATTTCGAGAGGTGGAGGGGCACAAGGGTCGTCCTTGAGGAGGCCATCATCATCTGCATCGATGGGCGTGGAGTCTGTTAACATCTCGGACTCAGACTGTGGCAGGTAGCCACTGCTGCCCCCGCTGCTGGCGCCGCTGCTGCTGCCGCTGCTGCTGTTGCTTTTGCAGAAGCTGCTACCACAGCCGACGTACATGTCGATGCTGATGCTGGCGTGGCTCGTGTGCACACTGTTGCTGCTTCCCTCGAGGAGCAGCGCGTCCGCAGTGTGGACGGGGTGGAAGCTCATCGCCTCATCCACGAGCTCGATCAGCGCATCCCGGTCTATCTCTCGCCGGGCGGTTGTTCCTGCGACAAAAGGACCACCCCCCTCGTGACTCACGCGCACTCGCAGCGCCAGAGAAGGTGGCATCGCAGAACGACTTTCAAAACCGTTTGGACGAGAGCCTCTGTCCGCATTAAGGCACTGCTTCAACATGTCTTACCTTTATCCCGACCCTGATGCCTGTTGTATATTGGGAATTTGCATGTCTCTCTCCCTGTGGTCACGTATATTTTTCTCACGGTCCTCCGGTTTTTCCCTCCACATTTAGAATCAACATCACGTGCTTAGCAACACCTTAGACTGGGCGAGTCTCTCATCGCGAGCTGAGCTCAATCTCCTCACCTGGTCTCCTACCCTTGCCAGACAAGTCCATCGTGCGCCTCCATCTGCCGAGCGCCTTCTTGACATCTCCTTCCATGCTCTCCTTCTCCTCCTCCTTCCGCTCCTTGGCGGCATCGACCGCGGCGGCGTCCCGCCACAGCTCCTCCAGGACCTGGCGCGCCCTCATCTGGGTCTTGGCGAGCTTTCTCTGCGCCTTGAGGAGGGCTTTATCCGCCGCTGACCGACGTGACCCCTTCCCACAAAAAAGGCCCCAGCAGAACAGGCTGCTCTCCTCCTTCTCCGGCAGGTCGTTGTCGGGCGACAGGTTGTAACGCGTCGCGGTCGGAATGTGGTCAATGACCACTTGTCTGCAAAGGCAGACGGAGTGTAATTTGGGGTCACAGATGCTTTGCAGCCGTCGCGCCAACAGTCACGGGCTTCTGTCAACTTGCATTCACACTCGAGTCAAGTGAAATTAGAATCTTTATTTATATTGGAGGAATACGATGAACTATGAAGCTATTTTGGGGCCGTCCATAAATGACGTCTCGCACCTAGGGGGAGGGAGGGGGGTCAGACATTTGTGACGATGTGTGACGAGGGGGGGAGGGGGTTTTGATAAATGTGACGTCACATCAAAATGCGCAACTTTAAATAAACTTAATTAAATAGAATTGTTATAACAACACTAATTTTGATTAATTTTCATTAATAACTATTCGATTCTACACTATGGGAACCTCATTTGCCAGTAAAAATATGATAATTGGTTCTTTACCCTTCTATCTGGCAACAAAACTGACACCTTTTTACAAGGAGTCATGTTTGCATAGACCGCAATACCTGCAGTCATAATACAAACAAAAGAACATAACTCTGATAATGTGCACTGTCCTTAAAGTTGATTGATCCACACCCGAGACAGCTTTCCTTAGAGCCTAGTCTCATATGGGTTGGACCAGATGACGCCAAAAGGCGCACAACTCAAAGACAATGCACCATCAGAGTATGAGAGCTCGGGGCAAGCATCTACACTATGGGAACCTCATTTGCCAGTAATTGGTTCTTTACCCTTCTATCTGGCAACAAAACTGACACCTTTTTACAAGGAGTCATGTTTGCATAGACCGCAATACCTGCAGTCATAATACAAACAAAAGAACATAACTCTGATAATGTGCACTGTCCTTAAAGTTGATTGATCCACACCCGAGACAGCTTTCCTTAGAGCCTAGTCTCATATGGGTTGGACCAGATGATGCCAAAAGGCGCACAACTCAAAGACAATGCACCATCAGAGTATGAGAGCTCGGGGCAAGCATCTACATTATGGGAACCTCATTTGCCAGTAAAAATATGATAATTGGTTCTTTACCCTTCTATCTGGCAACAAAACTGACACCTTTTTACAAGGAGTCATGTTTGCATAGACCGCAATACCTGCAAACATGACTCCTTGTAAAAAGGTGTCAGTTTTGTTGCCAGATATAAGGGTAAAGAACCAATTATCATATTTTTACTGGCAAATGAGGTTCCCATAGTGTAGATGCTTGCCCCGAGCTCTCATACTCTGATGGTGCATTGTCTTTGAGTTGTGCGCCTTTTGGCGTCATCTGGTCCAACCCATATGAGACTAGGCTCTAAGGAAAGCTGTCTCGGGTGTGGATCAATCAACTTTAAGGACAGTGCACATTATCAGAGTTATGTTCTTTTGTTTGTATTATGACTGCAGGTATTGCGGTCTATGCAAACATGACTCCTTGTAAAAAGGTGTCAGTTTTGTTGCCAGATAGAAGGGTAAAGAACCAATTATCATATTTTTACTGGCAAATGAGGTTCCCATAGTGTAGATGCTTGCCCCGAGCTCTCATACTCTGATGGTGCATTGTCTTTGAGTTGTGCGCCTTTTGGCGTCATCTGGTCCAACCCATATGAGACTAGGCTCTAAGGAAAGCTGTCTCGGGTGTGGATCAATCAACTTTAAGGACAGTGCACATTATCAGAGTTATGTTCTTTTGTTTGTATTATGACTGCAGGTATTGCGGTCTATGCAAACATGACTCCTTGTAAAAAGGTGTCAGTTTTGTTGCCAGATAGAAGGGTAAAGAACCAATTTTCATATTTTTACTGGCAAATGAGGTTCCCATAGTGTAGATGCTTGCCCCGAGCTCTCATACTCTGATGGTGCATTGTTCTTTGAGTTGTGCGCCTTTTGGCGTCATCTGGTCCAACCCATATGAGACTAGGCTCTAAGGAAAGCTGTCTCGGGTGTGGATCAATCAACTTTAAGGACAGTGCACATTATCAGAGTTATGTTCTTGTTTGTATTATGACTGCAGGTATTGCGGTCTATGCAAACATGACTCCTTGTAAAAAGGTGTCAGTTTTGTTGCCAGATAGAAGGGTAAAGAACCAATTATCAACTATTCGATTATTCATAATCAACGATTTTTGGGTTTAGATCGCGTTATTTATAAATGTGTCGTAACCCTCCACCACCCGACACGGCCAATCAGTAAAAAAAAGTGTCACGTTGACAAAAGACAAATAGTTCACTGCTTTAGCCCACCGGTGTGTTGAAGCGTGAAACCACAACATTTACAATTTGAGTACGACGTTTCGCTGGTAATTGCATCCAGCATCATCGGGCAATTCGCCAGAATGGTGAGGCTCTGCTGTGTCTCCCGTTCTTATATAGAGCAGCAGCAGGGTGACGTCATCATTAACTCATTAACGCATCAGGTGCAAAGATTTGAGGGGGGGGGGTTATTGTAATTATATACTTGATTAGTAATAAGGCTATTGTTACGATGCGAGTTGTAGATTAGTAATCATTTGGAATGTGTTCTATTGTGATTATGCTACATTAATAATCAGTTAGTGCTTGTTTCCCTTATAAGGAATTGTAATGCAAACAAGCACTAACTGATTATTAATGTAGCATAATCACAATAGAACACATTCCAAATGATTACTAATCTACAACTCGCATCGTAACAATAGCCTTATTACTAATCAAGTATATAATTACAATAACCCCCCCCCTCAAATCTTTGCACCTGATGCGTTAATGAGTTAATGATGACGTCACCCTGCTGCTGCTCTATATAAGAACGGGAGACACAGCAGAGCCTCACCATTCTGTCGAATTGCCCGATGATGCTGGATGCAATTACCAGCGAAACGTCGTACTCAAATTGTAAATGTTGTGGTTTCACGCTTCAACACACCGGTGGGCTAAAGCAGTGAACTATTTGTCTTTTGTCAACGTGACACTTTTTTTACTGATTGGCCGTGTCGGGTGGTGGAGGGTTACGACACATTTATAAATAACGCGATCTAAACCCAAAAATCGTTGATTATGAACAATATTGGTCGCGAAAGCCTACGTGTTATTCGATTATTTATATTTACTAAGGTCACCTTTTTATTTATTCCATGAAGGAGCATTTTGCTTCTCCATGGGAAAATGGAGAAACATAAATTAATAAAAAATTTGAATTATTGTTAATAAACATTTTGATTCTAATGATTCTACCAGGACTTTTCATTCTGTGGAATGAATATGTGATTGTTATAATTGTACTCTCCATTTTGCTTCTTTCTACTACAAAATTTCAACTATTTTTTATAGTTATAATAACCTAAAAAAATGTATAATCATAAGAAAATTTCAATATAATATTCTGAACATCTGCAGTTTTATTTAGGCGTTGAATATTTGTAAATGAATTGTATGCTAAATTTCAGCTTTCTAATGCCTCCTTTTAAATAAATGTTTCTCCTATAAGTGCAGCACCACGTAAAATACGCACTACAATGACAATAGTTTAAAGTGATTTGAAGCATGTTTTAGTTTCAAAATGTAAATATGGTTGGGGGGGGCAGAGCCTAGTGACGTCATATTTGAAGGGGGTCTGACTTTTTTGTGACGCCGTGTGACGAGGGGGGGGGGAGCAAAAATCGGCCAAAATTGCGTGACGTCATTTATGGACGGCCCCTATTCATAGATGTCTAGTTGGGGGTTGCTCAAAAAGTTACAACAATACAAAAACACGATAGGAGTGCAAAGTACAGGAAAGGTAAGCAAATCACTTCAAAAATATATACAAATGAAACTCAACTAGGTTCATCCTACCAGGTAAAGCCCACAGAGCTATTAGCTTTTTTCAGAAGCCAGATGGCCACAAATGGTAGAGGGGGCCGTCGGGATAAGAGGGGATGTCGGCAGGAGGAGTGGATGAGAGAGAGCAGCTGATGAGGAGGAGAGAGCAGTGCATGAGGAGGATGAGAGAGAGTTGCGTGTGAAGGAGGGATTGGAGGACTGGAACGCTTTGCCTGTCTCCGTGTGTTGGTGCGGAGTGTTCGCTCCCAAGAGAAAAGCAACTTATAGTCTGCCTCCTGTGTCTCTGTTGTGTCCACGTGTCTCCCTCACGGTCTGTATCAATGTCCCTCTGAAAGCAACGAGCGATCTGACGAAGGCCTCGGCCACAACACAGGCGGCGTGTGCCGTGTCCAGGGCCGTCGTCTCCCTCGCCCGCTGCACACGAGTCACAGGCGTCTTTGTCTCTCTCCCCAGTGCCGTCTCACACTCACCTCGGAGATGTTCTCATCCTTCGACCGTCTGCGGCAGCAAGTCGGCGAGAAGGGTCTTCAGTGAAGCTGGGAGAGCGAGGCGAGTGAGAGGCTCCCCCAGAGATGCGAGTCTCGGCGTCGTGAGTCTCGGAGTGAACCGACTGGAGCGGGAGCCTCCACTGCAATGTCGCAGAACGGGCGGCAGTTGGGCGTGACGTCACGTGACGGTGGGCGGGGCCTGTGTCTGTGGGGGGGAGGGGCGCGTGGGATTGGGGGGAGGGTTGTGAGGGGGAGGGGCTTGCGGGGGATGGGGGGGGCGTGCGGGGCGGGGCTCTCCAACGGGCGATGCACCAAGCGTCCCCAACAGCGTGTTTGTGTTGTTGTTACATGACAACAACAACACGTGTTTGTGTTGTTGTTACATAACATAACAACAACACTTGTTTGTGTTATATTCTTGGTTCTTTCGGTAAAGTCACGTACGAGGGAAATAATAAAGTAATAAAAATATTATTATTTGGTTCTTTCGGTTAAGTCACGTCTAAAGATAAAATAATAAATTAAATTAAATAATTTCCTGCAGTCACGAAAGTTCTAAAATTAAGATTTAATAAAAATATCAAACAACAAAATTCTCTCGACGTTTCGACTGAAACACAAGCAATCATCATCAGGTGTGAAATTCACAGCAAGAAATTTTGAAAAAAGTGGCGTTTTTTCTTAACTTAAAACAACCCAGGACAGCGATTGCTCAGCCAGAAACCATCTTCTCGGTTGAAATTGTCTTTGTGTTTGTATATGTGGATAGCCTCATGAAAGAAACTCTTCTGGCTTAGCAATCATTGGATGTGATTAACCATTTCGGGTCTTAATTGATTGTGTTCACGCTAACGGTGACTTTCAGGCCGCATTCCATTCTCCTTCTCTCCCCCCTCCTCCGTTCCGAGCATAGATGGACTCGTCCGTCTGAACGACCGCTAGTTGCTGTCCGTGGTGCTGACGTTAAGAAAAAAACGCCACTTTTTCAAATCTTCTTGCTGTGGTTTTCACACCTGGCGATGATTGCCTGTGTTGCAATAGAAACGTCGTGAGAATTTAATAGTTTTATTTTTATTATTTTATTATTTCATTTCTACGTGACTTTACCGAAAGAGCCAAGAATATGAATCCCTACAGTCAGGAAAGCTTTAAATCGAAATTTAATTGCACCATTACTATACATTCCCTAACATCAGAACCATAATCTTCATTTAGGATGGAGGGATCCGATGATCTATGAATCTCTTCTTTACAGATGTCCAGTTCGGGCTGGTTACATGTAATTGCGGTATTGCTATCAATATCAGCAGGAATCCGCGAAACTTCGGCGAGGATTTGGGCAGTCCTCGATTTACGAAGGGAATCTGTTCTAACGACATACAAGAGAAAAACAAAGATCCCCCGTGTAGCCTTGGTAGACTGTCGGGGCAAGTGCTGTTAGTGAGCACCTATGAAGGCCGGCACGGCACACGAGGGGGTGGGTACCATGCCCGGCCACCTTTGTCTCCCCAGTAGCGATGTTTACACACCACACCAGGTACTCATTTCAGGCTGAGTCGACCTAGGGGAGGCCCAGGACGCATTAAGATAATCCTCACTGGTGTTGGCCTTGAGCGAGAATCAAACTCGGGTCGCTGGGTTCGTCGAGCAGCGCGCTAACGTCTTCATTACAACAAAGCGCTCACAACTACACTACTGCTCCCGACCCAACTTTCACGTACACACAAAAAAAGACAAAGATCCCCCTATAGCCTTAACAGACTGGTGGGGCAAGTGCTGTTAGCGAGCAGCACATCTGAAGGACCGAATGGCACACGAGGTGGGTGGCCAGCACCACGCCCGGCGACCTTTTTCTCCACAGTGGCGTTGTTTACACACCGCACCAGGTAGGCATTTCAGACTAAGTAGACCTAGGTGCTCGGGGATAATCGTCACAGCTGTTAAGGCACATTTACATGCACACAGACTAAGATCCCTCACATAGCTTTAACAGACTGTTGGGGCGAGTGCAGTTAGCGAGCAAATATGAAGGCCGACACGGCACACAAGAGGGTGGGTGGCCAGCACCACAGCGAACCGCCTTTGTCTCCCAAATGGCGATGTTTACTGGTACTCATTTTAGGCCGAGTCTTCAGTGCAGGTGTTCCTAAGGCGGGTGCTCATACGTCGGGTGTTCGTAAGTCGAGGGTTTCCTGTAATTTTCATTTTACGATCCAGCTGATTTTAACTAGAAACTGATAACCTATGGCAGATAGCCTCTAAACAAGCTTAAATAAAAATCTGTGGTTCATGTGCTGGATGGAGCTGAACAGGGCCAACTGTTGGAGGGGCGAGGCCAAGGCAAGGAGTGAGGCCAGCCTCTGGAGAGGCAAAAAGGGAGACATGTGTGAGTTATGGCACAGATTATGAATCGGTTTACATAAGCCGGTGTGTTTTCGCAGCATTAATTTTAGTAGTTCTCAAAGAATAGAATCGGAAGATAACTTATTTTGACCGTATTAATCCAGCTGGCTATGGTATTAAATGTGAACTTTGTACGACGTATGAATTTTATCTCAGAATTTAAAAAAATATATAATCCAGTGCGTGACACAGGTCGGGTGTTTGATGGCAATCTGAAACACCCACCATTATCACCCATGGGTGTCTTTGGAATTGCACATTGCCTATGTTATGACTCTTGACCTCGATTACAAAGTCACGTGCTGCAGTGCAATGACAACTCAGTGAAAATTCGTAAATAACAAACTGTGGTCTTAAAAGTATTTATTTTTTAATACGCGACATCTGGTCAATTGCTCTTCTTCATAGCACGTAAAGCCAACACGTGCGTCAACAACACTGCCGGAGCAGCCCCTGCTGGACTAAACGCGCTATTGTGCCACGGAGACAATACTCATTTGACGGCCAAAAGCGAGTGGTGTCAAGTATGATCGTGATTATTATGAGGCTTTTCGATTTAAAGCTTTCGTGACTGCAGGGATTCATCTTCTTGGTTCTTTCGGTGAAGTCACTTAGAATGGAAATAATAAAATAATACAAATAAAACATAATCAAATAATTCTCACGACGTTTCGGCCAGAACGCAAGCAGCCGTCCTCAGGTGAAGAACAGGTCTGTCGAGAAGACAGCGTCTGAATGAAACACCCCAGGCTTGGAGCATATATTTAAGCTGGTGTTGGAGGGGGAAGAGCGCCTTGACAAAATAATTTGCATATCAAGAGGAATTTAGCATATTTTTGGGAAATACAGATATGGGATTAGTACTACTTGTGAAATGCGTAGGAGGTGGGCGGGGGGTTTCAAAGTCATATTATGCCCGTGCATTATGCAGGATTCGCAGCATCAAAGGGAGGGGATAGGGGTAGCATTAATAAAGGGAAGGAATGTTAATAGTATGTAGCTGCAGTAACTAAACCACCACGTAAAAAACTAAAGTATAAACTACATAGTATCATCAGTATACTAAATATACTCTCCAATAAGCTGAGCTACTAACAGTAAGTAATACATTACAATTCTATGTCGCAAAAAATATAATATGCTTCCAGCTAAACTTTTTTCTCTTACATCACACGGGTCTACCCCGTACTATATACTGCCATAGACAAACCCAACATTAAATTATATACTGTATTACTATATTATAATTACATTGTAATATTACAAAGTGTATTATTCTACACACCCTACTGTATATCACACTGCTGTATATTCACTATACAATTACGATACTATATGCTAGTTTTTACAGTAGGAGGATGGCTATGTATAATCCCAATTGAGTAATGTGTACTTTATATCAGAATATATCACACTACAGTATACCATTTTGCGTGAAAACTCATTATCTTGAAGTTAGCGGGGGTGGGGCGTCTTTGCTTATTAGCATCTTTAGTATCTTGCGATTCACCAACGTTGGTTGGGGCAAGCCTGACTACTGATGAGACGCTGAATGTCGAAGCGAGCCCATAGCTTGCTTTGTATTGAACTAATACTGCTGACTTTATGCACTCCAAGAAGACCGTGGGGCTGATGGGATAAAAAAAAAAACATTGATTTTGTTGTTTTATGCGATGAGACAGATACAGGATTGTGAATGAGACGTGTTTTTTGTCAATGTTATGGACGAATAGGTCAGAATGGAGTGAGTGTGTGCGAGTGAATGGCAAATGCCTGGAGTGTTTGGTTCGGATCAGGTGAGTGGTGTGTGGTGGTTGATGAGCATATCATGTGTGTGCCAGGTGAATGATATCTGGTGAGTGGTGAGGGCGATAGGTCAGTTGTCATGCATGTGAGGTCACGCCACCTTATCCGTCCCCGAGTGTGTCAATAATAATAATAATGTCAACTTTCAACACGCCGCTACCGCACATCACTCGCTCGCTCTCGCAGAGAGGACAACGACTCTGAGGCGCGAGGAGGAACCACGGATGAGCGGGAAGGCAGCAGCCAGGCGACTAGTCGGCGCCAACGATTGCCCAAGCTCTGCGGTCCTCTACAATTTGAGGTGGTGTGGGCCAATCAATGTGGGAGGAAACGGAGCACCTGAAGAATAACTAAACAAAAAAATGTTTAACAGGTAAAGTTCACTCAGCTTTGCAGCTCTTTTTTCAGAAACGACCTGGCCCCAAATGATAGCTCAAAGAAGTGGCGTATCTTGTGGAAATTTATAGCAGTCAAATACTCAAAACGCTCGTTTATTCTCTATCTGAGGAGGTTAAAACCGGAGGACTCGGAAAAAATCAACGCGACCACGGGGAGACAGAGACATGCAAACTCCAAATATACAGCAGGCGTCTGGGTCGGGATCGAATCCACGACCTCCTGTATACCAGGCGTTGAAGGTAACATCTCACCACCGTGGTGCCCATGCGTGCGAAGGGGGCCAACACTCAATCCCATGCAGTCCACATTCTTTCTGTACCGCCTTCTCCTGGCATAGCCAGGGTATGGCACCTCCTCGACGCCCATGGCAAGGGAGTTTCACAACATCGAAGTGCGGTGATCCATTCGCTGCTGCCTCCACAGTGCTGCAGCCACGTGCAGCAGCGTCGCCGCCACCGCCCAGCTTTTGTTGTGTGCGTGTCTACACAGGAGACGGTAAAAAAACGAGGCATAAGCAAACAATAAATGCAATTGTAAATTCTGAATTGTGACGAATTGAATTATTGGTGGGCTACATAACTGCGTGCTTAGGAACCATCCGCCAGCAGCAGGTCTACCGATGTTTTCAATACTCTTAGTTCTTTCGGTAAAGTCACGTAGGTAAAAAATAAATAAAAATGTATAATTATTTGTAGGTAAAAAAACATGAAATTTAAATTAATAATTCATTTTAATTTCATTTTTTACCTACGTGACTTTACCGAAAGAACTAAGAGTATGAATTCTTGCAGTCACGAAAGCTTCAAATCTAGATGTTTTCAATCTCAGTTTATACTAATGTTTTACATTTCCATGCATTTGTTTCCTTCTTCAGCACGCAGATGCTGATACATTAATCGAGAGATCATATGTCATTGTCTTCCTCGTCCAAGTATTAGCTACACTCATTTGATATATCGGTGTGTCTGATCCATACGTCACAGCAGGTGATAGATGCACCGTTTGTAAACGTGATTCCCTGAGCACATAGCTACGTCGATATTCAGAATTACTTCCATCTAACGTCGTTCCCCTCTCTTTTGTCCTGGCTATGATTCCGGTCTGCCTTTAATAACTCCCCTAGGTACTGTTTACATGTGAGCATGTACTTTCCAGTTCCTCCAACATTGATTTCATAAGGAGCTACAATGATTTTACAATATTTTTCCACGGAAACTTTCACCACTCTACATGGTGAATAGGCCTGATTAGTTACGTCTTCATGCTAAGTATATGGTACAGTATTGGCATGAGGTGGATGTGACTGTGATTCTCGTATTGTAAAATGTTTTAGCACTAAAGTCAGGACTGGAATTAGGAATGGACGATCGGGGCGGCTACGCACGGGCGAAAATCTGTAATGGAAAATAATGAGGACATCGACATGGGCAAATAGGGGGGGGACAGAAAGACACGGCGAGAAACAAACACAGCGAAAGATAGACACATAAATAGTCAGTGAGAGACATAGGAGTACAGTGAGAAACAAACACACAACAACAACAAATGCCATACGCAACTAAGTGGCGGTTACGTCACCACGACGCTTGTATCAGGCTATGTGCACCTTGAGGCCACGTGAAGTGTCGAACGCCCGCTGGCATGAGGTCACGGGGCAGACCCAGATGCCACGGGTCGACTGACTGAGACGACTGGCTGATGCACCACCTGTGCCCCCTACTGTGCCAACTTGCTGTGCTTTAGACACCCGGCACTCCGCGCATTGTTGTGAGCGTCGCTCCTCCGCCCTCCTTTGTTGTTGGATGGCGACTGCATCCAACTGCACAGTAGCGTCCTTCACGAGTCTCCTCCACAGAGGCCGATCTTGACACCGCTGGTACCAGTCATCGGCAAGTCCACTCACCTCCACATCCTCCTATACCACATCACTCCATCTTTACTCTAGCCCGTACCGCGCCCGTTTCACCCCCTCGATCCGGCTGAACAAAAGCTGTTAAGGCATGTGGTGGCTGGGCATGCGGGCGACATGATCCAGCCAACGCAACCTTGCCTGCCGGAGGAGCTCACCAATGGGACTTTGTCCACATCTTTCAAGGAATTGTGAGCTCCTCACACAATCCAGCCTGGTTAAACCCAGGATGGATCGTAGGCAGGCCAGAAAAAATGTGTCTAACCGGCTAAGATGTTCCATTAAGGGTGTCCACGTTTCGCAAGCTTAGAGAAGGCAGGGAATGACCGTGGCTGAGAAGACCTGAAGCTTTGTGTGGAGTGATAGACCAGGTAGCTTCCAAACAGCGATATGCAACCAATGAAAAGATAATGCCGCTCGACTAATTCGGAGTGAGACCTCTGCTGTTAAACCGGAGACGGTCATGAGCACACTGCCAAGGTATGGGAAACTCTCCACTCTCTCCATAACTGTCCTATCACCAATTGGGAGTTGTGGGGGTGGAGTGTCCGATGGTACAAAATACCTAGGCAGGTGCTAAGTTTTGGTGGGGCTGATGGTAAGGCCCCACCTCTTAGTGGCAAGCTCCAGGTTCAGCAGCAGAGCCTCCAACTCCTCCTCTGAGTGAGCAGCAATTACACGGGCATCGATCAGCCTTCCATTGTATCTGTACCAAATGGAAATTCCTCCGGTACAGCATTGAAGGCTTCACGAACTACGTGGTCAAAATAGATGTTAAATAATGTGGGAGCCAGAGGAAATCCCTGTCGCACCCCAAGGTGTACAGGGAATGGCTCTGACTCCCGGCCACGTAGTTTTACCCGGGCCCGCTCACCATCATGAAGGTCCTTAATGATTGTGAGCAGAGGGTTAGGGACTTCGAAAGCACGAAGAACTACACAGAGCCCAGGCCTACAAACACACACACACACAAAGGGACACATGCACAGAGAAAAACCATCACGAGGACTCCGGTCATCCTCACAGTGGCTTTTGGCTGGCCATCGAACAAAGACAGTCACCGCATCGCGTGTTTTCTGATGCAGTTTTACGCCCGTCTGGAACGCTGTCCCGATATAAGGAAGCCACTGGAGGTATGCAATTTTAAATATAGATTGAAAACTCATTTCTTGAAACTTCTTTTTGTGTTTAGTAGGCTGTATTTCCCTCGCACCTCCGATTAGCACGGTTGGCTATCTACGGTACATAAGAAGTTCCACATGTATATAGAGACAGACACAGAGATAGAAACATAAATACAGAAACATAGGGAGAAAGATACAGACACAGAGTGATACACAGACTGACATAGAAACAGATAGAGAAACAGAAATGTAAAGAGAGATGCAGAGAGAGAGAGCGACATACAAGGACAGACGGAGACCACCCTGTTGCTAGTGACCTCTATCCCTGCTGGTGACCTCTAGGGGTACATGAGGTTGTTTTTGTTTCCCAAGGCCACCAAACACATGAAGACTGTACCTGTCTAGAATGTTTCCTGTGTGGTATGCAGTCACATCCGATGACAGGATTCCAAGCTTTCTCGCTATCATTGGTAGTGGGTGACAGACTGTCAGCGCAGCAGGTTCGCCGAGTGGTTGCACGTCACAGCAAAAAGGGCTTTGGTTCAATTACCGACTAGGGTGCCTTTCTGAGTGGAGTTTGTATGTTCTCCCGCTGTTCTGCATGGTTTCCGGCCATCGTAAAACTGGTATTGGCCAAACATCCAATTGCTGATAAATGACCTGCATGTTATTCCATTGTGATGACACACACAGCCACATCTCCCCTACTGCGATGAAAACTGGGCAATATGGCCCTCCTGTTAAAGAGTCTGGAGACTTAATGAGGCTTTGCTGGGTAAACAAACACGTGTAATACTACTAACTAGCAGGAACCCGCGGAACTTCCGCGTGGATTTTATGATGGGGAGCAGAGCGCTATTCAGGAGTAAACTCTTAAAATTTAACACACACTCACACTTTCACATGCGAACACAAAGACAAATATCCCCCTTGTAACCTTAGCATACTCTTGGGGCAAGTGCACTTAGAGAGCAACATCTATGATGGCCGGCACGGCACACGAGGTGGATGGGCAGCAATAGGTCCGGTTGCCTGTCTACCCAGTGGGGATGTTGACACACCGCACTCGGTGCCCAATGAAGATGAGGTTGACCTCGGGGAGGCCGACCTCAGCAGGAACCTGTGGAACTCCCGTGAGGATTTTGTGAAGAGGAGCGGGACGCGACTTCAAAACTCCACTCGCATCACGATGTCCCCCAATGTCCTCCATCATCACCGCCCATCACCATTCCCTACCCAATCCCATCACACTGTACCCCCTCCACATCTCAGTTGCATACCTGTCAACCCATACGATTTACCTGTATTCTTGTATGGGGAAATTGAGTTTCCAGGTCCATAAGGCGTAAAAGCCCTTTTTTACGAGCAATTTTTTTCATGTACTATATATTACATATTCAATAATTATTTTTTATTTTTTGTCAATTTGTTTGTGTTTCTCCCTTTTGATGGGACTTTGTAGGATGAACGTTGAGATTTATAAGGGCACGGGGTGACTAATACTGTCTGAATTGGTCTGTAATAAGGTAGGCACTGATAAGGGGTTGACATGTATGTAGTTGCTTTCCCCATCAAACCTCAGCCACTCTCACAATCAGCATGAACCCCATCCTTCCTGCAATCACCCTCTCCAACCCCCACGAACATCACCAATCTCCATCACTCCATCCGCATCACCCGACCAACTCGAGTCCCATAATCACCATGAAGCTGGCCCATCACTGTAATCACTACCAGCATACATTTTGATTTAAAATATTTTCGTGAATGCAGGAATATATTTTGATTCTTTCGGTAAAGTCACGTAGAAAGAAAGTAAATTAAATAATAATAGAATACGACATTTCGATTGCAACACAAGCAACCATCATCAGGTACGAATGAATGAGAAAACAAACATAGCAAACTTAGAAATATAATGCAATTAAAACGTCGTATTCTATTATTATTTAATTCATTTCCTTTCGAAATTACTTTACTAAAATAACTAAAGAGTAATTCCTGCAGTCACGAAAGCTTCGAATCTAGTTTAATATATTTTGAGCTTTTCTGAGTTCTTGGGGGTGGAGAAATCCCTCCGCTCATATAACAAAATGGGGCAAGGTGGGATTGACCCTGCTGGGCCTGCGGCACCTCAAATATTGGAGGAAATAGCCTTTACATTTTTACATGAAACTTTCGTGACTGCAGGAATTCATATTATATGGTTCTTTCGGTAAAGTCACGTTGATAGAAAAAATAATAACAATAACATAATTTTAAAAATAATTAAAATATCACGACGTTTTGATCGCAACACAAGCAATCGTCATCAGGAGAAAAAAGAGGGGGAACGCTGCTGAGGGAGGCTGTTTATAAAGGTTTAGAGATGGGCTGGGCAGCTGTTAATGTAAGAGAGGTCTCCGACACCGGCAGTAGTTATACACCAATCATAGCATTGCACCTCGCTTCACACATCAACACTGCTGACGGTGGAGGTGGACAAGAAAACACAAATCAAGTCATGACCCAGAGTGGTTGATGACATTCTTCGAATGATTGCTGTGGTTAAAACCGTCGTCTCGGTTGAAATTGTGTCTGGGTCTGTATATATGGATGTCTTCGTGAACGAATCTTTGTTGATAGCCAGTCGGCTTGCAAAGTACCATCGTCTTTGAGAAATCAATTTCATGTGAGCCAGCCGCATTAAAGTAATGATCAGCCACAGCAGAAGTATTGGTCCTGCTATGTTTCAGATCTGCCTTATGTTCACGAACACGTTTCGAGACATGTCGTTTGGTTTCCCCAATATAACTGCTGCCGCAGATACAGCTTAGTTTGTAGACGCCTGGATATTGCATGTCAGGAATCTTGTCCTTCACAGATGGGTTCAAGTCACGAATTTTATGCACTGTGTTAAATCGGACCTGGATCTTGTGTTTGTTCATGATTTTGGAAATCTTTTTGGTTATCCCTGCGAAGTAAGATAAGGTGATGGTTTTCATTGGATCTTCAGATGGCTCCTTCCTCACGGTTGGGGTGATGGCTTTGTTGATTGCATAGTGTTTGAGTTCACTGGTCAGGTGTTCATGCTCGGAGATACATTGAGCTATATGGTGTAGCATTTTGATGAGGCAATTCTTCTGGGATGAATGGTGGTGGGAATAAGGTTTTAGGTAGGCGTCAGTATGGGTTACCTTCCTGTCGACAGAATGGCTCCGAGCCATCTGGTCTCTTTTTGATTAGGACATTCAAGAAAGGTAGCATGCCATCCTTTTCTACCTCCATGGTGAATTTGATGGTTGGGTGTATGGAATTGATGTGGTTGAGGAATTGGTTAGAGCCGGTCGGCCATGTGGCTAGATGACAAACGTGTCATCCACGTACCACTTCCACAAGGACGGGCGTAGAGTGGATGCCTGGATGGCGTCCGTCTCAAATATTTCCATGAAAATATTGGCTACAACCGGAGAGAAGGGAGAACCCATTGGGTGCCTTCAGTTTTTTTGTTGTAAAATGATGGTGATAGCATTTGCTATTAAAATATAAAATAATTATTCTTTATTAGATGTTAAATAATGTTGAAGCCAGAGAACATCCCTGTCGCACATATACATACGCGCACAGGTACACACACTCTCAGCGGTGATGTTAGGACTCATTACAGCTGGCTCCGCCAAACCAAATGGTTGGGTGGTTCGTATCGCCAGTGCAATTCGGCGTTGTCAAGCTGTTATTAAAAGTTTTTTTTTCTCACGGAATGTGTTATCTCTGTGTTGTCATAAATGGGGCTTTCGTTCACTGAGTGTCAACTTACAATGAGTTGGATCAATGAACGGGCCTCAGGCACACAACCTGTTCGTGAAGCGGGAACTGGCCGTAAAGTGTTATGACGGTGAGTTGCAAATATATATATTTATCGCAAGTTTGTATCTTCACGTTTACAGGGCATGTATACGTGACATATCACTCAGCAAGCAGCCACTCAGCCTGTGCGATGGCGCTAAGTAAAAAAATTGTTAATGAGCCCTGTTGCAAGAGGTAAATTTGCCTCTTGCCTGTGAGCTGCTGGTGTCAAAAATTTTACCGTGTGTAACCCGTTTGTGATGTATAACATTTTTCCCACTCAAATTCGCAATGCAAAAATAATAGCAATGCAAATTGCTACTCTGATTAGCACGGTTGGCTAAGCGAAAAAAATTCAACATACATACATATGTAATAACAGCTATAGTGGGTTCACGTGGGGGATTGGCTTGCCGGTCCTGCTTGTAGCCAATAAGGGTCGAGATAGGGAGCGTGGGGCCGGCGTGATCACGGCATGTCATCAGGGGTGATTGGCCCAGCCATTGGGGCCCCAGCTAATGGGGATCCGGATAAGAGGCGTGGTCCCGGGAGTGACAGGGAACCATCGAGAACGGTCGAGATTGCCCATGGAGGATTGGCTGGGGGGACCACGTGACGAAGGGATTAAGAGGGAGGAGAGAGGGATGATCGAGAGGAGACGGGGAACTGAACGGGGTGAGAGCCACGCGCGAACGGGGCTCCGGGTGCCACGTGCGCGGTGGGAGTTGTGGGAGTCTGCCGCTCTCCGTTGTCTGCCAGCAACGGAGCGTGTGGGAACAAGTGTACCGTGAAGTGAAAATAAAGAAGACCGATTCCGAATCCGTCTCCGGAGAATTATTACATTGGTGTCAGAAGTACTTCTGCGACTGTTTGGACGATCGTCAAGATGTCCAAGCACCCCAGAAAAAAGAACCTACCTGTGCCTCTATCGGAGGAGGAGGTCGAGACGGATGAAGATGAGCTGTTGGGAGCTACAGCCCCTATGCCGCCTGCTGAAAATGTACTTCTCGACGTCTCTCAGCGTCGACCGACGGAAAATGCGACCGCTGCAGGAACAAAAGGCGAGTGGCGGCTGATGGCGGAGCAGATCGAGTCATTACGCGCCATTCTGCTTAGTCTGGTGACCGCGGTGGCATCCTCACCAGCCGCGGGCCGCCAGATTGCCGATCAACTGGACGCCGCGGGAAGGAGTCCGGTGAAAGAACCTGCGTCCGCCATTCCTTCTGCTACGCGGGAGGACGCCGTCATTCTGGGTGGAGCGGCTGCGCCGGAGCCGTCGGCCGCCATTTTGGGCGCGCCTACCGCCACGCGGCCGCCGGCCGCCATTTTGCCTGATACGGGTGGAGAGCGGGAACGTCAGTCGGAGACGCCCGCGGCGCGCGCTTGCCACCGCGGGCATCGCCTTCCACAAATCAAAGAATTCATCGCCGGGGGTGATTGGAGTGCTTTCACATGGCGCTTTGAATCGGCTTTTAGATCCGTCAATTGGACGGAGGATGAAGCGCTAGGAGCGCTACCTACACTGCTCGACGATGTTTCTCTGGGGGTCTTCCTTTCCATCCCGGCGGCCAAGAAGAAGACACTGCGGGACGCGTTCGCGGAGATGGCGGAATTATATGACCCACCGACGTCGGCCACCAGAAAATTTATGTTACGTCGCCGAGCATCGGAGGAATCGCCGTTGGCCTATCGTGGGGCGTTGATGGCGCTGGCCATGGCTGCCTACCCCGACGCGACGGCCGACCATTTGGATCCTCTCATCCTCTCCCGTATGCTGGAGTTGGCTCAGGAACTCAAGATTTCGCTGCCAGTTTGCGGCCACGAACCACTTACATCGCGATGGGTGGCGCGCTGCCTGGACGCAAAATTTAATATCAGGCGTTGGGACCAGATGGCGGCGTGGACGGGGAAACCAGAGATCGACGGGCCACCTTTGGGGTGGTCTCCACGACTGGTGGTCCACTGCTCCGACGACTCGGGCGACAACGACATGCTGGCTGCTGCTGTTTCGCACGGGATTCCGGGACGGCGGCTGCGCGACCAGCGTGGCAACTACATGGGCCGTCCGTGTGCAAGGGCCGGGTCGTCCGACCGCCGGCCGACGTCGGCGGCGTGCTTCAAGTGCGGCAGACGGGGCCATTTCGCCCGTGACTGCCGCTGTCGACCTCTACTGTCGCCTCCTCCGACGAGGGGACCTCCATCTCCTCCACCTACTGCGGAGCCGCAACAACCTCGGGCGAGTCGGCACACATCGGACACCCGGCAGGTCCTGTCACATCACCCATCCATTCGCACTCATTCTCACACTCCTCAGGAAAAATTTACTTCCCCCGCTACAGTTACGCGCTCTGCTACGCAGTGGAAAAAATTGGCTTGCAGGGTTGTAGCTGCGGCTTCGGGCTCGTCGACGGTACGCGGTACCATCGACGGCGTTGATGTGCGCATCTTGGTGGACACGGGCGCGTCGGCCACCATCATTTCTGATGTTATTTTTCATTTGTTGTCCATCCCTGCGTCGCAGATACGTAAGGTTAATGATGCGTGTGTCGCCGCGAATGGGGGAAGCATGGGTATCTGTGGCCAGGCAGATGTGAGCATCACTATCGGGAATATTACCGCCGCAGGACCTGTATTGATCTCTCGCTCGCTAGCTGTTCCATGCTTACTCGGTACTGATTTCCTGCGTCGGATGCCGCTGAAAATACGAGTCGACCAGGACTGTTTGGAAATGCCGGGGGGTCGTCGAATGGCGTTCCTGCCTTCCTTGCTGGCCAGCGCGCCTGCAAGTAACGCAGTTACTGCCGTTGTTGCTACGGTAGAAGTACCACCGGGAGCACAGATGCTAATACCGTTGCGTTATCGTAAACCCCTTCGAATGGGGAAGGGTGCAGAAGGCGTGCTGCTATCCCCATCGAATTCGGCATCTAAATCCTTTTCTTTAGCGGCGGCACAAACGATCGTGCGACCGGGTCAAGCACCTTTTATACAGGTGTTAAATGGGGGACCTGACCGCGTTATTGTTCCGGAGGGGTCGGTGTTGGCTCACGCCACTACCGACTTCGCCTCTTGCAACGCAGCGCCGCGCGCACGAATGCCCGCTGGTAGGCCCCCACACGATCGCTCTCAAGAACGTTGGATCGCTGATTTGTGCGGAGAAAATTCTTCCTTGTCGAACGAACAAAGGAACGCCCTGCGTTCATTATTGATACAGTACACTGATGTTTTCAGTAAAAATGATTTGGACCTCGGCCGCACGTCGCTTTTGTCGCACCATATTGACACCGGTGCGACGCCTCCCATCTGTATGCACCCTCATCGCATGAGCCCGGCGGAAAGGGATCACGTGCGCGGAGCGGTAAATGAATTGTTGGCGGCGGACATCATTTCGCCGTCCAACAACCCTTGGGCCGCGCCCGTCGTTCTGGTAAAGAAGAAAGATGGTGGTACAAGATTTTGTGTTGATTTCCGCCGGTTAAACAAAGTTTCGGTGGCAGATGCATACCCCTTACCGAGGATGGATGATTCATTGGACGCTTTATCGGGTGCTAAGTTTTTTTCCACCCTTGACCTGTCCTCGGGGTTCTGGCAGCTTCCCCTCGACGATGAGTCGAAGGCGAAAACGGCGTTCCGCACGCCGCAAGGTCTCTTTGAATTTAATCGGTTGCCTATGGGCTTGAATGCGGCACCGGCGACGTTTCAGCGGCTCATGGAATTGGTGTTGACGGGACTGCAGTGGGAAACGTGCCTCATATATCTTGACGATATAATTGTTTTCAGCCGCACGTTCGAAGAACACCTCCAACGTCTAGAGGCGGTTTTTCAAAGAATGCGTACGGCTGACCTTAAATTTAAACCTAAAAAATGCCACCTTCTGCAACACTCTGTCCGTTACTTGGGTCATATTGTCAGTTCGGACGGTGTATCCACTGACCCTCTGAAAACGAAATGTGTACGAGAGTGGCCCACACCCACTTCGGTGGGAGATGTTCGGCGGTTTATTGGGTTCGCTTCCTATTATCGCCGCTTCGTTAAAAATTTTGCGACGTTGGCAAAGCCATTACACGTTCTGACTGGCAAAAATCAAAGGTTTAAATGGGGAGCGGAAGAGGAAAAATCTTTTATGGCACTTCGGGACCACCTCGCCACGGCGCCAACGCTGGATTACCCAGATTTCTCACAGCCGTTCATCCTCGATACGGATGCTAGTGATATCGGCATTGGGGCCGTTTTGTCGCAACGTAAGGACGGGGTAGAGCGAGTAGTGGCGTACGGCAGCCGGGTTTTGTCCCCTGCGGAAACACGCTATTGTGTGACAAGACGGGAACTTTTGGCAATTGTTCACTTTGTCCGATTGTACCGGCCGTACCTGTATGGACGGAAATTCCTAGTTCGCTCAGATCATGCGGCTTTACAATACTCCTTGAAATTAGATCAACCGTCAGGCCAATTGGCTAGGTGGTTGGAATCGCTACAGGAATTTTCCTTTGATATTACATACAGGAAGGGGACCCGTCACACGAACGCTGACGCGCTCTCACGGCTGCCGCCCCTTCCTCAGTGCACTTGCCTGACGGGCACGCACCGCTGTGCGGCACCAGCCACCTCGCCTTGTCCGGTTATGGGGGCGATAGCGGATGAGGATGCAGGGGCGAAAGCGAAGGAGGACGACCAGCAAGGGTCGGTGGACACGGATGATATCTTACGGCTACCACACGCGGTCTGGCTACGTGAGCAGGAGGCTGATGCCTCGCTGTCTCCGCTACGGAAATTGATAGGGAAACAAAAATCTCAATTGGCGGGTTGGAAATGGCAGATGTTCCGAGGCAAGTCGGGATTGTTAATGTGTACTGACGGGTTGTCTGACCGACCACGCTTGGTGGTGCCTACTTCGCTTCGCTACGACCTGCTTCGTGCTCTGCACGCTGATAAGTTGATGCACCTCGGTGTCCAAAAGACTTTGGCCGCGCTGCAGAAGGATTTCTTTTGGGCCGGTATGACGGCAGACGTCAAGGACTTTATTCGCTCATGCCAGGACTGTGCAAAGAGGAAGCCGCCTCGGAACCCCTATGTACCACCGTTACGTTCCATTGAGGTGTCCCGCATTAACGAATTGGTTGCTCTCGATATTCTGGGCCCGTTTCCCCCGTCGGCGAGGGGCAATAAATACCTTCTCGTCGGGGTGGAATATTTTTCTCGATGGCCGATGGCCTGGCCTCTGCCCGACCAGACGGCAGCATCCATTACCGACGCTTTCTTGAACGGGTATGTCATGGACAAGGGGGCACCTGAGAGGCTGCTCACAGATCAAGGGCGGAATTTCTCTTCCAAATTGCTTAAGGAAGTTTGTGAAGAAGAAAATTCAAACTTCTCCTTACCACCCACAAACAGATGGTATGGTGGAACGATTCAACCGCACCCTCTCGGCTATGCTTTGTCACACGGTCAGTGAAAAGCAAACCGATTGGGACCTGCACATACCAGGCGTCTTAGCGGCTTATCGCATGGTTCCACACACGTCCACGGGATACTCACCATTCTTTTTGATGTATGGCCGTGAAAATGTTCCACCCATCGATGTGCAATTGGGTGAGCCGAGTAAGCGACCGTCCCGTTCCTTGCCTGACCACGTGCGTGACTCGCTTGAATGAGTGACGGAGGCGCGAGAGGCTGCCCGGTGTGCGACGGCCCGTGCTCAGGCAAGGAACGAACGTTATGCGCGTCAATCGCATACTCACATGTCTTGGTCAGTGGGGGACCGGGCGTGGCTCCACTGCCCCCCGTACCGGCGGGCACATCCCCCAAGCTGCACAGGCCGTGGCGAGGGCCTGTGACACTAGTGGATGTTCGGAACTTGCAGAGTATCCGTGTTCAGTACGAAAATCGGCGGTGGTATGTCCACTCCTCCCGGCTTAAACCCTATGTTGACGCGCGTGTCGGCCCTTCATCCCCACTAGTTGACCTGCCGGGTTCCGTCGAGCCGACCACGCCGATTGTCACATCCATTGATCCCAAGGGGGACTGTGTTGTGCCTCCTACAGATGAACAGGTTCTGAGGGCTGAGGCGGCCCCAGCCGCCCCCCCTCCAATGAGACCTGCCCTGGACGTGACCGAGCATCAACAACCTACTTCTTCTTCGAGCCTACCACCTCCTGTCCATCCGGAAGCAAGGGGATCATGCGCTGGAAGCGGAGGGGGTCCCGCGTCGCGTACGCGGTCGAAATCTCTTCCGTTTCGTTAACGTTTGATCGTTCGTTTATTTCCCTGTTGTTACTGCGCTGCAGGGGCGCCCTAATGTATGTGGTGATTCTTGTTGTATGGGTGACTTTTTTAAATGTTGTTGGGCGCAGGGACGCCGGTTCACCCTCGTATCGTTAAATGCACCTTGGTGCCCTAATAATGTGTTCGGAATTGGTTTATCACCCTTTCCCAGCCGAGAAGGCTACTTTTTTTCACCGGGGGGGGGGGGGGGGGTGATGTAATAACAGCTATAGTGGGTTCACGTGGGGGATTGGCTTGCCGGTCCTGCTTGTAGCCAATAAGGGTCGAGATAGGGAGCGTGGGGCCGGCGTGATCACGGCATGTCATCAGGGGTGATTGGCCCAGCCATTGGGGCCCCAGCTAATGGGGATCCGGATAAGAGGCGTGGTCCCGGGAGTGACAGGGAACCATCGAGAACGGTCGAGATTGCCCATGGAGGATTGGCTGGGGGGACCACGTGACGAAGGGATTAAGAGGGAGGAGAGAGGGATGATCGAGAGGAGACGGGGAACTGAACGGGGTGAGAGCCACGCGCGAACGGGGCTCCGGGTGCCACGTGCGCGGTGGGAGTTGTGGGAGTCTGCCGCTCTCCGTTGTCTGCCAGCAACGGAGCGTGTGGGAACAAGTGTACCGTGAAGTGAAAATAAAGAAGACCGATTCCGAATCCGTCTCCGGAGAATTATTGCACATACAAACGAACTCGAGTCAATGTGAATTATCAAGACAATTTATTTACAGTTGGTAATACATAACATAGGTTTCATGAGTTAGATTGCGTAAATATAAATGTGTCGCGGAACACGCCACCACCCGACACAGTAAGGTTTGTCACGTAAACAGAACATGCCAATTAATTACAAGTACAGCAGACCGGTGTGTTGGAGAGCAAATCCACAACATTTACAATCTGAATATGACGTTTGGCCAGTAATTACAAACAGCTTCATCAGGCGACCGGAGATTTGTGTATAAATCCTCCTGTTTCATTCCTTAAAGAGGGATAGATGTGATGACGTCACTTGTGAGCCCTTCTTGTGCGAAGGGGGAGGGGGTGGATTCATGTATGCATATGAATAACAATGGGGGTATCCATTGCCGGTTGGGTTATTGATATGTTAATCAACGTACATTGTGCATGAACATTATTCTTGTACCTCCTGTCGTTTGAGTGCAATAAAATAACAGCACCTGGTATTGTCTGCATACAGTTGATCCCCATTTATGTATGGTGACCTGTATAGGCATGCATTTAAACAATTATTTGAACATTCAATTCTGAGCAGCACTAAGGCTGTAGCTATCCGAATGGTTAAGATTATTTGTATTTAACACGTAGGCTTTCGCGACCAATATTATTCATAATAAAGGTTTTTTGGTTAGATCACGTTATTAATAAATGTGTCCTAACTCTCCACCAAAATTGAGTCACGTTGACAAAAGTCAAATAGTTCACGACAATTTGTCTTTTGTCAACGTGACAATTTTTTACTGTTCAGCTGTGTCGGGTGGTGGAGGGTTACGACACATTTATAAATAACGCGATGAATCCCAAAAATCTTTATTATTAATTATTTGTATTTATCTCCATTTCGATAGATTCTCTAATTAGTCTTGGCCAGTAGTAACTAGTCTTGCACAGAACGTCAATGAGTGTCCTTGTTGGCATGCGTGTTCTAACACTGCTGACAGTTGTATTTGGGAGTATTTCATATTTCTTTGGTGTTAATTTAGTCTCGTGCTGATCATTCTTACTGTCTGCTCAACATAGCATTGGGCACAAGTGCAATTCATCCGTTATAGACCTTCTGTTAAATGCTTCGTTAATAAATCTTCTGACTCAGATGTTTTTTTTCTCCAAAAATCTCACTAGTTTTTCCATTACTCCCACAATGTACGGTATTTTAAATATTTTTAATTAATAACACGAGTTAAACTGACCAAGTAATTCAAATTACTAAAATACCGTACATCAACTAGTCAGATTTTTGGAAAAACAAAACATCCGAATCAGAGTTGGCGCAGTACACAAAATACAAAAACGAATATCTGGTACTAAAGATGTTTTACCGAATCTTGATTTGAAGTTTTCGTGACTGCAAGAATCCATATACTCTTTGGTTCTTTCGGTAAAGTCACGTAGTTAGAAATAAAATAAAACAAATCACGACGTTTCGATCACAACACAAGCGAACTTCATCAGGTGGGACAACCACAGCAAGAAAATATTTGCTGAAGTGGGCGAGAGAGCTGCCGTGGCATGAGGTTATATAGGTAAGAAAGGGGGGAGGAGAAAGGGGGGAAAGAGAGATAGAGAGAGGGGGGGAGCGCTGCGTGAGTGCTCGGGGGAGAAAGGATGTGAGGCCAGAGGTGGGGGAGTGGGCAGGGCTGGAAGTGGGAGGCTGGGACAGCTGGGGATGCGGGGAGAAATTATCTCGGAAAAATAGGCAAGTACCCGGCAGATAAACATCCATAAAGAGTTAAGGTTTTACCTGGTTAATAACACCCTTCCAATGAGTGCTCCATTTGTATCCATCTTCTCGGTTGAAGTTATGTTTATATATCTGGATGGCTTCATGAACAAACGTTTTATAGTAGCCGAAAGATTTGCAGAGTACCTTGGTCTCGGAAAAAAACATTATCATGCGAGCTCACAGCATTATAACAAAGGTCAGCCATGGCAGAGGTATTGGTTTTCTGCCGTGTTTCAGATCTGCCTTGTGTTCGCGAACACGGTCCGAGAGATGTCGTTTCGTTTCCCCAATGTAACTGCTACCGCAAGTTTGTAAACTCCAGGATATTGCATGTCAGGAATCACATCCTTCACAGATGCGATTAGATAACGGATTTTGTGTACTGTATTGAATCGGACCTGGATTTTGTGTTTGTTTAAGATTTTCGAAATATTTTTGGTAACACCTGCTATGTATGGTAACGCGATAGTTTTGATCGGCTTCTCAGGGGGTTGTTTCTCCATGGTTGGAAAAACAGCTTTGGGAATAATGCGGTCCGAGTACCCATTCATCTTGAGGGCCTGGTGTATGTTTGTCTAAATAATCAAGTTCAAGACGGGGTAGTCTTTATCCTCTCTGAGATTAGAGAAAGGCTAGCTCTGAATAAGATTAGTTTGGCGTTAGAAGTGACAGAAGCAGATGTTAGTGTAAGAGTATGGATGCCTGCAGTCACGAAAGCTTCAAATCAAGATTGAACCACCTCTACGGGTAGGGTTTTCACACATCTCTTAGAGCTTTTAACAGACTATGAGACAAGGTGGCTCACATGATCGAGTCTTTCACCTTTCTGAAGAGATGCTGCGACAACAAGGTAATACCGACCACATTTACACTGTGGTCGGTATTACCTTGTCACTACTCCTAACGCCAAACAGATCTAATTCAGAGCGAGGCTTTCTCTAATCTCAGAGAGGATAAGACTACTCCGTCTTGAACTTGATAATTTAGACAAATGTCTCCTACAATCACACTTAACATTAACAGATAAAATGTCCGCATTTGATTGGAACCTTGTAGATAACATGACTACTTATTCTGCCGCAACAATGTCCTCCAAATGTAAGGTTAACCTTATTGCTAAATTCAATAACTTGTCAAAAAATAAAAATCAGATCCACACATTAAAAAGCTAGATGTTAACAAGACTTATCAATCAGAGTAGCAGCACAATCTCCGATAGCCTAAAATCGGTACTAGCTAGAGGGATGAATTTTGCTGTCACCCCCAAACACATCCCAGTCGATTATATAATTGCCCAGGTAGATGTAGCCCTCAAATGCTTGGGGCACATCCCGACAGACGTGGCAACATCTGAAATTGCCACCATCCTTAAAAATGCTAAGAAACCCATTAGTAACATCACCAAAGACGAGCGCTCTGAACTCGCTAAATTGAAAAAGAGAGATGACATAGTCATCCTCTCAGCCGACAAGGACAATGCTCCTGTCATCATGGATAAAACCACATACAACAACAAAATCCAGGACCTTCTTAATGATGGAAGTTACACTAAAATCAACAAAGATCCTACCAACCGCCTGGGTACAAAAACCAACAATATCATTACCAGTTCAACTCCTCTAATAGAGCCATTCAAACGGCTCTCCCTAAAACCTTCTGCTACTAGACCACCCAGATTCTATGGTCTTTCAAAATTCCATAAAGAAGGTACTCCACTTCGGCCCATCGTTTCCACTATCAACTCACCTACCTACAAACTGGCCCGTTGTCTGTCTGATACCTTGCTTCCATTCACGGGCAAGACCACCTCAGCAGTACATAACTCAGCTCAATTGGGCTCTCTAATCAAGGGCATTTCACTGTCCCCAGATGATTTGCTCGTCAGCTTTGATGTAGTTTCTCTGTTCACCAAGGTTCCTGCACCTGACACCTTAGCAATAATTGAAGACTTAGTCCAACATGGACTGAATCCTGATGTACATACTCTGGTTAGGCACTGCCTTACCAACACTTACTTCACCTGGAATGGTACTTTCTACAAACAAAATGAAGGTTCCCCCCCTTATCACCAGTGATTGCGAATGTTTTCATGGAGAAATTTGAAACAGATGCCATCCAGATATCCACCCTACGTCCTTCATTGTGGAAGAGAAATATAGACGACACTTTCGGTGTTTGGCCTGCCAGTATTGAACCAATTTCTCAACCACATCAATTCCATACACCCATCCATCAAATTCACCATGGAAGCAGAGAAGGATGGTAAGCTACCATTCCTGGATGTTTTATTTGAGAAGAGACTTGATGGCTCGTTGGGACACTGTCTACAGGAAAGCCACCCACACAGATTCCTACCTGAAACCGGATTCCCACCCCCATCCGGCACAGAAGAATTCTCATCAAAACACTACACAATAGGGCCAACTGCATTTACGACCGACACCACCTAGCCAGTGAACTGGAACACGTACACCAGCCCTCAAGATCAATGAGACCGCATTATTCGCTAAGCTGTTTCTCCAACCATGGAGAAACAACCCCCTGAGAAGCCGATCAAAACCATCACGTTACCATACATAGCAGGTGTTACCAAACAGATTTCCAAAATATTAAACAAACACAAGATCCAGGTCCGATTCAATACAGTAGACAAAATCAGTGATCTAATCCCATCTGTGAAGGATGTCATTCCTGACATGCAATATCCTGGGGTTTACAAATCGAGTTGTACCTGTGGTAGCAATTACATTGGGGAAACGAAACGACATGTCTCGGACTGTGTTCGCGAACACAAGGCAGATATATAAACATAACTTCAACCGAGAAGATGGATACAAATGGAGCACTCATTGGAAGGATGTTATTAACCAGGTAAAACCTTAACTGTTTATGGTTTCATCATATCTGCCGGGTACTAGCCTATTTTCCGAGTTAATTTCTACCCGCATCCCCAGCTTTCCACTTCCAGCCCCGCCCACTTCCCCCCCCCCACCTCATGTCCTCTCTCCCCCGAACGCTCACGCAGCGCCCCGCGCCCTACCCCATACCCCCCCCCCTCTCTCTCTCCCCCTTTGCTGCTCCCCCTTTTCTTACCTACATAACCTCTTGGCACGGCAGCTCTCTCGCCCACTTCAGCAAATGTTTTCTTGCTGTGGTTGTCCCACCTGATGATGGACACTTGTGTTGCGCCCGAAACTTCGTGATTTGTTTAATTTTATTTCTTACTACGTGACTTTACCGAAAGAACCAAAGAGTATATGGATTCCTGCAGTCCCGAAAGCTTCAAATCAAGATTCGGTAATACATCTTTAGTACCAGATATTAGATTGTATTTTTTGTACTGTACCAACTCTGATTCGGATGTTTTGTTTTTCCAAAAATCTGGCTAGTTGTTGTTCGATATTTTAGTAGTTTGAATTACTTCGTCAGTTTCAACTCGTGTTAATAATTAAAACTATCCAAAATACGTACATTGTGGGAGTAATGGATAAACTAGTGATATTTTTGGAAAAACAAAACATCCGAGTCAGATTTGGCATGGTACAAAACATACATAAATTAATATCTAGTACTGAAGATTTATTAACGAAGCATTCAACAGAAGGTGTGCAACGGATTAATTGCACTTGTGCCAAATGCTATATTGGGCAGATATGACGAATGATCAGCACGACCAAAAGAACACCAAATCAATATCAAATACTCCCAAATACAACTGTCAGCAGTGGCAGAATACGCATGAGGAGCGATCTCCCAGAGTTTCCCAGCGGAAGAACCGTGTTCACCGGAGGTGCCGAACCAGCAGCACACTCAATCTCCCATCTCGCAGGCGGCGGGGTCGGGGTGGGGCGGACGCTCGTGCCTGCTTACCACAGTTGGCTGGCGCAAGGCGCAACGTTGATAAATCTGCGGAAGAAAACGAGCGTCAAGCCGCACAGTCCGTTGGTGCCCCCCCCTCCCATCTTTTCCACCTGGCACACGCAAGCTGAGTCAGCGCAGCAGGAGGGGTACGGCGCGGGGGTGAGGCCGAAAGAGGTCCCGTGTCCGTGCCTGGACGGGATGTGGCGCCGGGTGTGAACGGCGATGCTCTCGTGACCGTGCGTTCGTTTGTGTGTATGCACGCGTGCGTCTCACCTGTGGCCGTCCTTCTGCTGCACGAACCCCGGTGGCTGTTGGTTTTCATACAATGGGGAAGCATTTCCCTCCCGGGGCTGGGAGACCTGTGAAGGAGACCGCCATGGACATTAGCTCGTCGAGAACGCCCGAGGCAAACGAGCGATTCGCTCGCACATCCGAAACCCATGCTCTGGGCTTCACAGCGAACACCTTAACATGGCTATCATTGCATGTGTGTGTACGCATATGTTGGTACTTGTACGTGTGTGTATGTACGTGCGGAGCAGTAGTGTAGCGGATAGCGCGCTGCCCTACTAACCCGGTGGCCCGACTTCTATGGCCGCTTATGGACAATACCAGTGACGATTATCTGAATGGGTCCTGGGGCTTCCCGAAGTCGACTGAGCCTCAAATGAGTACTTTGTGAAGTGTGTCAACATTGTCATTGGGAAGACAAAGGCGGCCGGGCGTAGTATTGGCCACCTACCCCCTTGTGTGCCACAATGACGACCTTCATAAATGCTTGCTAACAGCACTTGCTCCAAAAGTCTTTTAGGCTCTGTAGGGGATCTTTGTCTTTTTTACAGTTCTGTATGTGTTTGCATATGCAAGTAACTCCCTACCGATTCATGGCCAAACTTCCAATCAGCTAGCCGTGGCTTGCTGGAAGTGCCCCGGTCAAGGTACAGCATACCACTTGCATCCACAACCGTGGTGTCCGGGTTCACGAGTTCCTGCAGTAGGGAGAATAGGAAATCAGCACGCGGTGAACATATGGACACGGGCCACTTGCCCAAGTGCCATTCGTCACGACGTCCCGGTGATAGTTTGCCTCTCGAGAAGAAACATTAACTCACACTCATCAACGATACTGTGGCCTTGAAATAAAAAAACATAAACATGCATATGTGTAATTGGCGAGATACAAAGTTATATTCACCATTTCGAGAGGTGGAGGGGCACAAGGGTCGTCCTTGAGGAGGCCATCATCATCTGTATCGATGGGCGTGGAGTCTGTTAACATCTCGGACTCAGACTGTGGCAGGTAGCCACTGCTGCCCCCGCTGCTGGCGCCACTGCTGCTGCCGCTGCTGCTGTTGCTTTTGCAGAAGCTGCTACCACAGCCGACGTACATGTCGATGCTGATGCTGGCGTGGCTCGTGTGCACACTGTTGCTGCTTCCCTCGAGGAGCAGCGCGTCCGCAGTGTGGACGGGGTGGAAGCTCATCGCCTCATCCACGAGCTCGATCAGCGCATCCCGGTCAATCTCTCGCCGGGCGGTTGTTCCTGCGACAAAAGGACCACCCCCCTCGTGACTCACGCGCACTCGCAGCGCCCGAGAAGGTGGCATCGCAGAACGACTTTCAAAACCGTTTGGACGAGAGCCTCTGTCCGCATTAAAGGCACTGCTTCAACATGTCTTACCTTTATCCCGACCCTGATGCCTGTTGTATATTGGGAATTTGCATGTCTCTCTCCCTGTGGTCACGTATATTTTTCTCACGGTCCTTCGGTTTTTCCCTCCACATTTAGAATCAACATCACGTGTTTAGCAACACCTTAGACTGGGCGAGTCTCTCATCGCGAGCTGAGCTCAATCTCCTCACCTGGTCTCCTACCCTTGCCAGACAAGTCCATCGTGCGCCTCCATCTGCCGAGCGCCTTCTTGACATCTCCTTCCATGCTCTCCTTCTCCTCCTCCTTCCGCTCCTTGGCGGCATCGACCGCGGCGGCGTCCCGCCACAGCTCCTCCAGGACCTGGCGCGCCCTCATCTGGGTCTTGGCGAGCTTTCTCTGCGCCTTGAGGAGGGCTTTATCCGCCGCTGACCGACGTGACCCCTTCCCACAAAAAAGGCCCCAGCAGAACAGGCTGCTCTCCTCCTTCTCCGGCAGGTCGTTGTCGGGCGACAGGTTGTAACGCGTCGCGGTCGGAATGTGGTCAATGGCCACTTGTCTGCAAAGACAGACGGAGTGTAATTTGGGGTCACAGATGCTTTGCAGCCGTCGCGCCAACAGTCACGGGCTTCTGTCAACTTGCATTCACACTCGAGTCAAGTGAAATTAGAATCTTTATTTATATTGGAGGAATACGATGAACTATGAAGCTATTTTGGGGCCGTCCATAAATGACGTCTCGCACCTAGGGGGAGGGAGGGGGGTCAGACATTTGTGACGATGTGTGACGAGGGGGGGAGGGGGTTTTGATAAATGTGACGTCACATCAAAATGCGCAACTTTAAATAAACTTTATTAAATAGAATTGTTATAACAATACTAATTTTGATTAATTTTCATTAATAACTATTCGATTATTTATATTTACTAAGGTCACCTTTTTATTTATTCCATGAAGGAGCATTTTGCTTCTCCATGGGAAAATGGAGAAACATAAATTAATAAAAAATTTGAATTATTGTTAATAAACATTTTGATTCTAATGATTCTACCAGGACTTTTCATTCTGTGGAATGAATATGTGATTGTTATAATTGTACTCTCCATTTTGCTTCTTTCTACTACAAAATTTCAACTATTTTTTATAGTTATAATTACCTAAAAAAATGTATAATCATAAGAAAATTTCAATATAATATTCTGAACATCTACAGTTTTATTTAGGCGTTGAATATTTATAAATGAATTGTATGCTAAATTTCAGCTTTCTAATGCCTCCTTTTAAATAAATGTTTCTCCTATAAGTGCAGCACCACGTAAAATACGCACTACAATGACAATAGTTTAAAGCGATTTGAAGCATGTTTTAGTTTCAAAATGTAAATATGGTTGGGGGGGGGGCAGAGCCTAGTGACGTCATATTTGAAGGGGGTCTGACTTTTTTGTGACGCCGTGTGACGAGGGGGGGGGGGAGCAAAAATCGGCCAAAATCGCGTGACGTCATTTATGGACGGCCCCTATTCATAGATGTCTAGTTGGGGGTTGCTCAAAAAGTTACAACAATACAAAAACACGATAGGAGTGCAAAGTACAGGAAAGGTAAGCAAATCACTTCAAAAATATATACAAATGAAACTCAACTAGGTTCATCCTACCAGGTAAAGCCCACAGAGCTATTAGCTTTTTTCAGAAGCCAGATGGCCACAAATGGTAGAGGGGGCCGTCGGGATAAGAGGGGATGTCGGCAGGAGGAGTGGATGAGAGAGAGCAGCTGATGAGGAGGAGAGAGCAGTGCATGAGGAGGATGAGAGAGTTGCGTGTGAAGGAGGGATTGGAGGACTGGAACGCTTTGCCTGTCTCCGTGTGTTGGTGCGGAGTGTTCGCTCCCAAGAGAAAAGCAACTTATAGTCTGCCTCCTGTGTCTCTGTTGTGTCCACGTGTCTCCCTCACGGTCTGTATCAATGTCCGTCTGAAAGCAACGAGCGATCTGACGAAGGCCTCGGCCACAACACAGGCGGCGTGTGCCGTGTCCAAGGCCGTCGTCTCCCTCGCCCGCTGCACACGTGTCACAGGCGTCTTTGTCTCTCTCCCCAGTGCCGTCTCACACTCACCTCGGAGATGTTCTCATCCTTCGACCGTCTGCGGCAGCAAGTCGGCGAGAAGGGTCTTCAGTGAAGCTGGGAGAGCGAGGCGAGTGAGAGGCTCCCCCAGAGAGGCGAGTCTCGGCGTCGTGAGTCTCGGAGTGAACCGACTGGAGCGGGAGCCTCCACTGCAATGTCGCAGAACGGGCGGCAGTTGGGCGTGACGTCACGCGACGGTGGGCGGGGCCTGTGTCTGTGGGGGGGAGGGGCGCGTGGGATTGGGGGGAGGGTTGTGAGGGGGAGGGGCTTGCGGGGGATGGGGGGGCGTGCGGGGCGGGGCTCTCCAACGGGCGATGCACCAAGCGTCCCCAATAGCGTGTTTGTGTTGTTGTTACATGATAACAACAACACGTGTTTGTGTTGTTGTTACATAACATAACAACAACACTTGTTTGTGTTATATTCTTGGTTCTTTCGGTAAAGTCACGTACGAGGGAAATAATAAAGTAATAAAAATATCAAACAACAAAATTCTCACGACGTTTCGACTGAAACACAAGCAATCATCATCAGGTGTGAAATTCACAGCAAGAAATTTTGAAAAAAGTGGCGTTTTTTCTTAACTTAAAACAACCCAGGACAGCGATTGCTCAGCCAGAAACCATCTTCTCGGTTGAAATTGTCTTTGTGTTTGTATATGTGGATAGCCTCATGAAAGAATCTCTTCTGGCTTAGCAATCATTGGATGTGATTAACCATTTCGGGTCTTAATTGATTGTGTTCACGCTAACGGTGACTTTCAGGCCGCATTCCATTCTCCTTCTCTCCCCCCTCCTCCGTTCCGAGCATAGATGGACTCGTCCGTCTGAACGACCGCTAGTTGCTGTCCGTGGTGCTGACGTTAAGAAAAAAACGCCACTTTTTCAAATCTTCTTGCTGTGGTTTTCACACCTGGCGATGATTGCCTGTGTTGCAATAGAAACGTCGTGAGAATTTTATAGTTGTATTTTTTATTATTTTATTATTTCCTTTCTACGTGACTTTACCGAAAGAGCCAAGAATATGAATCCCTGCAGTCAGGAAAGCTTTAAATCGAAATTCAATTGCACCATTACTATACATTCCCTAACATCAGAACCATAATCTTCATTTAGGATGGAGGGATCCGATGAGCTATGAATCTCTTCTTTACAGATGTCCAGTTCGGGCTGGTTACATGTAATTGCGGTATTGCTATCAATATCAGCAGGAATCCGCGAAACTTCGGCGAGGATTTGGGCAGTCCTCGATTTACGAAGGGAATCTGTTCTAACGACATACAAGAGAACAACAAAGATCCCCCGTGTAGCCTTGGTAGACTGTCGGGGCAAGTGCTGTTAGTGAGCACCTATGAAGGCCGGCACGGCACACGAGGGGGTGGGTACCATGCCCGGCCACCTTTGTCTCCCCAGTAGCGATGTTTACACACCACACCAGGTACTCATTTCAGGCTGAGTCGACCTAGGGGAGGCCCAGGACGCATTAAGATAATCCTCACTGGTGTTGGCCTTGAGCGAGAATCAAACTCGGGTCGCTGGGTTCGTCGAGCAGCGCGCTAACGTCTTCATTACAACAAAGCGCTCACAACTACACTACTGCTCCCGACTCAACTTTCACGTACACACAAAAAAAGACAAAGATCCCCCTATAGCCTTAACAGACTGGTGGGGCAAGTGCTGTTAGCGAGCAGCACATCTGAAGGACCGAATGGCACACGAGGTGGGTGGCCAGCACCACGCCCGGCGACCTTTGTCTCCACAGTGGCGTTGTTTACACACCGCACCAGGTAGGCATTTCAGACTAAGTAGACCTAGGTGCTCGGGGATAATCGTCACAGCTGTTAAGGCACATTTACATGCACACAGACTAAGATCCTTCACATAGCTTTAACAGACTGTTGGGGCGAGTGCAGTTAGCGAGCAAATATGAAGGCCGACACGGCACACAAGAGGGTGGGTGGCCAGCACCACAGCGAACCGCCTTTGTCTCCCAAATGGCGATGTTTACTGGTACTCATTTTAGGCCGAGTCTTCAGTGCAGGTGTTCCTAAGGCGGGTGCTCATACGTCGGGTGTTCGTAAGTCGAGGGTTTCCTGTAATTTTCATTTTACGGTCCAGCTGATTTTAACTAGAAACTGATAACCTATGGCAGATAGCCTCTAAACTAGCTTAAAGAAAAATATGTGGTTCATGTGGTGGATGGAGCTGAACAGGGCCAACTGTTGGAGGGGCGAGGCCAAGGCAAGGAGTGAGGCCAGCCTCTGGAGAGGCAAAAAGGGAGACATGTGTGAGTTATTGCACAGATTATGAATCGGTTTACATAAGCCGGTGTGTTTTCGCAGCATTAATTTTAGTAGTTCTCAAAGAATAGAATCGGAAGATAACTTATTTTGACCGTATTAATCCAGCTGGCTATGGTATTAAATGTGAACTTTGTACGACGTATGAATTTTATCTCAGAATTTAAAAAAATATATAATCCAGTGCGTGACACAGGTCGGGTGTTTGATGGCAATCTGAAACACCCACCATAATCACCCATGGGGGTCTTTGGAATTGCACATTGCCTATGTTATGACTCTTGACCTCGATTACAAAAAAACAAGTCACGTGCTGCAGTGCAATGACAACTCAGTGAAAATTCGCAAATAACAAACTGTGGTCTTAAAAGTATTTATTTTTTAATACGCGACATCTGGTCAATTGCTCTTCTTCATAGCACGTAAAGCCAACACGTGCGTCAACAACACTGCCGGAGCAGCCCCTGCTGGACTAAACGCGCTATTGTGCCACGGAGACAATACTCATTTGACGGCTAAAAGCGAGTGGTGTCAAGTATGATCGTGATTATTATGAGGCTTTTCGATTTAAAGCTTTCGTGACTGCAGGGATTCATCTTCTTGGTTCTTTCGGTGAAGTCACTTAGAATGGAAATAATAAAATAATACAAATAAAACATAATCAAATAATTCTCACGACGTTTCGGCCACAACGCAAGCAGCCGTCCTCAGGTGAAGAACAGGTCTGTCGAGAAGACAGCGTCTGAATGAAACACCCCAGGCTTGGAGCATATATTTAAGCTGGTGTTGGAGGGGGAAGAGCGCCTTGACAAAATAATTTGCATATCAAGAGGAATTTAGCATATTTTTGGGAAATACAGATATGGGATTAGTACTACTTGTGAAATGCGTAGGAGGTGGGCGGGGGGTTTCAAAGTCATATTATGCCCGTGCATTATGCAGGATTCGCAGCATCAAAGGGAGGGGATAGGGGTAGCATTAATAAAGGGAAGGAATGTTAATAGTATGTAGCTGCAGTAACTAAACCACCACGTAAAAAACTAAAGTATAAACTACATAGTATCATCAGTATACTAAATATACTCTCCAATAAGCTGAGCTACTAACAGTAAGTAATACATTACAATTCTATGTCGCAAAAAATATAATATGCTTCCAGCTAAACTTTTTTCTCTTACATCACACAGGTCTACCCCGTACTATATACTGCCATAGACAAACCCAACATTAAATTATATACTGTATTACTATACACCACCCTATAACTTCGACTATACATTGTAATATTACACTATGTATTATTCTACACACCCTACTGTATATCACACTGCTGTATATTCACTATACAATTACGATACTATATGCCAGTTTTTACAGTAGGAGGATGGCTATGTATAATCCCAATTGAGTAATGTGTACTTTATATCAGAATATATCACACTACAGTATACCATTTTGCGTGAAAACTTGGACTCATTATCTTGAAGTTAGCGGGGGTGGGGCGTCTTTGCTTATTAGCATCTTTAGTATCTTGCGATTCACCAACGTTGGTTGGGGCAAGCCTGACTACTGATGAGACGCTGAATGTCGAAGCGAGCCCATAGCTTGCTTTGTATTGAACTAATACTGCTGACTTTATGCACTCCAAGTAGACCGTGGGGCTGATGGGATAAAAAAAAACATTGATTTTGTTGTTTTATGCGATTAGACAGATACAGGATTGTGAATGTTATGGACGAATAGGTGAGAATGGAGTGAGTGTGTGCGAGTGAATGGCAAATGCCTGGAGTGTTTGGTTCGGATCAGGTGAGTGGTGTGTGGTGGTTGATGAGCATATCATGTGTGTGCCAGGTGAATGATATCTGGTGAGTGGTGAGGGCGATAGGTCAGTTGTCATGCATGTGAGGTCACGCCACCTTATCCGTCCCCGAGTGTGTCAATAATAATAATAATAATGTCAACTTTCAACACGCCGCTACCGCACATCACTCGCTCGCTCTCGCAGAGAGGACAACGACTCTGAGGCGCGAGGAGGAACCACGGATGAGCGGGAAGGCAGCAGCCAGGCGACTAGTCGGCGCCAACGATTGCCCAAGCTCTGCGGTCCTCTACAATTTGAGGTGGTGTGGGCCAATCAATGTGGGAGGAAACCGGAGCACCTGAAGAATAACTAAACTAAAAAATGTTTACCAGGTAAAGTTCACTCAGCTTTGCAGCTCTTTTTTCAGAAACGACCTGGCCCCAAATGATAGCTCAACGAAGTGGCGTATCTTGTGGAAATTTATAGCAGTCAAATACTCAAAACGCTCGTTTATTCTCTATCTGAGGAGGTTAAAACCGGAGGACTCGGAAAAAATCAACGCGACCACGGGGAGACAGAGACATGCAAACTCCAAATATACAGCAGGCGTCTGGGTCGGGATCGAATCCACGACCTCCTGTATACCAGGCGTTGAAGGTAACATCTCACCACCGTGGTGCCCATGCGTGCGAAGGGGGCCAACACTCAATCCCATGCAGTCCACATTCTTTCTGTACCGCCTTCTCCTGGCATAGCCAGGGTATGGCACCTCCTCGACGCCCATGGCAAGGGAGTTTCACAACATCGAAGTGCGGTGATCCATTCGCTGCTGCCTCCACAGTGCTGCAGCCACGTGCAGCAGCGTCGCCGCCACCGCCCAGCTTTTGTTGTGTGCGTGTCTACACAGGAGACGGTAAAAAAACGAGGAATAAGCAAACAATAAATGCAATTGTAAATTCTGAATTGTGACGAATTGAATTATTGGTGGGCTACATAACTGCGTGCCTAGGAACCATCCGCCAGCAGCAGGTCTACCGATGTTTTCAATACTCTTAGTTCTTTCGGTAAAGTCACGTAGGTAAAAAAAAATTAAAAATTAATAATTATTTTTAGGTAAAAAAACATGAAATTTAAATTAATAATTCATTTTAATTTCATTTTTTACCTACGTGACTTTACCGAAAGAACTAAGAGTATGAATTTTTGCAGTCACGAAAGCTTCAAATCTAGATGTTTTCAATCTCAGTTTATACTAATGTTTTACATTTCCATGCATTTGTTTCCTTCTTCAGCACGCAGATGCTGATACATTAATCGAGAGATCATACGTCATTGTCTTCCTCGTCCAAGTATTAGCTACACTCATTTGATATATCGGTGTGTCTGATCCATACGTCACAGCAGGTGATAGATGCACCGTTTATAAACGTGATTCCCTGAGCACATAGCTACGTCGATATTCAGAATAACTTCAATCTAACGTCGTCCCCCTCTCTTTTGTCCTGGCTATGATTCCGGTCTGCCTTCAATAACTCCCCTAGGTACTGTTTACATGTGAGCATGTACTTTCCAGTTCCTCCAACATTGATTTCATAGGGAGCTACAATGATTTTACAATATTTTTCCACGGAAACTTTCACCACTCTACATGGTGAATAGGCCTGATTAGTTACGTACAGTATTGGCATGAGGTGGATGTGACTGTGATTCTCGTATTGTAAAATGTTTTAGCACTAAAGTCAGGACTGGAATTAGGAATGGACGATCGGGGCGGCTACGCACGGGCGAAAATCTGTAATGGAAAATAATGAGGGCATCGACATGGGCAAATAGGGGGGGAGAGAAAGACACGGAGAGAAACAAACACAGCGAAAGATAGACACAGAAATAGTCAGTGAGAGACATAGGAGTACAGTGAGAAACAAACACACAACAACAACAACAAATGCCATACGCAACTAAGTGGCGGTTACGTCACCACGACGCTTGTATCAGGCTATGTGCACCTTGAGGCCACGTGAAGTGTCGAACGCCCGCTGGCATGAGGTCACGGGGCAGACCCAGATGCCACGGGTCGACTGACTGAGACGACTGGCTGATGCACCACCTGTGCCCCCTACTGTGCCAACTTGCTGTGCTTTAGACACCCGGCACTCCGCGCATTGTTGTGAGCGTCGCTCCTCCGCCCTCCTTTGTTGTTGGAGGGCGACTGCATCCAACTGCACAGTAGCGTCCTTCACGAGTCTCCTCCACAGAGGCCGATCTTGACACCGCTGGTACCAGTCATCGGCAAGTCCACTCACCTCCACATCCTCTTATACCACATCACTCCATCTTTACTCTAGCCCGTACCGCGCCCGTTTCACCCCCTCGATCCGGCTGAACAAAAGCTGTTAAGGCATGTGGTGGCTGGGCATGCGGGCGACATGATCCAGCCAACGCAACCTTGCCTGCCGGAGGAGCTCACCAATGGGACTTTGTCCACATCTTTCAAGGAATTGTGAGCTCCTCACACAATCTAGCCTGGTTAAACCCAGGATGGATCGTAGGCAGGCCAGAAAAAATGTGTCTAACCGGCTAAGATGTTCCATTAAGGGTGTCCACGTTTCGCAAGCTTAGAGAAGGCAGGGAATGACCGTGGCTGAGAAGACCTGAAGCTTTGTGTGGAGTGATAGACCAGGTAGCTTCCAAACAGCGATATGCAACCAATGAAAAGATAATGCCGCTCGACTAATTCGGAGTGAGACCTCTGCTGTTAAACCGGAGACGGTCATGAGCACACTGCCAAGGTATGGGAAACTCTCCACTCTCTCCACAACTGTCCTATCACCAATTGGGAGTTGTGGGGTGGAGTGTCCGATGGTACAAAATACCCAGGCAGGTGCTAAGTTTTGGTGGGGCTGATGGTAAGGCCCCACCTCTTAGTGGCAAGCTCCAGGTTCAGCAGCAGAGCCTCCAACTCCTCCTCTGAGTGAGCAGCAATTACACGGGCATCGATCAGCCTTCCATTGTATCTGTACCAAATGGAAATTCCTCCGGTACAGCGTTGAAGGCTTCACGAACTACGTGGTCAAAATAGATGTTAAATAATGTGGGAGCCAGAGGACATCCCTGTCGCACCCCAAGGTGTACAGGGAATGGCTCTGACTCCCGGCCACGTAGTTTTACCCGGGCCCGCTCACCATCATGAAGGTCCTTAATGATTGTGAGCAGAGGGTTAGGGACTTCGAAAGCACGAAGAACTACACAGAGCCCAGGCCTACAAACACACACACACAAAGGGACACAGACACAGAGAAAAACCATCACGAGGACTCCGGTCATCCTCACAGTGGCTTTTGGCTGGCCATCGAACAAAGACAGTCACCGCATCGCGTGTTTTCTGATGCAGTTTTACGCCCGTCTGGAACGCTGTCCCGATATAAGGAAGCCACTGGAGGTATGCAATTTTAAATATAGATTGAAAACTAATTTCTTGAAACTTCTTTTTGTGTTTGATAGGCTGTATTTCCCTCGCACCTCCGATTAGCACGGTTGGCTATCCACGGTACAAAAGAAGTTCCACATGTATATAGAGACAGACACAGAGATAGAAACATAAATACAGAAACATAGGGAGAAAGATACAGACACAGAGTGATACACAGACTGACATAGAAACAGATAGAGAAACAGAAATGTAAAGAGAGATGCAGAGAGAGAGAGCGACATACAAGGACAGACGGAGACCACCCTGTTGCTAGTGACCTCTATCCCTGCTGGTGACCTCTAGGGGTACATGAGGTTGTTTTTGTTTCCCAAGGCCACCAAACACATGAAGACTGTACCTGTCTAGAATGTTTCCTGTGTGGTATGCAGTCACATCCGATGACAGGATTCCAAGCTTTCTCGCTATCATTGGTAGTGGGTGACAGACTGTCAGCGCAGCAGGTTCGCCGAGTGGTTGCACGTCACAGCAAAAAGGGCTTTGGTTCAATTACCGACTAGGGTGCCTTTCTGAGTGGAGTTTGTATGTTCTCCCGCTGTTCTGCATGGTTTCCGGCCATCGTAAAACTGGTATTGGCCAAACATCCAATTGCTGATAAATGACCTGCATGTTATTCCATTGTGATGACACACACAGCCACATCTCCCCTACTGCGATGAAAACTGGGCAATATGGCCCTCCTGTTAAAGAGTCTGGAGACTTAATGAGGCTTTGCTGGGTAAACAAACACGTGTAATACTACTAACTAGCAGGAACCCGCGGAACTTCCGCGTGGATTTTATGATGGGGAGCAGAGCGCTATTCAGGAGTAAACTCTTAAAATTTAACACACACTCACACTTTCACATGCGAACACAAAGACAAATATCCCCCTTGTAACCTTAGCATACTCTTGGGGCAAGTGCACTTAGAGAGCAACATCTATGATGGCCGGCACGGCACACGAGGTGGATGGGCAGCAATAGGTCCGGTTGCCTGTCTACCCAGTGGGGATGTTGACACACCGCACTCGGTGCTCAATGAAGATGAGGTTGACCTCGGGGAGGCCGACCTCAGCAGGAACCTGTGGAACTCCCGTGAGGATTTTGTGAAGAGGAGCGGGGCGCGACTTCAAAACTCCACTCGCATCACGATGTCCCCCAATGTCCTCCATCATCACCGCCCATCACCATTCCCTACCCAATCCCATCACACTGTACCCCCTCCACATCTCAGTTGCAAACCTGTCAACCCATACGATTTACCTGTATTCTTGTATGGGGAAATTGAGTTTCCAGGTCCATAAGGCGTAAATCCCTTTTTTACGAGCATTTTTTTTCATGTACTATATATTACATATTCAATAATTATTTTTTATTTTTTGTCAATTTGTTTGTGTTTCTCCCTTTTGATGGGACTTTGTAGGATGAACGTTGAGATTTATAAGGGCACGGGGTGACTAATACTGTCTGAATTGGTCTGTAATAAGGTAGGCACTGATAAGGGGTTGACATGTATGTAGTTGCTTTCCCCATCAAACCTCAGCCACTCTCACAATCAGCATGAACCCCATCCTTCCTGCAATCACCCTCTCCAACCCCCACGAACATCACCAATCTCCATCACTCCATCCGCATCACCCGACCAATAATCACCATGAAGCTGGCCCATCACTGTAATCACTACCAGCATACATTTTGATTTAAAATATTTTCGTGAATGCAGGAATATATTTTGATTCTTTCGGTAAAGTCACGTAGAAAGAAAGTAAATTAAATAATAATAGAATACGACATTTCGATTGCAACACAAGCAACCATCATCAGGTACGAATGAATGAGAAAACAAACATAGCAAACTTAGAAATATAATGCAATTAAAACGTCGTATTCTATTATTATTTAATTCATTTCCTTTCGAAATTACTTTACTAAAATAACTCAAGAGTAATTCCTGCAGTCACGAAAGCTTCGAATCTAGTTTAATATATTTTGAGCTTTTCTGAGTTCTTGGGGGTGGAGAAATCCCTCCGCTCATATAACAAAATGGGGCAAGGTGGGATTGACCCTGCTGGGCCTGCGGCACCTCAAATATTGGAGGAAATAGCCTTTACATAATTTACATGAAACTTTCGTGACTGCAGGAATTCATATTATATGGTTCTTTCGGTAAAGTCACGTTGATAGAAAAAATAATAACAATAACATAATTTTTAAAATAATTAAAATATCACGACGTTTTGATCGCAACACAAGCAATCGTCATCAGGAGAAAAAAGAGGGGGAACGCTGCTGAGGGAGGCTGTTAATAAAGGTTTAGAGATGGGCTGGGCAGCTGTTAATGTAAGAGAGGTCTCCGACACCGGCAGTAGTTCTACACCAATCATAGCATTGCACCTCGCTTCACACATCAACACTGCTGACGGTGGAGGTGGACAAGAAAACACAAATCAAGTCATGACCCAGAGTGGTTGATGACATTCTTCGAATGATTGCTGTGGTTAAAACCGTCGTCTCGGTTGAAATTGTGTCTGGGTCTGTATATATGGATGTCTTCGTGAACGAATCTTTGTTGATAGCCAGTCGGCTTGCAAAGTACCATCGTCTTTGAGAAATCAATTTCATGTGAGCCAGCCGCATTAAAGTAATGATCAGCCACAGCAGAAGTATTGGTCCTGCTATGTTTCAGATCTGCCTTATGTTCACGAACACGTTTCGAGACATGTCGTTTGGTTTCCCCAATGTAACTGCTGCCGCAGATACAGCTTAGTTTGTAGACGCCTGGATATTGCATGTCAGGAATCTTGTCCTTCACAGATGGGTTCAAGTCACGAATTTTATGCACTGTGTTAAATCGGACCTGGATCTTGTGTTTGTTCATGATTTTGGAAATCTTTTTGGTTATCCCTGCGAAGTAAGATAAGGTGATGGTTTTCATTGGATCTTCAGATGGCTCCTTCCTCACGGTTGGGGTGATGGCTTTGTTGATTGCATAGTGTTTGAGTTCACTGGTCAGGTGTTCATGCTCGGAGATACATTGAGCTCTATGGTGTAGCATTTTGATGAGGCAATTCTTCTGGGATGAATGGTGGTGGGAATCAGGTTTTAGGTAGGCGTCAGTATGGGTTACTTTCCTGTTGACAGAATGGCTCCGAGCCATCTGGTCTCTTTTTGATTAGGACATTCAAGAAAGGTAGCATGCCATCCTTTTCTACCTCCATGGTGAATTTGATGGTTGGGTGTATGGAATTGATGTGGTTGAGGAATTGGTTAGAGCCGGTCGGCCATGTGGCTAGATGACAAACGTGTCATCCACGTACCACTTCCACAAGGACGGGCGTAGAGTGGATGCCTGGATGGCGTCCGTCTCAAATATTTCCATGAAAATATTGGCTACAACCGGAGAGAAGGGAGAACCCATTGGGTGCCTTCAGTTTTTTTGTTGTAAAATGATGGTGATAGCATTTGCTATTAAAATATGAAATAATTATCCTTTATTAGATGTTAAATAATGTTGAAGCCAGAGAACATCCCTGTCGCACATATACATACGCGCACACGTACACACACTCTCAGCGGTGATGTTAGGACTCATTACAGCTGGCTCCGCCAAACCAAATGGTTGGGTGGTTCGTATCGCCAGTGCAATTCGGCGTTGTCAAGCTGTTATTAAAAGTTTTTTTTTCTCACGGAATGTGTTATCTCTGTGTTGTCATAAATGGGGCTTTCGTTCACTGAGTGTCAACTTACAATGAGTTGGATCAATGAACGGGCCTCAGGCACACAACCTGTTCGTGAAGCGGGAACTGGCCGTAAAGTGTTATGACGGCGAGTTGCAAATATATATATTTATCGCAAGTTTGTATCTTCACGTTTACAGGGCATGTATACGTGACATATCACTCAGCAAGCAGCCACTCAGCCTGTGCGATGGCGCTAAGTAAAAAAATTGTTAATGAGCCCTGTTGCAAGAGGTAAATTTGCCTCTTGCCTGTGAGCTGCTGGTGTCAAAAATTTTACCGTGTGTAACCCGTTTGTGATGTATAACATTTTTCCCACTCAAATTCGCAATGCAAAAAGAATAGCAATGCAAATTGCTACTCTGATTAGCACGGTTGGCTATGCGAAATAAATTCAACATACATACATACAAACGAACTCGAGTCAATGTGAATTATCAAGACAATTTATTTACAGTTGGTAATACATAACATAGGTTTCATGAGTTAGATTGCGTAAATATAAATGTGTCGCGGAACACGCCACTACCCGACACAGTAAGGTTTGTCACGTAAACAGAACATGCCAATTAATTACAAGTACAGCAGACCGGTGTGTTGGAGAGCAAATCCACAACATTTACAATCTGAATATGACGTTTGGCCAGTAATTACAAACAGCTTCATCAGGCGACCGGAGATTTGTGTATAAATCCTCCTGTTTCATTCCTTAAAGAGGGATAGATGTGATGACGTCACTTGTGAGCCCTTCTTGTGCGAAGGGGGAGGGGGTGGATTCATGTATGCATATGAATAACAATGGGGGTATCCATTACCGGATGGGTTATTGATATGTTAATCAACGTACATTGTGCATGAACATTATTCTTGTATCTCCTGTCGTTTGAGTGCAATAAAATAACAGCACCTGGTATTTTCTGCATACAGTTGATCCCCATTTATGTATGGTGACCTGTATAGGCATGCATTTAAACAATTATTTGAACATTCAATTCTGAGCAGCACTAAGGCTGTAGCTATCCGAATGGTTTAGATTATTTTTATTTAACACGTAGGCTTTCGCGACCAATATTATTCATAATAAAGGTTTTTTGGTTAGATCACGTTATTTATAAATGTGTCGTAACTCTCCACCAAAATTGAGTCACGTTGACAAAAGTCAAATAGTTCACGACAATTTGTCTTTTGTCAACATGACAATTTTTAACCGTTCAGCTGTGTCGGGTGGTGGAGGGTTACGACACATTTATAAATAACGCGATGAATCCCAAAAATCTTTATTATTAATTATTTGTATTTATCTCCATTTCGATAGATTCTCTAATTAGTCTTGGCCAGTAGTAACTAGTCTTGCACAGAACGTCAATGAGTGTCCTTGTTGGCATGCGTGTTCTAACACTGCTGACAGTTGTATTTGGGAGTATTTCATATTTCTTTGGTGTTAATTTAGTCTCGTGCTGATCATTCTTACTGTCTGCTCAACATAGCATTGGGCACAAGTGCAATTCATCCGTTATAGACCTTCTGTTAAATGCTTCGTTAATAAATCTTCTGACTCAGATGTTTTTTTTCTCCAAAAATCTCACTAGTTTATCCATTACTCACACAATGTACGGTATTTTAAATATTTTTAATTAATAACACGAGTTAAACTGACCAAGTAATTCAAACTACTAAAATACCGTACATCAACTAGCCAGATTTTTGGAAAAACAAAACATCCGAATCAGAGTTGGCGCAGTACACAAAATACAAAAACGAATATCTGGTACTAAAGATGTTTTACCGAATCTTGATTTGAAGTTTTCGTGACTGCAAGAATCCATATACTCTTTGGTTCTTTCGGTAAAGTCACGTAGTTAGAAATAAAATAAAACAAATCACGACGTTTCGATCACAACACAAGCGAACTTCATCAGGTGGGACAACCACAGCAAGAAAATATTTGCTGAAGTGGGCGAGAGAGCTGCCGTGGCATGAGGTTATATAGGTAAGAAAAAGGGGAGGAGAAAGGGGGGAAAGAGAGATAGAGAGAGGGGGGGGGAGCGCTGCGTGAGTGCTCGGGGGAGAAAGGATGTGAGGCCAGAGGTGGGGGAGTGGGCAGGGCTGGAAGTGGGAGGCTGGGACAGCTGGGGATGCGGGGAGAAATTATCTCGGAAAAATAGGCAAGTACCCGGCAGATAAACATCCATAAAGAGTTAAGGTTTTACCTGGTTAATAACACCCTTCCAATGAGTGCTCCATTTGTATCCATCTTCTCGGTTGAAGTTATGTTTATATATCTGGATGGCTTCATGAACAAACGTTTTATAGTAGCCAGAAGGTTTGCAGAGTACCTTGGTCTCGGAAAAAAAACATTATCATGCGAGCCCACAGCATTATAACAAAGGTCAGCCATGGCAGAGGTATTGGTTTTCTGCCGTGTTTCAGATCTGCCTTGTGTTCGTGAACACGGTCCGAGATATGTCGTTTCGTTTCCCCAATGTAACTGCTACCGCAAGTTTGTAAACTCCAGGATATTGCATGTCAGGAATCACATCCTTCACAGATGCGATTAGATAACGGATTTTGTGTACTGTATTGAATCGGACCTGGATTTTGTGTTTGTTTAAGATTTTCGAAATATTTTTGGTAACACCTGCTATGTATGGTAACGCGATAGTTTTGATCGGCTTCTCAGGGGGTTGTTTCTCCATGGTTGGAAAAACAGCTTTGGGAATAATGCGGTCCGAGTACCCATTCATCTTGAGGGCCTGGTGTATGTTTGTCTAAATAATCAAGTTCAAGACGGGGTAGTCTTATCCTCTCTGAGATTAGAGAAAGGCTAGCTCTGAATAAGATTAGTTTGGCGTTAGAAGTGACAGAAGCAGATGTTAATGTAAGAGTATGGATGCCTGCAGGCACGAAAGCTTCAAATCAAGATTGAACCACCTCTACGGGTAGGGTTTTCACACATCTGTTAGAGCTTTTAACAGACTACGAGACAAGGTGGCTCACATGATCGAGTCTTTCACCTTTCTGAAGAGATGCTGCGACAACAAGGTAATACCGACCACATTTACACTGTGGTCGGTATTACCTTGTCACTACTCCTAACGTCAAACGGATCTAATTCAGAGCGAGCCTTTCTCTAATCTCAGAGAGGATAAGACTACTCCGTCTTGAACTTGATAATTTAGACAAATGTCTCCTACAATCACACTTAACATTAACAGATGAAATGTCCGCATTTGATTGGAACCTTGTAGATAACATGACTACTTATTCTGCCGCAACAATGTCCTCCAAATGTAAGGTTAACCTTATTGCTAAATTCAATAACTTGTCAAAAAATAAAAATCAGATCCACACATTAAAAAGCTAGATGTTAACAAGACTTATCAATCAGAGTAGCAGCACAATCTCCGATAGCCTAAAATCGGTACTAGCTAGAGGGATGAATTTTGCTGTCACCCCCAAACACATCCCAGTCGATTATATAATTGCCCAGGTAGATGTAGCCCTCAAATGCTTGGGGCACATCCCGACAGACGTGGCAACATCTGAAATTGCCACCATCCTTAAAAATGCTAAGAAACCCATTAGTAACATCACCAAAGACGAGCGCTCTGAACTCGCTAAATTGAAAAAGAGAGATGACATAGTCATCCTCTCAGCCGACAAGGACAATGCTCCTGTCATCATGGATAAAACCACATACAACAACAAAATCCAGGACCTTCTTAATGATGGAAGTTACACTAAAATCAACAAAGATCCTACCAACCGCCTGGGTACAAAAACCAACAATATCATTACCAGTTCAACTCCTCTAATAGAGCCATTCAAACGGCTCTCCCTAAAACCTTCTGCTACTAGACCACCCAGATTCTATGGTCTTTCAAAATTCCATAAAGAAGGTACCATCGTTTCCACTATCAACTCACCTACCTACAAACTGGCCCGTTGTCTGTCTGATACCTTGCTTCCATTCACGGGCAAGACCACCTCAGCAGTACATAACTCAGCTCAATTGGGCTCTCTAATCAAGGGCATTTCACTGTCCCCAGATGATTTGCTCGTCAGCTTTGATGTAGTTTCTCTGTTCACCAAGGTTCCTGCACCTGACACCTTAGCAATAATTGAAGACTTAGTCCAACATGGACTGAATCCTGATGTACATACTCTGGTTAGGCACTGCCTTACCAACACTTACTTCACCTGGAATGGTACTTTCTACAAACAAAATGAAGGTTCCCCCCCTTATCACCAGTGATTGCGAATGTTTTCATGGAGAAATTTGAAACAGATGCCATCCAGATATCCACCCTACGTCCTTCATTGTGGAAGAGAAATATAGACGACACTTTCGGTGTTTGGCCTGCCAGTATTGAACCAATTTCTCAACCACATCAATTCCATACACCCATCCATCAAATTCACCATGGAAGCAGAGAAGGATGGTAAGCTACCATTCCTGGATGTTTTATTTGAGAAGAGACTTGATGGCTCGTTGGGACACTGTCTACAGGAAAGCCACCCACACAGATTCCTACCTGAAACCGGATTCCCACCCCCATCCGGCACAGAAGAATTCTCATCAAAACACTACACAATAGGGCCAACTGCATTTACGACCGACACCACCTAGCCAGTGAACTGGAACACGTACACCAGCCCTCAAGATTAATGAGACCGCATTATTCGCTAAGCTGTTTCTCCAACCATGGAGAAACAACCCCCTGAGAAGCCGATCAAAACCATCACGTTACCATACATAGCAGGTGTTACCAAACAGATTTCCAAAATATTAAACAAACACAAGATCCAGGTCCGATTCAATACAGTAGACAAAATCAGTGATCTAATCCCTTCTGTGAAGGATGTCATTCCTGACATGCAATATCCTGGGGTTTACAAATCGAGTTGTACCTGTGGTAGCAATTACATTGGGGAAACGAAACGACATGTCTCGGACTGTGTTCGCGAACACAAGGCAGATATATAAACATAACTTCAACCGAGAAGATAGATACAAATGGAGCACTCATTGGAAGGATGTTATTAACCAGGTAAAACCTTAACTGTTTATGGTTTCATCATATCTGCCGGGTACTAGCCTATTTTCCGAGTTAATTTCTATCCGCATCCCCAGCTTTCCACTTCCAGCCCCGCCCACTTCCCCCCCCCCCACCTCATGTCCTCTCTCCCCCGAACGCTCACGCAGCGCCCCCCCCTACCCCATACCCCCCCCCTCTCTCTCTCCCCCTTTGCTGCTCCCCCTTTTCTTACCTACATAACCTCTTGGCACGGCAGCTCTCTCGCCCACTTCAGCAAATGTTTTCTTGCTGTGGTTGTCCCACCTGATGATGGACACTTGTGTTGCGCCCGAAACTTCGTGATTTGTTTAATTTTATTTCTAACTACGTAACTTTACTGAAAGAACCAAAGAGTATATGGATTCCTGCAGTCCCGAAAGCTTCAAATCAAGATTCGGTAATACATCTTTAGTACCAGATATTAGATTTTGTATTTTTTGTACTGTACCAACTCTGATTCGGATGTTTTGTTTTTCCAAAAATCTGGCTAGTTGTTGTTCGATATTTTAGTAGTTTGAATTACTTCGTCAGTTTCAACTCGTGTTATTAATTAAAACTATTCAAAATACGTACATTGTGGGAGTAATGGATAAATTAGTGATATTTTTGGAAAAACAAAACATCCGAGTCAGATTTGGCATGGTACAAAACATACATAAATTAATATCTAGTACTGAAGATTTATTAACGAAGCATTCAACAGAAGGTGTGCAACGGATTAATTGCACTTGTGCCAAATGCTATATTGGGCAGATATGACGAATGATCAGCACGACCAAAAGAACACCAAATCAATATCAAATACTTCCAAATACAACTGTCAGCAGTGGCAGAATACGCATGAGGAGCGATCTCCCAGAGTTTCCCAGCCGGAAGAACCGTGTTCACCGGAGGTGCCGAACCAGCAGCACACTCAATCTCCCATCTCGCAGGCGGCGGGGTCGGGGTGGGGCGGACGCTCGTGGCTGCTTACCACAGTTGGCTGGCGCAAGGCGCAACGTTGATAAATCTGCGGAAGAAAACGAGCGTCAAGCCGCACAGTCCGTTGGTGCCCCCCCCTCCCATCTTTCCCACCTGGCACACGCAAGCTGAGTCAGCGCAGCAGGAGGGGTACGGCGCGGGGGTGAGGCCGAAAGAGGTCCCGTGTCCGTGCCTGGACGGGATGTGGCGCCGGGTGTGAACGGCGATGCTCTCGTGACCGTGCGTTCGTTTGTGTGTATGCACGCGTGCGTCTCACCTGTGGCCGTCCTTCTGCTGCACGAACCCCGGTGGCTGTTGGTTTTCATACAATGGGGAAGCATCTCCCTCCCGGGGCTGGGAGACCTGTGAAGGAGACCGCCATGGACATTAGCTCGTCGAGAACGCCCGAGGCAAACGAGCGATTCGCTCGCACATCCGAAACCCATGCTCTGGGCTTCACAGCGAACACCTTAACATGGCTATCATTGCATGTGTGTGTACGCATATGTTGGTACTTGTACGTGTGTGTATGTACGTGCGGAGCAGTAGTGTAGCGGATAGCGCGCTGCCCTACTAACCCGGTGGCCCGACTTCTATGGCCGCTTATGGACAATACCAGTGACGATTATCTGAATGGGTCCTGGGGCTTCCCGAAGTCGACTGAGCCTCAAATGAGTACTTTGTGAAGTGTGTCAACATTGTCATTGGGAAGACAAAGGCGGCCGGGCGTAGTGTTGGCCACCTACCCCCTTGTGTGCCACAATGACGACCTTCATAGATGCTTGCTAACAGCACTTGCTCCAAAAGTCTTTTAGGCTCTGTAGGGGATCTTTGTCTTTTTTACAGTTCTGTACGTGTTTGCATATGCAAGTAACTCCCTACCGATTCATGGCCAAACTTCCAATCAGCTAGCCGTGGCTTGCTGGAAGTGCCCCGGTCAAGGTACAGCATACCACTTGCATCCACGACCGTGGTGTCCGGGTTCACGAGTTCCTGCAGTAGGGAGAATAGGAAATCAGCACGCGGTGAACATATGAACACGGGCCACTTGCCCAAGTGCCATTCGTCACGACGTCCCGGTGATAGTTTGCCTCTCGAGAAGAAACATTAACTCACACTCATCAACGATACTGTGGCCTTGAAATAAAAAAACATAAACATGCATATGTGTAATTGGCGAGATACAAAGTTATATTCACCATTTCGAGAGGTGGAGGGGCACAAGGGTCGTCCTTGAGGAGGCCATCATCATCTGTATCGATGGGCGTGGAGTCTGTTAACATCTCGGACTCAGACTGTGGCAGGTAGCCACTGCTGCCCCCGCTGCTGGCGCCACTGCTGCTGCCGCTGCTGCTGTTGCTTTTGCAGAAGCTGCTACCACAGCCGACGTACATGTCGATGCTGATGCTGGCGTGGCTCGTGTGCACACTGTTGCTGCTTCCCTCGAGGAGCAGCGCGTCCGCAGTGTGGACGGGGTAGAAGCTCATTGCCTCATCCACGAGCTCGATCAGCGCATCCCGGTCTATCTCTCGCCGGGCGGTTGTTCCTGCGACAAAAGGACCACCCCCCTCGTGACTCACGCGCACTCGCAGCGACCGAGAAGGTGGCATCGCAGAACGACTTTCAAAACCGTTTGGACGAGAGCCTCTGTCCGCATTAAAGGCACTGCTTCAACATGTCTTACCTTTATCCCGACCCTGATGCCTGTTGTATATTGGGAATTTGCATGTCTCTCTCCCTGTGGTCACGTATATTTTTCTCACGGTCCTCCGGTTTTTCCCTCCACATTAAGAATCAACATCACGTGTTTAGCAACACCTTAGACTGGGCGAGTCTCTTATCGCGAGCTGAGCTCAATCTCCTCACCTGGTCTCCTACCCTTGCCAGACAAGTCCATCGTGCGCCTCCATCTGCCGAGCGCCTTCTTGACATCTCCTTCCATGCTCTCCTTCTCCTCCTCCTTCCGCTCCTTGGCGGCATCGACCGCGGCGGCGTCCCGCCACAGCTCCTCCAGGACCTGGCGCGCCCTCATCTGGGTCTTGGCGAGCTTTCTCTGCGCCTTGAGGAGGGCTTTATCCGCCGCTGACCGACGTGACCCCTTCCCACAAAAAAGGCCCCAGCAGAACAGGCTGCTCTCCTCCTTCTCCGGCAGGTCGTTGTCGGGCGACAGGTTGTAACGCGTCGCGGTCGGAATGTGGTCAATGACCACTTGTCTGCAAAGGCAGACGGAGTGTAATTTGGGGTCACAGATGCTTTGCAGCCGTCGCGCCAACAGTCACGGGCTTCTGTCAACTTGCATTCACACTCGAGTCAAGTGAAATTAGAATCTTTATTTATATTGGAGGAATACGATGAACTATGAAGCTATTTTGGGGCCGTCCATAAATGACGTCTCGCACCTAGGGGGAGGGAGGGGGGTCAGACATTTGTGACGATGTGTGACGAGGGGGGGAGGGGGTTTTGATAAATGTGACGTCACATCAAAATGCGCAACTTTAAATAAACTTAATTAAATAGAATTGTTATAACAACACTAATTTTGATTAATTTTCATTAATAACTATTCGATTATTTATATTTACTAAGGTCACCTTTTAATTTATTCCATGAAGGAGCATTTTGCTTCTCCATGGGAAAATGGAGAAACATAAATTAATAAAAATTTTGAATTATTGTTAATAAACATTTTGATTCTAATGATTCTACCAGGACTTTTCATTCTGTGGAATGAATATGTGATTGTTATAATTGTACTCTCCATTTTGCTTATTTCTACTACAAAATTTCAACTATTTTTTATAGTTATAATTACCTAAAAAAATGTATAATCATAAGAAAATTTCAATATAATATTCTGAACATCTGCAGTTTTATTTAGGCGTTGAATATTTGTAAATGAATTTTATGCTAAATTTCAGCTTTCTAATGCCTCCTTTTAAATAAATGTTTCTCCTATAAGTACAGGAAAGGTAAGCAAATCACTTCAAAAATATATACAAATGAAACTCAACTAGGTTCATCCTACCAGGTAAAGCCCACAGAGCTATTAGCTTTTTTCAGAAGCCAGATGGCCACAAATGGTAGAGGGGGCCGTCGGGATAAGAGGGGATGTCGGCAGGAGGAGTGGATGAGAGAGAGCAGCTGATGAGGAGGAGAGAGCAGTGCATGAGGAGGATGAGAGAGAGTTGCTGGTGAAGGAGGGATTGGAGGACTGGAACGCTTTGCCTGTCTCCGTGTGTTGGTGCGGAGTGTTCGCTCCCAAGAGAAAAGCAACTTATAGTCTGCCTCCTGTGTCTCTGTTGTGTCCACGTGTCTCCCTCACGGTCTGTATCAATGTCCCTCTGAAAGCAACGAGCGATCTGACGAAGGCCTCGGCCACAACACAGGCGGCGTGTGCCGTGTCCAGGGCCGTCGTCTCCCTCGCCCGCTGCACACGTGTCACAGGCGTCTTTGTCTCTCTCCCCAGTGCCGTCTCACACTCACCTCGGAGATGTTCTCATCCTTCGACCGTCTGCGGCAGCAAGTCGGCGAGAAGGGTCTTCAGTGAAGCTGGGAGAGCGAGGCGAGTGAGAGGCTCCCCCAGAGAGGCGAGTCTCGGCGTCGTGAGTCTCGGAGTGAACCGACTGGAGCGGGAGCCTCCACTGCAATGTCGCAGAACGGGCGGCAGTTGGGCGTGACGTCACGCGACGGTGGGCGGGGCCTGTGTCTGTGGGGGGGAGGGGCGCGTGGGATTGGGGGGAGGGTTGTGAGGGGGAGGGGCTTGCGGGGGATGGGGGGGCGTGCGGGGCGGGGCTCTCCAACGGGCGATGCACCAAGCGTCCCCAACAGCGTGTTTGTGTTGTTGTTACATGATAACAACAACACCTGTTTGTGTTGTTGTTACATAACATAACAACAACACTTGTTTGTGTTATATTCTTGGTTCTTTCGGTAAAGTCACGTACGAGGGAAATAATAAAGTAATAAAAATATCAAACAACAAAATTCTCACGACGTTTCGACTGAAACACAAGCAATCATCATCAGGTGTGAAATTCACAGCAAGAAATTTTGAAAAAAGTGGCGTTTTTTCTTAACTTTAAGAACCCAGGACAGCGATTGCTCAGCCAGAAACCATCTTCTCGGTTGAAATTGTCTTTGTGTTTGTATATGTGGATAGCCTCATGAAAGAATCTCTTCTGGCTTAGCAATCATTGGATGTGATTAACCATTTCGGGTCTTAATTGATTGTGTTCACGCTAACGGTGACTTTCAGACCGCATTCCATTCTCCTTCTCTCCCCCCTCCTCCGTTCCGAGCATAGATGGACTCGTCCGTCTGAACGACCGCTAGTTGCTGTCCGTGGTGCTGACGTTAAGAAAAAAACGCCACTTTTTCAAATCTTCTTGCTGTGGTTTTCACACCTGGCGATGATTGCCTGTGTTGCAATAGAAACGTCGTGAGAATTTTATAGTTGTATTTTTTATTATTTTATTATTTCCTTTCTACGTGACTTTACCGAAAGAGCCAAGAATATGAATCCCTGCAGTCAGGAAAGCTTTAAATCGAAATTTAATTGCACCATTACTATAAATTCCCTAACATCAGAACCATAATCTTCATTTAGGCTGGAGGGATCCGATGAGCTATGAATCTCTTCTTTACAGATGTCCAGTTCGGGCTGGTTACATGTAATTGCGGTATTGCTATCAATATCAGCAGGAATCCGCGAAACTTCGGCGAGGATTTGGGCAGTCCTCGATTTACGAAGGGAATCTGTTCTAACGACATACAAGAGAAAAACAAAGATCCCCCGTGTAGCCTTGGTAGACTGTCGGGGCAAGTGCTGTTAGTGAGCACCTATGAAGGCCGGCACGGCACACGAGGGGGTGGGTACCATGCCCGGCCACCTTTGTCTCCCCAGTAGCGATGTTTACACACCACACCAGGTACTCATTTCAGGCTGAGTCGACCTAGGGGAGGCCCAGAACGCATTAAGATAATCCTCACTGGTGTTGGCCTTGAGCGAGAATCAAACTCGGGTCGCTGGGTTCGTAGAGCAGCGCGCTAACGTCTTCATTACAACAAAGCGCTCACAACTACACTACTGCTCCCGACCCAACTTTCACGTACACACAAAAAAAGACAAAGATCCCCCTATAGCCTTAACAGACTGGTGGGGCAAGTGCTGTTAGCGAGCAGCACATCTGAAGGACCGAATGGCACACGAGGTGGGTGGCCAGCACCACGCCCGGCGACCTTTTTCTCCACAGTGGCGTTGTTTACACACCGCACCAGGTAGTCATTTCAGACTAAGTAGACCTAGGTGATCGGGGATAATCGTCACAGCTGTTAAGGCACATTCACATGCACACAGACTAAGATCCCTCACATAGCTTTAACAGACTGTTGGGGCGAGTGCAGTTAGCGAGCAAATATGAAGGCCGACACGGCACACAAGAGGGTGGGTGGCCAGCACCACAGCGGACCGCCTTTGTCTCCCAAATGGCGATGTTTACTGGTACTCATTTTAGGCCGAGTCTTCAGTGCAGGTGTTCCTCAGGCGGGTGCTCATACGTCGGGTGTTCGTAAGTCGAGGGTTTCCTGTAATTTTCATTTTACGGTCCAGCTGATTTTAACTAGAAACTGATAACCTATGGCAGATAGCCTCTAAACTAGCTTAAAGAAAAATCTGTGGTTCATGTGGTGGATGGAGCTGAACAGGGCCAACTGTTGGAGGGGCGATTCCAAGGCAAGGAGTGAGGCCAGCCTCTGGAGAGGCAAAAAGGGAGACATGTGTGAGTTATGGCACAATTAGCAGGCAACAAAGTCAACGTGAACATTCTACAGGTTTATGCTCCAACAGCAGATAAACAAGATCATGAAATCGAATCGTTCTATGAGCAACTAACCAACACGCTGAAGCCGCTGAAGAAGCAAGACATCACTATAATCCTCGGCGATTTCAATGCCAAGGTTGGCCACGGTCGAATGCAGAACATTGTCGGAGAACACGGACTAGGAACAAGGAATGAACGAGGCGACAGACTGGTTCAATTCTGCCAAGAAGAACGTTTCAGTATTGCTAACACGTGGTTCCAATTACCACCTCGACGACTGTACACGTGGACCTCGCCGCAAGACTCCGACAACAACATCGTCAGGAACCAAATCGATTATATCCTAATTAACATCAGGTTTAAGTCCAGTGTGATTACAGCAAAAACCTACCCTGGAGCCGATATATCGTCAGATCATAACCCAGTAACAGCTACAATAAGACTCAAATTGCGATCAATACAATGTACAAAGACGAGACGAACAGACCTGGAGAAACTGAAGAACAGCGCCGATAAAAGACAAGTACAGCAACATCTCAACGATAGCATCCGCTCAATAACAACAGAAACAGCAGATGTTCAGGAGTACTGGCGCTCGTTCAAACAATGCATCACAGAAACAACAGAAGTCATGCTGGGACATCAGCCACCGAAAAAGAAACAACGATGGATGACACATTGTATTCTCGATCTAATGAGCCAACGAAGAATGTACAAAAACAACAACTTGGAGAAGTACAAACAAATGCAACAGAAGATCAGAGAAGCAATCCGACAGGCAAAAGAAAAGTGGATGGAAGAACAATGCGCCGAGATTAAAGAACTAATTAAAAAACATGACAATTTTACTCTGCACAAGAAGCTCAAAGAAGCTGGTAACATCTACAGACCAGCCCCAACAGCTACCTTGTATGCGGACAACAACCAACCAATCCTAAATAAACAAGAAAAAATGGACACCTGGACAAACTATATACACAAGCTCTATGGCGCCATTAGAACACCTGCAGAAAAAGACCAACAGATATCGAAAGACGCTCTACACATTTTAACATCAGAAGTAGAATATGCAATCAAAACAGCTAAGTCAGGCAAAGCGTGCGGGCCCGACACAATCCATGTAGAATTGCTCAAACTATTAGACAGTAACAACATACGACAACTGACTAATTGGTACAATCAAATATACAATGGCAATAAAATTCCATCCGACTGGCTACAATCCATCTTTGTGGCCATACCAAAGAAAGCAACAAGCCGGAAATGCGAGGACTACAGACTGATAAGCTTGATGAGCCACGTGCTGAAAGTCTTCCTGAAGGTGATCCAACAGCGCATACGCTCCACATGCGAAAATGCATTGAAGAACACACAGTTTGGCTTCTGCAAAGGACTAGGCACAAGAGAAGCAATCTTCTGTCTACAGATACTACTACAGCGATGCTACGAACATCAGAAAGAAGTGTACATCTGCTTCATAGATTACGAGAAAGCCTTTGACTCAGTCGACCACGACCGACTAGCAGCTCTATTAAAACAACTGGGACTAGATAAAAACGACATCAACTTCATCATTGCTCTTTATTGGAAGCAAACAGCCCAACTCCGATATGACAACGAATTGACAGACCCAACACCAATACAAAAAGGTGTACGACAAGGCTGCCCACTTTCACCCAGTCTTTTCAACATCTACTCGGAGCAGATTTTTGATCGAACACTAGCAGATAGAAACATTGGTATTAAAGTCAATGGACAATACATCAACAACATCAGGTATGCCGACGACACTGCACTGCTGGCCGATTCGGAACAAGACCTACAACAAATCTTGGACGAGGTTGCCACAGAGAGTCAAATATGGGGCTTACGAATTAATAAAAAGAAAACAAAGGTTATGAAGGTCAGCCGAACTACAAGCGAAATAACAATCAAGCTTGGTAGCGAAAAATTGGAACAAGTACACCGATTTAAATACCTTGGTGTAATCATTGACGATCAGTTGAACCATGAAGTCGAAATCAAGAGCAGAATTGAACAAGCAAGGCAAGCATTTATTAAATGGAAAACACTCCTTGCAGACCGCAACTTGAGTACATCACTGAAACTGCGCACACTGAAATGCTACATCTGGTCAATTTTGCTGTACGGAGTTGAGACGTGGACACTGACAACAACAGCAACAAAAAGGCTCGAAGCTTTCGAGATGTGGCTGTATCGAAGAATGCTGAAAATCCCATGGACAGCCAAAACCACCAATACACAAGTTCTGCAAGATATGGGCACTGACAGGCAACTGCTGAAGACCATCATTAGCAGGAAGTGTTACTACCTAGGCCACATTGCCCGAAACGACCACAAATACCAGCTATTAAAGCTAATCCTGGAAGGAAAAATCGAAGGGAAAAAACGACCAGGACGGCCAAAAACGACATGGCTCAGTAACATCAAAACATGGCTACAATTAACAACAGCACAAACTCTACACGCCGTGCTAGACCGGGACCAATATCATCGTGAAGTCGCACACGCCGTTAGGCAGCACTAAAGAAGAAGATGAATCGGTTTACATAAGCCGGTGTTTTTCGCAGCATTAATTTGAGTAGTTCTCAAAGAATATAATCGGAAGATAACTTATTTTGACCGTATTAATCCAGCTGGCTATGGTATTAAATGTGAACTTTGTACGACGTATGAATTTTATCTCAGAATTTAAAAAAAATATATAATCCAGTGCGTGACACAGGTCGGGTGTTTGATGGCAATCTGAAACACCCACCATAATCACCCATGGGGGTCTTTGGAATTGCACATTGCCTATGTTATGACTCTTGACCTCGATTAAAAAAACAAGTCACGTGCTGCAGTGCAATGACAACTCAGTGAAAATTCGTAAATAACAAACTGTGGTCTTAAAAGTATTTATTTTTTAATACGCGACATCTGGTCAATTGCTCTTCTTCATAGCACGTAAAGCCAACACGTGCGTCAACAACACTGCCGAAGCAGCCCCTGCTGGACTAAACGCGCTATTGTGCCACGGAGACAATACGCATTAGACGGCCAAAAGCGAGTGGTGTCAAGTATGATCGTGATTATTATGAGGCTTTTCGATTTAAAGCTTTCGTGACTGCAGGGATTCATCTTCTTGGTTCTTTCGGTGAAGTCACGTAGAATGGAAATAATAAAATAATAAAAATAAAACATAATCAAATAATTCTCACGACGTTTCGGCCACAACGCAAGCAGCCGTCCTCAGGTGAAGAACAGGTCTGTCGAGAAGACAGCGTCTGAATGAAACACCCCAGGCTTGGAGCGTATATTTAAGCTGGTGTTGGAGGGGGAAGAGCGCCTTGACAAAATAATTTGCATATCAAGAGGAATTTAGCATATTTATGGGAAATACAGATGTAGTGGTGATACGCGCTGGGGTAGGGATCGTGTGTCAGCGTGTAGTGATTGGCTGTGTGTGATGGTGACGCGCGCTGACGGTGGGGGATCAGGGGTCAGCGCGGGGTCATGGGTTGTGTGGTGGTGATTGGCTGTGTGCCGGTGACGCGCTCGAGAGGGAGTGATCGTGTGGCAGCGCGGCGTGATTGGTTGTGTAGTGGTAACACGCGCTGGGGAAAACGGATCGTAGGAACAGCGCGGCGTGATTGGCCAACTAAGGAGCGATGCTCACGTCGAGGTCCGCATACACTCCGTCTCCCGTGAGTGGGGACTATATAAGGGGATGCGCACAGACGCACGGGGAGAGAGTACCAGCGAAGACGGAAGACGGAGGAAGAGGCGGAACCCTGGGACCCGGGGCCGAACGTCCGTGGGAGAGCCGGCTCGTGGGACTCGGAGGTGGTGGCCCACGCCCAAGCCGGGGTGGGCCTGTAGGCTTCACGGACGTTACGGGGCCAAGTGAAGTGTGTGTAGCCGGAGGAGTAGAAGCTACACGAGTCAAGCGAAGTGTGTGTAGCTGGAGGAATAGATGCTACACGAGTCAAGTGAAGTGTGTGTAGCTGGAGGAATAGATGCTACACGAGTCAAGTGAAGTGTGTGTAGCCGGAGGAATAGTAATTACACGTGTCGAGTGAAGTGGGTGTAGTCCGAGGAATAGAGACCACTCGTTGTATAGTGACAAGTCAAGATTTAATAAAAAGTGTGTTACCCGTCAAGGAGTTTCCTGCCGTCATTCAAATACTTCAACTGGCGTCAGAAGTGAAACAGTCTTCCAAGCATGGATACAAGGAAGACCCGTCGGACTCACGAGATTGACCGCGAGGATAACCTTGACGACTCGGGCCAGCTGGCATCGGGGGGTGAGGAAGAAGAAATGCCGACGCCGCAGGATCCGCTGAGGGTACCGGACGAGCGATTGGGGACCGAAGCCGTGCTCCGCGAGGCGCATTCCCGTCTGGCGGAGCTGCTGCTCGCCGCCGCGTCCATCCTGGCGGAGATCAGCACGTCGGGAGGAGCGGGGACGTCGGCGGACATTCAACAGGGTCGCCCCGCGGATTCCCGCCAGAATGACTGGGGGATTCCCGCCCTTTCTACTGCGCGGCCATCTTTTGGCGGGAACGGCGAGCACCACGTGGCGGCGGTTCTCCAAGCGCGCCCGCTTACGTCATCAACGCGCGCTGCGGACCGCCATCAGACACCCGCCATTGGGGCCGCCATCTCGCACACCGACGGAGCGGCGGAGAGGAACCACGAGGCAGAGGACGCCTTCATCTTTCAACAGCGCCTTCCAACATTGTCAGCCTTCAAGGCGGATGGTGGGGACTGGGCCCAATTCCAGCGCAGATTTCTGGCGCATCAGGAAATGTCCGCCTGGTCCGACGCTACGGCGCTGCGGGCACTGCCTGCCATGTTGGACGACAACGCGCTCGCAGCCTTCACGTCAGCACGGAGGTCCGACCGCTCCACGCTTAAGGCCGCGTTGGGTCTCATGGCCAGGGTCTACGGACCTCCCTCGGCGTGTCGCCATCATTTTTACGCAAGGCGGAAGGCAGACACGGAGACCGTGCTCGCCTACCGGACGGCGTTGCTGGCTCTCGCCGACGCCGCGTTCCCTCGTATGGACGAGGAGGGCCAGGACGCGATGGTCTTGGAGCAACTGCTCAAGTTGGCGCAGGACCTGGGGGTCCCCATCAACACGGCCGACGAGATCGATATTTCTTCCTTGCGGGTCGCAACAAGTATACAGGCGCACGAGGTCCTTCAACGTAAACAGGGAGTCGTCTGCAACGCTGCCGTGGCCTCAGCTCCGGGCCCGGTGGTCACCGAACCCCAAGTTGTCAGCCCACGAGAGGAGGCGTTCACCACGGGACGACCGGGGGACTGGAGGTCGGGGGGTCGTTCGCCTCTGCGATCGGCCCGCAAGCTGGAGCAACCGAGATCTCCGACGACCCTCATCACGTGTTATAACTGCGGCCTCCGGGGCCACGTGGCGTCCGGTTGCCGCGCTCCACGTCAGCGCGCCATTTGACCTCGGCTGGACGACGACCAAGGCCCCAAGTCGTCCCTACTAAACCCGGCAAGTCGCGGCACCTCACATGCTCGGCCTACGTGCACGACACACATGGGCCGTCGCGTTGCAGTGGAGGAGAGCCGGTTAGGGTTCGGGAATTCGGTTCGGCGAGGGGGGTTCGGCCGGGACCGGGGGGACATTAAATGGTCGGAGTTGGGGCACAGAATAGTGGCTGCCTCGGCGGGATCATCCGTCGTTACGGGATTCATTGATGGGGTCGAGGTCAGGGTGTTAGTGGACACGGGGGCGTCGGCGACTATTATATCGGACCTCATTTACAACATTCTCCCCGTCCAATGTCGACCGCTGCTCCCAGTGGACGTGCCATTTTTCGCCGCTAATGGGGGATCGTTGGGCATTATCGGTCAGATTAGGGCGTCCATTTGCATTGGAGATATAAAATTGTCGGGACCCGTTTTCGTTTCTTCTTCCTTGGCGGTTCCTTGTCTATTGGGCACAGCTTTTTTGGCTAAAATGCCCATTAAAATTCTCATCGATCAGCGTTGCATTGAACTACCATCAGGTCGCCGTATTTCATTTTTGACGAACCCTACTGAAATTCGGACGGCGTGCGCTACGATACAAGCGTTAGTGACACAGACCGTGCACGTGCCCCCGGGTTCACAGATGTTAATTCCCCTCCGGTTGCGGAAACCGTGGGTGGGGGAGACCTCGGAACAAGGCATGCTGTTGGGTCCTTCAAATAGGGCTGTCGGAGGTCTCGATTTGTCGGTGGCTCACACTTTGGTTCGGGCTGACAAGGACCCGTTTGTGATGGTTTTAAACGCTGGGTCGCGGCCGGCCGTTATTCAGCAGGGCACTGTGCTAGCTCACGCGGCACGGGTCCCTGCGGAAGAGCGGCTGGTTGTGCAGGTTGATCCGAGCCCCACGCGGAACATTACAGTGAGGGAGGACCTTGTATGGGTTGATTCGCTGTGCGCGGACTCGAACGATTTGTCAACGGTACAGTTGGGTGCGCTGCGGGTGTTGCTGATAGAGTTTTCTGATGTGTTTAGTAAGCATAAGTATGACATTGGGTGCACGAACCTGTTACGCCACCATATTGAAACGGGCGATGCGGCACCGGTCAGGCAAAATCCCTTCCGACTGAGTCCTGCTGAGAAGGAACACGTTCAGTCGGCCGTCAACGATATGCTGGAAGCCGACATTATTTCGCCTTCTTCCAGTCCTTGGGGAGCACCTATTGTGCTGGTTAAAAAGCAAGACGGGTCCTTGCGATTTTGCGTAGATTTCCGTCGCCTGAATAAAATCTCTGTGGCTGACGCGTATCCGCTCCCCAGAATGGACGAGTCCCTCGATGCATTGTCTGGTGCGCGATATTTTTCGATTCTTGATTTATTATCGGGATTCTGGCAGTTGCCACTCGACGACGAGTCTAAACCTAAGACAGCGTTTCGGACTCCAGGGGGCCTGTTCCAGTTTAACCGGTTACCCATGGGACTTCATTCCCTCCCGCGACGTTTCAGCGCCTTATGGAGTTGGTTTTGTCGGGCTTGCCATGGGATACGTGCTTGATTTACCTTGACGATGTCATTGTTTTCAGTAAGACGTTTGAGGAACACCTCCAGCGATTGAGAGGGGTGTTCTTGAGAATGCGATCGGCTAATTTAAAGTTTAAACCGGCCAAATGCCACCTTCTTCGTAAGCCCGTTAGATACTTGGGCCACATTGTCGACTCTTCGGGGATCTCTACCGATCCCGCGAAGACGGACTGTGTCAGTTCATGGCCGACGCCCACGTCAGTTTCGGACGTGCGCAGTTTCATTGGGTTTGCTTCTTATTACCGCCGATTGGTTGAGCATTTCGCCACCATTGCAAAACCCTTGCATGCTCTAACGGCAAAAGGAATCAAGTTCCGATGGGGACCGGAGGAGGAGGCTGCGTTCTGCTCCCTCCGGGACGCCTTGGTGGGTGCCCAACCCTTGCGTGATCCTGACTTTGCGAGTCCCTTCTTGCTAGACACGGATGCTAGCAACACGGGCATTGGGGGGGTGCTCTCACAAGTCGTTGGAGGAGTCGAAAGGGTGGTCGCCTATGGTAGCAGGGTATTGTCACCGGCGGAGCAGCGCTACTGCGTCACTCGTCGCGAGCTGCTTGCTATTGTTTTTTTTGTACAACAGTTTAGACCGTATCTCTATGGCCGTCACTTTACGGTCCGGACGGACCACGCGGCGCTTCAGTATTCATTCAGGGTCGCCCAATCCTCGGGCCAATTGTCACGGTGGTTGGAAGTCCTCCAGGACTATCAGTTCACGACTACATACCGTAAGGGGTTGCGCCACACAAACGCCGATGCCCTGTCGCGATTGTCGCCTTGTCACAAATGTGCGTGCTTATCGGGATCGGCGCGCTGTAAACCGACAGTTCGGGAAGGTAGGTGGGCGTTGGTTGTGACCGCGGGTGCACCGATTGGGGATGTTCCCACTACCCCTGAGGGAGAGGATTCGCTACTCTCACTGTCGCTGATTGAGTGGGGCCGTCTCCAAATGGAAGACAGCTAGCATTGCGCCGCAGGGTGGGGGGTCCCGAGGAGGGCCGGGAGCGAACTGGCTCCTGGGTACTTAAGCAAGGCCTATTAATGAGATGAGATAGTTTGTCCCGGCGGCACGCACTTGTGGTGCCTTCCGCTGTGAGGGGGAAAGTTGTCCTGGCCGCACATGAACGCCTCTTGCATTTGGGAGTAAACAAAACGCTTGCTCTGCTTCAGCGTGACTATTATTGGCCGGGGATGGGGAGTGACGTGGTAAATATTCTAAAGGGATGTGTTGATTGCGCCAGACGGAAACCACCGCCCGTGGCATCTAATCCACCGCTGCAATCTATTCAGGTCTCGCGCACTAACGAGCTCGTTGCGCTCGATATTTTGGGGCCTTTTCTAGTCACGCCTAGGGGTAATAGGTACCTGTTGGTGGGTGTCGAATATTTTACCCGGTGGCCTATGGCGTGGCCACTCGCCAACCAGTCGGCGGCGGCTGTGACGGACGCCTTTGTCCAGGGCTACGTCCTGGACAAGGGGGCTCCCGAACGCTTGCTGACCGACCAAGGGAAATTTTTTTCAAGTAAATTGCTGCAAGAGGTGTGCGACCTATTGGGTACTAAGAAGGTGTGTACCTCCCCGTACCACCCACAGACGGACGGGATGGTGGAGAGACTCCACAGGACTTTGACTTCTATGCTGTGCCAGCAGGTGTGTGAGGCACATGTTGATTGGGACCTGCAGGTCCCGGGGGTCCTCGCCGCGTATAGAATGGCCCCCCATTCAGCAACGGGATTTTCCCCATTCTATCTGATGTACGGTCGGGAAGCCGACCCGCCCATGGAAACGCAGCTGGGCCTGTCCGCACCACGAACAAATTCGAAATTGGCAGCACATATTAAATTTAATATCCATAAGCTGACAGAGGCAAGGGAGGCCGCACGGCTTAATTCGCGGGCTAGCCAAATTGCAAACGAGCGGTTGCGTGCACGGAAGGTGTCCGTGCACGACTGGAAACCTGGTGATAGGGCCTGGCTGCATTGCCCTCAGGCACCTTTGGCTACGTCGCCTAAATTGTTGAAGCCATGGCGGGGACCCGTGGAGGTCGTGCGGGTTGCACGCCCCCAGTGCGTTCAAATAAAATGGGGAAAGCGTCGTTGGTACGTCCACCCCTCCCGACTGAAACCGTTCTCGCCTCCATATGGCCTCCCTTTGTGTCGTGAGGGCCGAGCATGTGACGTGACCGACGACCCAAGGGGGGAAATGTCTCTGCCTGATCCTCACGTGTCTCCGCCTGATCCGCTCCCAGGTGTCTCGGAACTGACAGCTGCCGACCACCGGCGGCCGGATCTTCGCGGCGCGACCGGTCATTCCAGGCCCGATCCGCGCCGTCCAGAGCAGCCGGAGCCACCGGACGGTCGTCAGCGTCCCATCCCATACGATGGACCGGCCAGGCGGATTCGCGCTAGGTCGCGCTACTTGTTATGATCTACCGATTGAGGAGTCGAGGCGGCCGGAGCGCCTCGTCACTGCATGTAGTCGCAGAGACACTGGACGCGTTCATTTTCTGGAATTCGCTTTTATTGTGTTGTTCGTCGGGCTGTACATAGCTTCTTATCTGGGTGTTGTGTGTGTTGTTGTTGACTTTTATTGCGTTGGTTGTCGATTTGTACATAAGTTGTTGTTGTTGTTGTGTTGTTGTTGTTGCATTACGGGGCACACTGGGGGGTGGGGTTTTCTTGTGTTGACGTTGTGTTGTGTTGTTGTTTAGCAGCCGGGCCGGCTGCGAGCTATGTGGGAGGGGGTGATGTAGTGGTGATACGCGCTGGGGTAGGGATCGTGTGTCAGCGTGTAGTGATTGGCTGTGTGTGATGGTGACGTGCGCTGACGGTGGGGGATCAGGGGTCAGCGCGGGGTCATGGGTTGTGTGGTGGTGATTGGCTGTGTGCCGGTGACGCGCTCGAGAGGGAGTGATCGTGTGGCAGCGCGGCGTGATTGGTTGTGTAGTGGTAACACGCGCTGGGGAAAACGGATCGTAGGAACAGCGTGGCGTGATTGGCCAACTAAGGAGCGATGCTCACGTCGAGGTCCGCATACACTCCGTCTCCCGTGAGCGGGGACTGTATAAGGGGATGCGCACAGGCGCACGAGGAGAGAGTACCAGCGAAGACGGAAGACGGAGGAAGAGGCGGAACCCTGGGACCCGGGGCCGAACGTCCGTGGGAGAGCCGGCTCGTGGGACTCGGAGGTGGTGGCCCACGCCCAAGCCGGGGTAGGCCTGTAGGCTTCACGGACGTTACAGGGCCAAGTGAAGTGTGTGTAGCCGGAGGAGTAGAAGCTACACGAGTCAAGCGAAGTGTGTGTAGCTGGAGGAATAGATGCTACACGAGTCAAGTGAAGTGTGTGTAGCTGGAGGAATAGATGCTACACGAGTCAAGTGAAGTGTGTGTAACCGGAGGAATAGTAATTACACGTGTCGAGTGAAGTGGGTGTAGTCCGAGGAATAGAGACCACTCGCTGTATAGTGACAAGTCAAGATTTAATAAAAAGTGTGTTACCCGTCAAGGAGTTTCCTGCCGTCATTCAAATACTTCACAGATATGGGATTAGTACTACTTGTGAAATGCGTAGGAGGTGGGCGGGGGGTTTCAAAGTCATATTATGCCCGTGCATTATGCAGGATTAGCAGCATCAAAGGGAGGGGATAGGGGTAGCATTAATAAAGGGAAGGAATGTTAATAGTATGTAGCTGCAGTAACTAAACCACCACGTAAAAAACTAAAGTATAAACTACATAGTATCATCAGTATACTAAATATACTCTCCAATAAGCTGAGCTACTAACAGTAAGTAATACATTACAATTCTATGTCGCAAAAAATATAATATGCTTCCAGCTAAACTTTTTTCTCTTACATCACACGGGTCTACCCCGTACTATATACTGCCATAGACAAACCCAACATTAAATTATATACTGTATTACTATACACCACCCTATAACTTCGACTATACATTGTAATATTACACTATGTATTATTCTACACATCCTACTGTATATCACACTGCTGTATATTCACTATACAATTACGATACTATATGCCAGTTTTTACAGTATAATCCCAATTGAGTAATGTGTACTTTATATCAGAATATATCACACTACAGTATATATTTTGCGTGACAACTTGGACTCATTATCTTGAAGTTAGCGGGGGTGGGGCGTCTTTGCTTATTAGCATCTTTAGTATCTTGCGATTCACCAACGTTGGTTGGGGCAAGCCTGACTACTGATGAGACGCTGAATGTCGAAGCGAGCCCATAGCTTGCTTTGTATTGAACTAATACTGCTGACTTTAAGCACTCCAAGAAGACCGTGGGGCTGATGGGATAAAAAAAAACATTGATTTTGTTGTTTTATGCGATGAGACAGATACAGGATTGTGAATGAGACGTGTTTTTTGTCAATGTTATGGACGAATAGGTGAGAATGGAGTGAGTGTGTGCGAGTGAATGGCAAATGCCTGGAGTGTTTGGTTCGGATCAGGTGAGTGGTGTGTGGTGGTTGATGAGCATATCATGTGTGTGCCAGGTGAATGATATCTGGTGAGTGGTGAGGGCGATAAGTCAGTTGTCATGCATGTGAGGTCACGCCACCTTATCCGTCCCCGAGTGTGTCAATAATAATAATAATAATGTCAACTTTCAACACGCCGCTACCGCACATCACTCGCTCGCTCTCGCAGAGAGGACAACGACTCTGAGGCGCGAGGAGGAACCACGGATGAGCGGGAAGGCAGCAGCCAGGCGACTAGTCGGCGCCAACGATTGCCCAAGCTCTGCGGTCCTCTACAATTTGAGGTGGTGTGGGCCAATCAATGTGGGAGGAAACCGGAGCACCTGAAGAATAACTAAACAAAAAAATGTGTACCAGGTAAAGTTCACTCAGCTTTGCAGCTCTTTTTTCAGAAACGACCTGGCCCCAAATGATAGCTCAACGAAGTGGCGTATCTTGTGGAAATTTATAGCAGTCAAATACTCAAAACGCTCGTTTATTCTCTATCTGAGGAGGTTAAAACCGGAGGACTCGGAAAAAATAAACGCGACCACGGGGAGACAGAGACATGCAAACTCCAAATATACAGCAGGCGTCTGGGTCGGGATCGAATCCACGACCTCCTGTATACCAGGCGTTGAAGGTAACATCTCACCACCGTGGTGCCCATGCGTGCGAAGGGGGCCAACACTCAATCCCATGCAGTCCACATTCTTTCTGTACCGCCTTCTCCTGGCATAGCCAGGGTATGGCACCTCCTCGACGCCCATGGCAAGGGAGTTTCACAACATCGAAGTGCGGTGATCCATTCGCTGCTGCCTCCACAGTGCTGCAGCCACGTGCAGCAGCGTCGCCGCCACCGCCCAGCTTTTGTTGTGTGCGTGTCTACACAGGAGACGGTAAAAAAAACGAGGCATAAGCAAACAATAAATGCAATTGTAAATTCTGAATTGTGACGAATTGAATTATTGGTGGGCTACATAACTGCGTGCCTAGGAACCATCCGCCAGCAGCAGGTCTACCGATGTTTTCAATACTCTTAGTTCTTTCGGTAAAGTCACGTAGGTAAAAATAAATTAAAAATTAATAATTATTTTTAGGTAAAAAAACATGAAATTTCAATTAATAATTCATTTTAATTTCATTTTTTACCTACGTGACTTTACCGAAAGAACTAAGATTATGAATTCTTGCAGTCACGAAAGCTTCAAATCTAGATGTTTTCAATCTAAGTTTATACTAATGTTTTACATTTCCATGCATTTGTTTCCTTCTTCAGCACGCAGATGCTGATACATTAATCGAGAGATCATATGTCATTGTCTTCCTCGTCCAAGTATTAGCTACACTCATTTGATATATCGGTGTGTCTGATCCATACGTCACAGCAGGTGATAGATGCACCGTTTGTAAATGTGATTCCCTGAGCACATAGCTACGTCGATATTCAGAATTACTTCCATCTAACGTCGTCCCCCTCTCTTTTGTCCTGGCTATGATTCCGGTCTGCCTTCAATAACTCCCCTAGGTACTGTTTACATGTGAGCATGTACTTTCCAGTTCCTCCAACATTGATTTCATAGGGAGCTACAATGATTTTACAATATTTTTCCACGGAAACTTTCATCACTCTACATGGTGAATAGGCCTGATTAGTTACGTCTTCATGCTACGTATATGGTACAGTATTGGCATGAGGTGGATGTGACTGTGATTCTCGTATTGTAAAATGTTTTAGCACTAAAGTCAGGACTGGAATTAGGAATGGACGATCGGGGCGGCTACGCACGGGCGAAAATCTGTAATGGAAAATAATGAGGGCATCGACATGGGCAAATAGGTGGGGAGAGAAAGACACGGAGAGAAACAAACACAGCGAAAGATAGACACAGAAATAGTCAGTGAGAGACATAGGAGTACAGTGAGAAACAAACACACAACAACAACAACAAATGCCATACGCAACTAAGTGGCGGTTACGTCACCACGACGCTTGTATCAGGCTATATGCACCTTGAGGCCACGTGAAGTGTCGAACGCCCGCTGGCATGAGGTCACGGGGCAGACCCAGATGCCACGGGTCGACTGACTGAGACGACTGGCTGATGCACCACCTGTGCCCCCTACTGTGCCAACTTGCTGTGCTTTAGACACCCGGCACTCCGCGCATTGTTGTGAGCGTCGCTCCTCCGCCCTCCTTTGTTGTTGGAGGGCGACTGCATCCAACTGCACAGTAGCGTCCTTCACGAGTCTCCTCCACAGAGGCCGATCTTGACACCGCTGGTACCAGTCATCGGCAAGTCCACTCACCTCCACATCCTCCTATACCACATCACTCCATCTTTACTCTAGCCCGTACCGCGCCCGTTTCACCCCCTCGATCCGTCTGAACAAAAGCTGTTAAGGCATGTGGTGGCTGGGCATGCGGGCGACATGATCCAGCCAACGCAACCTTGCCTGCCGGAGGAGCTCACCAATGGGACTTTGTCCACATCTTTCAAGGAATTGTGAGCTCCTCACACAATCCAGCCTGGTTAAACCCAGGATGGATCGTAGGCAGGCCAGAAAAAAATGTGTCTAACCGGCTAAGATGTTCCATTAAGGGTGTCCACGTTTCGCAAGCTTAGAGAAGGCAGGGAATGACCGTGGCTGAGAAGACCTGAAGCTTTGTGTGGAGTGATAGACCAGGTAGCTTCCAAACAGTGATATGCAACCAATGAAAAGATAATGCCGCTCGACTAATTCGGAGTGAGACCTCTGCTGTTAAACCGGAGACGGCCATGAGCACACTGCCCCACCTCTTAGTGGCAAGCTCCAGGTTCAGCAGCAGAGCCTCCAACTCCTCCTCTGAGTGAGCAGCAATTACACGGGCATCGATCAGCCTTCCATTGTATCTGTACCAAATGGAAATTCCTCCGGTACAGCATTGAAGGCTTCACGAACTACGTGGTCAAAATAGATGTTAAATAATGTGGGAGCCAGAGGACATCCCTGTCGCACCCCAAGGTGTACAGGGAATGGCTCTGACTCCCGGCCACGTAGTTTTACCCGGGCCCGCTCACCATCATGAAGGTCCTTAATGATTGTGAGCAGAGGGTTAGGGACTTCGAAAGCACGAAGAACTACACAGAGCCCAGGCCTACAAACACACACACACAAAGGGACACAGACACAGAGAAAAACCATCACGAGGACTCCGGTCATCCTCACAGTGGCTTTTGGCTGGCCATCGAACAAAGACAGTCACCGCATCGCGTGTTTTCTGATGCTGTTTTACGCCCGTCTGGAACGCTGTCCCGATATAAGGAAGCCACTGGAGGTATGCAATTTTAAATATAGATTGAAAACTCATTTCTTGAAACTTCTTTTTGTGTTTAGTAGGCTGTATTTCCCTCGCACCTCCGATTAGCACGGTTGGCTATCTACGGTACAAAAGAAGTTCCACATGTATATAGAGACAGACACAGAGATAGAAACATAAATACAGAAACATAGGGAGAAAGATACAGACACAGAGTGATACACAGACTGACATAGAAACAGATAGAGAAACAGAAATGTAAAGAGAGATGCAGAGAGAGAGAGCGACATACAAGGACAGACGGAGACCACCCTGTTGCTAGTGACCTCTATCCCTGCTGGTGACCTCTAGGGGTACATGAGGTTGTTTTTGTTTCCCAAGGCCACCAAACACATGAAGACTGTACCTGTCTAGAATGTTTCCTGTGTGGTATGCAGTCACATCCGATGACATGATTCCAAGCTTTCTCGCTATCATTGGTAGTGGGTGACAGACTGTCAGCGCAGCAGGTTCGCCGAGTGGTTGCACGTCACAGCAAAAAGGGCTTTGGTTCAATTACCGACTAGGGTGCCTTTCTGAGTGGAGTTTGTATGTTCTCCCGCTGTTCTGCATGGTTTCCGGCCATCGTAAAACTGGTATTGGCCAAACATCCAATTGCTGATAAATGACCTGCATGTTATTCCATTGTGATGACACACACAGCCACATCTCCCCTACTGCGATGAAAACTGGGCAATATGGCCCTCCTGTTAAAGAGTCTGGAGACTTAATGAGGCTTTGCTGGGTAAACAAACACGTGTAATACTACTAACTAGCAGGAACCCGCGGAACTTCCGCGTGGATTTTATGATGGGGAGCAGAGCGCTATTCAGGAGTAAACTCTTAAAATTTAACACACACTCACACTTTCACATGCGAACACAAAGACAAATATCCCCCTTGTAACCTTAGCATACTCTTGGGGCAAGTGCACTTAGAGAGCAACATCTATGATGGCCGGCACGGCACACGAGGTGGATGGGCAGCAATAGGTCCGGTTGCCTGTCTACCCAGTGGGGATGTTGACACACCGCACTCGGTGCTCAATGAAGATGAGGTTGACCTCGGGGAGGCCGACCTCAGCAGGAACCTGTGGAACTCCCGTGAGGATTTTGTGAAGAGGAGCGGGGCGCGACTTCAAAACTCCACTCGCATCACGATGTCCCCCAATGTCCTCCATCATCACCGCCCATCACCATTCCCTACCCAATCCCATCACACTGTACCCCCTCCACATCTCAGTTGCATACCTGTCAACCCATACGATTTACCTGTATTCTTGTATGGGGAAATTGAATTTCCAGGTCCATAAGGCGTAAAGCCCTTTTTTACGAGCAATTTTTTTCATGTACTATATATTACATATTCAATAATTATTTTTTATTTTTTGTCAATTTGTTTGTGTTTCTCCCTTTTGATGGGACTTTGTAGGATGAACGTTGAGATTTATAAGGGCACGGGGTGACTAATACTGTCTGAATTGGTCTGTAATAAGGTAGGCACTGATAAGGGGTTGACATGTATGCAGTTGCTTTCCCCATCAAACCTAAGCCACTCTCCCAATCAGCATGACCCCCATCCTTCATGCAATCACCCTCTCCAACCCCCACGAACATCACCAATCTCCATCACTCCATCCGCATCACCCGACCAACTCGAGTCCCATAATCACCATGAAGCTGGCCCATCACTGTAATCACTACCAGCATACATTTTGATTTAAAATATTTTCGTGAATGCAGGAATATATTTTGATTATTTCGGTAAAGTCACGTAGAAAGAAAGTAAATTAAATAATAATAGAATACGACATTTCGATTGCAACACAAGCAACCATCATCAGGTACGAATGAATGAGAAAACAAACATAGCAAACTTAGAAATATAATGCAATTAAAACGTCGTATTCTATTATTATTTAATTCATTTCCTTTCGAAATGACTTTACTAAAATAACTAAAGAGTAATTCCTGCAGTCACGAAGGCTTCAAATCTAGTTTAATATATTTTGAGCTTTTCTGAGTTCTTGGGGGTGGAGAAATCCCTCCGCTCATATAACAAAATGGGGCAAGGTGGGATTGACCCTGCTGGGCCTGTGGCACCTCAAATATTGGAGGAAATAGCCTTTACATTTTTACATGAAACTTTCGTGACTGCAGGAATGCATATTATATGGTTCTTTCGGTAAAGTCACGTTGATAGAAAAAATAATAACAATAACATAATTTTAAAAATAATTAAAATATCACGACGTTTTGATCGCAACACAAGCAATCGTCATCAGGAGAAAAAAAGAGGGGGAACGCTGCTGAGGGAGGCTGTTTATAAAGGTTTAGAGATGGGCTGGGCAGCTGTTAATGTAAGAGAGGTCTCCGACACCGGCAGTAGTTCTACACCAATCATAGCATTGCACCTCGCTTCACACATCAACACTGCTGACGGTGGAGGTGGACAAGAAAACACAAATCAAGTCATGACCCAGAGTGGTTGATGACATTCTTCGAATGATTGCTGTGGTTAAAACCGTCGTCTCGGTTGAAATTGTGTCTGGGTCTGTATATATGGATGTCTTCGTGAACGAATCTTTGTTGATAGCCAGTCGGCTTGCAAAGTACCATCGTCTTTGAGAAATCAATTTCATGTGAGCCAGCCGCATTAAAGTAATGATCAGCCACAGCAGAAGTATTGGTCCTGCTATGTTTCAGATCTGCCTTATGTTCACGAACACGTTTCGAGACATGTCGTTTGGTTTCCCCAATGTAACTGCTGCCGCAGATACAGCTTAGTTTGTAGACGCCTGGATATTGCATGTCAGGAATCTTGTCCTTCACAGATGGGTTCAAGTCACGAATTTTATGCACTGTGTTAAATCGGACCTGGATCTTGTGTTTGTTCATGATTTTGGAAATCTTTTTGGTTATCCCTGCGAAGTAAGATAAGGTGATGGTTTTCATTGGATCTTCAGATGGCTCCTTCCTCACGGTTGGGGTGATGGCTTTGTTGATTGCATAGTGTTTGAGTTCACTGGTCAGGTGTTCATGCTCGGAGATACATTGAGCTCTATGGTGTAGCATTTTGATGAGGCAATTCTTCTGGGATGAATGGTGGTGGGAATCAGGTTTTAGGTAGGCGTCAGTATGGGTTACTTTCCTGTTGACAGAATGGCTCCGAGCCATCTGGTCTCTTTTTGATTAGGACATTCAAGAAAGGTAGCATGCCATCCTTTTCTACCTCCATGGTGAATTTGATGGTTGGGTGTATGGAATTGATGTGGTTGAGGAATTGGTTAGAGCCGGTCGGCCATGTGGCTAGATGACAAACGTGTCATCCACGTACCACTTCCACAAGGACGGGCGTAGAGTGGATGCCTGGATGGCGTCCGTCTCAAATATTTCCATGAAAATATTGGCTACAACCAGAGAGAAGGGAGAACCCATTGGGTGCCTTCAGTTTTTTTGTTGTAAAATGATGGTGATAGCATTTGCCATTAAAATATGAAATAATTATTCTTTATTAGATGTTAAATAATGTTGAAGCCAGAGAACATCCCTGTCGCACATATACATACGCGCACACGTACACACACTCTCAGCAGTGATGTTAGGACTCATTACAGCTGGCTCCGCCAAACCAAATGGTTGGGTGGTTCGTATCGCCAGTGCAATTCGGCGTTGTCAAGCTGTTATTAAAAGTGTTTTTTTCTCACGGATTGTGTTATCTCTGTGTTGTCATAAATGGGGCTTTCGTTCACTGAGTGTCAACTTACAATGAGTTGGATCAATGAACGGGCCTCAGGCACACAACCTGTTCGTGAAGCGGGAACTGGCCGTAAAGTGTTATGACGGTGAGTTGCAAATATATATATTTATCGCAAGTTTGTATCTTCACGTTTACAGGGCATGTATACGTGACATATCACTCAGCAAGCAGCCACTCAGCCTGTGCGATGGCGCTAAGTAAAAAAATTGTTAATGAGCCCTGTTGCAAGAGGTAAATTTGCCTCTTGCCTGTGAGCTGCTGGTGTCAAAAATTTTACCGTGTGTAACCCGTTTGTGATGTATAACATTTTCCCACTCAAATTCGCAATGCAAAAAGAATAGCAATGCAAATTGCTACTCTGATTAGCACGGTTGGCTATGCGAAATAAATTCAACATACATACATACAAACGAACTCGAGTCAATGTGAATTATCAAGACAATTTATTTACAGTTGGTAATACATAACATAGGTTTCATGAGTTAGATTGCGTAAATATAAATGTGTCGCGGAACACGCCACCACCCGACACAGTAAGGTTTGTCACGTAAACAGAACATGCCAATTAATTACAAGTACAGCAGACCGGTGTGTTGGAGAGCAAATCCACAACATTTACAATCTGAATATGACGTTTGGCCAGTAATTACAAACAGCTTCATCAGGCGACCGGAGATTTGTGTATAAATCCTCCTGTTTCATTCCTTAAAGAGGGATAGATGTGATGACGTCACTTGTGAGCCCTTCTTGTGCGAAGGGGGAGGGGGTGGATTCATGTATGCATATGAATAACAATGGGGGTATCCATTGCCGGTTGGGTTATTGATATGTTAATCAACGTACATTGTGCATGAACATTATTCTTGTACCTCCTGTCGTTTGAGTGCAATAAAATAACAGCACCTGGTATTGTCTGCATACAGTTGATCCCCATTTATGTATGGTGACCTGTATAGGCATGCATTTAAACAATTATTTGAACATTCAATTCTGAGCAGCACTAAGGCTGTAGCTATCCGAATGGTTAAGATTATTTGTATTTAACACGTAGGCTTTCGCGACCAATATTATTCATAATAAAGGTTTTTTGGTTAGATCACGTTATTTATAAATGTGTCGTAACTCTCCACCAAAATTGATTCACGTTGACAAAAGTCAAATAGTTCACGACAATTTGTCTTTTGTCAACGTGACAATTTTTTACTGTTCAGCTGTGTCGGGTGGTGGAGGGTTACGACACATTTATAAATAACGCGATGAATCCCAAAAATCTTCATTATTAATTATTTGTATTTATCTCCATTTCGATAGATTCTCTAATTAGTCTTGGCCAGTAGTAACTAGTCTTGCACAGAACGTCAATGAGTGTCCTTGTTGGCATGCGTGTTCTAACACTGCTGACAGTTGTATTTGGGAGTATTTCATATTTCTTTGGTGTTAATTTAGTCTCGTGCTGATCATTCTTACTGTCTGCTCAACATAGCATTGGGCACAAGTGCAATTCATCCGTTATAGACCTTCTGTTAAATGCTTCGTTAATAAATCTTCTGACTCAGATGTTTTTTTTCTCCAAAAATCTCACTAGTTTATCCATTACTCCCACAATGTACGGTATTTTAAATATTTTTAATTAATAACACGAGTTAAACTGACCAAGTAATTCAAACTACTAAAATACCGTATATCAACTAGCCAGATTTTTGGAAAAACAAAACATCCGAATCAGAGTTGGCGCAGTACACAAAATACAAAAACGAATATCTGGTACTAAAGATGTTTTACCGAATCTTGATTTGAAGTTTTCGTGACTGCAAGAATCCACATACTCTTTGGTTCTTTCGGTAAAGTCACGTAGTTAGAAATAAAATAAAACAAATCACGACGTTTCGATCACAACACAAGCGAACTTCATCAGGTGGGACAACCACAGCAAGAAAATATTTGCTGAAGTGGGCGAGAGAGCTGCCGTGGCATGAGGTTATATAGGTAAGAAAGGGGGGGGTAGAAAGGGGGGAAAGAGAGATAGAGAGAGGGGGGGAGCGCTGCGTGAGTGCTCGGGGGAGAAAGGATGTGAGGCCAGAGGTGGGGGAGTGGGCAGGGCTGGAAGTGGGAGGCTGGGACAGCTGGGGATGCGGGGAGAAATTATCTCGGAAAAATAGGCAAGTACCCGGCAGATAAACATCCATAAAGAGTTAAGGTTTTACCTGGTTAATAACACCCTTCCAATGAGTGCTCCATTTGTATCCATCTTCTCGGTTGAAGTTATGTTTATATATCTGGATGGCTTCATGAACAAACGTTTTATAGTAGCCAGAAGGTTTGCAGAGTACCTTGGTCTCGGAAAAAAAACATTATCATGCGAGCCCACAGCATTATAACAAAGGTCAGCCATGGCAGAGGTATTGGTTTTCTGCCGTGTTTCAGATCTGCCTTGTGTTCGCGAACACGGTCCGAGAGATGTCGTTTCGTTTCCCCAATGTAACTGCTACCGCAAGTTTGTAAACTCCAGGATATTGCATGTCAGGAATCACATCCTTCACAGATGCGATTAGATAACGGATTTTGTGTACTGTATTGAATCGGACCTGGATTTTGTGTTTGTTTAAGATTTTCGAAATATTTTTGGTAACACCTGCTATGTATGGTAACGCGATAGTTTTGATCGGCTTCTCAGGGGGTTGTTTCTCCATGGTTGGAAAAACAGCTTTGGGAATAATGCGGTCCGAGTACCCATTCATCTTGAGGGCCTGGTGTATGTTTGTCTAAATAATCAAGTTCAAGACGGGGTAGTCTTATCCTCTCTGAGATTAGAGAAAGGCTAGCTCTGAATAAGATTAGTTTGGCGTTAGAAGTGACAGAAGCAGATGTTAGTGTAAGAGTATGGATGCCTGCAGTCACGAAAGCTTCAAATTAAGATTGAACCACCTCTACGGGTAGGGTTTTCACACATCTGTTAGAGCTTTTAACAGACTACGAGACAAGGTGGCTCACATGATCGAGTCTTTCACCTTTCTGAAGAGATGCTGCGACAACAAGGTAATACCGACCACATTTACACTGTGGTCGGTATTACCTTGTCACTACTCCTAACGCCAAACGGATCTAATTCAGAGCGAGCCTTTCTCTAATCTCAGAGAGGATAAGATTATTCCGTCTTGAACTTGATAATTTAGACAAATGTCTCCTACAATCACACTTAACATTAACAGATAAAATGTCCGCATTTGATTGGAACCTTGTAGATAACATGACTACTTATTCTGCCGCAACAATGTCCTCCAAATGTAAGGTTAACCTTATTGCTAAATTCAATAACTTGTCAAAAAATAAAAATCAGATCCACACATTAAAAAGCTAGATGTTAACAAGACTTATCAATCAGAGTAGCAGCACAATCTCCGATAGCCTAAAATCGGTACTAGCTAGAGGGATGAATTTTGCTGTCACCCCCAAACACATCCCAGTCGATTATATAATTGCCCAGGTAGATGTAGCCCTCAAATGCTTGGGGCACATCCCGACAGACGTGGCAACATCTGAAATTGCCACCATCCTTAAAAATGCTAAGAAACCCATTAGTAACATCACCAAAGACGAGCGCTCTGAACTCGCTAAATTGAAAAAGAGAGATGACATAGTCATCCTCTCAGCCGACAAGGACAATGCTCCTGTCATCATGGATAAAACCACATACAACAACAAAATCCAGGACCTTCCTAATGATGGAAGTTACACTAAAATCAACAAAGATCCTACCAACCGCCTGGGTACAAAAACCAACAATATCATTACCAGTTCAACTCCTCTAATAGAGCCATTCAAACGGCTCTCCCTAAAACCTTCTGCTACTAGACCACCCAGATTCTATGGTCTTTCAAAATTCCATAAAGAAGGTACTCCACTTCGGCCCATCGTTTCCACTATCAACTCACCTACATACAAACTGGCCCGTTGTCTGTCTGATACCTTGCTTCCATTCACGGGCAAGACCACCTCAGCAGTACATAACTCAGCTCAATTGGGCTCTCTAATCAAGAGCATTTCACTGTCCCCAGATGATTTGCTCGTCAGCTTTGATGTAGTTTCTCTGTTCACCAAGGTTCCTGCACCTGACACCTTAGCAATAATTGAAGACTTAGTCCAACATGGACTGAATCCTGATGTACATACTCTGGTTAGGCACTGCCTTACCAACACTTACTTCACCTGGAATGGTACTTTCTACAAACAAAATGAAGGTTCCCCCCCTTATCACCAGTGATTGCGAATGTTTTCATGGAGAAATTTGAAACAGATGCCATCCAGATATCCACCCTACGTCCTTCATTGTGGAAGAGAAATATAGACGACACTTTCGGTGTTTGGCCTGCCAGTATTGAACCAATTTCTCAACCACATCAATTCCATACACCCATCCATCAAATTCACCATGGAAGCAGAGAAGGATGGTAAGCTACCATTCCTGGATGTTTTATTTGAGAAGAGACTTGATGGCTCGTTGGGACACTGTCTACAGGAAAGCCACCCACACAGATTCCTACCTGAAACCGGATTCCCACCCCCATCCGGCACAGAAAAATTCTCATCAAAGCACTACACAATAGGGCCAACTGCATTTACGACCGACACCACCTAGCCAGTGAACTGGAACACGTACACCAGCCCTCAAGATTAATGAGACCGTATTCTCAGGTTTTTTCGGTAAAGTCACGTAGGTAAAAACATTAAAATTAATGAAAGTAAAATAAAACAAAACAAAAATAAAATTCACAATTTTATTTTACTTTCATTAATTTTAATGTTTTTACCTACGTGACTTTACCGAAAAAACCTGAGAATATGAATCATTGCAGTCACGAAAGCTTCAAATCTAGAATTAATGAGACCGCATTATTCGCCAAGCTGTTTCTCCAACCATGGAGAAACAACCCCCTGAGAAGCCGATCAAAACCATCACGTTACCATACATAGCAGGTGTTACCAAACAGATTTCCAAAATGTTAAACAAACACAAGATCCAGGTCCGATTCAATACAGTAGACAAAATCAGTGATCTAATCCCATCTGTGAAGGATGTCATTCCTGACATGCAATATCCTGGGGTTTACAAATCGAGTTGTACCTGTGGTAGCAATTACATTGGGGAAACGAAACGACATGTCTCGGACTGTGTTCGCGAACACAAGGCAGATATATAAACATAACTTCAACCGAGAAGATGGATACAAATGGAGCACTCATTGGAAGGATGTTATTAACCAGGTAAAACCTTAACTGTTTATGGTTTCATCATATCTGCCGGGTACTAGCCTATTTTCCGAGTTAATTTCTACCCGCATCCCCAGCTTTCCACTTCCAGCCCCGCCCACTTCCCCCCCCCCCCACCTCCTGTCCTCTCTCCCCCGAACGCTCACGCAGCGCCCCCCCCCCCTACCCCATACCCCCCCCCCCCCTCTCTCTCCCCCTTTGCTGATCCCCCTTTTCTTACCTACATAACCTCTTGGCACGGCAGCTCTCTCGCCCACTTCAGCAAATGTTTTCTTGCTGTGGTTGTCCCACCTGATGATGGACACTTGTGTTGCGCCCGAAACTTCGTGATTTGTTTAATTTTATTTCTAACTACGTGACTTTACCGAAAGAACCAAAGAGTATATGGATTCCTGCAGTCCCGAAAGCTTCAAATCAAGATTAGGTAATACATCTTTAGTACCAGATATTAGATTTTGTATTTTTTGTACTGTACCAACTCTGATTCGGATGTTTTGTTTTTCCAAAAATCTGGCTAGTTGTTGTTCGATATTTTAGTAGTTTGAATTACTTCGTCAGTTTCAACTCGTGTTAATAATTAAAACTATTCAAAATACGTACATTGTGGGAGTAATGGATAAACTAGTGATATTTTTGGAAAAACAAAACATCCGAGTCAGATTTGGCATGGTACAAAACATACATAAATTAATATCTAGTACTGAAGATTTATTAACAAAGCATTCAACAGAAGGTGTGCAACGGATTAATTGCACTTGTGCAAATGCTATATTGGGCAGATATGACGAATGATCAGCACGACCAAAAGAACACCAAATCAATATCAAATACTCCCAAATACAACTGTCAGCAGTGGCAGAATACGCATGAGGAGCGATCTCCCAGAGTTTCCCAGCGGAAGAACCGTGTTCACCGGAGGTGCCGAACCAGCAGCACACTCAATCTCCCATCTCGCAGGCGGCGGGGTCGGGGTGGGGCGGACGCTCGTGCCTGCTTACCACAGTTGGCTGGCGCAAGGCGCAACGTTGATAAATCTGCGGAAGAAAACGAGCGTCAAGCCGCACAGTCCGTTGGTGCCCCCCCCTCCCATCTTTCCCACCTGGCACACGCAAGCTGAGTCAGCGCAGCAGGAGGGGTATGGCGCGGGGGTGAGGCCGAAAGAGGTCCCGTGTCCGTGCCTGGACGGGATGTGGCGCCGGGTGTGAACGGCGATGCTCTCGTGACCGTGCGTTCGTTTGTGTGTAGGCACGCGTGCGTCTCACCTGTGGCCGTCCTTCTGCTGCACGAACCCCGGTGGCTGTTGGTTTTCATACAATGGGGAAGCATCTCCCTCCCGGGGCTGGGAGACCTGTGAAGGAGACCGCCATGGACATTAGCTCGTCGAGAACGCCCGAGGCAAACGAGCGATTCGCTCGCACATCCGAAACCCATGCTCTGGGCTCCACAGCGAACACCTTAACATGGCTATCATTGCATGTGTGTGTACGCATATGTTGGTACTTGTACGTGTGTGTATGTACGTGCGGAGCAGTAGTGTAGTGGATAGCGCGCTGCCCTACTAACCCGGTGGCCCGACTTCTATGGCCGCTTATGGACAATACCAGTGACGATTACCTGAATGGGTCCTGGGGCTTCCCGAAGTCGACTGAGCCTCAAATGAGTACTTTGTGAAGTGTGTCAACATTGTCATTGGGAAGACAAAGGCGGCCGGGCGTAGTGTTGGCCACCTACCCCCTTGTGTGCCACAATGACGACCTTCATAGATGCTTGCTAACAGCACTTGCTCCAAAAGTCTTTTAGGCTCTGTAGGGGATCTTTGTCTTTTTTACAGTTCTGTATGTGTTTGCATATGCAAGTAACTCCCTACCGATTCATGGCCAAACTTCCAATCAGCTAGCCGTGGCTTGCTGGAAGTGCCCCGGTCAAGGTACAGCATACCACTTGCATCCACAACCGTGGTGTCCGGGTTCACGAGTTCCTGCAGTAGGGAGAATAGGAAATCAGCACGCGGTGAACATATGGACACGGGCCACTTGCCCAAGTGCCATTCGTCACGACGTCCCGGTCATAGTTTGCCTCTCGAGAAGAAACATTAACTCACACTCATCAACGATACTGTGGCCTTGAAATAAAAAAAACATAAACATGCATATGTGTAATTGGCGAGATACAGAGTTATATTCACCATTTCGAGAGGTGGAGGGGCACAAGGGTCGTCCTTGAGGAGGCCATCATCATCTGTATCGATGGGCGTGGAGTCTGTTAACATCTCGGACTCAGACTGTGGCAGGTAGCCACTGCTGCCCCCGCTGCTGGCGCCACTGCTGCTGCCGCTGCTGCTGTTGCTTTTGCAGAAGCTGCTACCACAGCCGACGTACATGTCGATGCTGATGCTGGCGTGGCTCGTGTGCACACTGTTGCTGCTTCCCTCGAGGAGCAGCGCGTCCGCAGTGTGGACGGGGTGGAAGCTCATCGCCTCATCCACGAGCTCGATCAGCGCATCCCGGTCAATCTCTCGCCGGGCGGTTGTTCCTGCGACAAAAGGACCACCCCCCTCGTGACTCACGCGCACTCGCAGCGCCCGAGAAGGTGGCATCGCAGAACGACTTTCAAAACCGTTTGGACGAGAGCCTCTGTCCGCATTAAAGGCACTGCTTCAACATGTCTTACCTTTATCCCGACCCTGATGCCTGTTGTATATTGGGAATTTGCATGTCTCTCTCCCTGTGGTCACGTATATTTTTCTCACGGTCCTCCGGTTTTTCCCTCCACATTTAGAATCAACATCACGTGTTTAGCAACACCTTAGACTGGGCGAGTCTCTCATCGCGAGCTGAGCTCAATCTCCTCACCTGGTCTCCTACCCTTGCCAGACAAGTCCATCGTGCGCCTCCATCTGCCGAGCGCCTTCTTGACATCTCCTTCCATGCTCTCCTTCTCCTCCTCCTTCCGCTCCTTGGCGGCATCGACCGCGGCGGCGTCCCGCCACAGCTCCTCCAGGACCTGGCGCGCCCTCATCTGGGTCTTGGCGAGCTTTCTCTGCGCCTTGAGGAGGGCTTTATCCGCCACTGACCGACGTGACCCCTTCCCACAAAAAAGGCCCCAGCAGAACAGGCTGCTCTCCTCCTTCTCCGGCAGGTCGTTGTCGGGCGACAGGTTGTAACGCGTCGCGGTCGGAATGTGGTCAATGACCACTTGTCTGCAAAGGCAGACGGAGTGTAATTTGGGGTCACAGATGCTTTGCAGCCGTCGCGCCAACAGTCACGGGCTTCTGTCAACTTGCATTCACACTCGAGTCGAGTGAAATTAGAATCTTTATTTATATTGGAGGAATACGATGAACTATGAAGCTATTTTGGGGCCGTCCATAAATGACGTCTCGCACCTAGGGGGAGGGAGGGGGGTCAGACATTTGTGACGATGTGTGACGAGGGGGGGAGGGGGTTTTGATAAATGTGACGTCACATCAAAATGCGCAACTTTAAATAAACTTAATTAAATAGAATTGTTATAACAACACTAATTTTGATTAATTTTCATTAATAACTAATCGATTATTTATATTTACTAAGGTCACCTTTTTATTTATTCCATGAAGGAGCATTTTGCTTCTCCATGGGAAAATGGAGAAACATAAATTAATAAAAAATTTGAATTATTGTTAATAAACATTTTGATTCTAATGATTCTACCAGGACTTTTCATTCTGTGGAATGAATATGTGATTGTTATAATTGTACTCTCCATTTTGCTTCTTTCTACTACAAAATTTCAACTATTTTTCATAGTTATAATTACCTAAAAAAATGTATAATCATAAGAAAATTTCAATATAATATTCTGAACATCTGCAGTTTTATTTAGGCGTTGAATATTTGTAAATGCTAAATTTCAGCTTTCTAATGCCTCCTTTTAAATAAATGTTTCTCCTATAAGTGCAGCACCACGTAAAATACGCACTACAATGACAATAGTTTAAAGTGATTTGAAGCATGTTTTAGTTTCAAAATGTAAATATGGTTGGGGGGGGGGGGGGCAGAGCCTAGTGACGTCATATTTGAAGGGGGTCTGACTTTTTGTGACGCCGTGTGACGAGGGGGGGGGGGGAGCAAAAATCGGCCAAAATCGCGTGACGTCATTTATGGACGGCCCCTATTCATAGATGTCTAGTTGGGGGTTGCTCAAAAAGTTACAACAATACAAAAACACGATAGGAGTGCAAAGTACAGGAAAGGTAAGCAAATCACTTCAAAAATATATACAAATGAAACTCAACTAGGTTCATCCTACCAGGTAAAGCCCACAGAGCTATTAGCTTTTTTCAGAAGCCAGATGGCCACAAATGGTAGAGGGGGCCGTCGGGATAAGAGGGGATGTCGGCAGGAGGAGTGGATGAGAGAGAGCAGCTGATGAGGAGGAGAGAGCAGTGCATGAGGAGGATGAGAGAGAGTTGCGTGTGAAGGAGGGATTGGAGGACTGGAACGCTTTGCCTGTCTCCGTGTGTTGGTGCGGAGTGTTCGCTCCAAAGAGAAAAGCAACTTATAGTCTGCCTCCTGTGTCTCTGTTGTGTCCACGTGTCTCCCTCACGGTCTGTATCAATGTCCCTCTGAAAGCAACGAGCGATCTGACGAAGGCCTCGGCCACAACACAGGCGGCGTGTGCCGTGTCCAGGGCCGTCGTCTCCCTCGCCCGCTGCACACGAGTCACAGGCGTCTTTGTCTCTCTCCCCAGTGCCGTCTCACACTCACCTCGGAGATGTTCTCATCCTTCGACCGTCTGCGGCAGCAAGTCGGCGAGAAGGGTCTTCAGTGAAGCTGGGAGAGCGAGGCGAGTGAGAGGCGAGTCTCGGCGTCGTGAGTCTCGGAGTGAACCGACTGGAGCGGGAGCCTCCACTGCAATGTCGCAGAACGGGCGGCAGTTGGGCGTGACGTCACGCGACGGTGGGCGGGGCCTGTGTCTGTGGGGGGGAGGGGCGCGTGGGATTGGGGGGAGGGTTGTGAGGGGGAGGGGCTTGCGGGGGATGGGGGGGCGTGCGGGGCGGGGCTCTCCAACGGGCGATGCACCAAGCGTCCCCAACAGCGTGTTTGTGTTGTTGTTACATGACAACAACAACACGTGTTCGTGTTGTTGTTACATAACATAACAACAACACTTGTTTGTGTTATATTCTTGGTTCTTTCGGTAAATCACGTACGAGGGAAATAATAAAGTAATAAAAATATCAAACAACAACATTCTCACGACGTTTCGACTGAAACACAAGCAATCATCATCAGGTGTGAAATTCACAGCAAGAAATTTTGAAAAAAGTGGCGTTTTTTCTTAACTTTAACAACCCAGGACAGCGATTGCTCAGCCAGAAACCATCTTCTCGGTTGAAATTGTCTTTGTGTTTGTATATGTGGATAGCCTCATGAAAGAATCTCTTCTGGCTTAGCAATCATTGGATGTGATTAACCATTTCGGGTCTTAATTGATTGTGTTCACGCTAACGGTGACTTTCAGACCGCATTCCATTCTCCTTCTCTCTCCCCTCCTCCGTTCCGAGCATAGATGGACTCGTCCGTCTGAACGACCGCTAGTTGCTGTCCGTGGTGCTGACGTTAAGAAAAAAACGCCACTTTTTCAAATCTTCTTGCTGTGGTTTTCACACCTGGCGATGATTGCCTGTGTTGCAATAGAAACGTCGTGAGAATTTTATAGTTTATTTTTTATTATTTTATTATTTCCTTTCTACGTGACTTTACCGAAAGAGCCAAGAATATGAATCCCTGCAGTCAGTAAAGCTTTAAATCGAAATTTAATTGCACCATTACTATACATTCCCTAACATCAGAACCATAATCTTCATTTAGGATGGAGGGATCCGATGAGCTATGAATCTCTTCTTTACAGATGTCCAGTTCGGGCTGGTTACATGTAATTGCGGTATTGCTATCAATATCAGCAGGAATCCGCGAAACTTCGGCGAGGATTTGGGCAGTCCTCGATTTACGAAGGGAATCTGTTCTAACGACATACAAGAGAAAAACAAAGATCCCCCGTGTAGCCTTGGTAGACTGTCGGGGCAAGTGCTGTTAGTGAGCACCTATGAAGGCCGGCACGGCACACGAGGGGGTGGGTACCATGCCCGGCCACCTTTGTCTCCCCAGTAGCGATGTTTACACACCACACCAGGTACTCATTTCAGGCTGAGTCGACCTAGGGGAGGCCCAGGACGCATTAAGATAATCCTCACTGGTGTTGGCCTTGAGCGAGAATCAAACTCGGGTCGCTGGGTTCGTCGAGCAGAGCGCTAACGTCTTCATTACAACAAAGCGCTCAAAACTACACTACTGCTCCCGACCCAACTTTCACGTACACACAAAAAAAGACAAAGATCCCCCTATAGCCTTAACAGACTGGTGGGGCAAGTGCTGTTAGCGAACAGCACATCTGAAGGACCGAATGGCACACGAGGTGGGTGGCCAGCACCACGCCCGGCGACCTTTTTCTCCACAGTGGCGTTGTTTACACACCGCACCAGGTAGGCATTTCAGACTAAGTAGACATAGGTGCTCGGGGATAATCGTCACAGCTGTTAAGGCACATTCACATGCACACAGACTAAGATCCCTCACATAGCTTTAACAGACTGTTGGGGCGAGTGCAGTTAGCGAGCAAATATGAAGGCCGACACGGCACACAAGAGGGTGGGTGGCCAGCACCACAGCGGACCGCCTTTGTCTCCCAAATGGCGATGTTTACTGGTACTCATTTTAGGCCGAGTCTTCAGTGCAGGTGTTCCTAAGGCGGGTGCTCATACGTCGGGTGTTCGTAAGTCGAGGGTTTCCTGTAATTTTCATTTTACGGTCCAGCTGATTTTAACTAGAAACTGATAACCTATGGCAGATAGCCTCTAAACAAGCTTAAATAAAAATCTGTGGTTCATGTGGTGGATGGAGCTGAACAGGGCCAACTGTTGGAGGGGCGAGGCCAAGGCAAGTAGTGAGGCCAGCCTCTGGAGAGGCAAAAAGGGAGACATGTGTGAGTTATGGCACAGATTATGAATCGGTTTACATAAGCCGGTGTGTTTTCGCAGCATTAATTTGAGTAGTTCTCAAAGAATTGAATCGGAAGATAACTTATTTTGACCGTATTAATCCAGCTGGCTATGGTATTAAATGTGAACTTTGTACGACGTATGAATTTTATCTCAGAATAAAAAAAAATATATAATCCAGTGCGTGACACAGGTCGGGTGTTTGATGGCAATCTGAAACACCCACCATAATCACCCATGGGGGTCTTTGGAATTGCACATTGCCTATGTTATGACTCTTGACCTCGATTACAAATAAACAAGTCACGTGCTGCAGTGCAATGACAACTCAGTGAAAATTCGTAAATAACAAACTGTGGTCTTAAAAGTATTTATTTTTTAATACGCGACATCTGGTCAATTGCTCTTCTTCATAGCACGTAAAGCCAACACGTGCGTCAACAACACTGCCGGAGCAGCCCCTGCTGGACTAAACGCGCTATTGTGCCACGGAGACAATACGCATTAGACGGCCAAAAGCGAGTGGTGTCAAGTATGATCGTGATTATTATGAGGCTTTTCGATTTAAAGCTTTCGTGACTGCAGGGATTCATCTTCTTGGTTCTTTCGGTGAAGTCACGTAGAATGGAAATGATGAAATAATACAAATAAAACATAATCAAATAATTCTCACTACGTTTCGGCCACAACGCAAGCAGCCGTCCTCAGGTGAAGAACAGGTCTGTCGAGAAGACAGCGTCTGAATGAAACACCCCAGGCTTGGAGCGTATATTTAAGCTGGTGTTGGAGGGGGAAGAGCGCCTTGACAAAATAATTTGCATATAAAGAGGAATTTAGCATATTTATGGGAAATACAGATATGGGATTAGTACTACTTGTGAAATGCGTAGGAGGTGGGCGGGGGGTTTCAAAGTCATATTATGCCCGTGCATTATGCAGGATTAGCAGCATCAAAGGGAGGGGATAGGGGTAGCATTAATAAAGGGAAGGAATGTTAATAGTATGTAGCTGCAGTAACTAAACCACCACGTAAAAAACTAAAGTATAAAGTACATAGTATCATCAGTATACTAAATATACTCTCCAATAAGCTGAGCTACTAACAGTAAGTAATACATTACAATTCTATGTCGCAAAAAATATAATATGATTCCAGCTAAACTTTTTTCTCTTACATCACACGGATCTACCCCGTACTATATACTGCCATAGACAAACCCAACATTAAATTATATACTGTATTACTATACACCACCCTATAACTTCGACTATACATTGTAATATTACACTATGTATTATTCTACACACCCTACTGTATATCACACTGCTGTATATTCACTATACAATTACGATACTATATGCCAGTTTTTACAGTAGGAGGATGGCTATGTATAATCCCAATTGAGTAATGTGTACTTTATATCAGAATATATCACACTACAGTATACCATTTTGCGTGAAAACTCATTATCTTGAAGTTAGCGGGGGTGGGGCGTCTTTGCTTATTAGCATCTTTAGTATCTTGCGATTCACCAACGTTGGTTGGGGCAAGCCTGACTACTGATGAGACGCTGAATGTCGAAGCGAGCCCATAGCTTGCTTTGTATTGAACTAATACTGCTGACTTTATGCACTCCAAGAAGACCGTGGGGCTGATGGGATAAAAAAAAAACATTGATTTTGTTGTTTTATGCGATTAGACAGATACAGGATTGTGAATGTTATGGACGAATAGGTGAGAATGGAGTGAGTGTGTGCGAGTGAATGGCAAATGCCTGGAGTGTTTGGTTCGGATCAGGTGAGTGGTGTGTGGTGGTTGATGAGCATATCATGTGTGTGCCAGGTGAATGATATCTGGTGAGTGGTGAGGGCGATAGGTCAGTTGTCATGCATGTGAGGTCACGCCACCTTATCCGTCCCCGCGTGTGTCAATAATAATAATAATGTCAACTTTCACTTTCAACACGCCGCTACCGCACATCACTCGCTCGCTCTCGCAGAGAGGACAACGACTCTGAGGCGCGAGGAGGAACCACGGATGAGCGGGAAGGCAGCAGCCAGGCGACTAGTCGGCGCCAACGATTGCCCAAGCTCTGCGGTCCTCTACAATTTGAGGTGGTGTGGGCCAATCAATGTGGGAGGAAACCGGAGCACCTGAAGAATAACTAAACAAAAAAATGTTTACCAGGTAAAGTTCACTCAGCTTTGCAGCTCTTTTTTCAGAAACGACCTGGCCCCAAATGATAGCTCAACGAAGTGGCGTATCTTGTGGAAATTTATAGCAGTCAAATACTCAAAACGCTCGTTTATTCTCTATCTGAGGAGGTTAAAACCGGAGGACTCGGAAAAAATCAACGCGACCACGGGGAGACAGAGACATGCAAACTCCAAATATACAGCAGGCGTCTGGGTCGGGATCGAATCCACGACCTCCTGTATACCAGGCGTTGAAGGTAACATCTCACCACCGTGGTGCCCATGCGTGCGAAGGGGGCCAACACTCAATCCCATGCAGTCCACATTCTTTCTGTACCGCCTTCTGCTGGCATAGCCAGGGTATGGCACCTCCTCGACGCCCATGGCAAGGGAGTTTCACAACATCGAAGTGCTGTGATCCATTCGCTGCTGCCTCCACAGTGCTGCAGCCACGTGCAGCAGCGTCGCCGCCACCGCCCAGCTTTTGTTGTGTGCGTGTCTACACAGGAGACGGTAAAAAAACGAGGAATAAGCAAACAATAAATGCAATTGTAAATTCTGAATTGTGACGAATTGAATTATTGGTGGGCTACATAACTGCGTGCCTAGGAACCATCCGCCAGCAGCAGGTCTACCGATGTTTTCAATACTCTTAGTTATTTCGGTAAAGTCACGTAGGTAAAATTTTTTTAAAAATTAATAATTATTTTTAGGTAAAAAAACATGAAATTTAAATTAATAATTCATTTTAATTTCATTTTTTACCTACGTGACTTTACCGAAAGAACTAAGAGTATGAATTCTTGCAGTCACGAAAGCTTCAAATCTAGATGTTTTCAATCTCAGTTTATACTAATGTTTTACATTTCCATGCATTTGTTTCCTTCTTCAGCACGCAGATGCTGATACATTAATCGAGAGATCATATGTCATTGTCTTCCTCGTCCAAGTATTAGCTACACTCATTTGATATATCGGTGTGTCTGATCCATACGTCACAGCAGGTGATAGATGCACCGTGTGTAAACGTGATTCCCTGAGCACATAGCTACGTCGATATTCAGAATTACTTCCATCTAACGTCGTCCCCCTCTCTTTTGTCCTGGCTATGATTCCGGTCTGCCTTCAATAACTCCCCTAGGTACTGTTTACATGTGAGCATGTACATTCCAGTTCCTCCAACATTGATTTCATAGGGAGCTACAATGATTTTACAATATTTTTCCACGGAAACTTTCACCACTCTACATGGTGAATAGGCCTGATTAGTTACGTACAGTATTGGCATGAGGTGGATGTGACTGTGATTCTCGTATTGTAAAATGTTTTAGCACTAAAGTCAGGACTGGAATTAGGAATGGACGATCGGGGCGGCTACGCACGGGCGAAAATCTGTAATGGAAAATAATGAGGGCATCGACATGGGCAAATAGGGGGGGAGAGAAAGACACGGAGAGAAACAAACACAGCGAAAGATAGACACAGAAATAGTCAGTGAGAGACATAGGAGTACAGTGAGAAACAAACACACAACAACAAATGCCATACGCAACTAAGTGGCGGTTACGTCACCACGACGCTTGTATCAGGCTATGTGCACCTTGAGGCCACGTGAAGTGTCGAACGCCCGCTGGCATGAGGTCACGGGGCAGACCCAGATGCCACGGGTCGACTGACTGAGACGACTGGCTGATGCACCACCTGTGCCCCCTACTGTGCCAACTTGCTGTGCTTTAGACACCCGGCACTCCGCGCATTGTTGTGAGCGTCGCTCCTCCGCCCTCCTTTGTTGTTGGAGGGCGACTGCATCCAACTGCACAGTAGCGTCCTTCACGAGTCTGTGAGTGTCGCTAGCCCCCGAGATCCCTCCCTCGGTACCCCTAACGGCCGGGTTAACCTCATTACTCGCCCCCTCGCTGCTAGGCGAACCGCTGCTGCGTTCTTCACCCATGGGGTGAGAGCCGTCGCTCCAGGATTCCCCTCCCCCGCGGGTCCGCGTAGTAGGCATGTTTAATTACGTACGCGCACACCCACACACAGCTCTGCGCGGCACTCACTCAACCCTGACCACTCACGCTAGGATCGCGCACCTGTATTATACACGTCGTGAACGTGCGCGCACACACGCATACAGCTCCACACGCGATACCCACTCTTGCGCCACTCTGCGCCGCGCTCGCCGCTCACGTTATGATCGCGCACCTGGGGTACGCTGATTACGCACGCCGCGAGCTTACGCATACACAGTACCACACGCGTTCACACTTATAACACGAGATCACACGAGGCCACGATCAGCTATTAATGATTTATTGTCTGCTACGTGGGACTGGTTGTTGAGTCAGTATGAATCGACGAGGCTGCCTACTCTACTAGCCCGGAACCTATTCCCTATTTATCGTTCACGAAACACTTTTACCTCCTTACTCACGGTTTGAGGCACTCGACGTTCCGTGGGTTTTCCTCGCTGCTCGCCTCGACACGTCGCACGGACGTCCGGAGGGCAGAGCTGGGGCAGTCCTGGACGTTGGCTTCTCGGAGCAAGAGCGCGATTTCCCCTTCGCGCTCCCCATTTATCCTCCCTACCTCAAAGGGAATGCGACTCTGGACAATAGGCTCGCGACCCTCTCGCATGCGCACCGCCGTTCCGGGCGCTTTTGATATGCTACTTAATGCTCAACCTGCGCGGCGCAAATTCTAATTAATCCCTTACCCTTCCTAACAATGGGGCCTGCGCGCTCAAGCATAATGATCCCAACCCTCCATGACTATGCGCAAGAGCCCCTGCGGTCCCGCTATTCATGCTGTCCCCTCCCTCCGCCTGTCTCGTCGACCCGTGGGGGTGTGTGTGGGGGGAAAATGCGCCTCAGCCGCGGTGGCCGAATGCCCCATGCCGCGACCACACCATATTAAGGCTGGTCGCAGCGCCGCGGCGCAACGTAGCATGGGGGAGGTCGTCCAATTCCCTGATCGCCGGAAACCGTGAGAGTTAACCCCGATAAGGGTTTCTCGGATAAAAACCGGTCGATCAGGTAACCTTCCCTTCCAGCTCTATGGGGGGGGGGGGAAATGCGTGCGGGTGTGTGCTTATGTGGGGGGGGGGGGGGGGGTGATGGGGGGCAGTGCGGTGGGGGAAGCCGGGCGGCTCCCTGGCTCGGCGGAGCGGCCCCGTCGCTGTGGCACCACATAGCCCCCCGGGGTGCCAGTTCCCGTCCCGGGTTGACTGGAGCACCTCGCCTGGGTTGCCCCCACGAGGTATCGCAGCGGGGTCCGCGGGATTCGCCCGGCCCTTGTGGCTGGCCTCGGGGGTGGCGGCTCCGTCTCCTGGGGCTCCGGCGGTGGTCTCCTCCTCCATTCCAACGGCTCCCCTCGGCCTCTGGCACCTGCGGGCTGGGGAACAAACTCAGAGGCGGTGGGGTTTAAGGGTCGCCGTCCTCGTCGCCCCCGGCCCCGCCCGGGGCCCCTCGGAGCCCGGGGCTCCGTGGGGCCCATATACTGCGCGAGGCCCCCGGGCACGGGGGGTGGGGGGACCCCGGGGTTTCGGGGTACTTGGACGGCGGGGCTCCCCCCCTCGGGGGCTGCTCGCCACGGCTTCAGTCGGCGGATGTTGACCACCATCTCCCGGCCCCTCTCTCCTCCCTGAATCAGCACCGTCCATGGTGAGATCTGCCGTCTCACAATCCAGGGTCCTCGCCAGTAGGTGGACAGCTTCCCCACCTGTCCGGCACCGACGCGGGGAGTGTACAGCCACACCTCGGAGCCCGCAGTGTAGAAGGGGGGCTCCATACGGGGTCGGGCGCCCTGCTCTTGCCGCTGGTGCGCGGCCTCTCCGTGCGGGTAGGCTCGGCCCCTGGCCCCTCGGAGGGTCTCCAGCAAGTGCTCCACGGGGTGGCTCCCTTCCTCCCGTTGCGGCTGGGGGACACCGAACAGCAGATCTGCGGGCAGGCGAGACTCGCGACCAAACATCATTAGGAACGGGGTCTGTCCTGTAGATGTGTGAACGGCGGTGGTGTAGGCGAACAGGGCGTAGGGGAGGTGTTCGTCCCAGTCCTGTTGATTCGCGGCCGCCATGCGTTTAAGCTTCCCGGCCAGAGTCTGGTTCATCCTCTCTACCATCCCGTTCGCCTGGGGGTGATACGCCGTGGTTCGGTCCTTCTGGATCCCGAACTCTCGGCACAGCGCCTGGAATAGTTCGGCCTCGAATTCACTACCCTGGTCGGTAATGACTCGTTCGGGGATCCCGCACTTAAGTACGTAGTTTTCCACGAAGGCCCGGGCCACTACGAGGGCTGTTTTATCCGGGATAGCCACCGCCACGGGGTAGCGGGTGAAGTACTCCACCGCTACGAGAATATATCGGTTGCCTCGATGGGATCGCGGGAATGGCCCCTGTAGGTCAATCCCGACCAGCTGATTCGTGCGGCTGACGCGGAACGGCCTTAGGGGTACCTGGTATCGTGCCGGTTTCGGCCCGCACTGCTGACAGGCGCGGCAGCCCTGTACCCAGGCCGCCACGTCTTGTGCCAATTTGGGCCAGAGATACTGGCGACGCAGGGTCTCTCGAGTGCGTCGTTCCCCATCGTGGCCCCCGAGTGGGTGGTCATGCACCAGCCGAAGCAGCTGGGGTCGCACCTGGGCAGGAACACAGATGCACCCCGGCTGGCCGGCCTCGGTTAACTCCCGTACCACTCCGTTCTGCACACACAACCGGGCATACAAACCGCTCCAGGGTCCTGGTAGGGCGCTCTTTTCCTCCCGCAGTGCCGCCTCCACTGCCGCCAGATCGGGATCTCGCTGCTGGGTCTGTCTCAGCTGCTCGTCGTTCAGGCCCGGGAAGGCGCAGCCGACGTCCTCCTGGATCCGTCCGATCGGGTCCCGAGCCGCGGGTCCCGCGCTTGCCGTGCGGTCGACGGGATCCTCGGTGCCACCTGTGAGGGCCTCTGTGGCGCACACTGCACTCTCTCTCGCTGGGGGGGGGTCAGTGGCCGCGGCCGCTCGGGGGTCCGTTGCCTGCCGGCAGCGTCCCCCCGTGAAGCACGGGCAGGCCTCCTCCGCCCTTGTCTCGGCGTCCACCGTGGGTCGCCTCGACAAGGCGTCCGCGTTTGCATGCGTCCGGCCAGCCCGATACTCGATTTGCAGGTTGTACTCCTGCAACTGCGCCAACCACCGGGCCATCTGCCCCCGCGGCTCCTTGAATGTAAGAAGGAACTGCAGAGCATAATGGTCAGTGCGTACGCGACATTTCCTGCCGTACAAATACGGCCGGAACTGCTTACATGCGAAAATCACGGCGTACAACTCTTGGCGGGTCACGCAATAGTTCAGCTCGGCCCCACTCAAGGTCCGGCTGGCGTACGCGATGACTCGTTCCGTCCCATCCTGTACCTGTGACAACACCGCGCCCAGCCCGCTGCTGCAGGCGTCGGTGTCCAAAATAAAATCGGTGGTAAAATCGGGGAAAGCGAGGGTGGGGGCGTGGGTGAGGTGGTCTTTGAGAGTGGTGAAGGCCGTCTGGCAGGCCCCCGTCCACTGGTAGGGGTGCTTAGGGGAGGTGAGTTGGGTGAGGGGGCGTGCAATCTCGCTGAATCCCTTTACAAATCGGCGATAATAGGTGGCGAGCCCCAAAAATGATCTGATCTCCGTCAGATTCCTTGGCCGTGGCCACTCCACTACGGCGCGTACCTTCTCCGGATCGGTGTGCACACCTGTCTCGCTGACGCGATGCCAGAGGTACCCCACCTCGCGTTGTGCGATGTAACACTTACGTGGCTTGAGCTTGAGATGAGCCGCTCGCAGTCGCTGGAACACCTCTCGAAGCCTGGACCAATGCTCAGACAAAGATCTACTGAACACTATCACATCGTCCAAGTAAATCAGGCACTGTTCCCATTGCAAGCCCCGCATCACCAACTCCATCAGCCGCTGGAACGTCGCGGGCGCATTGGTGAGTCCGAACGGGAGTACTCGAAACTCGAATAGCCCCATCGGGGTGGTGAATGCGGTTTTCGGCCGATCCTCCTCCGCCATCTCCACCTGCCAGTACCCGGACGCGAGATCGAGGGTGGAAAAATATCGCGCTCCAGCGAGGCTGTCGAAGGTGTCGTCGATGCGGGGTATGGGGAAGGCATCGCCGAGCGTGACTGCATTTAGTTTACGGTAATCGACGCAGAACCGGGTTGACCCATCCTTTTTCGTCACTAGTACCACTGGGGCTGACCAGGGGCTCGCCGAGGGCTGAATTATGTTATCGCGAAGCATGTCCCCAACTGCCTCTTTGATTTGGGCGCGTTCGGGTGCGCCCACTCGGTACGCAGGGAGTTTGATGGGTCGGGCTGCACCGGTGTCAATTTGGTGCTTAACAAGATCGGTCCGACCCACGTCCGAGTCGTGCTCACTGAATACGTCGCCATACTCCCGCAGTAACTCGCGCAGCCGATCGGCCTCTCCCTTAGGTAAATTCGCCCATGGTACATGTAACGCGTCGAGCAGGGGAATGACCTCGGCTCGGGGAGTCGGGCCGACTCGCCAGGCCAGGTCCTGGTCACCCTCAGGACGACCGGGGTCTTCAGCCCAGAGTGCGAACACCGAGTCGTTAGAGTGGCGTGCGTGCAGGGGGTGTACGGTGGCTATCGGGGTGCGCCGCCGCAGTATCGCTGGGGTACTGTGGGGGTTAAACATCCGCATAAACAATCGGCCCCCATCTGCGTTTACCAACGTGGCGGATCCCACAACCCCATACCGTTTTGCCAACTTCGGGTGAGGAGTTAGCATTACCTCCCCTAATGGTCGGAGCGCGGGGTCGGTGGGGGATGTTGCCACCGGCACCAGCATCTCGGTGAGCGGGCCGATGGTGACTGCCGTCGCCAGGATAGCGGCCACAGGTGCGAAGCGGGGGCGCGTCGGTTCTCGTCCCAGGAACGGTATCCGCTCGCCGTTGCTCTCCATGGTGGCGCATCGCTGGCGGGGTTGCACGTTGAGTCCCAACCGTTCTAGGAGGTCGGTACCTGCGATACACTCGTGACACAACGCACTCGACACGTAGAACTCCTGGGTGCACACCTGGCTGCCTATGCGGACCTCTAGGGTGGCTCTCCCTAGCAACCCCATTCCGGCTCCGCTCGCCGTGTGCAGCGCGCGGTCCGGGGCCTGCAGGTGACGCACGTCGACCCCGATCGCGCTGCAGTGCGCTGCGCTCACGAGCGAGGCCACCGCCCCCGTGTCCAGCAGAATTCGGGTACGCACTCCGTTTACCTCCCCTTCCACCAGCGACGTGGCCCCCGTGATCCCCGCCACCAGCTCCCGCAGCCAGTCGTCAGGAGTCATCGTTTCCGTTGGCATTGTTGCTGGAACCTGTGTGGAGATCACTCGCTCGCCATTATTCTCACAGCTTGTTTGTGTCGGGGCTACGTCGATTTGACCCCCCGGTGGTCCCCTCTCTAGGGGGGCCTTAGTGTTTGACCTTAGCTCTTGTCTAGCTCGGGCGACCTGCGGACAGTCCCTCCTGAGATGCCCTCGCCGATCGCACACATAACACGCCCGGGGAGGGGTGGCAGCTCCGTAGTGGGCCCCCTGCCCGCTCCCTCTCCCTCCCCCAGTACGCAGTTGTCCCAAATCGGACTCTAATTGGGACACCCTCCCGGCTAGTCCCCCTACTGTCGAGCGTAGTTCACCCATCTCAGACTGGAGGGTCTTCATATTTTTATTTGCTTCCTCGCGTACCTGGGTTACCCTCTCACCTACGTGGGTTACCTTACCGTCCATTCGGTCTACCCGGCCAGCAATATCTCCAATGCCGGTCTGTAACCCGGCTACCCACCCCGGGGTAGTCTCGCTGGGTCTCTGGGGCTCCCTTGCCCGTCCCCTTCCTGCGATGGCGAGCTCCTCCTCCTCGTCCGAGAGTAGGCTCGCTACGGCGCACTCTCGTCCCCTCCCTCGAGGCTGCGCGCGCTCACCAGAGAGCTTCTCGCATTTACGCGCGCGCTCGACAAGTGTGTTAAAGGAGAGGCGTGCACCGTCTATATTTGGCTGCCACCACGGGGTGCGTGCCAAATATCGCTGGACCTTCCCGGCGGCGAGGCTCTCAATTACTTTCGCCTCGTGCTCCGGGTACGCGAGCTGGGTCAACATGCGTACGTCCTCGGCGTAATCTCGCAGATCCTCGCCGGGCTGGCGGCGGCGTGCCTCTAAGGCCGCCTGCGCATCCTCCTCGTCATAGGCGCCGAAGCGCCGTTCGAGTTCGCACATTAATTTTTCCCACTGAGTTTGTACGCTTGCGGGCAAAGCTTCCACAAAGTCAGCTGCCCGTCCATCTAAATGTATCTCTAACTGCTGCAACGCCTCCTCATCCGACCACCCATTAACCTTTTTAGCCCCCCTGATGCTGCGGGCAAACGATTTCCATGATGGAATTCCTTTGCCCGTAAATGTGCATTTGATTTTAACCTGGGTTGGGGGGCCTCTTTCCCTTGGGGGTGCGGGGGATCGTCCCGCTTCTGACACCAATATGTGAGGGTCGCTAGCCTCCGATATCCCTCCCTCGGTACCCCTAACGGCCGGGTTAACCTCATTACTCGCCCCCTCGCTGCTAGGCGAACCGCTGCTGCGTTCTTCACCCATGGGGTGAGAGCCGTCGCTCCAGGATTCCCCTCCCCCGCGGGTCCGCGTAGTAGGCATGTTTAATTACGTACGCGCACACCCACACACAGCTCTGCGCGGCACTCACTCAACCCTGACCACTCACGCTAGGATCGCGCACCTGTATTATACACGTCGTGAACGTGCGCGCACACACGCATACAGCTCCACACGCGATACCCACTCTTGCGCCGCTCTGCGCCGCGCTCGCCGCTCACGTTATAATCGCGCACCTGGGGTACGCTGATTACGCACGCCGCGAGCTTACGCATACACAGTACCACACGCGTTCACACTTATAACACGAGATCACACGAGGCCACGATCAGCTATTAATGATTTATTGTCTGCTACGTGGGACTGGTTGTTGAGTCAGTATGAATCGACGAGGCTGCCTACTCTACTAGCCCGGAACCTATTCCCTATTTATCGTTCACGAAACACTTTTACCTCCTTACTCACGGTTTGAGGCACTCGACGTTCCGTGGGTTTTCCTCGCTGCTCGCCTCGACACGTCGCACGGACGTCCGGAGGGCAGAGCTGGGGCAGTCCTGGACGTTGGCTTCTCGGAGCAAGAGCGCGATTTCCCCTTCGCGCTCCCCATTTATCCTCCCTACCTCAAAGGGAATGCGACTCTGGACAATAGGCTCGCGACCCTCTCGCATGCGCACCGCCGTTCCGGGCGCTTTTGATATGCTACTTAATGCTCAACCTGCGCGGCGCAAATTCTAATTAATCCCTTACCCTTCCTAACAATGGGGCCTGCGCGCTCAAGCATAATGATCCCAACCCTCCATGACTATGCGCAAGAGCCCCTGCGGTCCCGCTATTCATGCTGTCCCCTCCCTCCGCCTGTCTCGTCGACCCGTGGGGGTGTGTGTGGGGGGGAAATGCGCCTCAGCCGCGGTGGCCGAATGCCCCATGCCGCGACCACACCATATTAAGGCTGGTCGCAGCGCCGCGGCGCAACGTAGCATGGGGGAGGTCGTCCAATTCCCTGATCGCCGGAAACCGTGAGAGTTAACCCCGAAAAGGGTTTCTCGGATAAAAACCGGTCGATCAGGTAACCTTCCCTTCCAGCTCTATGAGGGGGGGGGGAAATGCGTGCGGGTGTGTGCTTATGTGGGGGGGGGGGGGGGGGGTGATGGGGGGCAGTGCGGTGGGGGAAGCCGGGCGGCTCCCTGGCTCGGCGGAGCGGCCCCGTCGCTGTGGCACCACAAGTCTCCTCCACAGAGGCCGATCTTGACACCGCTGGTACCAGTCATCGGCAAGTCCACTCACCTCCACATCCTCCTATACCACATCACTCCATCTTTACTCTAGCCCGTACCGCGCCCGTTTCACCCCCTCGATCCGGCTGAACAAAAGCTGTTAAGGCATGTTGTGGCTGGGAATGCGGGTGACATGATCCAGCCAACGCAACCTTGCCTGCCGGAGGAGCTCACCAATGGGACTTTGTCCACATCTTTAAAGGAATTGTGAGCTCCTCACACAATCCAGCCTGGTTAAACCCAGGATGGATCGTAGGCAGGCCAGAAAAAATGTGTCTAACCGGCTAAGATGTTCCATTAAGGGTGTCCACGTTTCGCAAGCTTAGAGAAGGCAGGGAATGACCGTGGCTGAGAAGACCTGAAGCTTTGTGTGGAGTGATAGACCAGGTAGGTTCCAAACAGCGATATGCAACCAATGAAAAAATAATGCCGCTCGACTAATTCGGAGTGAGACCTCTGCTGTTAAACCGGAGACGGTCATGAGCACACTGCCAAGGTATGGGAAACTCTCCACTCTCTCCACAACTGTCCTATCACCAATTGGGAGTTGTGGGGTGGAGTGTCCGATGGTACAAAATACCCAGGCAGGTGCTAAGTTTTGGTGGGGCTGATGGTAAGGCCCCACCTCTTAGTGGCAAGCTCCAGGTTCAGCAGCAGAGCCTCCAACTCCTCCTCTGAGTGAGCAGCAATTACACGGGCATCGATCAGCCTTCCATTGTATCTGTACCAAATGGAAATTCCTCCGGTACAGCGTTGAAGGCTTCACGAACTACGTGGTCAAAATAGATGTTAAATAATGTGGGAGCCAGAGGACATCCCTGTCGCACCCCAAGGTGTACAGGGAATGGCTCTGACTCCCGGCCACGTAGTTTTACCCGGGCCCGCTCACCATCATGAAGGTCCTTAATGATTGTGAGCAGAGGGTTAGGGACTTCGAAAGCACGAAGAACTACACAGAGCCCAGGCCTACAAACACACACACACAAAGGGACACAGACACAGAGAAAAACCATCACGAGGACTCCGGTCATCCTCACAGTGGCTTTTGGCTGGCCATCGAACAAAGACAGTCACCGCATCGCGTGTTTTCTGATGCAGTTTTACGCCCGTCTGGAACGCTGTCCCGATATAAGGAAGCCACTGGAGGTATGCAATTTTAAATATAGATTGAAAACTCATTTCTTGAAACTTCTTTTTGTGTTTGATAGGCTGTATTTCCCTCGCACCTCCGATTAGCACGGTTGGCTATCCACGGTACAAAAGAAGTTCCACATGTATATAGAGACAGACACAGAGATAGAAACATAAATACAGAAACATAGGGAGAAAGATACAGACACAGAGTGATACACAGACTGACATAGAAACAGATAGAGAAACAGAAATGTAAAGAGAGATGCAGAGAGAGAGAGCGACATACAAGGACAGACGGAGACCACCCTGTTGCTAGTGACCTCTATCCCTGCTGGTGACCTCTAGGGGTACATGAGGTTGTTTTTGTTTCCCAAGGCCACCAAACACATGAAGACTGTACCTGTCTAGAATGTTTCCTGTGTGGTATGCAGTCACATCCGATGACAGGATTCCAAGCTTTCTCGCTATCATTGGTAGTGGGTGACAGACTGTCAGCGCAGCAGGTTCGCCGAGTGGTTGCACGTCACAGCAAAAAGGGCTTTGGTTCAATTACCGACTAGGGTGCCTTTCTGAGTGGAGTTTGTATGTTCTCCCGCTGTTCTGCATGGTTTCCGGCCATCGTAAAACTGGTATTGGCCAAACATCCAATTGCTGATAAATGACCTGCATGTTATTCCATTGTGATGACACACACAGCCACATCTCTCCTACTGCGATGAAAACTGGGCAATATGGCCCTCCTGTTAAAGAGTCTGGAGACTTAATGAGGCTTTGCTGGGTAAACAAACACGTGTAATACTACTAACTAGCAGGAACCCGCGGAACTTCCGCGTGGATTTTATGATGGGGAGCAGAGCGCTATTCAGGAGTAAACTCTTAAAATTTAACACACACTCACACTTTCACATGCGAACACAAAGACAAATATCCCCCTTGTAACCTTAGCATACTCTTGGGGCAAGTGCACTTAGAGAGCAACATCTATGATGGCCGGCACGGCACACGAGGTGGATGGGCAGCAATAGGTCCGGTTGCCTGTCTACCCAGTGGGGATGTTGACACACCGCACTCGGTGCTCAATGAAGATGAGGTTGACCTCGGGGAGGCCGACCTCAGCAGGAACCTGTGGAACTCCCGTGAGGATTTTGTGAAGAGGAGCGGGGCGCGACTTCAAAACTCCACTCGCATCACGATGTCCCCCAATGTCCTCCATCATCACCGCCCATCACCATTCCCTACCCAATCCCATCACACTGTACCCCCTCCACATCTCAGTTGCATACCTGTCAACCCATACGATTTACCTGTATTCTTGTATGGGGAAATTGAGTTTCCAGGTCCATAAGGCGTAAAGCCCTTTTTTACGAGCAATTTTTTTCATGTACTATATATTACATATTCAATAATTATTTTTTATTTTTTGTCAATTTGTTTGTGTTTCTCCCTTTTGATGGGACTTTGTAGGATGAACGTTGAGATTTATAAGGGCACGGGGTGACTAATACTGTCTGAATTGGTCTGTAATAAGGTAGGCACTGATAAGGGGTTGACATGTATGTAGTTGCTTTCCCCATCAAACCTCAGCCACTCTCCCAATCAGCATGAACCCCATCCTTCCTGCAATCACCCTCTCCAACCCCCACGAACATCACCAATCTCCATCACTCCATCCGCATCACCCGACCAACTCGAGTCCCATAATCACCATGAAGCTGGCCCATCACTGTAATCACTACCAGCATACATTTTGATTTAAAATATTTTCGTGAATGCAGGAATATATTTTGATTCTTTCGGTAAAGTCACGTAGAAAGAAAGTAAATTAAATAATAATAGAATACGACATTTCGATTGCAACACAAGCAACCATCATCAGGTACGAATGAATGAGAAAACAAACATAGCAAACTTAGAAATATAATGCAATTAAAACGTCTTATTCTATTATTATTTAATTCATTTCCTTTCGAAATTACTTTACTAAAATAACTAAAGAGTAATTCCTGCAGTCACGAAAGCTTCGAATCTAGTTTAATATATTTTGAGCTTTTCTGAGTTCTTGGGGGTGGAGAAATCCCTCCGCTCATATAACAAAATGGGGCAAGGTGGGATTGACCCTGCTGGGCCTGCGGCACCTCAAATATTGGAGGAAATAGCCTTTACATTTTTACATGAAACTTTCGTGACTGCAGGAATTCATATTATATGGTTCTTTCGGTAAAGTCACGTTGATAGAAAAAATAATAACAATAACATAATTTTAAAAATAATTAAAATATCACGACGTTTTGATCGCAACACAAGCAATCGTCATCAGGAGAAAAAAGAGGGGGAACGCTGCTGAGGGAGGCTGTTTATAAAGGTTTAGAGATGGGCTGGGCAGCTGTTAATGTAAGAGAGGTCTCCGACACCGGCAGTAGTTCTACACCAATCATAGCATTGCACCTCGCTTCACACATCAACACTGCTGACGGTGGAGGTGGACAAGAAAACACAAATCAAGTCATGACCCAGAGTGGTTGATGACATTCTTCGAATGATTGCTGTGGTTAAAACCGTCGTCTCGGTTGAAATTGTGTCTGGGTCTGTATATATGGATGTCTTCGTGAACGAATCTTTGTTGATAGCCAGTCGGCTTGCAAAGTACCATCGTCTTTGAGAAATCAATTTCATGTGAGCCAGCCGCATTAAAGTAATGATCAGCCACAGCAGAAGTATTGGTCCTGCTATGTTTCAGATCTGCCTTATGTTCACGAACACGTTTCGAGACATGTAGTTTGGTTTCCCCAATGTAACTGCTGCCGCAGATACAGCTTAGTTTGTAGACGCCTGGATATTGCATGTCAGGAATCTTGTTCTTCACAGATGGGTTCAAGTCACGAATTTTATGCACTGTGTTAAATCGGACCTGGATCTTGTGTTTGTTCATGATTTTGGAAATCTTTTTGGTTATCCCTGCGAAGTAAGATAAGGTGATGGTTTTCATTGGATCTTCAGATGGCTCCTTCCTCACGGTTGGGGTGATGGCTTTGTTGATTGCATAGTGTTTGAGTTCACTGGTCAGGTGTTCATGCTCGGAGATACATTGAGCTCTATGGTGTAGCATTTTGATGAGGCAATTCTTCTGGGATGAATGGTGGTGGGAATCAGGTTTTAGGTAGGCGTCAGTATGGGTTACTTTCCTGTTGACAGAATGGCTCCGAGCCATCTGGTCTCTTTTTGATTAGGACATTCAAGAAAGGTAGCATGCCATCCTTTTCTACCTCCATGGTGAATTTGATGGTTGGGTGTATGGAATTGATGTGGTTGAGGAATTGGTTAGAGCCGGTCGGCCATGTGGCTAGATGACAAACGTGTCATCCACGTACCACTTCCACAAGGACGGGCGTAGAGTGGATGCCTGGATGGCGTCCGTCTCAAATATTTCCATGAAAATATTGGCTACAACCGGAGAGAAGGGAGAACCCATTGGGTGCCTTCAGTTTTTTTGTTGTAAAATGATGGTGATAGCATTTGCTATTAAAATATGAAATAATTATTCTTTATTAGATGTTAAATAATGTTGAAGCCAGAGAACATCCCTGTCGCACATATACATACGCGCACATGTACACACACTCTCAGCGGTGATGTTAGGGCTCATTACAGCTGGCTCCGCCAAACCAAATGGTTGGGTGGTTCGTATCGCTAGTGCAATTCGGCGTTGTCAAGCTGTTATTAAAATTTTTTTTTTTCTCACGGAATGTGTTATCTCTGTGTTGTCATAAATGGGGCTTTCGTTCACTGAGTGTCAACTTACAATGAGTTGGATCAATGAACGGGCCTCAGGCACACAACCTGTTCGTGAAGCGGGAACTGGCCGTAAAGTGTTATGACGGCGAGTTGCAAATATATATATTTATCGCAAGTTTGTATCTTCACGTTTACAGGGCATGTATACGTGACATATCACTCAGCAAGCAGCCACTCAGCCTGTGCGATGGCGCTAAGTAAAAAAATTGTTAATGAGCCCTGTTGCAAGAGGTAAATTTGCCTCTTGCCTGTGAGCTGCTGGTGTCAAAAATTTTACCGTGTGTAACCCGTTAGTGATGTATAACATTTTTCCCACTCAAATTCGCAATGCAAAAAGAATAGCAATGCAAATTGCTACTCTGATTAGCACGGTTGGCTATGCGAAATAAATTCAACATACATACATACAAACGAACTCGAGTCAATGTGAATTATCAAGACAATTTATTTACAGTTGGTAATACATAACATTGGTTTCATGAGTTAGATTGCATAAATATAAATGTGTCGCGGAACACGCCACCACCCGACACAGTAAGGTTTGTCACGTAAACAGAACATGCCAATTAATTACAAGTACAGCAGACCGGTGTGTTGGAGAGCAAATCCACAACATTTACAATCTGAATATGACGTTTGGCCAGTAATTACAAACAGCTTCATTAGGCGACCGGAGATTTGTGTATAAATCCTCCTGTTTCATTCCTTAAAGAGGGATAGATGTGATGACGTCACTTATGAGCCCTTCTTGTGCGAAGGGGGAGGGGGTGGATTCATGCATGCATATGAATAACAATGGGGGTATCCATTGCCGGTTGGGTTATTGATATGTTAATCAACGTACATTGTGCATGAACATTATTCTTGTATCTCCTGTCGTTTGAGTGCAATAAAATAACAGCACCTGGTATTGTCTGCATACAGTTGATCCCCATTTATGTATGGTGACCTGTATAGGCATGCATTTAAACAATTATTTGAACATTCAATTCTCAGCAGCACTAAGGCTGTAGCTATTCGAATGGTTAAGATTATTTTTATTTAACACGTAGGCTTTCGCGACCAATATTATTCATAATAAAGGTTTTTTGGTTAGATCACGTTATTTATAAATGTGTCGTAACTCTCCACCAAAATTGAGTCACGTTGACAAAAGTCAAATAGTTCACGACAATTTGTCTTTTGTCAACATGACAATTTTTTACCGTTCAGCTGTGTCGGGTGGTGGAGGGTTACGACACATTTATAAATAATGCGATGAATCCCAAAAATCTTTATTATTAATTATTTGTATTTATCTCCATTTCGATAGATTCTCTAATTAGTCTTGGCCAGTAGTAACTAGTCTTGCACAGAACGTCAATGAGCGTCCTTGTTGGCATGCGTGTTCTAACACTGCTGACAGTTGTATTTGGGAGTATTTCATATTTCTTTGGTGTTAATTTAGTCTCGTGCTGATCATTCTTACTGTCTGCTCAACATAGCATTGGGCACAAGTGCAATTCATCCGTTATAGACCTTCTGTTAAATGCTTCGTTAATAAATCTTCTGACTCAGATGTTTTTTTTCTCCAAAAATCTCACTAGTTTATCCATTACTCCCACAATGTACGGTATTTTAAATATTTTTAATTAATAACACGAGTTAAACTGACCAAGTAATTCAAACTACTAAAATACCGTACATCAACTAGCCAGATTTTTGGAAAAACAAAACATCCGAATCAGAGTTGGCGCAGTACAAAAAATACAAAAACGAATATCTGGTACTAAAGATGTTTTACCGAATCTTGATTTGAAGTTTTCGTGACTGCAAGAATCCATATACTCTTTGGTTCTTTCGGTAAAGTCACGTAGTTAGAAATAAAATAAAACAAATCACGACGTTTCGATCACAACACAAGCGAACTTCATCAGGTGGGACAACCACAGCAAGAAAATATTTGCTGAAGTGGGCGAGAGAGCTGCCGTGGCATGAGGTTATATAGGTAAGAAAGGGGGGAGGAGAAAGGGGGGAAAGAGAGATAGAGAGAGGGGGGGGGGAGCGCTGCGTGAGTGCTCGGGGGAGAAAGGATGTGAGGCCAGAGGTGGGGGAGTGGGCAGGGCTGGAAGTGGGAGGCTGGGACAGCTGGGGATGCGGGGAGAAATTATCTCGGAAAAATAGGCAAGTACCCGGCAGATAAACATCCATAAAGAGTTAAGGTTTTACCTGGTTAATAACACCCTTCCAATGAGTGCTCCATTTGTATCCATCTTCTCGGTTGAAGTTATGTTTATATATCTGGATGGCTTCATGAACAAACGTTTTATAGTAGCCAGAAGGTTTGCAGAGTACCTTGGTCTCGGAAAAAAAACATTATCATGCGAGCCCACAGCATTATAACAAAGGTCAGCCATGGCAGAGGTATTGGTTTTCTGCCGTGTTTCAGATCTGCCTTGTGTTCGCGAACACGGTCCGAGATATGTCGTTTCGTTTCCCCAATGTAACTGCTACCGCAAGTTTGTAAACTCCAGGATATTGCATGTCAGGAATCACATCCTTCACAGATGCGATTAGATAACGGATTTTGTGTACTGTATTGAATCGGACCTGGATTTTGTGTTTGTTTAAGATTTTCGAAATATTTTTGGTAACACCTGCTATGTATGGTAACGCGATAGTTTTGATCGGCTTCTCAGGGGGTTGTTTCTCCATGGTTGGAAAAACAGCTTTGGGAATAATGCGGTCCGAGTACCCATTCATCTTGAGGGCCTGGTGTATGTTTGTCTAAATAATCAAGTTCAAGACGGGGTAGTCTTATCCTCTCTGAGATTAGAGAAAGGCTAGCTCTGAATAAGATTAGTTTGGCGTTAGAAGTGACAGAAGCAGATGTTAGTGTAAGAGTATGGATGCCTGCAGTCACGAAAGCTTCAAATCAAGATTGAACCACCTCTACGGGTAGGGTTTTCACACATTTGTTAGAGCTTTTAACAGACTACGAGACAAGGTGGCTCACATGATCGAGTCTTTCACCTTTCTGAAGAGATGCTGCGACAACAAGGTAATACCGACCACATTTACACTGTGGTCGGTATTACCTTGTCACTACTCCTAACGTCAAACGGATCTAATTCAGAGCGAGCCTTTCTCTAATCTCAGAGAGGATAAGACTACTCCGTCTTGAACTTGATAATTTAGACAAATGTCTCCTACAATCACACTTAACATTAACAGATGAAATGTCCGCATTTGATTGGAACCTTGTAGATAACATGACTACTTATTCTGCCGCAACAATGTCCTCCAAATGTAAGGTTAACCTTATTGCTAAATTCAATAACTTGTCAAAAAATAAAAATCAGATCCACACATTAAAAAGCTAGATGTTAACAAGACTTATCAATCAGAGTAGCAGCACAATCTCCGATAGCCTAAAATCGGTACTAGCTAGAGGGATGAATTTTGCTGTCACCCCCAAACACATCCCAGTCGATTATATAATTGCCCAGGTAGATGTAGCCCTCAAATGCTTGGGGCACATCCCGACAGACGTGGCAACATCTGAAATTGCCACCATCCTTAAAAATGCTAAGAAACCCATTAGTAACATCACCAAAGACGAGCGCTCTGAACTCGCTAAATTGAAAAAGAGAGATGACATAGTCATCCTCTCAGCCGACAAGGACAATGCTCCTGTCATCATGGATAAAACCACATACAACAACAAAATCCAGGACCTTCTTAATGATGGAAGTTACACTAAAATCAACAAAGATCCTACCAACCGCCTGGGTACAAAAACCAACAATATCATTACCAGTTCAACTCCTCTAATAGAGCCATTCAAACGGCTCTCCCTAAAACCTTCTGCTACTAGACCACCCAGATTCTATGGTCTTTCAAAATTCCATAAAGAAGGTACTCCACTTCGGCCCATCGTTTCCACTATCAACTCACCTACCTACAAACTGGCCCGTTGTCTGTCTGATACCTTGCTTCCATTCACGGGCAAGACCACCTCAGCAGTACATAACTCAGCTCAATTGGGCTCTCTAATCAAGGGCATTTCACTGTCCCCAGATGATTTGCTCGTCAGCTTTGATGTAGTTTCTCTGTTCACCAAGGTTCCTGCACCTGACACCTTAGCAATAATTGAAGACTTAGTCCAACATGGACTGAATCCTGATGTACATACTCTGGTTAGGCACTGCCTTACCAACACTTACTTCACCTGGAATGGTACTTTCTACAAACAAAATGAAGGTTCCCCCCCTTATCACCAGTGATTGCGAATGTTTTCATGGAGAAATTTGAAACAGATGCCATCCAGATATCCACCCTACGTCCTTCATTGTGGAAGAGAAATATAGACGACACTTTCGGTGTTTGGCCTGCCAGTATTGAACCAATTTCTCAACCACATCAATTCCATACACCCATCCATCAAATTCACCATGGAAGCAGAGAAGGATGGTAAGCTACCATTCCTGGATGTTTTATTTGAGAAGAGACTTGATGGCTCGTTGGGACACTGTCTACAGGAAAGCCACCCACACAGATTCCTACCTGAAACCGGATTCCCACCCCCATCCGGCACAGAAGAATTCTCATCAAAACACTACACAATAGGGCCAACTGCATTTACGACCGACACCACCTAGCCAGTGAACTGGAACACGTACACCAGCCCTCAAGATTAATGAGACCGCATTATTCGCTAAGCTGTTTCTCCAACCATGGAGAAACAACCCCCTGAGAAGCCGATCAAAACCATCACGTTACCATACATAGCAGGTGTTACCAAACAGATTTCCAAAATATTAAACAAACACAAGATCCAGGTCCGATTCAATACAGTAGACAAAATCAGTGATCTAATCCCATCTGTGAAGGATGTCATTCCTGACATGCAATATCCTGGGGTTTACAAATCGAGTTGTACCTGTGGTAGCAATTACATTGGGGAAACGAAACGACATGTCTCGGACTGTGTTCGCGAACACAAGGCAGATATATAAACATAACTTCAACCGAGAAGATGGATACAAATGGAGCACTCATTGGAAGGATGTTATTAACCAGGTAAAACCTTAACTGTTTATGGTTTCATCATATCTGCCGGGTACTAGCCTATTTTCCGAGTTAATTTCTATCCGCATCCCCAGCTTTCCACTTCCAGCCCCGCCCACTTCCCCCCCCCCCACCTCATGTCCTCTCTCCCCCGAACGCTCACGCAGCGCCCCCCCCCTACCCCATACCCCCCCCCCCTCTCTCTCTCCCCCTTTGCTGCTCCCCCTTTTCTTACCTACATAACCTCTTGGCACGGCAGCTCTCTCGCCCACTTCAGCAAATGTTTTCTTGCTGTGGTTGTCCCACCTGATGATGGACACTTGTGTTGCGCCCGAAACTTCGTGATTTGTTTAATTTTATTTCTTACTACGTGACTTTACCGAAAGAACCAAAGAGTATATGGATTCCTGCAGTCCCGAAAGCTTCAAATCAAGATTCGGTAATACATCTTTAGTACCAGATATTAGATTTTGTATTTTTTGTACTGTACCAACTCTGATTCGGGTGTTTTGTTTTTCCAAAAATCTGGCTAGTTGTTGTTCGATATTTTAGTAGTTTGAATTACTTCGTCAGTTTCAACTCGTGTTAATAATTAAAACTATTCAAAATACGTACATTGTGGGAGTAATGGATAAACTAGTGATATTTTTGGAAAAACAAAACATGCGAGTCAGATTTGGCATGGTACAAAACATACATAAATTAATATCTAGTACTGAAGATTTATTAACGAAGCATTCAACAGAAGGTGTGCAACGGATTAATTGCACTTGTGCCAAATGCTATATTGGGCAGATATGACGAATGATCAGCACGACCAAAAGAACACCAAATCAATATCAAATACTCCCAAATACAACTGTCAGCAGTGGCAGAATACGCATGAGGAGCGATCTCCCAGAGTTTCCCAGCGGAAGAACCGTGTTCACCGGAGGTGCCGAACCAGCAGCACACTCAATCTCCCATCTCGCAGGCGGCGGGGTCGGGGTGGGGCGGACGCTCGTGCCTGCTTACCACAGTTGGCTGGCGCAAGGCGCAACGTTGATAAATCTGCGGAAGAAAACGAGCGTCAAGCCGCACAGTCCGTTGGTGGCCCCCCCTCCCATCTTTCCCACCTGGCACACGCAAGCTGAGTCAGCGCAGCAGGAGGGGTACGGCGCGGGGGTGAGGCCGAAAGAGGTCCCGTGTCCGTGCCTGGACGGGATGTGGCGCCGGGTGTGAACGGCGATGCTCTCGTGACCGTGCGTTCGTTTGTGTGTATGCACGCGTGCGTCTCACCTGTGGCCGTCCTTCTGCTGCACGAACCCCGGTGGCTGTTGGTTTTCATACAATGGGGAAGCATCTCCCTCCCGGGGCTGGGAGACCTGTGAAGGAGACCGCCATGGACATTAGCTCGTCGAGAACGCCCGAGGCAAACGAGCGATTCGCTCGCACATCCGAAACCCATGCTCTGGGCTTCACAGCGAACACCTTAACATGGCTATCATTGCATGTGTGTGTACGCATATGTTGGTACTTGTACGTGTGTGTATGTACGTGCGGAGCAGTAGTGTAGCGGATAGCGCGCTGCCCTACTAACCCGGTGGCCCGACTTCTATGGCCGCTTATGGACAATACCAGTGACGATTATCTGAATGGGTCCTGGGGCTTCCCGAAGTCGACTGAGCCTCAAATGAGTACTTTGTGAAGTGTGTCAACATTGTCATTGGGAAGACAAAGGCGGCCGGGCGTAGTGTTGGCCACCTACCCCCTTGTGTGCCACAATGACGACCTTCATAGATGCTTGCTAACAGCACTTGCTCCAAAAGTCTTTTAGGCTCTGTTGGGGATCTTTGTCTTTTTTACAGTTCTGTATGTGTTTGCATATGCAAGTAACTCCCTACCGATTCATGGCCAAACTTCCAATCAGCTAGCCGTGGCTTGCTGGAAGTGCCCCGGTCAAGGTACAGCATACCACTTGCATCCACAACCGTGGTGTCCGGGTTCACGAGTTCCTGCAGTAGGGAGAATAGGAAATCAGCACGCGGTGAACATATGGACACGGGCCACTTGCCCAAGTGCCATTCGTCACGACGTCCCGGTGATAGTTTGCCTCTCGAGAAGAAACATTAACTCACACTCATCAACGATACTGTGGCCTTGAAATAAAAAAACATAAACATGCATATGTGTAATTGGCGAGATACAGAGTTATATTCACCATTTCGAGAGGTGGAGGGGCACAAGGGTCGTCCTTGAGGAGGCCATCATCATCTGCATCGATGGGCGTGGAGTCTGTTAACATCTCGGACTCAGACTGTGGCAGGTAGCCACTGCTGCCCCCGCTGCTGGCGCCACTGCTGCTGCCGCTGCTGCTGTTGCTTTTGCAGAAGCTGCTACCACAGCCGACGTACATGTCGATGCTGATGCTGGCGTGGCTCGTGTGCACACTGTTGCTGCTTCCCTCGAGGAGCAGCGCGTCCGCAGTGTGGACGGGGTGGAAGCTCATCGCCTCATCCACGAGCTCGATCAGCGCATCCCGGTCTATCTCTCGCCGGGCGGTTGTTCCTGCGACAAAAGGACCACCCCCCTCGTGACTCACGCGCACTCGCAGCGCCAGAGAAGGTGGCATCGCAGAACGACTTTCAAAACCGTTTGGACGAGAGCCTCTGTCCGCATTAAAGGCACTGCTTCAACATGTCTTACCTTTATCCCGACCCTGATGCCTGTTGTATATTGGGAATTTGCATGTCTCTCTCCCTGTGGTCACGTATATTTTTCTCACGGTCCTCCGGTTTTTCCCTCCACATTTAGAATCAACATCACGTGCTTAGCAACACCTTAGACTGGGCGAGTCTCTCATCGCGAGCTGAGCTCAATCTCCTCACCTGGTCTCCTACCCTTGCCAGACAAGTCCATCGTGCGCCTCCATCTGCCGAGCGCCTTCTTGACATCTCCTTCCATGCTCTCCTTCTCCTCCTCCTTCCGCTCCTTGGCGGCATCGACCGCGGCGGCGTCCCGCCACAGCTCCTCCAGGACCTGGCGCGCCCTCATCTGGGTCTTGGCGAGCTTTCTCTGCGCCTTGAGGAGGGCTTTATCCGCCGCTGACCGACGTGACCCCTTCCCACAAAAAAGGCCCCAGCAGAACAGGCTGCTCTCCTCCTTCTCCGGCAGGTCGTTGTCGGGCGACAGGTTGTAACGCGTCGCGGTCGGAATGTGGTCAATGACCACTTGTCTGCAAAGGCAGACGGAGTGTAATTTGGGGTCACAGATGCTTTGCAGCCGTCGCGCCAACAGTCACGGGCTTCTGTCAACTTGCATTCACACTCGAGTCAAGTGAAATTAGAATCTTTATTTATATTGGAGGAATACGATGAACTATGAAGCTATTTTGGGGCCGTCCATAAATGACGTCTCGCACCTAGGGGGAGGGAGGGGGGTCAGACATTTGTGACGATGTGTGACGAGGGGGGGAGGGGGTTTTGATAAATGTGACGTCACATCAAAATGCGCAACTTTAAATAAACTTAATTAAATAGAATTGTTATAACAACACTAATTTTGATTAATTTTCATTAATAACTATTCGATTCTACACTATGGGAACCTCATTTGCCAGTAAAAATATGATAATTGGTTCTTTACCCTTCTATCTGGCAACAAAACTGACACCTTTTTACAAGGAGTCATGTTTGCATAGACCGCAATACCTGCAGTCATAATACAAACAAAAGAACATAACTCTGATAATGTGCACTGTCCTTAAAGTTGATTGATCCACACCCGAGACAGCTTTCCTTAGAGCCTAGTCTCATATGGGTTGGACCAGATGACGCCAAAAGGCGCACAACTCAAAGACAATGCACCATCAGCGTATGAGAGCTCGGGGCAAGCATCTACACTATGGGAACCTCATTTGCCAGTAATTGGTTCTTTACCCTTCTATCTGGCAACAAAACTGACACCTTTTTACAAGGAGTCATGTTTGCATAGACCGCAATACCTGCAGTCATAATACAAACAAAAGAACATAACTCTGATAATGTGCACTGTCCTTAAAGTTGATTGATCCACACCCGAGACAGCTTTCCTTAGAGCCTAGTCTCATATGGGTTGGACCAGATGACGCCAAAAGGCGCACAACTCAAAGACAATGCACCATCAGAGTATGAGAGCTCGGGGCAAGCATCTACACTATGGGAACCTCATTTGCCAGTAAAAATATGATAATTGGTTCTTTGCCCTTCTATCTGGCAACAAAACTGACACCTTTTTACAAGGAGTCATGTTTGCATAGACCGCAATACCTGCAGTCATAATACAAACAAAAGAACATAACTCTGATAATGTGCACTGTCCTTAAAGTTGATTGATCCACACCCGAGACAGCTTTCCTTAGAGCCTAGCCCTTATAAGGAATTGTAATGCAAACAAGCACTAACTGATTATTAATGTAGCATAATCACAATAGAACACATTCCAAATGATTACTAATCTACAACTCGCATCGTAACAATAGCCTTATTACTAATTAAGTATATAATTACAATAACCCCCCCCCTCAAATCTTTGCACCTGATGCGTTAATGAGTTAATGATGACGTCACCCTGCTGCTGCTCTATATAAGAACGGGAGACACAGCAGAGCCTCACCATTCTGGCGAATTGCCCGATGATGCTGGATGCAATTACCAGCGAAACGTCGTACTCAAATTGTAAATGTTGTGGTTTCACGCTTCAACACACCGGTGGGCTAAAGCAGTGAACTATTTGTCTTTTGTCAACGTGACACTTTTTTTACTGATTGGCCGTGTCGGGTGGTGGAGGGTTACGACACATTTATAAATAACGCGATCTAAACCCAAAAATCGTTGATTATGAACAATATTGGTCGCGAAAGCCTACGTGTTATTCGATTATTTATATTTACTAAGGTCACCTTTTTATTTATTCCATGAAGGAGCATTTTGCTTCTCCATGGGAAAATGGAGAAACATAAATTAATAAAAAATTTGAATTATTGTTAATAAACATTTTGATTCTAATGATTCTACCAGGACTTTTCATTCTGTGGAATGAATATGTGATTGTTATAATTGTACTCTCCATTTTGCTTCTTTCTACTACAAAATTTCAACTATTTTTTATAGTTATAATTACCTAAAAAAATGTATAATCATAAGAAAATTTCAATATAATATTCTGAACATCTGCAGTTTTATTTAGGCGTTGAATATTTGTAAATGAATTGTATGCTAAATTTCAGCTTTCTAATGCCTCCTTTTAAATAAATGTTTCTCCTATAAGTGCAGCACCACGTAAAATACGCACTACAATGACAATAGTTTAAAGTGATTTGAAGCATGTTTTAGTTTCAAAATGTAAATATGGTTGGGGGGGGCAGAGCCTAGTGACGTCATATTTGAAGGGGGTCTGACTTTTTGTGACGCCGTGTGACGAGGGGGGGGGGAGCAAAAATCGGCCAAAATCGCGTGACGTCATTTATGGACGGCCCCTATTCATATATGTCTAGTTGGGGGTTGCTCAAAAAGTTACAACAATACAAAACACGATAGGAGTGCAAAGTACAGGAAAGGTAAGCAAATCACTTCAAAAATATATACAAATGAAACTCAACTAGGTTCATCCTACCAGGTAAAGCCCACAGAGCTATTAGCTTTTTTCAGAAGCCAGATGGCCACAAATGGTAGAGGGGGCCGTCGGGATAAGAGGGGATGTCGGCAGGAGGAGTGGATGAGAGCAGCTGATGAGGAGGAGAGAGCAGTGCATGAGGAGGATGAGAGAGAGTTGCGTGTGAAGGAGGGATTGGAGGACTGGAACGCTTTGCCTGTCTCCGTGTGTTGGTGCGGAGTGTTCGCTCCAAAGAGAAAAGCAACTTATAGTCTGCCTCCTGTGTCTCTGTTGTGTCCACGTGTCTCCCTCACGGTCTGTATCAATGTCCCTCTGAAAGCAACGAGCGATCTGACGAAGGCCTCGGCCACAACACAGGCGGCGTGTGCCGTGTCCAGGGCCGTCGTCTCCCTCGCCCGCTGCACACGTGTCACAGGCGTCTTTGTCTCTCTCCCCAGTGCCGTCTCACACTCACCTCGGAGATGTTCTCATCCTTCGACCGTCTGCGGCAGCAAGTCGGCGAGAAGGGTCTTCAGTGAAGCTGGGAGAGCGAGGCGAGTGAGAGGCTCCCCCAGAGAGGCGAGTCTCGGCGTCGTGAGTCTCGGAGTGAACCGACTGGAGCGGGAGCCTCCACTGCAATGTCGCAGAACGGGCGGCAGTTGGGCGTGACGTCACGCGACGGTGGGCGGGGCCTGTGTCTGTGGGGGGGAGGGGCGCGTGGGATTGGGGGGAGGGTTGTGAGGGGGAGGGGCTTGCGGGGGATGGGGGGGCGTGCGGGGCGGGGCTCTCCAACGGGCGATGCACCAAGCGTCCCCAATAGCGTGTTTGTGTTGTTGTTACATGATAACAACAACACGTGTTTGTGTTGTTGTTACATAACATAACAACAACACTTGTTTGTGTTATATTCTTGGTTCTTTCGGTAAAGTCACGTACGAGGGAAATAATAAAGTAATAAAAATATCAAACAACAAAATTCTCACGACGTTTCGACTGAAACACAAGCAATCATCATCAGGTGTGAAATTCACAGCAAGAAATTTTGAAAAAAGTGGCGTTTTTTCCTAACTTTAACAACCCAGGACAGCGATTGCTCAGCCAGAAACCATCTTGTCGGTTGAAATTGTCTCTGTGTTTGTATATGTGGATAGCCTCATGAAAGAATCTCTTCTGGCTTAGCAATCATTGGATGTGATTAACCATTTCGGGTCTTAATTGTGTTCACGCTAACGGTGACTTTCAGACAACATTCCATTCTCCTTCTCTCCCCCCTCCTCCCTTCCGAGCATAGATGGACTCGTCCGTCTGAACGACCGCTAGTTGCTGTCCGTGGTGCTGACGTTAAGAAAAAAACGCCACTTTTTCAAATTTTCTTGCTGTGATTTTCACACCTGACGATGATTGCCTGTGTTGCAATCGAAACGTCGTGAGTATTTAATAGTTTTATTTTAATTATTTTATTATTTCCTTTCTACGTGACTTTACCGAAAGAGCCAAGAATATGAATCCCTGCAGTCAGGAAAGCTTTAAATCGAAATTTAATTGCACCATTACTATGAATTCCCTAACATCAGAATCAGAATCTTTATTTAGGCTGGAGGGATCCGATGAGCTATGAAGCTCTTCTTTACAGATGTCAAGTTTGGGCTGGTTACATGTAATTGCGGTATTGCTATCAATATCAGCAGGAATCCGCGAAACTTCGGCGAGGATTTGGGCAGTCCTCGATTTACGAAGGGAATCTGTTCTAACGACATACAAAGAGAAAAAACAAAGATCCCCCGTGTAGCCTTGGTAGACTGTCGGGGCAAGTGCTGTTAGTGAGCACCTATGAAGGCCGGCACGGCACACGAAGGGGTGGGTGGCCAGTACCATGCCCGGCCACCTTTGACTCCCTAGTAGCGATGTTTACACACCACACCAGGTACTCATTTCAGGCTGAGTCGACCTAGGGGAGGCCCAGGACGCATTAAGATAATCCTCACTGGTGTTGGCCGTGAGCGAGAATCAAACTCGGGTCGCCGGGTTCGTAGTGCAGCGCGCTAACGTCTTCATTACAACTAAGCGCTCACGACTACACTACTGCTCCCGACCCAACTTTCACGTACACACAAAAAAAGACAAAGATCCCCCTATAGCCTTAACAGACTGGTGGGGCAAGTGCTGTTAGCGAGCAGCACATCTGAAGGACCGAATGGCACACGAGGTGGGTGGCCAGCACCACGGCCGGCGACCTTTTTCTCCACAGTGGCGTTGTTTACACACCGCACCAGGTAGGCATTTCAGACTAAATAGACCTAGGTGCTCGGGGATAATCGTCACAGCTGTTAAGGCACATTCACATGTACACAGACTAAGATCCCTCACATAGCTTTAACAGACTGTTGGGACGAGTGCAGTTAGCGAGCAACTATGAAGGCCGACACGGCACACAAGAGGGTGGGTGGCCAGCACCACAGCGGACCGCCTTTGTCTCCCAAATGGCGATGTTTACTGGTACTCATTTAGGCCGAGTCTTAAGTGCAGGTGTTCCTAAGGCGGGTGCTCATACGTCGGGTGTTCGTAAGTCGAGGGCTTCCTGTAATTTTCATTTTACGGTCCAGCTGATTTTAACCAGAAACCGATAACCTATGGTATTGGTGACGACCTATAACAACTGCAGATAGCCTCTCAACTAGCTTAAAGAAAAATATGTGGTTCATGTGGTGGATGGAGCTGAACAGAGCCAACTGTTGGAGGGGCGAGGCCAAGGCAAGGAGTGAGGCCAGCCTCTGGAGAGGTAAAAAGGGAGACATGTGTGAGTTATGGCACAGATTATGAATCGGCTTACATAAGCCGGTGTGTTTTCACAGCATTAATTTGAGTAGTTCTCAAAGTATAGAGTCGGAAGATAACTTATTTTGACCGTATTAATCCAACTGACTATGGTATTAAATGTGAACTTTGTACGACGTATGAATTTTATCTCAGATTTTAAAAAATATATAATCCAGTGCGTGACACAGGTCGGGTGTTTGATGGCAATCTGAAACACCCACCATAATCATCCATGGGGGTCTTTGGAATTGCACATTGCCTATGTTATGACTCTTGACCTCGATACAAAAAAACAAGTCACGTGCTGCAGTGCAATGACAACTCAGCGAAAATTCGTAAATAACAAACTGTGGTCTTAAAAGTACTTCTTTTTTAATACGCGACATCTGGTCAATTGCTCTTCTTTATAGCACGTAAAGCCAACACGTGCGTCAACAACATTGCCGGAGCAGCCCCTGCTGGACTAAATGCGCTATTGTGCCACGGAGACAATACGCATTAGACGGTCAAAAGCGAGTGGTGTCAAGTATGATCATGATTATTATGAGGCTTTTCGATTTAAAACTTTCATGACTGCAGGGATTCATTTTCTTGGTTCTTTCGGCAAAGTCACGTAGAATGGAAATAATAAAAGTAAAACATAATAAAATAATTCTCACGACGTTTCGGCCACAACGCAAGCAGCCGTCCTCAGGTGAAGAACAGGTCTGTCGGGAAGACAGCGTCTGAATGAAACACCCCAGGCTTGGAGCGTATATTTAAGCTGGGTTGGAGGGGGAAGAGCGCCTTGACAAAAGAATTTGCATATCAAGAGGAATTTAGCATATTTATGGGAAATGCAGATATGGGATTAGTACTACTTGTGAAATGCGTAGGTGGGCGGGGGATTTCAAAGTCATATTATGCCCGTGCATTATGCAGGATTAGCAGCATCAAAGGGAGGGGATAGGGGTAGCATTAATAAAGGGAAGGAATGTTAATAGTATGTAGCTGCAGTAACTAAACAACCATAGATATTGCACTTAGAGAGCAACATCTATGATGGCCGGCACGGCACACGAGGTGGATGGGCAGCAATAGGTCCGGTTGCCTGTCTACCCAGTGGGGATGTTGGCACACCGCACTCGGGTGCTCAATGAAGATGAGGTTGACCTCGGGGAGGCCGACCTCAGCAGGAACCTGCGGATCTCCCGTGAGGATTTTGTGAAGAGGAGCGGGACGCGACTTCAAAACTCCACTCGCATCACGATGTCCCCCAAAGTACTCCATCATCACCGCCCATCACCATTCCCTACCCAATCCCATCACCCTGTGTATCCCCTCCACATCTCAGTTGCATACCTGTCAACCCATACGATTTACCTGTATTCTTGTATGGGGAAATAGAGTTTTCAGGTCCATAAGGCGTAAAGCCGTTTTAATACGGGCAAATGTTTTCATATTTCTTACAGATTAAAAAAAATATATACTTTTTATCAATTTGTTTGTTTCTCCCTTGTGATGGGACTTTGTAGGATGAACGTTGAGATTTATAAGGGCACGGGGTGACCAATACGGTCTGAATTTGTTTGTCATGAGGTAGGCACTGATAAGGGGTTGACAGGTATGCAGTTGCTTTCCCCATCAAACCTCAGCCACTCTCCCAATCAGCATGAACCCCATCCTTCCTGCAATCACCCTCTCCAACCCCCACGAACATCACCAATCTCCATCACTCCATCCGCTTCACCCGACCAACTCGAGTCCCATAATCACCATGAAGCTGGCCCATCACTGTAATCACTACCAGCATTCATTTTGACTTTAAAAGATTTTAGTGACTGAAGGAATATAATAATTGGTTCTTTACCCTTCTATCTGGCAACAAAACTGACACCTTTTTTTTACAAGGAGTCAAAAGGCGTCATCTGGTCCAACCCATATGAGACTAGGCTCTAAGGAAAGCTGTCTCGGGTGTGGATCAATCAACTTTAAGGACAGTGCACATTATCAGAGTTATGTTCTTTTGTTTGTATTATGACTGCAGGTATTGCGGTCTATGCAAACATGACCCCTTGCAAAAAAAAGGTGTCAGTTTTGTTGCCAGATAGAAGGGTAAAGAACCAATTATCATATTTTTACTGGCAAATGAGGTTCCCATAGTGAAGGAATATATTTTGAATCTTTCGGTAAAGTCATGTAGAAAGAAAATAAATTAAATAATAATAGAATACGACGTTTCGATTGCAACACAAGCAACCATCCTCAGGTACGAATGAATGAGAAAACAAATGAAGCAAACTTAGAAATATAATGCAATCGAAACGTCGTATTCTATTATTATTTAATTAACTTTTTTTTCGAAATTACTTTACCGAAAGAACTAAAGAGTAATTCCTGCAGTCACGAAAGCTTCGAATCTAGTTTAATATATTTTGACTTACAACTTTCGTGACTGCAGGGATTCATATTCTATGGTTCTTTCCGTAAAGTAACGTAGGTAGAAAAAATAATAACAATAAAATAATTTTAAAAATAATTAAAATGTCACGACGTTTCGATCGCAACACAAACAATCGAGGCCCTTGCCCTTAGAGTCTGCAGGGGCGACACGGGGGATCTGTCTTCTGTTGCACTGGTCAACAACAACAAAAAAACATATTTTTCTGGCCTGGACTTTTGCAGCTGTTCTAGACTAATTTCAGGGTGCTGATTCCAAATCTGATCTCAGATTTGCTCTATCACATCTCATTTTTATGCTATCGGCATACCCCATTTGCATTTATTTTACCCGAAATTAACTCCGTCACTTATGATTGCAAGTTGTTGCGAGTCAGTGATTGCTTTATGGTTAAAATATGGTGCTGTATTTTTAGGATAGTGTGTTTATAATATAATTTTATGTAGATATCCACATTTATTTAATATTTTTCTTCTGCAGTTTTTTTATTGAAAATGCAATATTTGATATCTCAAAAAACCTGATGTGATAGACAAAAACTGATGCCAGATTTGGAATCAGCACCCCAAAATTACCTTAAAACCGTTGGAATACCTTATGCCAGAAAAAGTGTGTTGCAGTGCGTATTTAATGTGGCGCTGCACTCTGATGTCGTAGGAAAAAACATTCATTAAAAAGTATATTTAATTCAGTAGAACGTGTCGTCTATATTTAATCAAAGTTGCGCATTTTGATGTGACGTCAAATTTCTCAAACCCCACCCCCCCTTGTCACAGTCACAAATGTCTGACCCCCCCCCCCAGGTGCGTGATGTCATTTATGGACGGCCCCTTCGTTTAACAAGTAGGTTTTCACTATACCAATCCAAGGTTATTTTTTGGGTTATGCGATCGAACCCAAAATGGCCCCCTTCATTATGGGTTCATGGGCTGACAAACGACCCTGACAGACTGTAGGGGCAAGTGCTGTTAGCGAGTAGCAGCACCTATAAAGGCTGGGATGGTACACGGGGGGGTGCGGCCAACACCACGTCCGGCCGCCTTTGTCTCCCCAGTGACGATATTCACACATCACACCAGGTACTCATTTGAGGCCGAGTCGACTTAGGGGAGGTCCAGGACCGGTTCAGATAATCGTGACTGACTGGTATTAGCCGTGAGCGGGAATTGAACCCGGGTCGCCGGGTTCGTAGCGCAGCGTAGCGATAACCGCTACACCACCACCCCCCACAACTCACACAAACTGACACACACTGACACACACAGAGGATTCATAATGGGTGTGTCTCTCAGAGGGTTCACAATGGCAGTCTCTCTTTCTCAGTGGATTCATAATGGCTGTGTCTCTCGGGGGATTCACAATGGCAGTCTCTCTTTCTCAGTGGATTCATAATGGCTGTCTCTCAGAGGGTTCACAATGGCAGTCTCTCTCTCTCAGTGGATTCATAATGGCTGTGTCTCTCGGGGGATTCACAATGGTTAAGACGGAGACATCCGAGATCCTGGGTTTCCAGCCCTGGGTCCATGTGTATAAGCAGCATCTCTTTTGGCCCCGTGTGTCTCTTCAAGGAGGGTCCGGGCGGCATGGCCTCGCGGGGACAAACAGATCACTCAAGGCAACGCAATCAACAGGACGTAAGAAACAAAGACGGCCCGGTCAAGACGGGGAAACGTTTTAATGTTTGCATTCACGCTCTCGGGTATCCCGGCGGAAGGGGCGAGAAGCGGCGATTCACGGACCGCCCTTAAAAGCTGGGGGCTATGATCAAGCGCTTGGAGCCAACGGGAAAAACAAACAAAAACGGGGAAAAACAAACAAAAACGGGGGTCCAAATTGGCCAACGGTGGCTTCCCCTATCAGTGTCTACACCCAGACCTGTCAACCCCTAATCATACAAACTCCACTCACTATTATCAGGTGACTTTCAGCCACAGATTATTAAATGCGCATAACTGTAGTTTGCGGCTACATTAACCAACTGTTCGATCAATAAAACACAGACGCAACACCGTGCAGTATTGGACCTACCCTAGACCCACTCGGCCCAAACTCAGTCTGGTGGTCGTCTGCACCTTCATTGGTGTCCACGCCTTGGTAATTGAGATGTCAACTACCTCACCTGTTATACAGGTCTTGGTAATTGAGATGTCAACTACCTCACCTGTTATACATGCCTTGGTAATTGAGATGTTGATTACCTCACCTGTTATACAGGTCTTGGTAATTGAGATGTTAACTACCTCACCTGTTATACAGGCCTTGGTAATTGAGATGTCAACTACCTCACCTGTTATACAGGTATTGGTAATTGAGATGTTAAGAACCTCACCTGTTATACAGGCCTTGGTAATTGAGATGTCAACTACCTCACCTGTTATACAGGCCTTGGTAATTGAGATGTCAACTACCTCACCTGTTATACAGGCCTTGGTAATTGAGATGTCAACTACCTCACCTGTTATACAGGCCTTGGTAATTGAGATGTTACCTACCTCACCTGTTATACAGGCCTTGGTAATTGAGATGTTGACCACCTCACCTGTTATACAGGCCTTGGTAATTGAGATGTCAACTACCTCACCTGTTATACAGGCCTTGGTAATTGAGATGTTGACTACCTCACCTGTTATACAGGCCTTGGTAATTGAGATGTTGACTACCTCACCTGTTATACAGGTCTTGGTAATTGAGATGTTAACTACCTTACCTGTTATACAGGCCTTGGTAATTGAGATGTTGACTACCTCACCTGTTATACACGCCTTGGTAATTGAGATGTCAACTACCTCACCTGTTATACAGGCCTTGGTAATTGAGATGTTACCTACCTTACCTGTTATACAGGCCTTGGTAATAGAGATGTCAACTACCTCACCTGTTATACACGCCTTGGCAATTACAATGTTAACTACCTCACCTGTTATACAGGCCTTGGTAATTGAGATGTTAACCACCTCATCTGTTATACAGGCCTTGGTACTTGAGATGTCAACTACCTCACCTGTTATACAGGTATTGGTAATTGAGATGTTAACTACCTCACCTGTTATACAGGCCTTGGTAATTGAGATGTCAACTACCTCACCTGTTATACAGGCCTTGGTAATTGAGATGTTACCTACCTCACCTGTTATATAGGCCTTGGTAATTGAGATGTCAACTACCTCACCTGTTATACAGGTCTTGGTAATTGAGATGTCAACTACCTCACCTGTTATACAGGCCTTGGTAATTGAGATGTCAACTACCTCACCTGTTATACAGGCCTTGGTAATTGAGATGTCAACTACCTCACCTGTTATACAGGCCTTGGTAATTGAGATGTCAACTACCTCACCTGTTATACAGGCCTTGGTAATTGAGATGTCAACTACCTCACCTGTTATACATGCCTTGGTAATTGAGATGTTGATTACCTCACCTGTTATACAGGTCTTGGTAATTGAGATGTTAACTACCTCACCTGTTATACAGGCCTTGGTAATTGAGATGTCAACTACCTCACCTGTTATACAGGTATTGGTAATTGAGATGTTAAGAACCTCACCTGTTATACAGGCCTTGGTAATTGAGATGTCAACTACCTCACCTGTTATACAGGCCTTGGTAATTGAGATGTCAACTACCTCACCTGTTATACAGGCCTTGGTAATTGAGATGTCAACTACCTCACCTGTTATACAGGCCTTGGTAATTGAGATGTTACCTACCTCACCTGTTATACAGGCCTTGGTAATTGAGATGTTGACCACCTCACCTGTTATACAGGCCTTGGTAATTGAGATGTCAACTACCTCACCTGTTATACAGGCCTTGGTAATTGAGATGTTGACTACCTCACCTGTTATACAGGCCTTGGTAATTGAGATGTTGACTACCTCACCTGTTATACAGGTCTTGGTAATTGAGATGTTAACTACCTTACCTGTTATACAGGCCTTGGTAATTGAGATGTTGACTACCTCACCTGTTATACACGCCTTGGTAATTGAGATGTCAACTACCTCACCTGTTATACAGGCCTTGGTAATTGAGATGTTACCTACCTTACCTGTTATACAGGCCTTGGTAATAGAGATGTCAACTACCTCACTTGTTATACACGCCTTGGCAATTACAATGTTAACTACCTCACCTGTTATACAGGCCTTGGTAATTGAGATGTTAACCACCTCATCTGTTATACAGGCCTTGGTACTTGAGATGTCAACTACCTCACCTGTTATACAGGTATTGGTAATTGAGATGTTAACTACCTCACCTGTTATACAGGCCTTGGTAATTGAGATGTCAACTACCTCACCTGTTATACAGGCCTTGGTAATTGAGATGTTACCTACCTCACCTGTTATATAGGCCTTGGTAATTGAGATGTCAACTACCTCACCTGTTATACAGGTCTTGGTAATTGAGATGTCAACTACCTCACCTGTTATACAGGCCTTGGTAATTGAGATGTCAACTACCTCACCTGTTATACAGGCCTTGGTAATTGAGATGTTACCTACCTCACCTGTTATACAGGCCTTGGTAATTGAGATGTTGACCACCTCACCTGTTATACAGGCCTTGGTAATTGAGATGTCAACTACCTCACCTGTTATACAGGCCTTGGTAATTGAGATGTTGACTACCTCACCTGTTATACAGGCCTTGGTAATTGAGATGTTGACTACCTCACCTGTTATACAGGTCTTGGTAATTGAGATGTTAACTACCTTACCTGTTATACAGGCCTTGGTAATTGAGATGTTGACTACCTCACCTGTTATACACGCCTTGGTAATTGAGATGTCAACTACCTCACCTGTTATACAGGCCTTGGTAATTGAGATGTTACCTACCTTACCTGTTATACAGGCCTTGGTAATAGAGATGTCAACTACCTCACCTGTTATACACGCCTTGGCAATTACAATGTTAACTACCTCACCTGTTATACAGGCCTTGGTAATTGAGATGTTAACCACCTCATCTGTTATACAGGCCTTGGTACTTGAGATGTCAACTACCTCACCTGTTATACAGGTATTGGTAATTGAGATGTTAACTACCTCACCTGTTATACAGGCCTTGGTAATTGAGATGTCAACTACCTCACCTGTTATACAGGCCTTGGTAATTGAGATGTTACCTACCTCACCTGTTATATAGGCCTTGGTAATTGAGATGTCAACTACCTCACCTGTTATACAGGTCTTGGTAATTGAGATGTCAACTACCTCACCTGTTATACAGGCCTTGGTAATTGAGATGTCAACTACCTCACCTGTTATACAGGCCTTGGTAATTGAGATGTTGACTACCTCACCTGTTATACAGGCCTTGGTAATTGAGATGTTGACTACCTCACCTGTTATACAGGTCTTGGTAATTGAGATGTTAACTACCTCACCTGTTATACAGGCCTTGGTAATTGAGATGTCAACTACCTCACCTGTTATACACGCCTTGGTAATTGAGAAGTCAACTACCTTACCTGTTATACAGGCCTTGGTAATTGAGATGTTGACTACCTCACCTGTTATACACGCCTTGGTAATTGAGATGTCAACTACCTCACCTGTTATACAGGTATTGGTAATTGAGATGTTAACAACCTCACCTGTTATACAGGCCTTGGTAATTGAGATGTCAACTACCTCACCTGTTATACAGGCCTTGGTAATTGAGATGTTACCTACCTCACCTGTTATACAGGCCTTGGTAATTGAGATGTTGACTACCTCTCCTGTTATACAGGCCTTGGTAATTAAGATGTCAACTACCTCACCTGTTATACAGGCCTTGTTAATTGAGATATCAACTACCTCAACTGTCATACAGGCCTTGGTAATTGAGATGTCAACTACCTCACCTGTTATACAGGTCTTGGTAATTGAGATGTCAACTACCTCACTTGTAATACAGGCCTTGGTAATTGAGATGTCAACTAACTCACCTGTTATACAGGCCTTGGTAATAGAGATGTCAACTACCTCACCTGTTATACACGCCTTGGCAATTACAATGTTAACTACCTCACCTGTTATACAGGCCTTGGTAATTGAGATGTTAACCACCTCATCTGTTATACAGGCCTTGGTACTTGAGATGTCAACTACCCAGAGGTGTGGACTCGAGTCATGTGACTTGGACTCGAGTCAGACTCGAGTCATGAATTTGATGACTTGCGACTCGACTTGGACTTGCATAACAATGACTTTGTCCCACCTATGAGATGTGGACTCGAGTCATGTGACTTGGACTCGAGTCAGACTCGAGTCATGAATTTGATGACTTGCGACTCGACTTGGACTTGCATAACAATGACTTTGTCCCACCTCTGCAACTACCTCACCTGTTATACAGGTATTGGTAATTGAGATGTTAACTACCTCACCTGTTATACAGGCCTTGGTAATTGAGATGTCAACTACCTCACCTGTTATACAGGCCTTGGTAATTGAGATGTTACCTACCTCACCTGTTATATAGGCCTTGGTAATTGAGATGTCAACTACCTCACCTGTTATACAGGTCTTGGAAATTGAGATGTCAACTACCTCACCTGTTATACAGGCCTTGGTAATTGAGATGTCAACTACCTCACCTGTTATACAGGCCTTGGTAATTGAGATGTTGACTACCTCACCTGTTATACAGGTCTTGGTAATTGAGATGTTAACTACCTCACCTGTTATACAGGCCTTGGTAATTGAGATGTCAACTACCTCACCTGTTATACAGGCCTTGGTAATTGAGATGTTGACTACCTCACCTGTTATACAGGCCTTGGTAATTGAGATGTTGACTACCTCACCTGTTATACAGGTCTTGGTAATTGAGATGTTAACTACCTCACCTGTTATACAGGCCTTGGTAATTGAGATGTCAACTACCTCACCTGTTATACACGCCTTGGTAATTGAGAAGTCAACTACCTTACCTGTTATACAGGCCTTGGTAATTGAGATGTTGACTACCTCACCTGTTATACACGCCTTGGTAATTGAGATGTCAACTACCTCACCTGTTATACAGGCCTTGGTAATTGAGATGTTACCTACCTCACCTGTTATACAGGCCTTGGTAATTGAGATGTTGACTACCTCACCTGTTATACAGGTCTTGGTAATTGAGATGTCAAATACCTCACCTGTTATACAGGCCTTGGTAATTGAGATGTTGACTACCTCACCTGTTATACAGGTCTTGGTAAATGAGTTGTTAACTACCTCACCTGTTATACAGGCCTTGGTAATTGAGATGTTAACTACCTTACCTGTTATACAGGTCTTGGTAATTAGGATGTCAACTACCTCACCTGTTATACAGGCCTTGGTAATTGAGATGTTGACTACCTCACCTGTTATACAGGCCTTGGTAATTGAGATTTTGACTACCTCACCTGTTATACAGGTCTTGGTAATTGAGATGTTAACTACCTCACCTGTTATACAGGCCTTGGTAATTGAGATGTCAACTACCTCACCTGTTATACAGGTATTGGTAATTGAGATGTTAACTACCTCACCTGTTATACAGGCCTTGGTAATTGAGATGTCAACTACCTCACCTGTTATACAGGCCTTGGTAATTGAGATGTTACCTACCTCACCTGTTATATAGGCCTTGGTAATTGAGATGTCAACTACCTCACCTGTTATACAGGTCTTGGTAATTGAGATGTCAACTACCTCACCTGTTATACAGGCCTTGTTAATTGAGATGTCAACTACCTCACCTGTTATACAGGCCTTGGTAATTGAGATGTTGACTACCTCACCTGTTATACAGGCCTTGGTAATTGAGATGTTGACTACCTCACCTGTTATACAGGCCTTGGTAATTGAGATGTTGACTACCTCACCTGTTATACAGGTCTTGGTAATTGAGATGTTAACTACCTCACCTGTTATACAGGCCTTGGTAATTGAGATGTCAACTACCTCACCTGTTATACACGCCTTGGTAATTGAGAAGTCAACTACCTTACCTGTTATACAGGCCTTGGTAATTGAGATGTTGACTACCTCACCTGTTATACACGCCTTGGTAATTGAGATGTCAACTACCTCACCTGTTATACAGGCCTTGGTAATTGAGATGTTACCTACCTCACCTGTTATACAGGCCTTGGTAATTGAGATGTTGACTACCTCACCTGTTATACAGGCCTTGGTAATTAAGATGTCAACTACCTCACCTGTTATACAGGCCTTGTTAATTGAGATATCAACTACCTCAACTGTCATACAGGCCTTGGTAATTGAGATGTCAACTACCTCACCTGTTATACAGGTCTTGGTAATTGAGATGTCAACTACCTCACCTGTAATACAGGCCTTGGTAATTGAGATGTCAACTAACTCACCTGTTATACAGGCCTTGGTAATTGAGATGTCAACTACCTCACCTGTTATACAGGCCTTGGTAATTGAGATGTTACCTACCTCACCTGTTATACAGGCCTTGGTAATTGAGATGTTGACTACCTCACCTGTTATACAGGTCTTGGTAATTGAGATGTCAAATACCTCACCTGTTATACAGGCCTTGGTAATTGAGATGTTGACTACCTCACCTGTTATACAGGTCTTGGTAAATGAGTTGTTAACTACCTCACCTGTTATACAGGCCTTGGTAATTGAGATGTTAACTACCTTACCTGTTATACAGGTCTTGGTAATTAGGATGTCAACTACCTCACCTGTTATACAGGCCTTGGTAATTGAGATGTTGACTACCTCACCTGTTATACAGGCCTTGGTAATTGAGATGTTGACTACCTCACCTGTTATACAGGTCTTGGTAATTGAGATGTTAACTACCTCACCTGTTATACAGGCCTTGGTAATTGAGATGTTGACTACCTCACCTGTTATACAGGCCTTGGTAATTGAGATGTTGACTACCTCACCTGTTATACAGGCCTTGGTAATTGAGATGTTGACTACCTCACCTGTTATACAGGTCTTGGTAATTGAGATGTTAACTACCTCACCTGTTATACAGGCCTTGGTAATTGAGATGTCAACTACCTCACCTGTTATACACGCCTTGGTAATTGAGAAGTCAACTACCTTACCTGTTATACAGGCCTTGGTAATTGAGATGTTGACTACCTCACCTGTTATACACGCCTTGGTAATTGAGATGTCAACTACCTCACCTGTTATACAGGCCTTGGTAATTGAGATGTTACCTACCTCACCTGTTATACAGGCCTTGGTAATTGAGATGTTGACTACCTCACCTGTTATACAGGCCTTGGTAATTAAGATGTCAACTACCTCACCTGTTATACAGGCCTTGTTAATTGAGATATCAACTACCTCAACTGTCATACAGGCCTTGGTAATTGAGATGTCAACTACCTCACCTGTTATACAGGTCTTGGTAATTGAGATGTCAACTACCTCACCTGTAATACAGGCCTTGGTAATTGAGATGTCAACTAACTCACCTGTTATACAGGCCTTGGTAATTGAGATGTCAACTACCTCACCTGTTATACAGGCCTTGGTAATTGAGATGTTACCTACCTCACCTGTTATACAGGCCTTGGTAATTGAGATGTTGACTACCTCACCTGTTATACAGGTCTTGGTAATTGAGATGTCAAATACCTCACCTGTTATACAGGCCTTGGTAATTGAGATGTTGACTACCTCACCTGTTATACAGGTCTTGGTAAATGAGTTGTTAACTACCTCACCTGTTATACAGGCCTTGGTAATTGAGATGTTAACTACCTTACCTGTTATACAGGTCTTGGTAATTAGGATGTCAACTACCTCACCTGTTATACAGGCCTTGGTAATTGAGATGTTGACTACCTCACCTGTTATACAGGCCTTGGTAATTGAGATGTTGACTACCTCACCTGTTATACAGGTCTTGGTAATTGAGATGTTAACTACCTCACCTGTTATACAGGCCTTGGTAATTGAGATGTCAACTACCTCACCGGTTATACACGCCTTGGTAATTGAGATGTCAACTACCTTACCTGTTATACAGGCCTTGGTAATTGAGATGTTGACTACCTCACCTGTTATACACGCCTTGTTAATTGAGATGTCAACTACCTCACCTGTTATACAGGCCTTGGTAATTGAGATGTCAACTACCTCACCTGTTATACAGGCCTTGGTAATTGAGATGTTACCTACCTTACCTGTTATACAGGCCTTGGTAATTGAGATGTCAACTACCTCGCCTGTTATACAGGCCTTGGTAATTGAGATGTCAACTACCTCACCTGTTATACAGGCCTTGGTAATTGAGATGTCAACTACCTCACCTGTTATACAGGCCTTGGTAGTTGAGATGTCAACTACCTCACCTGTTATACAGGCCTTGGTAATTGAGATGTCAACTACCTCACCTGTTATACAGGTCTTGGTAATTGAGATGTTACCTACCTCACCTGTTATACAGGAGGTCGTGGCTTCGATCCCGACCCTGACGCTGCCTACTGCTGTATAGTTGGAGTTGACAATGCCGGTTGTAATTGCCGGTGAAAGTCTCTCGTGTCTTCGGGGTTCTCACTTTCTCGGATTTCTCTCTCAGTTCCTTGGACTTCTCTCCCAGCTTCCATGGGGGCTCTGCGTCGCGCCGCTGGGCTCGCCCCGCATCGCCTCCTTCACCTGCGCCGGCAGCGACTCGAACAGCTCCTCCTCCACCAGCAGCCCCCCGCGCCTCAGCTCCGCGCACTCCCCCAGCTCGGCCGGCAGCTCCGTCAGCCGGTTCCCGACCAGCTCCAAGCGGCGCAGCCTCGACAGCCTCCCGACCAGGCCGCTCAATTCGCGCAGCTCGTTGTTGGCGAGTGCCAGCGTCCGCAACCCCTCGCACCGGAACAACTCGTCGGGCAGACTCCGCAGGGCGTTGCCTGATAGACGGAGGGTGCTCAGCCGAGTCAGCTGGCACACCTCGGGCGGCAGGGCGGCGATGGCGTTGCGGCTCAGGTCGAGGACCTGCAGGCCGTGCAGACGGAACAGCCCAGTGGGCAGCTCGCCCCCGATGAGGTTCCCGTCGAGGAAGAGCGAGCGCAGCGCCGGCGAGCCTGCCCCCCCCGCCGCCGCCAAGCGCGGGACGCTCGCGAGGGCGTTGTCCGAGAGACGCAGGACGGCGAGGCGCTTGCAGGCGGCCGCCGGCAGCATCGCCACATCGTCGCCGTCGCCCGGCGAGCGGAGGCCGTTGCGGGAAAGGTCGAGGTCGCTCAGGCGTCCCAGCGCCAGCAGGGGCCGCGCAAGCTCGGCGGGCTCCAGGCCGCAGCGCGTCAGCCGCAGCGTCTCCAGGCTGCGCAGCTTGCTCAGGGGCGCCAGCGACTCGAGGCGCGCGCCGCCGTTGTCGAGGGCGAACGTGCGCAGGCCGCCGCCGCCGCCGGCGACAGTGGCCAGGCCGGGCGGGAGGCGGGCGACGCTGGTCGTCAGGCGCAGGCCCTGCAGGCGCCTGAGGCCGCCCAGCGGCTTGAGGAGCGCCGGCGTCAGGGGCCCCTCCAGGGACAGCTCCTCCAGGTGGCGCATGTCACGCAGCCAGCCCGGGACCTCCGCCTTGATTGCAAACTTCACCTGCGAGAGGGCGCGGGGGGGGCGGATGGTGAATGTCGGTCCCCGACATTGTGACTTAAATACATTTGGTGGGGGAGGTGACTTTTTGGCGATGTCACGGCCCGGATCAGTGGAGCCGAATGGACCGCTCAGACCGAGCCACCCTCGCGCCCGCCCGCCCATCCACCCACGCACCTCCAGCTGGCGCAGCTCCTCGCTGAGGAAGGCGAGTGCGCGATTGTCGACGCCCACGGTGCAGTTCAGCAGCCGGAGCTTGTGCAGATTCACCATCTGCACCACCGCCGCCCCCAGCGTCACCCCGTGCATCGAGTCCAGTGTCAGCACCTTCGGTGGGGGATTGGGTACGAGGGTGAGTGAGTTGGTAGGTCAGTGGGTATGAGGGTGAGTGAGTTAGTGGGTGAGTGGCTGTGTAAGTTGGTGGGTGCATGGGTGTGTGGGTGGGTGGGTGTATGGGTTGGTGAGTGAGTGGGTGTGTGGGTGGGTGTGTGCGTGGGCGGTGTGTTGGCGAGTGAGTGGGTGAGTGAGCAAGTGGGTGGGTGTGTGCGCAAGTGGTTGGGTGGGTGTGCGGGTGAGTTGGTGGGTAAGTGGGTGTCTGGGTGAGTGGGTGGGTGAGTGAATTGGTGGGGGAGTGGGTGTGCGGGTGTGGATGGGTGGGTGCATAGGTGGGTGGGTAAGTGGGTGTGTCCACGGGCACCTGTATCTGAGTGAGCCGGTATGTGTCCACTGGCACCGCTGCCAGCTTGGAGAGATGTAGCTCGCTTTCGCCCTGCGCATTGATCGCCAGCAGCCCCGTCAGATGCGACAGGGTCCACGCTTGATCCACGTTCACCTGCCTAAGCTTATTTTCGCTCACCTGGAGCAGCAGCAGCAGCAACAGCACCAGCAGCCACGCGTGGATGGATTTTATTTGTTTCAGCAGCGAGGGCCCAATGAGCCGTTACGCCCCATGACGGTAAAGACGTTATACACATGTAGTGAGCGACTTTTGAGACACATCATGTAGAGGCCTTCTTATTTATTCTCACACTGGACGATACAGAAATATGAACGTCTCTACGTAGCTACACATAGCCGACCCTTCTACACAACCCCATCGTCGGCGTCCAACTACACGGTTATTTGACTAGCGCAGCGACAGCGACGATGAAAGCCCTGCAGGAGATCGGCCACGACGAAGAGAGATGACGGCGAGCGGCGACGCAGCCAGGACCCAGGACCAGCAACAGCACCGAACCTCTGGTTCGGTCCCCCTTATATACACCCCGGTGCGGCCAAGCCCCGCCTCCGGCCACGCCCCCTTCCAGAATCTTCAAGCAGGTTCCCGGAGCTTGTGGTCTCACTCAGCCTTTGACCTTCACCACCGATACGCCTCCCTTATAATTAGTCATTACATAACTTGCACATAGACTAACACGGCCCATAGACTCAGATAGAGACCCAAAGACTCAACATCCCCCGTATAGCCTCGACGGACTGTTGGGGCAAGTGCCGTTAGCGAGCACCTATGCAGACCAGAACGGCGGCACACGAGGGGGTGGGTGGCCAGCACCACGTTGACCACACAGAGACCCACAGTTTGTTGTCCTTACCCCACATCTCCGATCGGCGCGGTCGGCTTCGTCAAACGTGAGGCGCTCTGCGTGCAGCGCACAGCGCGCTCTGCGAGCGGCTTCTCCTCACCTCGGACAAGAAGACAGAGAACTTGCACGCGTAGCAGGGGTCGTACTTGTCCACTAGGTGAAGGAGGAAGGCAAAGTCGTTCCGCACGTCCGGAATGTCGTCCACCCCCGTCTCCTGGCGCGCCTCCGCGAAGCTGTACTCCTTGAGCCTGCGGTGTCAGCGCCCCCCCCAGCACAGAGAACTCAGCGCCCGTCAACCCTCGTCCCAACGCGGAAGATCTCCCACGAAGCCACCGGTAGAACATTACTATTAGATATACGTAGCGGTGTCGCCGTCCGCGCTAACCGCATCTCCACGATCGCCGAAAAGCCCGCAGACCAAAGTCAGAAGGCTGCCGCACGGCGATCCGGTGCCACGCAACCGCTCTGCGGCAGCCCGCCGCCCCCCCCTCTCACCTGCCGGTCACCACCCAGTAGAAGACGTAGGCACAGGTGAGCGCGTAGACGCACATCGTGGTCGCGTAGGCCATCCACATCATGCGGAAGATGCGCCACAGCCCGTGGACGCAATAGAAGTCTCCGTAGCCCGTGATGTACTCGTCTTCCACGCAGTGGATGTGGTAGCGCATGTTGGGGCCGGCGTAACCGGTGTACGCGAGCACCACCAGCGCCTGCAGCAAGCGGGCCCCCGTCTGCCACACGTAGAGCCTGTGGAGCCCGCCGCTCGCCTCCGTGTGAGCACGTAGTTTCTTCACCTTCTCGAAGAGAGCCTTGGCCTGCTCGCCCTCCTTCTTGTCCAGGATGCGATCATCCGATGGCGTCCGCCGGCCCTCGTTCTGCTCCGGGGGGGGGCAGTCGGGGGGCGGGGCGGCCTCGCCGGGGTCGACGAATCGGACGGAAGGCCGGGGCGGTGCCGGCGGAGACTCAGAAGGCAGTTTCTCCATGGGGAGTTTGTCGGATCTCGGGTCGCTGCAAGCGTGGGACGCAGAGACGCACAGAGACCCATAGAGACTCACAGAGACCCATAGAGACTCACAGAGACCCATCGAGACTCACAGAGAACCGCAGAGACCCAAAAAGATACATAAAGTCTCACAGAAACCCCTAGAGACTCACAGAAAACCATAGAGACTCACAGAAACCCATAGAGACTCACAGAGACCAATCGAGACTCACAGAGACCCACAGAGACCCACAGAGACCCATAGTGACTCATAGAGACCCGCAGAGACCTATCAGGACTCACAGAGACCCGTAGAGACCCATAAAGACCTACAGACCCGCAGAGACCCACAGAAACCCAGAGATCCATACAGACTCAGACACCCACATCGTGACGCACATACACACGCACACCAAGATCCCCCGTATAGCCTTAACAGACTATAGGGGCAAGTGCTGTTGGCGAGCACTTATGAAGGCTGGAACTGTACATGAGGGGGTGGGTGGCTAGCACCACGCGCGGCCGCCTTTGTCTCCCCAGTGGCGATGTTTACACACCGCACCAGGTACTCATTTGAGGCTGAGTAGACCTAGGAGAGGCCCAGAGCTGGCACAAGTATGAACAACAGGTTACACTGCCCACCAGGGATTATTTGTCTGTCGTGCACCAACGCGCTGTCCAACCAAGTTACTACCTGCCCACTCCGAAGGAACGTGTTTCAGATAATCGTCGCCGGTGTTGGCCATGAGCGGTAATCGAACCTGGGTCGCCGGGATCATAGCGCAGCGTAGCGCTAACCGCTTCACTACCGTTCCCCACACACACACCACCAACCGTAAGCCAAACTGGTTATGAAAAGCAGGGGGATAGAAAGATGCGTGAACGGGCTCGCTGCCCCAAAACAGAGGTCGCAACCGGGTACCTGATACCCGTACCCTACCCAATACCCGGCTACCCGTACCCGGCCGGGTACAGGTACGGGTAGCAGTTTGCGACCCTGATGCGGCCGGGTACGGGTACGGGTAGGCCGTGAGTCACTGGTGAGTAACTGTTTGTCACTCATTTCGGGTAGGGTACGGGTAGGGAACGGGTACCCGTACCCGACCGGGTACGGGTACCCATTTGCGACCCTGGTGCGGCCGGGTACGGGTTCGGGTAAGGAATCAAAACCCATTTGCGACCTCTGCCCCAAACCCACGCAGGGTCCCCCCCGAATGGAGAAAGGGGGAACTTTTTTTAATTTTGTTACTTAAGGGGGGAAGGGATGACAAAGGAAGGAAGGAGCCGTGGGCCGTCTCTTAGTAGTCAGCCCCCTTCTAACCTGCAGCTCTCCGCCGTGGCGGGCGGTGGCGGCTGCAGCGCCGCCGCCGCTGACGCCAACCCGTCCAGCGCGGCTTCGTGCACGGCGTGCGTGGTCCACTGCGAATCCATGCACTTGCCCAGCACGCACACAAAGTGCTCAATCTTGGAGCTCGTCTCCGGGAACCTGAACCAGAAGTTCCTGGTGGCCGTCAGGATGAGCGTGTGCAGCACGACGAGGTGCGGGAAGTATTTGCTGATCCACAGCACCGCGTTGTCGTAGCAGAACTGGTTGATCAACCGGTACTGGTACTGGTCGAAGCCAACCTGGGCGAGTGTGGGAAGGGCAAAATTAACAGGCGTGGCGGTGATGTCGCATGCCCCTCCGTTGCGGTGACAGAGCTGGCTCAAATCTGGCTTTTGCCTGATGATGCCGGTTGTAATTACTGGCGAAACGTCACCGTACTCAAGATCGTCAACGTTATGGCTTTGCTCTCCAACACACCGGTGTGCTGTACTAGGATATTACACTATACACTACACTATACATTACACTATAATGTACATTACAATATACACCACACTATAAATTACACTACACTATACATTACACTATACACCACACTATACATTACACTATACCAGACGTGGGCAAAGTACGGCCCGTTGGGCTTTTAATCTGCCGAACTTGTCCAAATATTATTATTATTAAATAAAATTTTACCTTCCTCCTGTAATGCCCCCATTTACCCAGTAGATGGCGCACTTTGACCAGGAGAGAGAGAATATTCGTATGAGCAATTCATGTTTCTATTGAAAGTAAGTTAACAGTAATATTTGGGTACAGTATTGTTTTTGGAAGCATTCACTGTAATATCGTATGAACGTTTACTTCATCGCATCATCATCGTATGAATGATGCGAGAAGAGATTAACGGGTTCTTATGCGATTTACGTTCTCGGCGCTTTCGCTCTCTAAATTACGGCTTGAATGAGGGGGAGGGGTATGACTACATCGCAAAATTAATATCTTACTAGGACTTTTATATAACAAAAGTTATATACATAACTGTTGCGCTTTGTGTAATTCAACAAAACAAATAAAACTTAAGTCCGAGTTCTCTCCGAATTTCACGAGTCCGTTCTAGACCCCACAATTTTTTTAAAGAGTTTTAAGCACAGAAAATATAATTAAAGTTTGAAAAATCATTAATTATACAAACTTTTCAATAATTTCCTTCTTCACTTCGATTTAAATTTTCTTTAAAAACTTCTTCTCACCAACATTACCACTCATTACCACTTTCTCCGAAGGCAAGTTTGTAAAAGAAAACATGGTACAGACAGCAGACATCTTGTGTCGGGAGATCAAAAGCAAATTTGAAAAAGTCAGTTCATCACGCAGGACTGTGACTCGCCATGTGGAACTGATTGATAAAAATATAGCCAGTCAATTAAACGAAAAGTCTGATTCCTTTGACTTATATTCACTAGCACTGGATGAAAGTACGGACGTAAAAGACACTGCTCAGCTCCTCATTTTTATCCGAGGCATTGAAGACAGTTTTGCGATAACAGAGGAGTTTTTGACCATGGAGTCCCTGAACGGAACAACGCGGGGAGAGGACTTGTATAACCAGGTATCTGCTGTGATCGAAAGAATGACGCTATCTTGGAGTAAACTTGTCAATGTCACAACGGATGGATCGCCAAATTTAACTGGAAAAAATGTTGGGCTGCTGAAAATAATCCAGGATAAAGTGAAAGAGGAAAGCCCTGTCCAGGATCTTATTTTCCTTCACTGCATCATCCATCAGGAATCCCTGTGTAAGTCTGTATTGCAGCTTAATCATGTCGTGAATCCAGTCGTACAACTTATGAACTTTATACGAGCAAGGGGACTTCAGCACCGTCAGTTTATTACCTTCCTGGAGGAAACTGATGCGGATCATCAGGACTTGCTGTACCACTCTCGTGTCCGCTGGTTAAGTTTGGGGAAAGTGTTACAACGAGTGTGGGAGCTGAAAGAAGATATCATCGCATTTTTGGAGTTGATGGGGAAATTTGACGAATTCCCTGAGCTAAGCGACAACAACTGGCATAGTGACTTTGCGTTTGCTGTGGACATATTTTCACACATGAATGAGCTGAATGTGAAACTGCAGGGGAAAGATCAGTTTGTTCACGACATGTACAAACATGTGAAAGCCTTCAAATCCAAGCTCACTTTGTTCTCCGGACAAATTGCGAACAAATCTTTCACTCATTTCCCACACTTGCCATGCAGGAAGAGACACCGCGAAACGCAAAAAAATACAGCAAATCGCTTGAGGACCTGCACGGAGAATTCTGCCGTAGGTTCTTTGATTTCGAAAACATTGAACAGTCACTTCAGCTGGTGTCCTGTCCCCTGTCACAAGACCTTGAAACAGCACCACAGGAGCTGCAGTTGGAACTGATAGATCTTCAGTCTGACTCTGTCCTAAAGGAGAAGTTCAACTCTGTTAAACTGAATGACTTTTATGCTTCACTTAACAGAGCCACGTTTCCAAACCTCCGGAGGACTGCACAGAAGATACTGACTTTGTTTGGCTCCACTTATATGTGTGAGCAGACATTCAGCGTCATGAACACTAACAAAGCCCATCACAGATCAAAGTTAACGGATCAGCACCTCAGATCTATCCTGAGAATTGCCACAACCAAAATAACTCCAAACTTGGATGCACTGGCAAAAATGGAAGATCAACAACGCTGTTCCCACTGAAACTGATTATGTGTTGCTGCAGCGAGGTTGGAGCAAAATCTCCATCACAGAGCCTGCGTTGCTGCTCTAACCTGTTAATGTAGATAATAAAGAAGTTCAAGTGAGGTAATTGGTTTGGACGCATGCCTCAGATGTTTTAATGATGTTTGATCAGTCACGTTACAACATGTTTTTGTATTGTTCATGTTCGTGCAATTTGTTAAATTGCCTTACAAATAAATGCTTTGCTACCTGTTAAAGGCCAAATCAATTCATGTAATCATTTTTACATGTCATTTATATTAGTTCACACAAACACTCCATCCATCTGTTCCTGGCCCGGCCCCTCTGTCAAATTTTAGAACCCATTGTGGCCCGCGAGTGAAAAAGTTTGCCCACCCCTGCACTATACTGTACATTACACTATTCCTCGGGCAATTGCCGGTGGCGCAGCCGGCCTTACCGCTGGCAACCAGCGGTTCCCCCCCCCCCTGCATGGTCGTGTCGAGCCGGCCCGAGGGGGGACCTCACCGTGTGGGCCCTGGGGTTGGCCACGAGCTTCCTCAGCACGGTCTCGTTCCACTCCTTCAGATCCACGTCGAAGCCTCTCGGCACCGGCACACACAGAATGCGCTCGTTCATGTTCTGGGCGGAGGTGGGGGAAGTGGGTACCACGTGACCATGACGTGACGCCGTGTGGTCTCCTTGAAGACGTCGCTCCACTCAGGTTCACTTTGCGCGATTCCCGGTGTGTACGGGGGGGGGGGGGGGGGGGGGAGGCAACCCATATCGACCCAAGATGTGCTCTCTAGCCAGCGCTCTGAGTGAGCTCGCACGTCGAGTTGGAACCCACGACCTCCTGCGTACCAGGCGAGGTAGTTAACATCTCCCAGCCACCGTGATGATGAGACACACGCGAAGTCCAAATATGCAGCAGGGGTCGGGATGGAACCTATGACCTCCTGCGTACCAGGCGAGGTCGTCAACATCTCCGCGATGTTATCCATAGCATGGCGGCGACATTTATGAATGTGCTTGGGGACTCTCTAGAGTCTAGAGCGTTGGAACGACGTACCTGCAGCATCCCGGCAAAGATGCCTATCATGAACATGGGCACGGAGAGCATGTCGCACAACACGTCCCACCAGGGCTGAAGGATCTTGAGGTCCTGGTGACCCTCCAATGAGAAGGAGGAGGTCAGGGCTCCGATGGGAATCATGACTCGAGCCGAGACTGCACACAAGCAGACACACACAGGCAGACACACACACAGGCAGACACACAAGCAGACACACACACAGACACACACAAGCAGACACACAGGCACACACACAGACATACACAGGCAGACACATACCGGCAGACACGCACACAGAGGGTCACACACAGGCAACAAAGACGCACACAGAGACACACACACAGGCAGACACAATACAAATGTCTCCCCGTGTAGCTCCTCTGACAGGCTGTGAGGCTTACAGAGGCAGAGATTGGCTCCACTCTCTCTCACCGCCCTTGTTTTATTATAGTAGTAGTTGATATTACAGTATTAGTTAGTATAGCAGTACATGTTTTATTACTATAGTAGTAGTTGTTTGTTATTTTATTGATGTTATTAGTGTTATAGTTGTGATTATAGATGTTGTAGTTGTTATTATAGTAGTTGATATTACAGTATTAGTTATTATATCAGTTCATGTTTGTATTACTATAGTAGTAGTAGTTGTTTATATTATTTTATTGATGTTATTAGTGTTATAGTTGTGATAATAGATGTTGTGGTTGTTATTATAGTAGTTGTTACAGTATTAGTTATTACAGCAGTTCATGTTTTTATTACTATAGTAGTAGTAATTGTTTATTTTATTGATGTTATTATTAGTGTTATAATTATTATAGATGTTGTAGTTGTTATTATAGTAATGATTATAGACGTGGGAGATGTTATTATAGTAGTTATACTTGTGATTATAGATGTTGTGGTAGTGCTGGTCGTTAGGCTCCACTTCTCCCGCCAAATCGCGACGGTTTGTTGGTGGTGGTTGAGGGAGAGGGCCGCGTGGGCGAAACCAACTCGAGCGGCGTGCGCGGGAGGGGTGAATTCAATCGGCGAACATAAATTGTTTTAATTTAAGGGGGTAGACAGAAAACGCCACCTTTCACTAACGCTAGCGAGCCCTCTTGCTTCTTGTTGCTTTGGATGAAACAATAAAACTATAAACAAGTTCGCTACATTTTTTAAGCGCGTCTTTAGTTGATGCTTTCCATCCCCCTCCATACTTGGTATAGTCTGAAACGTAACCGCGCCTTATCTAGTCTATGCTATTAACCATGGGCCTTAATCCGGGCTATGAAATAAAGTTCAATGTCAAGTGCAACGGAGCTGACCAATTAAAAAACACCCGCGAAATGTCAACACCACGTGGCTCTTGGGGTGGTAACGGCCATCTTGGTAAGGGAGAAGCCCCCACACCCCCTATCCAAAATGGCCGCCCACACGTTGTTTGCTTGTGGAGGTAACCTCTGATAACCAATAGCGACTATTCACACTCAACTATTGCGGAGCTGTCGAACCCCGTCACGGTTTTACCCCGTTGTGGTCTTTGCACAGGCAAATTGAGTTCTTAGGTCTGTACGGGCGTACAAAAAAATGTGTCTATTTTTGTTTCTCCTTTGTGATGGGATTTTGTAGGATGAATGTTGATATTTTTAAGGGGCACGGGGTGACCAATAAGGTCCGAATTAGTCTGTAATAAGGTAGAGCACTTATAAGGGGTTGACAGCTGTGTAGTGTATAGTGTAGTATAATGTATAGGATGAACGTTGACATTTCTAAGGGCATGGGGGTGACCAAAAAGGCCTGAATTGGTCTGTAATCAAGTAGGGCACTGATAAAGGGGTTGACAGGTATGATTACAGACAGAGACCCATAGAGACCTAAACGAGATAGATAGAGACCCAAAGAGATAGAGACCCAAGAGAGATAAATGGAGACCCACACAGATACATATAGCATACTGTCAACCCATACGGTTTACTCGTATTCTTGTACAGGGACATTGAGTAACATAATGCGCCTATTTGTTTGTGTTTCTCCCTTGTGATGGGACTTTGCAGGATGAACGTTGAGATGTATAAGGGGCACGGGGTGATCAGTAAGGTCTGAATTGGTCTGTAATAAGGTAGGGCACTGATAAGGGGTTGACAGTTATGCTACTGACACGAACAGTGTGACTATGCATACGTAGCCATCCATAGTGTAGTAGTAACGAAGGACTTCGCCGACACACTGCTTGGTCTCCGTCACTCCTCTTTGTTCCCGTCGTTCGCACTCCGCTGGTCCCGACAGCGGACCAGCTGCTCCTCGCGCGCGCCCCGCACGCGCTCTCCCGTCAGTCGCTCCGCTCCCCCCGCTCCCCCCGCACACCGCTGGCCGACGGTGTGCTCGAAGCTCCTCCAGCCACGTGGCTGTGAGCCGCCACTGCACAGCCTTCAACAGCACTCGTGATGTAAAGTAAACGCATCGGCCGGTCTTGGTTACGCTTACTTCGCGCGTGTACAGCAGCTGTTGGATTTGGTTTGGATTCATTGCTGATCTTCCTCGGTTGATTCATTTTAGTTGCAATCGTAATTGGCTGAAAAGTTTGCCCCCAATTCGTGTTTGAAATATTTATTCTCACGTGGAGTACGCCACCCATGTCTGCCTTGTGCCATTTGAAGTGGGATTTGTATGCGTTGTGCATTCGTTCGTCACTCGAGCAGTGCGTCAGGTCGTGGACATAACACGACACTTCCACAATGATTAGAAACTAGGCTCAGGCCACGTTGGACTATACAGTACCTCAATGGCTCCAGTCCCATTCTGTCTGTGGTTTTGGCCCCTTCCAGTGTCTTTTAATTTCTTCTCTGCCCCCCTCCCCCCCTTTTGTGATCATCGGGCGTTATGGTTTTGTGCTTTAACAAGGGGTAACGTCAGTTTAACACGTAGGCTTTCGCGACCAATATTATTCATAATCAACGTTTTTGGGTTTAGATCGCGTTATTTATAAATGTGTCGTAATTGCCCGATGATGCTGGATGCAATTACCAGCGAAACGTCGTACTCAAATTGTAAATGTTGTGGCTTCGCGCTTCAACACACCGGTGGGCTAAAGTAGTGAACTAATTTGTCTTTTGTCAACGTGACACTTTTTTACTGATTGGCCGTGTCGGGTGGTGGAGGGTTACGACACATTTATAAATAACGCGATCTAAACCCAAAAACGTTGATTATGAAGGGGTAACGTGCTTGGGTTAGCTTATCTTCAAATTCACCGTCAACCCAGTGTACATTAACGCACTACACCAGTTCCAATAACCAACTAAAATGTGTTATCAATGCCGTGCAAATGGGCAAAGTGTGTTCACGTAGCCAGCACACAGTTGGACTTTCATTGGGGGTTCACTGCTAACGTTGGGAGGATACCCGAGAGTTAATTTCGCAATTGTCCCAGAATCTCTGCTTTGCTTAGTGACCTTACGATCGCAGGTGCTGTGGCACCATCGGCATGCAACGCGACATTTACATTCCCCCTCCAACCCAGCTTAAATATACGCTCCAAGCTTGGTGGTGTTTCATTCTTCATCTGAGGACGGCTGCTTGCGTTGTAGCCGAAACGTCTTGAGAATTATTTTATTATGTTTTATTTTTATTATTTTATTATTTCCCTTCTACGTGACTTTTCCGAAAGAACCAAGAAGATGAATCCGTGCAGTCACGAAAGCTTTAAATCGAAATTTACAAGGCTGTTTAATAATCGCGGTCATATTGCTGTCACCCATCACCCCTGTCCGATTACGGTTGGGAGGAAATAAGGGGGGAGTTTTTAGACCAAGCAGCTACCAATCAAACGATTTGTTAAACATCAAACTTGGGTCTGATGGCAACCAAGCACGCTATTGGCATTGACGCATCATGAGGCATTGTAAAGGATTGCGCTTTAAATCCCATAAAAGTTGAAGGATTCATAATAAACGAATTGTCTAACTAGGATGTCTTGCATGCCTCGGCAATTACCAATACAGCTGTTGTTCATGATTCAAACAGTGTATCCATAACCTAGACACGTTAGCATAACCCAATACCAACCTGCAATAAACACTATAACGTTATTTCTCAACTAGGTTGTTGGGGGCCGCCTCCAAGGTTCGATGCGTACTGTCACCTGGTTGGGATTGCGGGATCGAGACAAGGCGACGTAGAGCTGCTGGCCGTGGGAGAAGACCGTCGTCTGCAGATCGATTCCAACGTAATCGAACGTCTGTCCCTGCGCCTCCGTCGTTCATGCAGGGGGCGCGTAGGTTTGCAGCACCCCCTGCATGAAAATGATGGGAAGTGCAGCGTTCATCACAGATAATAGGTGGGCGTTTATATTATTAATAGGATGAGCATATTTTAAAGGTCGATTGGAACACATTTTCTCCAAGGAAATGCGTACCTCGAATTTTAATGAGTTATCAAGTTTTACTAACCATTTTATAAATGCTCTGTGTGCCCTCCACCTGCTGTACGGACAACATCGAGACGATAGTTGAATTCGTCCCAAACGCCTCTCAAAGCGTCTTCTTCCACTGAAGTCACTGCTGCCGTGATTCTGTTCTTGAGACCATCCAGATGTGTGTGTGTGTGTCTGCCTGTGTGTCTGCTTGTGGTGGGGCCTTACCATCAGCCCCACCAAAACTAAGCACCTGCCTGGGTATTTTGTACCATCTGACACTCCACCCCCACAACTCCCAATCGGTGATGGGGCAGTTGTGGAGAGAGTGGAGAGTTTCCCATACCTGGGCAGTGTGCTTATGACCGGCTCCAGTTTATCAGCAGAGGTCTCACTCCGAATCAGTCGAGCGGCAATATCTTTTCATCGGTTGCGTAACGCTGTGTGGAAGCTACCTGGTCTGTCGCTCCGCACGAAGCTTCAGGTCTTCTCGGCCACGGTCATTCCCTCCCTTCTCTACGCTTGCGAAACGTGGACCCCCCTAATGGAGCATCTTCGTCGGTTGTAAACATTTAGGCTGGCCTGCCTACGATCAATCCTGGGTTTAACCAGGCTGGATTGTGTGAGGAGCTCACAAATCCTTGAAAGATCTGGGTAAAGTCCCATCGGTGAGCTCCTCCGGAAGGCAAGGCTGCGTTGGCTGGGTCATGTAGCCCGCATGCCCAGCTACCGCATGCCTAAACAGCTTTTGTTCGGCCGGATCGAGGGGGCTAAACGGGCGCGGCACGGGCTAGAGAAGAGATGGAGCGATGTGGTACAGGAGGACGTGGAGCTGAGTGGACTTGCCGAAGACTGGTACCAGCGGTGTCAAGATCGGCCTCAGTGGAGGAGGCTCGTGAAAGACGCTTCTTGGCAGTTGGAGGCAGTCGCCCTCCAACAACAACGGAGGGCGGAGGAGCGACGCTCACAACAACGAGCGGAGCGCCGGGTGGCTAAAGCACAGCAAGTTGGTACAGTAGGGGGCACAGGTGGTGCATCTGCATCAGCCAGTAATCTCGGTCATCTCGGTCAGTCGACCCGTGGCACCTGCTGGGTCTGCCCCGTGACCTCCTGCCAGCGGGCGTTCGACACTTCACGTGGCCTCAAGGTGCACTTGGCCTGGCACAAGCGTCGTGGTGACGTCACCGCCACTTAGTGGCGAATGGCGGTTGTTGTCTGCTTGTGTGTGTGTCTGTGTGTGTCTGCTTGTGTGTCTGTGTGTGTGTGTGCGCCTCTGTGTGTGTCTGCTTGTGTGTGTGTGTGTCTGTGTGTGTGTGTCTGCTTGTGTGTGTGTGTGTCTGCGTGTGTGTCTGCTTGTGTGCAGTCTCGGCTCGAGTCATGATTCCCGTCGGAGCCCTGACCTCCTCCTTCTCATTGGAGGGTCACCAGGACCTCAAGATCCTTCAGCCCTGGTGGGACGTGTTGTGCGACATGCTCTCCGTGCCCATGTTCATGATAGGCATCTTTGCCGGGATGCTGCAGGTACGTCGTTCCAACGCTCTAGACTCTAGAGAGTCCCCACGCACATTCATCAATGTCGCCGCCATGCTATGGATAACATCGCGGAGATGTTGACGACCTCGCCTGGTACGCAGAAGGCCATAGGTTCCATCCCGACCCCTGCTGCATATTTGGACTTCGCGTATGTCTCATCATCACGGTGGCCGGGAGATGTTAACTACCTCGCCTGGTACGCAGGAGGTCGTGGGTTCCAACTCGACGTGCGAGCTCACTCAAAGCGCTGGCTAGAGAGCACATCTTGGGTCGATATGGGTTGCCTCCCCCCCCCGTACACACCGGGAATCGTGCAAAGTGAACCTGAGTGGAGAGACGTCTTCAAGGAGACCACACGGCGTCACGTCATGGTCACGTGGTACCCACTTCCCCCACCTCCGCCCAGAACATGAACGAGCGCATTCTGTGTGTGCCGGTGCCGAGAGGCTTCGACGTGGATCTGAAGGAGTGGAACGAGACCGTGCTGAGGAAGCTCATGGCCAACCCCAGGGCCCACACGGTGAGGTCTCCCCTCGGGCCGGCTCGACACGACCATGCAGGGGGGAGAGAACCGCTGGTTGCCAGCGGTAAGGCCGGCTGCGCCACCGGCAATTGCCCGAGGAATAGTGTAATGTACAGTATAGTGCAGTGGTGGGCAAACTTTTTCACTCACGGGCCACAATGGGTTCTAAAATTTGACAGAGGGGCCGGGCCAGGAACAGATGGATGGAGTGATTGTGTGAACTAATATAAATTACATGTAAAAATGATTACATGAAAGGATTTGGCCTTTAATAGGTAGCAAAGCATTTATTTGCAAGGCAATTTAACAAATTGCACGAACATGAACAATAGAAAAACATGTCGTAACATGACTGATCAAACATCATGAAAACATCTCAGGCCTGCGCCCAAACCAATTACCTCACTTGAACTTCTTTATTATCTACATTAACAGGTTAGAGCAGCCACGCAGGCTGTGTGATGGAGATTTGGCTCCAACCTCGCTGCAGCAACACATAATCAGTTTCAGTGGGAACAGTGTTGTTGATCTCCCATTTTTGCCAGTGCATCCATGTCTGGAGTTATTTTGGTTGTGGCAATTCTCAGGATAGATCGTTAACTTTGATCTGTGACGGGCTTTGTTGGCGTTCATGATGCTGAATGTCTGCTCACACACATAAGTCGAGCCAAACAAAGTCAGTATTTTCTGTGCAGTCCTCCGGAGGTTTGGAAACGTGGCTCTGTTAAGTGAAGCATAAAAGTCATTCAGTTTAACAGAGTTGAACTTCTCCTTTAGGACGGAGTCAGACTGAAGATCTATCAGTTCCAACTGCAGCTCCTGTGGTGCTGTTTCAAGGTCTTGTGACAGGGGACAGGACACCAGCTGAAGTGACTGTTCAATGTTTTCGAAATCAGAGAACCTATGGCAAAATTCTCCGTGCAGGTCCTCTAGCGATTTGCTGTATTTTTTGGCGTTTCGCGGTGCCTCTTCCTGCATGGCAAGTGTGGGGAAATGAGCGAAAGATTTGTTCGCAATTTGTCCGGAGAACAAAGTGAGCTTGGATTTGAAGGGTTTCACATGTTTGTACATGTCGTGAACAAACTGAGCTTTCCTTCTGCAGTTTCACATTCAGCTCATTCATGTGTGAAAATATGTCCACAGCAAACACAAAGTTACTAAGCCAGTTCTTGTCGCTTAGCTTAGGGAATTCGTCAGATTTCCCCATCAACTCCAAAAATGCGATGATGTCCTCTTTCAGCTCCCACACTCGTTGTAACACTTTCCCCAAACTTAACCAGCGGACACGAGAGTGGTACGGCAAGTCCTGATGATCCGCATCAGTTTCCTCCAGGAACGTAATAAACTGACGGTGCTGAAGTCCCCTTGCTCGTATAAAGTTCACAAGTTTTACGACTGGATTCACGACATGATTCAGCTGCAATACAGACTTACACAGGTATTCCTGATGGATGATGCAGTGAAGGAAAATAAGATCCTGGACAGGGTTTTCCTCTTTCACTTTATCCTGGATTCTTTTCAGCAGCCCAACGTTTTTTCCAGTTAAATTTGGCAATCCATCCGTTGTGACATTGACAAGTTTACTCCGAGATAGTGTCATTCTTTCGATGACAGCAGATACCTGGTTATACAAGTCCTCTCCCTTCGTTGCTCCTTTCAGGGACTCCATGGTCAAAAACTCCTCTGTTATCGCAAAACTGTCGTCAATGCCTCCGATAAAAATGAGGAGCTGAGCAGTGTATTTTACGTCTGTACTTTCATCCAGTGCTAGTGAATATAATTCAAAGGAATCAGATTTTTTGCTTAGTTGACTGGCTATATTTTTATCAATCAGTTCCACACGGCGAGTCACAGTCCTGCGTGATAAACTGACTTTTTCAAATTTGCTTTTGATCTCCGGACACAAGATGTCTGCTGTCTGTACCATGTATTCTTTTACAAACTTGCCTTCGGAGAAAGTGGTAATGAGTGGTAATGTTGGTGAGAAGAAGTGTTTAAAGAAATTTTAAATCGAAGCGAAGAAGGAATTTATTGAAAAGTTTGTATAATTAATGATTTTTCAAACTTTAATGTTTTCTGTGCTTAAAACTCTTTAAAAAAACTGAGGTCTAGAACGGACTCGTGAAATTCGGAGAGAACTCGGAGTTAAGTTTCGTTTGTTATGTTGAATTACACAAAGTGCGCCTTCTAATGGAGATATGGGGGCATTACAGGAGGAAGGTGAAATTTAATTTAATAATAATATTTGGACAACTTCGGCGGGCCGGATTAAAAAGCCCAACGGGCCATATACGGCCCATGTCTGCGCTAAATAAATCAATTGTTAATTAGCCCTGTTGCAAGAGGTAAATTTGCCTCTTGCCTGTGAGCTGCTGGTGTCAAAAATTTTACCGTGTGTAACCCGTTTGTGATGTATAATATTTTTCCCACTCAAATTCGCAATGCAAAAAGAATAGCAATGCAAATTGCTACTCTGATTAGCACGGTTGGCTATGCGAAAGAAATTCAACATACATACATACAAACGAACTCGAGTCAATGTGAATTATCAAGACAATTTATTTACAGTTGGTAATACATAACATAGGTTTCATGAGTTAGATTGCGTCAGCTGCCCTTAAGGCCCGTCGTATCGACATCGTATGCATCCAAGAAACGAAGTGGAGTGGAGCAAAGGCGAGGGAGATTGGATAAGGATACAAACTGTTCTACAACGGTGAAAGAAACACCAAGAACTGCGTTGGAATCGCAGTCAGCCAAAATCTACGAGACAACGTCGTGGCCGTCCACCGTGTTTCCGACCGCCTCATGTCCATCGAAATCAACTCAAACGACCTACGCCTCCGGGTGGTATCTTGTTATGCGCCGCAGCCTGGCTACCCAGCAGATACCAAGGAGGAATTTTGGGAACAATTTGATGAACACATGCAATCGATAAACGGAGAAGAGCAGTTAGTAATTGGTGGAGACCTAAATGGACACGTTGGAAAAGCCCGGGATGGATACCCTCGAAACCATGGTGGCCAAGGATATGGTACCCGGAACGATGAGGGAAACCGAGCCCTGGACTTTGCGGAAGCCTATGATCTTGTTCTCGCCAACACCTTCTTCAAGAAGAGACCGTCCCATCTCATTACGTATGCCAGTGGTGGGAGATCAACTCAAATTGATTACTGGCTTGTCAAGCGGGATAGGCTGAAAACGGTGACAAACACTAAAGTCATACCATCGGACAACATCGCCCCACAACATCGCATCCTGGTCATGGACATGAAAATGGACATTGGCCAGCGACATCGCCCACCAACAACGGGACAGCAGCGAATTAAGTGGTGGCGGATGAAGGAATGCAAGGATCAGCTGAGAGTCGCCCTCAATCAGATTGACGTGAACACCAACCGACCAGCGAATGCGATTTGGGAAGATCTCGCCGGCCAACTGTGCACAGCAGCAATGGAAGCACTGGGGCTAACTAAGCCGGGAAAACGCTTCATTGACAAGCAAATATGGTGGTGGAACGAAGAAGTGCAGCTAGCAGTGAAAGAGAAGAAGCTAGCTTTCAAGAAGTGGCGCCAAACGCTCGCAGATCTGGATTACCAACACTGCAGAAACTAATTCTAGATTTGAAGCTTTCGTGACTGCAATGATTCATACTCTTAGGTTTTTTCGGTAAAGTCACGTAGGTAAAAAATTTAAATTAATAAAAGTAAAATAAAAGAAATTAAACAATTCACGACGTTTCGGAAGCAACACAAGTACTTGATACAGCTGTCGTGGCTGTGACGGTTCCACCTGAAGACGGAGGCTTGTGTTGCTTCCGAAACGTCGTGAATTTTTTAATTTGTTTTATTTTACTTTTATTAATTAAATTTTTTTACCTACATGACTTTACCGAAAAAACCTAAGAGTACTACAGAAACTGCAAATCGGCAGCGAAGCGAGTAGTAGCAGCGGTGAAATTAGCTCAATACGACCAACTGTATGTCGAACTGGACACACAAGATGGTGCCAATAAGATCTATCGACTGGCAGAGGCGCGCCATCGTTCGACTCAGGATATTGGTCAGGTTAAATGCATAAAGGATGAGAATCACAGCGCTCTCAGAGACCCGCCTGCCATCCTTCAATGCTGGAGCGACTACTTCTCTGGAATCTGCAACCAGGAATTTCCCCACCCACCGATTATTAGCGCTGAACACGTCCTCGGTCCCGTTTTGCCTATCACCATCATCGAAGTGGAACAAGCTATCAAGATAATGAAGAATGGGAAAGCGACTGGCCCGTACGATATCCCTGCTGAGGCCTGGAAGATCCTTGGCAGGCAGGGTGCTGCCCTCCTTACCCAGCTCTTCAGCACCATCACGAGCACCGGTGAGGTCCCAGAAGCCTGGTCGACCAGCACGACGGTTCCAATTTGGAAGGGTAAAGGGGACGTGGCAGAATGCTCGAATTACAGGTCAATCCGGCTCCTGTGTCATGCGATGAAGATCTTTGAGCGAGTTTTGGACACGAGGATTAGAAACATCATCACCCTATCACCCAACCAATGCGGCTTCGTTAAAGGATGTGGCACTACGGACGCCATATTCGCGGCGAGGCTCCTGCTGGAGAGGCACAGAGAGAAGAACCAAGCTGTGCACGTGTCGTTCCTCGACCTTGAAAAGGCATTTGACAGGGTCCCCCACGACCTCATCTGGCACTCGCTTCGATCCCATGGAGTCCCTGAAACCTACGTGCATTGGGTGCAACTCTTATACAAGAACGTCACCAGTGCAGTCAGGTGTGCAGTGGGCATATCACCGCCATTTCCCATCAGCGTTGGAGTGCACCAAGGATCGGCCCTGTCACCACTCCTGTTTATCCTGTGCATGGACACGATCACTGCCGACCTGCACACGCCCCTGCCATGGTCAATTCTCTATGCGGATGACGTCCTCCTCTCAGATGAAGAGAGAGGAGATGTGGAAAGACAATCGCGCCTGTGGAAGGAACGTTTGGACGAAAACGGGATGAGGTTCAACATCAAAAAGACGGAGTATATGGAGTGTGGCCCCCAAACCGACGGCACCATCAGCATTGACGGAGAAGATCTGAAGAAAGTGACGGACTTTAAGTACCTGGGCTCCAGCATCAGCTCAGATGGAAGCATCACGACTGATGTGAGGTCACGAGTCAATGCGGCATGGATGAAGTGGAGGCAAGTCACCAGAGTCCTCTGTGATCGGAAAATGCCGGATAGGCTGAAGGGAAAAATTTACAAGACCATCGTCCGACCGGTGGCACTCTATGGATCCGAGTGCTGGCCAGCCACAACTGTACACGAACAAGCCCTCCATACCATGGAGATGAGGATGCTCAGATGGAGCCTTGGACTGACTCGATGGGATCGTGTAATGAACGAAGACGTTCGGAAGCAACTTGGTGTGGCCCCCATTGCGGACAAGATGCTTCAGGCAAGGCTTTGGTGGTACAGCCATGTGATGCGAAGTGAAGAGTCATCAGTGGCCAAGACTGCCATGCGTATTGAGCCAGAGGGCCGCCGTCCACGCGGACGTCCGAAGAAGCGATGGATGGATCGAATAAAGGAAGACATGAAGACGGTCAACGCATCCCCCGAAGATGCCCTGGACCGAGCCAAATGGAGAAGACAATGCCGAAAAGAGGACCCTGTGCCACAGCGGGAACAACGCTAGGAAGAAGAAGATTGCGTAAATATAAATGTGTCGTGGAACACGCCACAACCTGACACGGTAAGGTTTGTCAAGTAAACAGAACATGCCAATTCATTACTAGTACAGCACACCGGTGTGTTGGAGAGCAAATCAACAACATTTACAATCTGAATACGCCGTTTAGCCAGTAATTACAAATAGCTTCGTCAGGCGACAGCCAGATTTGTGTATAAATTCTCCTGTTTCATTCCTTAAAGAGGGATAGATGTGATGATGTCACTTGTGAGCTCTTGTGTGAAGGGGGAGGATTAATGTATGCATATGAATAACAATGGGGGTATCCATTGCCTGTTGGGTTATTTATATGTTAATCAACGTACATTATGCATGCACATTATTCTTGTACGTCCTGTCGTTTGAGTGCAATAAAATAACAGCACCTGGTATTGTCTGCATACAGTTGATCCCCATTTATGTATGCTGACCTGTATAGGCATGCATTTAAACAATTATTTGAAGATTCATTTCTGAGCAGCGCTAAGGCTGTAGCTATCCGAATGGTTAAGATTATTTGTATTTAACACGTAGGCTTTCGCGAACAATATTATTCATAAAAAAGGTTTTTGGGTTACATCGCGTTATTTATAAATGTGTCGTAACCCTCTACCAAAATTGAGTCACGTTGACAAAAGTCACATAGTTCACGACTATTTGTCTTTTGTCAACATGACATTTTTTACTGTTCGGCTGTGTCGGGTGGTGGAGGGTTACGACACATTTATAAATAACGCGATCTAACCCAAAAACCTTTATTATTAATTATTTGTATTTATCTCCATTTCGATAGATTCTCTAATTAGTCTTGGCCAGTAGTAACTAGTCTTGCACAGAACGTCAATGAGTGTCCTTGTTGGCATGCGTGTTCTGCCACTGCTGACAGTTGTATTTGGGAGTATTTCTTTGGTCTTCTTTTAGTCTCGTGCTGATCATTCTTCCTGTCTGCTCAACATAGCATTGGACACAAGTGCAATTAATCCGTTACACACCTTCTGTTAAATGCTTCGTTAATAAATCTTCAGTACCAGATATTAGTTTATGTATTTAATGTACCATGCCAAATCTGACTCGGATGTTTTGTTTTTCCAAAAATCTCACAAATTTTATCCATTACTCCCACAATGTACGGTATTTTGAATAGTTTTAATTAATAACACGAGTTGAAACTGACCAAGTAATTTAAACTACTAAAATACTGTACATCAACTAGCCAGATTTTTGGAATAACAAAACATCCGAATCAGAGTTGGCACAGTACAAAAAATACAAAAACTAATATCTGGTACTAAAGATGTATTACCGAATCTTGATTTGAAGTTTTCGTGACCGCAAGAATCAATATAGTCTTTGGTTGTTTCGGTAAAGTCACGTAGTTAGAAATAATATAAAATAAAACAAATCACGAAGTTTCGGGCGCAACACAAGCGTCCGTCATCAGGTGGGACAACCACAGCAAGAAAACATTTGCTGAAGTGGGCAAGAGAGCTTCCGTGGCAAGAGATTATATAGGTAAGAAAGGGGGGAGGAGAAAGGGGGGAAAGAGAGATAGAGAGAGGGGGGGGGGGGCGCTGCGTGAGTGCTCGGGGGAGAAAGGATGTGAGGCCAGAGCGAGGGAGGGGAGTGGGCAGGGCTGGAAGTGGGAGGCTGGGAAAGCTGGGAAAGCTGGGGATGCGGGGAGAAATTATCTCGGAAAATAGGCAAGTACCCGGCAGATAAACAGCCATAAAGAGTTAAGGTTTTACCTGGTTAATAACATCCTTCCAATGATTGCTCAATTTGTATCCATCTTCTCGATTGAAGTTATGTCTACGTTTATATATCTGAATGGCTTCATGAACTAACCTTTGATAGTAGCTGGAAGGTTTGCAGAGTACCTTGGTCTCGGAAAAAATATTATCATGCGAGCCCACAGCATTATAACAAAGGACAGCCATGGCAGAGGTATTGGTTTTCTGCCGTGTTACAGATCTGCCTTGTGTTCGCGAACATGGTCCGAGAGATGTCGTTTTGTTTCCCCAATGTAACTGCTACCGCAAGTTTGTAAACTCCAGGATATTGCATGTCGGGAATGACATCCTTCACAGATGGGATTAGATCACAGATTTTGTGTACTGTATTGAATCGGACCTGGATCTTGTGTTTGTTTAAGATTTTCGAAATATTTTTGGTAACACCTGCTATGTATGGTAACGCGATGGTTTTGATCGGCTTCTCAGGGGGTTGTTTCTCCATGGTTTGAAAAACAGCTTTGGGAATAATTCGGTCCGAGTACCCATTCATCTTGAGGGCCTGGTGTATATTTGTTTAAATTATCAAGTTCAAGATGGAGTAGTCTTATCCTCTCTGAGATTAGAGAAAGGCTAGCTGTGAATAAGATTAGTTGGCGTTAGGAGAAGTGACAGAAGCAGATGTGAGTGTACGAGTATGGATGCCTGCAGTCACGAATCAAGATTGAACCACCTCTACGGGGAGGGTTTTCACACATATGTTAGAGCTTTTAACAGACTACGAGACAAGGTGGCTCACATGATCGAGTATTTCACCTTTCTGAAGAGATGCTGCGACAACAAGGTAATACCGACCACATTTACACTGTGGTCGGTATTACCTTGTCACTACTCCTAACACCAAATGGATCTAATTCAGAGCTAGCCTTTCTTAAATCTCAGAGAGGATAAGACTACTCCGTCTTGAACTTGATAATTTAGACAAATGTCTCCTACAATCACACTTAACATTAACAGATTAAATGTCCGCATTTGATTGGAACCTTGTAGATAACATGACTGCTTCTTCTGTCGCAACAATGTCCTCCAAATGAAAGGTTAACCTTATTGCTAAATTCAATAACTTGTCAAAAAAGAAATCAGATCCACACATTAAAAAGCTAGATGTTAACAAGACTGTTATCAATCAGAGTAGCAGCACAATCTCCGATAGCCTAAAATCGGTACTAGCTAGAGGGATGAAATTTGCTGTCACCCCCAAACACATCCCAGTGGATTATAGAATTTCCCAGGTAGATGTAGCCCTCAAATGCTTGGGACACATCCCGACAGACGTGGCAAAATCTGAAATTGCCACCATCCTTAAAAATGCTAAGAAACCCATTAGTAACATCAGCAAAGACGAGCACTCTGAACTCGCCAAATTGAAAAAGAGAGATGAGATAGTCATCCTCTCAGCCGACAAGGGCAATGCTCCTGTCATCATGGATAAAACCACATACAACAACAAAATCCAGGACCTTCTTAATGATGGAAGTTACACCAAAATCAACAAAGATCCTACCAACCGCCTGGCTACAAAAACCAACAATATCATTACCAGTTCAACTCCTCTAATAGAGCCATTCAAACGGCTCTCCCTAAAACATTCTGCTACTAGACCACCCAGATTCTATGGTCTTCCAAAATTCCATAAAGAAGGTACTCCACTTCGGCCCATCGTTTCCACTATCAACTCACCTACCTACAAACTGGCCCGTTATCCATCTGATACCTTGCTTCCATTCACGGACAAGACCACCTCAGCAGTACATAACTCAGCTCAATTGGGCTCTCTAATCAAGGGCATTTCACTGTCCCCAGATGAATTGCTCGTCAGCTTTGATGTAGTTTCTCTGTTCACCAAGGTTCCTGTACCAGACACCTTAGCAATAATTGAAGACTTAGTCCAACATGGACTGAATCCTGATGTACCTACTCTGGTTAAGCACTGCCTTACCAATACTTACTACACCTGGAATGGTACTTTCTACAAACAAAATGAAGGTTTCCCCTTATCACCAGTGATTGCAAATGTTTTCACGGAGAAATTTGAAACAGATGCCATCCAGACATCCACCCTACGTCCTTCATTGTGGACACTCTCGGTATTTGGCCTGCCAGCATTGAACCAATTTCTCAACCACATCAATTCCATACACCCATCCATCAAATTCACCATGGAAGCGGAGAAGGATGGTAAGCTACCATTCCTGGATGCTTTGTTTGAGAAGAGACTTGACGGCTCGTTGGGACACTGTCTACAGGAAAGCCACCCACACAGATTCCTATCTGAAACCTGATTCCCACCCCCATCCGGCACAGAATTCTCATCAAAACACTACACAATAAGGCCAACTGCATTTACGACCGACACCACCTAGCCAGTGAACTGGAACACGTACACCAGGCCCTCAAGATGAATGGCTACTCAGACCGCATTATTCGCAAAGCTGTTTCTCCAACCATGGTCAAACAACCCCCTGAGAAGCCGATCAAAACCATCACGTTACCATACATAGCAGGTGTTACCAAACAGATTTTCAATATATTAAACAAACACAAGATCCAAGTCCGATTCAATACAGTACACAAAATCAGTGATCTAATCCCATCTGTGAAGGATGTCATTCCTGACATGCAATATCCTGGAGTTTACAAATCTAGTTGTACCTGTGGTAGCAGTTACATTGGGGAAACGAAACGACATGTCTCGGACTGTGTTCGCGAACACAAGGCAGAACCAATACCTCTGCCGTGGCTGACCTTTGTTATAACGCTGTGGGCTCGCATGATATTGGTATTTCCGAGACCAAGGTACTCTGCAAACCTTCTGGCTACTATAAAACGTTTGTTCATGAAGCCATCCAGATATATAAACATAACTTCAACCGAGATGGATACAAATGGAGCACTCATTGGAAGGATGTTATTAACCAGGTAAAACCTTAACTGTGTATGGTTGTTTCCATCATATCTGTCGGGTACTAGCCTATTTTTCCGAGTTAATTTCTCCCCGCATCCCCAGCTTTCCACTTCCAGCCCCGCCCACTTCCCCCCCCCCCCCCACCTCATGTCCTCTCTCCCCCGAACGCTCACGCACCCCCCCCCCTCTCTCTCCCCCTTTGCTGCTCCCCCTTTTCTTACCTATATAACCTCTTGCGACGGCAGCTCTCTCGCCCACTTCAGCAAATGTTTTCTTGCTGTGGTTGTCCCACCTGATGACGGACGCTTGTGTGGCGCCCGAAACTTCGTAATTTGTTTAATTTGATTTCTAACTACGTGACTTTACCGAAAGAACCAAAAGTATATGGATTCCTGCAGTCACGAAAGCTTCAAATCAAGATTCGTTAATACATCTTTAGTACCAGCTATTAGTTTTTGTATTTTATGTACCGTGCCAACTCTGATTCGGATGTTTTGTTTTTCCAAATATCTGGCTAGTTGATGTTCGGTATTTTAGTAGTAGTAGATATTTTTGGAAAAAAAAACATCCGAGTCAGATTTGGAATGGTACATAAAATACATAAACTAATATCTAGTACTGAAGATTTATTAACGAAGCATTCAACAGAAAGTTTGCAACGGATTAATTGCACTTGTGCCAAATGCTATATTGGGCAGACATGACGAATCATCAGCACGACCAAAAGAACACAAAATCAATATCAAATACTCCCAAATACAACTGTCAGCAGTGGCAGAATACGCATGCCAACAATGACACTCAAGTGATTATGATCATTTCGAAGGTCTGTGCAAAACTAGTTACTACCTGCCAAGACTAATTAAATAATCCATCGAAATTGAGAAAAATAATTGTAAACATTCCGATAGCTACAGGCTTAGTGCTGCTAAGAAGCGAATCATCAAATAATACATTGTTTAAATGCATGTCTAGAGGTCACCATACATAAATGGGGATTACCTGTACACAGACAATAACACGTACTCATTGATTGCTCGCAAACTACAGGCAGTTCAAGAACAATGTGCATGCATAATGTGCACACATAATGTATGTTGATAATTACCATATATATATATATATAACGCAGCTGGCAATGGATACCCATTAAAATGTATATGCATTCATTAATCCCCCCCACCCTTCGTACAAGAAGCACTCACAAGTGACGTCATCAACCAAAACAGGTGGTAGCTTCATGATGATGAAGCTAGTTGTAATAACTGGTGAAACGTCGTACTCAGATTGTAAATGTTGTGGATTTGCTCTCCAACACACTGGTGTGCTGTACTAGTAACAAATTGGCATGTTCTGTTTACATGATAAACCAATTGGCTTTGTCAGGTGGTGGCGGGTTTAACGACAGATTTATATTTACGTGATCTAACCCCAAAAAACCTATATTATGGATATTGGTCGCGAAAGCCTACAAATTAGTAATACATGCACTATCAAAAGAGGGGCTATCCCAAACATCCGTCCGGATTGGAGAGGTTTTCCTCTCATGAGGGTCCATGTTGACAAATAGTCCACAGAGGAGGATGAGGAGCGATCTCCCAGAGTTCCCCAGCGGAAGAACCGTGTTCACAGGAGGTGCCGAACCAGCAGCACGCTCAATCTCCCATCTCGCAGGCAGCGGGGTCGGGGTGGGGCGGACGCTCGTGCCTGCTTACCACGGTTGGCTGGCGAAAGGCGCAACGTTGATAAATCTGCGGAAGAAAAAAAGCGTCAAGCCGCAGAGTCCGTTGGTACCCCCCAGCAGCAGGAGGGGTACGGCGCGGGGGTGAGGCCGATAGAGGTCCCGTGTCCGTGCCTGGACGGGATGTGGCGTCGGGTGTGAACGGCGATGCTCTCGTGACCGTGCGTTCGTTTGTGTGTATGCGCGCGTGCGTCTCACCTGTGGCCGTCCTTATGCTGCACGAACCCCGGTGGCTGCTGATTCTCATACAATGGGGAAACATCTCCCTCCCGGGGCTGGGAGGCCTGTGAAGGAGACCGCCATGGACATTAACTCGTCGAGAACGCCCGAGGCAAACGAGCGATTCGCTCGCACATCCGAAACCCATGCTCTGGGCTTCACAGCGAACACCTTAACATGGCTGTCATTTCATGTGTGTGTACGCATATGTTGGTACTTGTACGTGTGTGTATGTACGTGCAGAGCAGTAGTGTAGCGGATAGGGCACTGCTCTACTAACCCGGTGACCCGACTTCTATGGCCGCTTATGGACAATACCAGTGACGATTATCTGAATGGGTCCTGGGGCTTCCCGAAGTCGACTGAGCCTCAAATAAGTACTTAGTGAAGTGTGTCAACATTGTCATTGGGAAGACAATGGCGGCCGGGCGTAGTGTTGGCCACCTACCCCCTTGTGTGCCACAATGACGGCCTTCATAGATGCTTGCTAACAGCACTTGCTCCAAAAGTCTTTTAGGCTCTGTAGGGGATCTTTGTCTTTTTTACAGTTCTGTATGTGTTTGCATATGCAAGTAACTCCCTACCGATTCATGGCCAAACTTCCAATCAGCTAGCCGTGGCTTGCAGGAAGTGCCCCGGTCAAGGTACAGCACACCACTTGCATCCACGACCGTGGTGTCCGGGTTCACGAGTTCCTGCAGTAGGGAGAATAGGAAATCAGCACGCGGTGAACATATGGACACGGGCCACTTGCCCAAGTGCCATTCGTCACGACGTCCCGGTGATAGTTTGCCTCTCGAGAAGAAACATTAACTCACACTCATCAACGATACTGTGGCCTTGAAATAAAAAAACATAAACATGCATATGTGTAATTGGCGAGATACAGAGTTATATTCACCATTTCGAGAGGTGGAGGGGCACAAGGGTCGTCCTTGAGGAGGCCATCATCATCTGTATCGATGGGCGTGGAGTCTGTTAACATCTCGGACTCAGACTGTGGCAGGTAGCCACTGCTGCCCCCGCTGCTGGCGCCACTGCTGCTGCCGCTGCTGCTGTTGCTTTTGCAGAAGCTGCTACCACAGCCGACGTACATGTCGATGCTGATGCTGGCGTGGCTCGTGTGCACACTGTTGCTGCTTCCCTCGAGGAGCAGCGCGTCCGCAGTGTGGACGGGGTGGAAGCTCATCGCCTCATCCACGAGCTCGATCAGCGCATCCCGGTCAATCTCTCGCCGGGCGGTTGTTCCTGCGACAAAAGGACCACCCCCCTCGTGACTCACGCGCACTCGCAGCGCCCGAGAAGGTGGCATCGCAGAATGACTTTCAAAACCGTTTGGACGAGAGCCTCTGTCCGCATTAAAGGCACTGCTTCAACATGTCTTACCTTTATCCCGACCCTGATGCCTGTTGTATATTGGGAAATTGCATGTCTCTCTCCCTGTGGTCACGTATATTTTTCTCACGGTCCTCCGGTTTTTCCCTCCACATTTAGAATCAACATCACGTGTTTAGCAACACCTTAGACTGGGCGAGTCTCTCATCGCGAGCTGAACTCAATCTCCTCACCTGGTCTCCTACCCTTGCCAGACAAGTCCATCGTGCGCCTCCATCTGCCGAGCGCCTTCTTGACATCTCCTTCCATGTTCTCCTTCTCCTCCTCCTTCCGCTCCTTGGCGGCATCGACCGCGGCGGCGTCCCGCCACAGCTCCTCCAGGACCTGGCGCGCCCTCATCTGGGTCTTGGCGAGCTTTCTCTGCGCCTTGAGGAGGGCTTTATCCGCCGCTGACCGACGTGACCCCTTCCCACAAAAAAGGCCCCAGCAGAACAGGCTGCTCTCCTCCTTCTCCGGCACGTCGTTGTCGGGCGACAGGTTGTAACGCGTCGCGGTCGGAATGTGGTCAATGACCACTTGTCTGCAAAGGCAGACGGAGTGTAATTTGGGGTCACAGATGCTTTGCAGCCGTCGCGCCAACAGTCACGGGCTTCTGTCAACTTGCATTCACACTCGAGTCAAGTGAAATTAGAATCTTTATTTATATTGGAGGAATACGATGAACTATGAAGCTATTTTGGGGCCGTCCATAAATGACGTCTCGCACCTAGGGGGAGGGAGGTGGGTCAGACATTTGTGACGATGTGTGACGAGGGGGGGAGGGGGTTTTGATAAATGTGACGTCACATCAAAATGCGCAACTTTAAATAAACTTAATTAAATAGAATTGTTATAACAACACTAATTTTGATTAATTTTCATTAATAACTATTCGATTATTTATATTTACTAAGGTCACCTTTTTATTTATTCCATGAAGGAGCATTTTGCTTCTCCATGGGAAAATGGAGAAACATAAATTAATAAAAAATTAGAATTATTGTTAATAAACATTTTGATTCTAATGATTCTACCAGGACTTTTCATTCTGTGGAATGAATATGTGATTGTTATAATTGTACTCTCCATTTTGCTTCTTTCTACTACAAAATTTCAACTCTTTTTTATAGTTATAATTACCTAAAAAAATGTATAATCATAAGAAAATTTCAATATAATATTCTGAACATCTGCAGTTTTATTTAGGCGTTGAATATTTGTAAATGAATTTTATGCTAAATTTCAGCTTTCTAATGCCTCCTTTTAAATAAATGTTTCTCCTATAAGTGCAGCACCACGTAAAATACGCACTACAATGACAATAGTTTAAAGTGATTTGAAGCATGTTTTAGTTTCAAAATGTAAATATGGTTGGGGGGGGGGGCAGAGCCTAGTGACGTCATATTTGAAGGGGGTCTGACTTTTTGTGACGCCGTGTGACGAGGGGGGGGGAGCAAAAATCGGCCAAAATCGCGTGACGTCATTTATGGACGGCCCCTATTCATAGATGTCTAGTTGGGGGTTGCTCAAAAAGTTACAACAATACAAAAACACGATAGGAGTGCAAAGTACAGGAAAGGTAAGCAAATCACTTCAAAAATATATACAAATGAAACTCAACTAGGTTCATCCTACCAGGTAAAGCCCACAGAGCTATTAGCTTTTTTCAGAAGCCAGATGGCCACAAATGCTAGAGGGGGCCGTCGGGATAAGAGGGGATGTCGGCAGGAGGAGTGGATGAGAGAGAGCAGCTGATGAGGAGGAGAGAGCAGTGCATGAGGAGGATGAGAGAGAGTTGCGTGTGAAGGAGGGATTGGAGGACTGGAACGCTTTGCCTGTCTCCGTGTGTTGGTGCGGAGTGTTCGCTCCCAAGAGAAAAGCAACTTATAGTCTGCCTCCTGTGTCTCTGTTGTGTCCACGTGTCTCCCTCACGGTCTGTATCAATGTCCGTCTGAAAGCAACGAGCGATCTGACGAAGGCCTCGGCCACAACACAGGCGGCGTGTGCCGTGTCCAGGGCCGTCGTCTCCCTCGCCCGCTGCACACGTGTCACAGGCGTCTTTGTCTCTCTCCCCAGTGCCGTCTCACACTCACCTCGGAGATGTTCTCATCCTTCGACCGTCTGCGGCAGCAAGTCGGCGAGAAGGGTCTTCAGTGAAGCTGGGAGAGCGAGGCGAGTGAGAGGCTCCCCCAGAGAGGCGAGTCTCGGCGTCGTGAGTCTCGGAGTGAACCGACTGGAGCGGGAGCCTCCACTGCAATGTCGCAGAACGGGCGGCAGTTGGGCGTGACGTCACGCGACGGTGGGCGGGGCCTGTGTCTGTGGGGGGGAGGGGCGCGTGGGATTGGGGGGAGGGTTGTGAGGGGGAGGGGCTTGCGGGGGATGGGGGGCGTGCGGGGCGGGGCTCTCCAACGGGCGATGCACCAAGCGTCCCCAACAGCGTGTTTGTGTTGTTGTTACATGACAACAACAACACGTGTTTGTGTTGTTGTTACATAACATAACAACAACACTTGTTTGTGTTATATTCTTGGTTCTTTCGGTAAAGTCACGTACGAGGGAATTAATAAAGTAATAAAAATATCAAACAACAAAATTCTCACGACGTTTCGACTGAAACACAAGCAATCATCATCGCCAGGTGTGAAATTCACAGAAAGAAATTTTGAAAAAAGTGGCGTTTTTTCTTAACTTTAACAACCCAGGACAGCGATTGCTCAGCCAGAAACCATCTTCTCGGTTGAAATTGTCTTTGTGTTTGTATATGTGGATAGCCTCATGAAAGAATCTCTTCTGGCTTAGCAATCATTGGATGTGATTAACCATTTCGGGTCTTAATTGATTGTGTTCACGCTAACGGTGACTTTCAGACCGCATTCCATTCTCCTTCTCTCCCCCCTCCTCCGTTCCGAGCATAGATGGACTCGTCCGTCTGAACGACCGCTAGTTGCTGTCCGTGGTGCTGACGTTAAGAAAAAAACGCCACTTTTTCAAATCTTCTTGCTGTGGTTTTCACACCTGGCGATGATTGCCTGTGTTGCAATAGAAACGTCGTGAGAATTTTATAGTTGTATTTTTTATTATTTTATTATTTCCTTTCTACGTGACTTTACCGAAAGAGCCAAGAATATGAATCCCTGCAGTCAGGAAAGCTTTAAATCGAAATTTAATTGCACCATTACTATAAATTCCCTAACATCAGAACCATAATCTTCATTTAGGCTGGAGGGATCCGATGAGCTATGAATCTCTTCTTTACAGATGTCCAGTTCGGGCTGGTTACATGTAATTGCGGTATTGCTATCAATATCAGCAGGAATCCGCGAAACTTCGGCGAGGATTTGGGCAGTCCTCGATTTACGAAGGGAATCTGTTCTAACGACATACAAGAGAAAAACAAAGATCCCCCGTGTAGCCTTGGTAGACTGTCGGGGCAAGTGCTGTTAGTGAGCACCTATGAAGGCCGGCACGGCACACGAGGGGGTAGGTACCATGCCCGGCCACCTTTGTCTCCCCAGTAGCGATGTTTACACACCACACCAGGTACTCATTTCAGGCTGAGTCGACCTAGGGGAGGCCCAGGACGCATTAAGATAATCCTCACTGGTGTTGGCCTTGAGCGAGAATCAAACTCGGGTCGCTGGGTTCGTCGAGCAGCGCGCTAACGTCTTCATTACAACAAAGCGCTCACAACTACACTACTGCTCCCGACCCAACTTTCACGTACACACAAAAAAAGACAAAGATCCCCCTATAGCCTTAACAGACTGGTGGGGCAAGTGCTGTTAGCGAGCAGCACATCTGACGGACCGAATGGCACACGAGGTGGGTGGCCAGCACCACGCCCGGCGACCTTTTTCTCCACAGTGGCGTTGTTTACACACCGCACCAGGTAGGCATTTCAGACTAAGTAGACCTAGGTGCTCGGGGATAATCGTCACAGCTGTTAAGGCACATTCACATGCACACAGACTAAGATCCCTCACATAGCTTTAACAGACTGTTGGGGCGAGTGCAGTTAGCGAGCAAATATGAAGGCCGACACGGCACACAAGAGGGTGGGTGGCCAGCACCACAGTGGACCGCCTTTGTCTCCCAAATGGCGATGTTTACTGGTACTCATTTTAGGCCGAGTCTTCAGTGCAGGTGTTCCTAAGGCGGGTGCTCATACGTCGGGTGTTCGTAAGTCGAGGGTTTCCTGTAATTTTCATTTTACGGTCCAGCTGATTTTAACTAGAAACTGATAACCTATGGCAGATAGCCTCTAAACTAGCTTAAAGAAAAATCTGTGGTTCATGTGGTGGATGGAGCTGAACAGGGCCAACTGTTGGAGGGGCGAGGCCAAGGCAAGGAGTGAGGCCAGCCTCTGGAGAGGCAAAAAGGGAGACATGTGTGAGTTATGGCACAGATTATGAATCGGTTTACATAAGCCGGTGTGTTTTCGCAGCATTAATTTGAGTAGTTCTCAAAGAATAGAATCGGAAGATAACTTATTTTGACCGTATTAATCCAGCTGGCTATGGTATTAAATGTGAACTTTGTACGACGTATGAATTTTATCTCAGAATTTTAAAAAAATATATAATCCAGTGCGTGACACAGGTCGGGTGTTTGATGGCAATCTGAAACACCCACCATAATTACCCATGGGTGTCTTTGGAATTGCACATTGCCTATGTTATGACTCTTGACCTCGATTAAAAAAACAAGTCAAGTGCTGCAGTGCAATGACAACTCAGTGAAAATTCGTAAATAACAAACTGTGGTCTTAAAAGTATTTATTTTTTAATACGCGACATCTGGTCAATTGCTCTTCTTCATAGCACGTAAAGCCAACACGTACGTCAACAACACTGCCGGAGCAGCCCCTGCTGGACTAAACGCGCTATTGTGCCACGGAGACAATACGCATTAGACGGCCAAAAGCGAGTGGTGTCAAGTATGATCGTGATTATTATGAGGCTTTTCGATTTAAAGCTTTCGTGACTGCAGGGATTCATCTTCTTGGTTCTTTCGGTGAAGTCACGTAGAATGGAAATAATAAAATAATAAAAATAAAACATAATCAAATAATTCTCACGACGTTTCGGCCACAACGCAAGCAGCCGTCCTCAGGTGAAGAACAGGTCTGTCGAGAAGACAGCGTCTGAATGAAACACCCCAGGCTTGGAGCGTATATTTAAGCTGGGTTGGAGGGGGAAGAGCGCCTTGACAAAATAATTTGCATATCAAGAGGAATTTAGCATATTTATGGGAAATACAGATATGGGATTAGTACTACTTGTGAAATGCGTAGGAGGTGGGCGGGGGGTTTCAAAGTCATATTATGCCCGTGCATTATGCAGGATTAGCAGCATCAAAGGGAGGGGATAGGGGTAGCATTAATAAAGGGAAGGAATGTTAATAGTATGTAGCTGCAGTAACTAAACCACCACGTAAAAAACTAAAGTATAAACTACATAGTATCATCAGTATACTAAATATACTCTCCAATAAGCTGAGCTACTAACAGTAAGTAATACATTACAATTCTACGTCGCAAAAAATATAATATGCTTCCAGCTAAACTTTTTTCTCTTACATCACAAGGGTCTACCCCGTACTATATACTGCCATAGACAAACCCAACATTAAATTATATACTGTATTACTATACACCACCCTATAACTTCGACTATACATTGTAATATTACACTATGTATTATTCTACACACCCTACTGTATATCACACTGCTGTATATTCACTATACAATTACGATACTATATGCCAGTTTTTACAGTAGGAGGATGGCTATGTATAATCCCAATTGAGTAATGTGTACTTTATATCAGAATATATCACACTACAGTATACCATTTTGCGTGAAAACTCATTATCTTGAAGTTAGCGGGGGTGGGGCGTCTTTGCTTATTAGCATCTTTAGTATCTTGCGATTCACCAACGTTGGTTGGGGCAAGCCTGACTACTGATGAGACGCTGAATGTCGAAGCGAGCCCATAGCTTGCTTTGTATTGAACTAATACTGCTGACTTTATGCACTCCAAGAAGACCGTGGGGCTGATGGGATAAAAAAAAAACATTGATTTTGTTGTTTTATGCGATGAGACAGATACAGGATTGTGAATGAGACGTGTTTTTGTCAATGTTATGGACGAATAGGTGAGAATGGAGTGAGTGTGTGCGAGTGAATGGCAAATGGCTGGAGTGTTTGGTTCGGATCAGGTGAGTGGTGTGTGGTGGTTGATGAGCATATCATGTGTGTGCCAGGTGAATGATATCTGGTGAGTGGTGAGGGCGATAGGTCAGTTGTCATGCATGTGAGGTCACGCCACCTTATCCGTCCCCGAGTGTGTCAATAATAATAATAATGTCAACTTTCAACACGCCGCTACCGCACATCACTCGCTCGCTCTCGCAGAGAGGACAACGACTCTGAGGCGCGAGGAGGAACCACGGATGAGCGGGAAGGCAGCAGCCAGGCGACTAGTCGGCGCCAACGATTGCCCAAGCTCTGCGGTCCTCTACAATTTGAGATGGTGTGGGTCAATCAATGTGGGAGGAAACCGGAGCACCTGAAGAATAACTAAACAAAAACATGTTTACCAGGTAAAGTTCACTCAGCTTTGCAGCTCTTTTTTAGAAACGACCTGGCCCCAAATGATAGCTCAACGAAGTGGCGTATCTTGTGGAAATGTATAGCAGTCAAATACTCAAAACGCTCGTTTATTCTCTATCTGAGGAGGTTAAAACCGGAGGACTCGGAAAAAATCAACGCGACCACGGGGAGACAGAGACATGCAAACTCCAAATATACAGCAGGCGTCTGGGTCGGGATCGAATCCACGACCTCCTGTATACCAGGCGTTGAAGGTAACATCTCACCACCGTGGTGCCCATGCGTGCGAAGGGGGCCAACACTCAATCCCATGCAGTCCACATTCTTTCTGTACCGCCTTCTCCTGGCATAGCCAGGGTATGGCACCTCCTCGACGCCCATGGCAAGGGAGTTTCACAACATCGAAGTGCTGTGATCCATTCGCTGCTGCCTCCACAGTGCTGCAGCCACGTGCAGCAGCGTCGCCGCCACCGCCCAGCTTTTGTTGTGTGCGTGTCTACACAGGAGACGGCAAAAAAAAACGAGGAATAAGCAAACAATAAATGCAATTGTAAATTCTGAATTGTGACGAATTGATTTATTGGTGGGCTACATAACTGCGTGCCTAGGAACCATCCGCCAGCAGCAGGTCTACCGATGTTTTCAATACTCTTAGTTCTTTCGGTAAAGTCACGTAGGTAAAAAAAAATTAAAAATTAATAATTATTTTTAGGTAAAAAAACATGAAATTTAAATTAATAATTCATTTTAATTTCATTTTTTACCTACGTGACTTTACCGAAAGAACTAAGAGTATGAATTCTTGCAGTCACGAAAGCTTCAAATCTAGATGTTTTCAATCTCAGTTTATACGAATGTTTTACATTTCCATGCATTTGTTTCCTTCTTCAGCACGCAGATGCTGATACATTAATCGAGAGATCATATGTCATTGTCTTCCTCGTCCAAGTATTAGCTACACTCATTTGATATATCGGTGTGTCTGATCCATACGTCACAGCAGGTGATAGATGCACCGTTTGTAAACGTGATTCCCTGAGCACATAGCTACGTCGATATTCAGAATTACTTCCATCTAACGTCGTCCCCCTCTCTTTTGTCCTGGCTATGATTCCGGTCTGCCTTCAATAACTCCCCTAGGTACTGTTTACATGTGAGCATGTACTTTCCAGTTCCTCCAACATTGATTTCATAGGGAGCTACAATGATTTTACAATATTTTTCCACGGAAACTTTCACCACTCTACATGGTGAATAGGCCTGATTAGTTACGTACAGTATTGGCATGAGGTGGATGTGACTGTGATTCTCGTATTGTAAAATGTTTTAGCACTAAAGTCAGGACTGGAATTAGGAATGGACGATCGGGGCGGCTACGCACGGGCGAAAATCTGTAATGGAAAATAATGAGGGCATCGACATGGGCAAATAGGGGGGGAGAGAAAGACACGGAGAGAAACAAACACAGCGAAAGATAGACACAGAAATAGTCAGTGAGAGACATAGGAGTACAGTGAGAAACAAACACACAACAACAAATGCCATACGCAACTAAGTGGCGGTTACGTCACCACGACGCTTGTATCAGGCTATGTGCACCTTGAGGCCACGTGAAGTGTCGAACGCCCGCTGGCATGAGGTCACGGGGCAGACCCAGATGCCACGGGTCGACTGACTGAGACGACTGGCTGATGCACCACCTGTGCCCCCTACTGTGCCAACTTGCTGTGCTTTAGACACCCGGCACTCCGCGCATTGTTGTGAGCGTCGCTCCTCCGCCCTCCTTTGTTGTTGGAAGGCGACTGCATCCAACTGCACAGTAGCGTCCTTCACGAGTCTCCTCCACAGAGGCCGATCTTGACACCGCTGGTACCAGTCATCGGCAAGTCCACTCACCTCCACATCCTCCTATACCACATCACTCCATCTTTACTCTAGCCCGTACCGCGCCCGTTTCACCCCCTCGATCCGGCTGAACAAAAGCTGTTAAGGCATGTGGTGGCTGGGCATGCGGGCGACATGATCCAGCCAACGCAACCTTGCCTGCCGGAGGAGCTCACCAATGGGACTTTGTCCACATCTTTCAAGGAATTGTGAGCTCCTCACACAATCCAGCCTGGTTAAACCCAGGATGGATCGTAGGCAGGCCAGAAAAAATGTGTCTAACCGGCTAAGATGTTCCATTAAGGGTGTCCACGTTTCGCAAGCTTAGAGAAGGCAGAGAATGACCGTGGCTGAGAAGACCTGAAGCTTTGTGTGGAGTGATAGACCAGGTAGCTTCCAAACAGCGATATGCAACCAATGAAAAGATAATGCCGCTCGACTAATTCGGAGTGAGACCTCTGCTGTTAAACCGGAGACGGTCATGAGCACACTGCCAAGGTATGCGAAACTCTCCACTCTCTCCACAACTGTCCTATCACCAATTGGGAGTTGTGGGGGTGGAGTGTCCGATGGTACAAAATACCTAGGCAGGTGCTAAGTTTTGGTGGGGCTGATGGTAAGACCCCACCTCTTAGTGGCAAGCTCCAGGTTCAGCAGCAGAGCCTCCAACTCCTCCTCTGAGTGAGCAGCAATTACACGGGCATCGATCAGCCTTCCATTGTATCTGTACCAAATGGAAATTCCTCCGGTACAGCATTGAAGGCTTCACGAACTACGTGGTCAAAATAGATGTTAAATAATGTGGGAGCCAGAGGACATCCCTGTCGCACCCCAAGGTGTACGGGGAATGGCTCTGACTCCCGGCCACGTAGTTTTACCCGGGCCCGCTCACCATCATGAAGGTCCTTAATGATTGTGAGCAGAGGGTTAGGGACTTCGAAAGCACGAAGAACTACACAGAGCCCAGGCCTACAAACACACACACACAAAGGGACACAGGCACAGAGAAAAACCATCACGAGGACTCCGGTCATCCTCACAGTGGCTTTTGGCTGGCCATCGAACAAAGACAGTCACCGCATCGCGTGTTTTCTGATGCAGTTTTACGCCCGTCTGAAACGCTGTCCCGATATAAGGAAGCCACTGGAGGTATGCAATTTTAAATATAGATTGAAAACTCATTTCTTGAAACTTCTTTTTGTGTTTAGTAGGCTGTATTTCCCTCGCACCTCCGATTAGCACGGTTGGCTATCTACGGTACAAAAGAAGTTCCACATGTATATAGAGACAGACACAGAGATAGAAACATAAATACAGAAACATAGGGAGAAAGATACAGACACAGAGTGATACACAGACTGACATAGAAACAGATAGAGAAACAGAAATGTAAAGAGAGATGCAGAGAGAGAGAGCGACATACAAGGACAGACGGAGACCACCCTGTTGCTAGTGACCTCTATCCCTGCTGGTGACCTCTAGGGGTACATGAGGTTGTTTTTGTTTCCCAAGGCCACCAAACACATGAAGACTGTACCTGTCTAGAATGTTTCCTGTGTGGTATGCAGTCACATCCGATGACAGGATTCCAAGCTTTCTCGCTATCATTGGTAGTGGGTGACAGACTGTCAGCGCAGCAGGTTCGCCGAGTGGTTGCACGTCACAGCAAAAAGGGCTTTGGTTCAATTACCGACTAGGGTGCCTTTCTGAGTGGAGTTTGTATGTTCTCCCGCTGTTCTGCATGGTTTCCGGCCATCGTAAAACTGGTATTGGCCAAACATCCAATTGCTGATAAATGACCTGCATGTTATTCCATTGTGATGACACACACAGCCACATCTCTCCTACTGCGATGAAAACTGGGCAATATGGCCCTCCTGTTAAAGAGTCTGGAGACTTAATGAGGCTTTGCTGGGTAAACAAACACGTGTAATACTACTAACTAGCAGGAACCCGCGGAACTTCCGCGTGGATTTTATGATGGGGAGCAGAGCGCTATTCAGGAGTAAACTCTTAAAATTTAACACACACTCACACTTTCACATGCGAACACAAAGACAAATATCCCCCTTGTAACCTTAGCATACTCTTGGGGCAAGTGCACTTAGAGAGCAACATCTATGATGGCCGGCACGGCACACGAGGTGGATGGGCAGCAATAGGTCCGGTTGCCGGTCTACCCAGTGGGGATGTTGACACACCGCACTCGGTGCTCAATGAAGATGAGGTTGACCTCGGGGAGGCCGACCTCAGCAGGAACCTGTGGAACTCCCGTGAGGATTTTGTGAAGAGGAGCGGGGCGCGACTTCAAAACTCCACTCGCATCACGATGTCCCCCAATGTCCTCCATCATCACCGCCCATCACCATTCCCTACCCAATCCCATCACACTGTACCCCCTCCACATCTCAGTTGCATACCTGTCAACCCATACGATTTACCTGTATTCTTGTATGGGGAAATTGAGTTTCCAGGTCCATAAGGCGTAAAGCCCTTTTTTACGAGCAATTTTTTTCATATACTATATATTACATATTCAATAATTATTTTTTTATTTTTTGTCAATTTGTTTGTGTTTCTCCCTTTTGATGGGACTTTGTAGGATGAACGTTGAGATTTAAAAGGGCACGGGGTGACTAATACTGTCTGAATTGGTCTGTAATAAGGTAGGCACTGATAAGGGGTTGACATGTATGTAGTTGCTTTCCCCATCAAACCTCAGCCACTCTCCCAATCAGCATGAACCCCATCCTTCCTGCAATCACCCTCTCCAACCCCCACGAACATCACCAATCTCCATCACTCCATCCGCATCACCCGACCAACTCGAGTCCCATAATCACCATGAAGCTGGCCCATCACTGTAATCACTACCAGCATACATTTTGATTTAAAATATTTTCGTGAATGCAGGAATATATTTTGATTCTTTCGGTAAAGTCACGTAGAAAGAAAGTAAATTAAATAATAATAGAATACGACATTTCGATTGCAACACAAGCAAACATCATCAGGTACGAATGAATGAGAAAACAAACATAGCAAACTTAGAAATATAATGCAATTAAAACGTCGTATTCTATTATTGTTTAATTCATTTCCTTTCGAAATGACTTTACTAAAATAACTAAAGAGTAATTCCTGCAGTCACGAAAGCTTCGAATTTAGTTTAATATATTTTGAGCTTTTCTGAGTTCTTGGGGGTGGAGAAATCCCTCCGCTCATATAACAAAATGGGGCAAGGTGGGATTGACCCTGCTGGGCCTGCGGCACCTCAAATATTGGAGGAAATAGCCTTTACATTTTTACATGAAACTTTCGTGACTGCAGGAATTCATATTATATGGTTCTTTCGGTAAAGTCACGTTGATAGAAAAAATAATAACAATAACATAATTTTTAAAATAATTAAAATATCACGACGTTTTGATCGCAACACAAGCAATCGTCATCAGGAGAAAAAAGAGGGGGAACGCTGCTGAGGGAGGCTGTTTATAAAGGTTTAGAGATGGGCTGGGCAGCTGTTAATGTAAGAGAGGTCTCCGACACCGGCAGTAGTTCTACACCAATCATAGCATTGCACCTCGCTTCACACATCAACACTGCTGACGGTGGAGGTGGACAAGAAAACACAAATCAAGTCATGACCCAGAGTGGTTGATGACATTCTTCGAATGATTGCTGTGGTTAAAACCGTCGTCTCGGTTGAAATTGTGTCTGGGTCTGTATATATGGATGTCTTCGTGAACGAATCTTTGTTGATAGCCAGTCGGCTTGCAAAGTACCATCGTCTTTGAGAAATCAATTTCATGTGAGCCAGCCGCATTAAAGTAATGATCAGCCACAGCAGAAGTATTGGTCCTGCTATGTTTCAGATCTGCCTTATGTTCACGAACACGTTTCGAGACATGTCGTTTGGTTTCCCCAATGTAACTGCTGCCGCAGATACAGCTTAGTTTGTAGACGCCTGGATATTGCATGTCAGGAATCTTGTCCTTCACAGATGGGTTCAAGTCACGAATTTTATGCACTGTGTTAAATCGGACCTGGATCTTGTGTTTGTTCATGATTTTGGAAATCTTTTTGGTTATCCTTGCGAAGTAAGATAAGGTGATGGTTTTCATTAGATCTTCAGATGGCTCCTTCCTCACGGTTGGGGTGATGGCTTTGTTGATTGCATAGTGTTTGAGTTCACTGGTCAGGTGTTCATGCTCGGAGATACATTGAGCTCTATGGTGTAGCATTTTGATGAGGCAATTCTTCTGGGATGAATGGTGGTGGGAATCAGGTTTTAGGTAGGCGTCAGTATGGGTTACTTTCCTGTCGACAGAATGGCTCCGAGCCATCTGGTCTCTTTTTGATTAGGACATTCAAGAGAGGTAGCATGCCATCCTTTTCTACCTCCATGGTGAATTTGATGGTTGGGTGTATGGAATTGATGTGGTTGAGGAATTGGTTAGAGCCGGTCGGCCATGTGGCTAGATGACAAACGTGTCATCCACGTACCACTTCCACAAGGACGGGCGTAGAGTGGATGCCTGGATGGCGTCCGTCTCAAATATTTCCATGAAAATATTGGCTACAACCGGAGAGAAGGGAAAACCCATTGGGTGCCTTCAGTTTTTTTGTTGTAAAATGATGGTGATAGCATTTGCTATTAAAATATGAAATAATTATTCTTTATTAGATGTTAAATAATGTTGAAGCCAGAGAACATCCCTGTCGCACATATACATACGCGCACACGTACACACACTCTCAGCGGTGATGTTAGGACTCATTACAGCTGGCTCCGCCAAACCAAATGGTTGGGTGGTTCGTATCGCCAGTGCAATTCGGCGTTGTCAAGCTGTTATTAAAAGTTTTTTTTTCTCACGGAATGTGTTATCTCTGTGTTGTCATGAATGGGGCTTTCGTTCACTGAGTGTCAACTTACAATGAGTTGGATCAATGAACGGGCCTCAGGCACACAACCTGTTCGTGAAGCGGGAACTGGCCGTAAAGTGTTATGACGGCGAGTTGCAAATATATATATTTATCGCAAGTTTGTATCTTCACGTTTACAGGGCATGTATACGTGACATATCACTCAGCAAGCAGCCACTCAGCCTGTGCGATGGCGCTAAGTAAAAAAATTGTTAATGAGCCCTGTTGCAAGAGGTAAATTTGCCTCTTGCCTGTGAGCTGCTGGTGTCAAAAATTTTACCGTGTGTAACTCGTTTGTGATGTATAACATTTTTCCCACTCAAATTCGCAATGCAAAAAGAATAGCAATGCAAATTGCTACTCTGATTAGCACGGTTGGCTATGCGAAAGAAATTCAACATACATACATACAAACGAACTCGAGTCAATGTGAATTATCAAGACAATTTATTTACAGTTGGTAATACATAACATAGGTTTCATGAGTTAGATTGCGTAAATATAAATGTGTCGCGGAACACGCCACCACCCGACACAGTAAGGTTTGTCACGTAAACAGAACATGCCAATTAATTACAAGTACAGCAGACCGGTGTGTTGGAGAGCAAATCCACAACATTTACAATCTGAATATGACGTTTGGCCAGTAATTACAAACAGCTTCATCAGGCGACCGGAGATTTGTGTATAAATCCTCCTGTTTCATTCCTTAAAGAGGGATATATGTGATGACGTCACTTGTGAGCCCTTCTTGTGCGAAGGGGGAGGGGGTGGATTCATGTATGCATATGAATAACAATGGGGGTATCCATTGCCGGTTGGGTTATTGATATGTTAATCAATGTACATTGTGCATGAACATTATTCTTGTACCTCCTGTCGTTTGAGTGCAATAAAATAACAGCACCTGGTATTGTCTGCATACAGTTGATCCCCATTTATGTATGGTGACCTGTATAGGCATGCATTTAAACAATTATTTGAACATTCAATTCTGAGCAGCACTAAGGCTGTAGCTATCCGAATGGTTAAGATTATTTGTATTTAACACGTAGGCTTTCGCGACCAATATTATTCATAATAAAGGTTTTTTGGTTAGATCACGTTATTTATAAATGTGTCCTAACTCTCCACCAAAATTGAGTCACGTTGACAAAAGTCAAATAGTTCACGACAATTTGTCTTTTGTCAACGTGACAATTTTTTACTGTTCAACTGTGTCGGGTGGTGGAGGGTTACGACACATTTATAAATAACGCGATGAATCCCAAAAATCTTTATTATTAATTATTTGTATTTATCTCCATTTCGATAGATTCTCTAATTAGTCTTGGCCAGTAGTAACTAGTCTTGCACAGAACGTCAATGAGTGTTCTTGTTGGCATGCGTGTTCTAACACTGCTGACAGTTGTATTTGGGAGTATTTCATATTTCTTTGGTGTTAATTTAGTCTCGTGCTGATCATTCTTACTGTCTGCTCAACATAGCATTGGGCACAAGTGCAATTCATCCGTTCTAGACCTTCTGTTAAATGCTTCGTTAATAAATCTTCTGACTCAGATGTTTTTTTTCTCCAAAAATCTCACTAGTTTATCCATTACTCCCACAATGTACGGTATTTTAAATATTTTTAATTAATAACACGAGTTAAACTGACCAAGTAATTCAAACTACTAAAATACCGTACATCAACTAGCCAGATTTTTGGAAAAACAAAACATCCGAATCAGAGTTGGCGCAGTACACAAAATACAAAAACGAATATCTGGTACTAAAGATGTTTTACCGAATCTTGATTTGAAGTTTTCGTGACTGCAAGAATCCATATACTCTTTGGTTCTTTCGGTAAAGTCACGTAGTTAGAAATAAAATAAAACAAATCACGACGTTTCGATCACAACACAAGCGAACTTCATCAGGTGGGACAACCACAGCAAGAAAATATTTGCTGAAGTGGGCGAGAGAGCTGCCGTGGCATGAGGTTATATAGGTAAGAAAGGGGGGAGGAGAAAGGGGGGAAAGAGAGATAGAGAGAGGGGGGGAGCGCTGCGTGAGTGCTCGGGGGAGAAAGGATGTGAGGCCAGAGGTGGGGGAGTGGGCAGGGCTGGAAGTGGGAGGCTGGGACAGCTGGGGATGCGGGGAGAAATTATCTCGTAAAAATAGGCAAGTACCCGGCAGATAAACATCCATAAAGAGTTAAGGTTTTACCTGGTTAATAACACCCTTCCAATGAGTGCTCCATTTGTATCCATCTTCTCGGTTGAAGTTATGTTTATATATCTGGATGGCTTCATGAACAAACGTTTTATAGTAGCCAGAAGGTTTGCAGAGTACCTTGGTCTCGGAAAAAAAAACATTATCATGCGAGCCCACAGCATTATAACAAAGGTCAGCCATGGCAGAGGTATTGGTTTTCTGCCGTGTTTCAGATCTGCCTTGTGTTCGCGAACACGGTCCGAGAGATGTCGTTTCGTTTCCCCAATGTAACTGCTACCGCAAGTTTGTAAACTCCAGGATATTGCATGTCAGGAATCACATCCTTCACAGATGCGATTAGATAACGGATTTTGTGTACTGTATTGAATCGGACCTGGATTTTGTGTTTGTTTAAGATTTTCGAAATATTTTTGGTAACACCTGCTATGTATGGTAACGCGATGGTTTTGATCGGCTTCTCAGGGGGTTGTTTCTCCATGGTTGGAAAAACAGCTTTGGGAATAATGCGGTCCGAGTACCCATTCATCTTGAGGGCCTGGTGTATGTTTGTCTAAATAATCAAGTTCAAGACGGGGTAGTCTTATCCTCTCTGAGATTAGAGAAAGGCTAGCTCTGAATAAGATTAGTTTGGCGTTAGAAGTGACAGAAGCAGATGTTAGTGTAAGAGTATGGATGCCTGCAGTCACGAAAGCTTCAAATCAAGATTGAACCACCTCTACGGGTAGGGTTTTCACACATCTGTTAGAGCTTTTAACAGACTACGAGACAAGGTGGCTCACATGATCGAGTCTTTCACCTTTCTGAAGAGATGCTGCGACAACAAGGTAATACCGACCACATTTACACTGTGGTCGGTATTACCTTGTCACTACTCCTAACGCCAAACGGATCTAATTCAGAGCGAGCCTTTCTCTAATCTCAGAGAGGATAAGACTACTCCGTCTTGAACTTGATAATTTAGACAAATGTCTCCTACAATCACACTTAACATTAACAGATAAAATGTCCGCATTTGATTGGAACCTTGTAGATAACATGACTACTTATTCTGCCGCAACAATGTCCTCCAAATGTAAGGTTAACCTTATTGCTAAATTCAATAACTTGTCAAAAAATAAAAATCAGATCCACACATTAAAAAGCTAGATGTTAACAAGACTTATCAATCAGAGTAGCAGCACAATCTCCGATAGCCTAAAATCGGTACTAGCTAGAGGGATGAATTTTGCTGTCACCCCCAAACACATCCCAGTCGATTATATAATTGCCCAGGTAGATGTAGCCCTCAAATGCTTGGGGCACATCCCGACAGACGTGGCAACATCTGAAATTGCCACCATCCTTAAAAATGCTAAGAAACCCATTAGTAACATCACCAAAGACGAGCGCTCTGAACTCGCTAAATTGAAAAAGAGAGATGACATAGTCATCCTCTCAGCCGACAAGGACAATGCTCCTGTCATCATGGATAAAACCACATACAACAACAAAATCCAGGACCTTCTTAATGATGGAAGTTACACTAAAATCAACAAAGATCCTACCAACCGACTGGGTACAAAAACCAACAATATCATTACCAGTTCAACTCCTCTAATAGAGCCATTCAAACGGCTCTCCCTAAAACCTTCTGCTACTAGACCACCCAGATTCTATGGTCTTTCAAAATTCCATAAAGAAGGTACTCCACTTCGGCCCATCGTTTCCACTATCAACTCAACTACCTACAAACTGGCCCGTTGTCTGTCTGATACCTTGCTTCCATTCACGGGCAAGACCACCTCAGCAGTACATAACTCAGCTCAATTGGGCTCTCTAATCAAGGGCATTTCACTGTCCCCAGATGATTTGCTCGTCAGCTTTGATGTAGTTTCTCTGTTCACCAAGGTTCCTGCACCTGACACCTTAGCAATAATTGAAGACTTAGTCCAACATGGACTGAATCCTGATGTACATACTCTGGTTAGGCACTGCCTTACCAACACTTACTTCACCTGGAATGGTACTTTCTACAAACAAAATGAAGGTTCCCCCCCTTATCACCAGTGATTGCGAATGTTTTCATGGAGACATTTGAAACAGATGCCATCCAGATATCCACCCTACGTCCTTCATTGTGGAAGAGAAATATAGACGACACTTTCGGTGTTTGGCCTGCCAGTATTGAACCAATTTCTCAACCACATCAATTCCATACACCCATCCATCAAATTCACCATGGAAGCAGAGAAGGATGGTAAGCTACCATTCCTGGATGTTTTATTTGAGAAGAGACTTGATGGCTCGTTGGGACACTGTCTACAGGAAAGCCACCCACACAGATTCCTACCTGAAACCGGATTCCCACCCCCATCCGGCACAGAAGAATTCTCATCAAAACACTACACAATAGGGCCAACTGCATTTACGACCGACACCACCTAGCCAGTGAACTGGAACACGTACACCAGCCCTCAAGATTAATGAGACCGCATTATTCGCTAAGTTGTTTCTCCAACCATGGAGAAACAACCCCCTGAGAAGCCGATCAAAACCATCACGTTACCATACATAGCAGGTGTTACCAAACAGATTTCCAAAATATTAAACAAACACAAGATCCAGGTCCGATTCAATACAGTAGACAAAATCAGTGATCTAATCCCATCTGTGAAGGATGTCATTCCTGACATGCAATATCCTGGGGTTTACAAATCGAGTTGTACCTGTGGTAGCAATTACATTGGGGAAACGAAACGACATGTCTCGGACTGTGTTCGCGAACACAAGGCAGATATATAAACATAACTTCAACCGAGAAGATGGATACAAATGGAGCACTCATTAGAAGGATGTTATTAACCAGGTAAAACCTTAACTGTTTATGGTTTCATCATATCTGCCGGGTACTAGCCTATTTTCCGAGTTAATTTCTACCCGCATCCCCAGCTTTCCACTTCCAGCCCCACCCACTTCCCCCCCACCACCTCATGTCCTCTCTCCCCCGAACGCTCACGCAGCCCCCCCCTACCCCATACCCCCCCCTCTCTCTCTCCCCCTTTGTTGCTCCCCCTTTTCTTACCTACATAACCTCTTGGCACGGCAGCTCTCTCGCCCACTTCAGCAAATGTTTTCTTGCTGTGGTTGTCCCACCTGATGATGGACACTTGTGTTGCGCCCGAAACTTCGTGATTTGTTTAATTTTATTTCTTACTACGTGACTTTACCGAAAGAACCAAAGAGTATATGGATTCCTGCAGTCCCGAAAGCTTCAAATCAAGATTCGGTAAAACATCTTTAGTACCAGATATTAGATTTTGTATTTTTTGTACTGTACCAACTCTGATTCGGATGTTTTGTTTTTCCAAAAATCTGGCTAGTTGTTGTTCGATATTTTAGTAGTTTGAATTACTTCGTCAGTTTCAACTCGTGTTAATAATTAAAACTATTCAAAATACGTACATTGTGGGAGTAATGGATAAACTAGTGATATTTTTGGAAAAACAAAACATCCGAGTCAGATTTGGCATGGTACAAAACATACATAAATTAATATCTAGTACTGAAGATTTATTAACGAAGCATTCAACAGAAGGTGTGCAACGGATTAATTGCACTTGTGCCAAATGCTATATTGGGCAGATATGACGAATGATTAGCACGACCAAAAGAACACCAAATCAATATCAAAAACTCCCAATTACAACTGTCAGCAGTGGCAGAATACGCATGAGGAGCGATCTCCCAGAGTTTCCCAGCGGAAGAACCGTGTTCACCGGAGGTGCCGAACCAGCAGCACACTCAATCTCCCAACTCGCAGGCGGCGGGGTCGGGGTGGGGCAGACGCTCGTGCCTGCTTACCACAGTTGGCTGGCGCAAGGCGCAACGTTGATAAATCTGCGGAAGAAAACGAGCGTCAAGCCGCACAGTCCGTTGGTGCCCCCCCCTCCCATCTTTCCCACCTGGCACACGCAAGCTGAGTCAGCGCAGCAGGAGGGGTACGGCGCGGGGGTGAGGCCGAAAGAGGTCCCGTGTCCGTGCCTGGACGGGATGTGGCGCCGGGTGTGAACGGCGATGCTCTCGTGACCGTGCGTTCGTTTGTGTGTATGCACGCGTGCGTCTCACCTGTGGCCGTCCTTCTGCTGCACGAACCCCGGTGGCTGTTGGTTTTCATACAATGGGGAAGCATCTCCCTCCCGGGGCTGGGAGACCTGTGAAGGAGACCGCCATGGACATTAGCTCGTCGAGAACGCCCGAGGCAAACGAGCGATTCGCTCGCACATCCGAAACCCATGCTCTGGGCTTCACAGCGAACACCTTAACATGGCTATCATTGCATGTGTGTGTATGCATATGTTGGTACTTGTACGTGTGTGTATGTACGTGCGGAGCAGTAGTGTAGCGGATAGCGCGCTGCCCTACTAACCCGGTGGCCCGACTTCTATGGCCGCTTATGGACAATACCAGTGACGATTATCTGAATGGGTCCTGGGGCTTCCCGAAGTCGACTGAGCCTCAAATGAGTACTTTGTGAAGTGTGTCAACATTGTCATTGGGAAGACAAAGGCGGCCGGGCGTAGTGTTGGCCACCTACCCCCTTGTGTGCCACAATGACGACCTTCATAGATGCTTGCTAACAGCAATTGCTCCAAAAGTCTTTTAGGCTCTGTAGGGGATCTTTGTCTTTTTTACAGTTCTGTATGTGTTTGCATATGCAAGTAACTCTCTACCGATTCATGGCCAAACTTCCAATCAGCTAGCCGTGGCTTGCTGGAAGTGCCCCGGTCAAGGTACAGCATACCACTTGCATCCACAACCGTGGTGTCCGGGTTCACGAGTTCCTGCAGTAGGGAGAATAGGAACTCAGCACGCGGTGAACATATGGACACGGGCCACTTGCCCAAGTGCCATTCGTCACGACATCCCGGTGATAGTTTGCCTCTCGAGAAGAAACATTAACTCACACTCATCAACGATACTGTGGCCTTGAAATAAAAAAACATAAACATGCATATGTGTAATTGGCGAGATACAGAGTTATATTCACCATTTCGAGAGGTGGAGGGGCACAAGGGTCGTCCTTGAGGAGGCCATCATCATCTGTATCGATGGGCGTGGAGTCTGTTAACATCTCGGACTCAGACTGTGGCAGGTAGCCACTGCTGCCCCCGCTGCTGGCGCCACTGCTGCTGCCGCTGCTGCTGTTGCTTTTGCAGAAGCTGCTACCACAGCCGACGTACATGTCGATGCTGATGCTGGCGTGGCTCGTGTGCACACTGTTGCTGCTTCCCTCGAGGAGCAGCGCGTCCGCAGTGTGGACGGGGTGGAAGCTCATCGCCTCATCCACGAGCTCGATCAGCGCATCCCGGTCAATCTCTCGCCGGGCGGTTGTTCCTGCGACAAAAGGACCACCCCCCTCGTGACTCACGCGCACTCGCAGCGCCCGAGAAGGTGGCATCGCAGAACGACTTTCAAAACCGTTTGGACGAGAGCCTCTGTCCGCATTAAAGGCACTGCTTCAACATGTCTTACCTTTATCCCGACCCTGATGCCTGTTGTATATTGGGAATTTGCATCTCTCTCCCTGTGGTCACGTATATTTTTCTCACGGTCCTCCGGTTTTTCCCTCCACATTTAGAATCAACATCACGTGTTTAGCAACACCTTAGACTGGGCGAGTCTCTCATCGCGAGCTGAGCTCAATCTCCTCACCTGGTCTCCTACCCTTGCCAGACAAGTCCATCGTGCGCCTCCATCTGCCGAGCGCCTTCTTGACATCTCCTTCCATGCTCTCCTTCTCCTCCTTCCGCTCCTTGGCGGCATCGACCGCGGCGGCGTCCCGCCACAGCTCCTCCAGGACCTGGCGCGCCCTCATCTGGGTCTTGGCGAGCTTTCTCTGCGCCTTGAGGAGGGCTTTATCTGCCGCTGACCGACGTGACCCCTTCCCACAAAAAAGGCCCCAGCAAAACAGGCTGCTCTCCTCCTTCTCCGGCAGGTCGTTGTCGGGCGACAGGTTGTAACGCGTCGCGGTCGGAATGTGGTCAATGACCACTTGTCTGCAAAGGCAGACGGAGTGTAATTTGGGGTCACAGATGCTTTGCAGCCGTCGCGCCAACAGTCACGGGCTTCTGTCAGCTTGCATTCACACTCGAGTCAAGTGAAATTAGAATCTTTATTTATATTGGAGGAATACGATGAACTATGAAGCTATTTTGGGGCCGTCCATAAATGACGTCTCGCACCTAGGGGGAGGGAGGGGGGTCAGACATTTGTGACGATGTGTGACGAGGGGGGGAGGGGGTTTTGATAAATGTGACGTCACATCAAAATGCGCAACTTTAAATAAACTTAATTAAATAGAATTGTTATAACAACACTAATTTTGATTAATTTTCATTAATAACTATTCGATTCTACACTATGGGAACCTCATTTGCCAGTAAAAATATGATAATTGGTTCTTTACCCTTCTATCTGGCAACAAAACTGACACCTTTTTACAAGGAGTCATGTTTGCATAGACCGCAATACCTGCAGTCATAATACAAACAAAAGAACATAACTCTGATAATGTGCACTGTCCTTAAAGTTGATTGATCCACACCCGAGACAGCTTTCCTTAGAGCCTAGTCTCATATGGGTTGGACCAGATGACGCCAAAAGGCGCACAACTCAAAGACAATGCACCATCAGAGTATGAGAGCTCGGGGCAAGCATCTACACTATGGGAACCTCATTTGCCAGTAAAAATATGATAATTGGTTCTTTACCCTTCTATCTGGCAACACAACCGACACCTTTTTACAAGGAGTCATGTTTGCATAGACCGCAATACCTGCAGTCATAATACAAACAAAAGAACATAACTCTGATAATGTGCACTGTCCTTAAAGTTGATTGATCCACACCCGAGACAGCTTTCCTTAGATTCTAGTCTCATATGGGTTGGACCAGATGACGCCAAAAGGCGCACAACTCAAAGACAATGCACCATCAGAGTATGAGAGCTCTGGCAAGCATCTACACTATGGGAACCTCATTTGCCAGTAAAAATATGATAATTGGTTCTTTACCCTTCTATCTGGCAACAAAACTGACACCTTTTTACAAGGAGTCATGTTTGCATAGACCGCAATACCTGCATTGTACAACAATACAAAAACACGATAGGAGTGCAAAGTACAGGAAAGGTAAGCAAATCACTTCAAAAATATATACAAATGAAACTCAACTAGGTTCATCCTACCAGGTAAAGCCCACAGAGCTATTAGCTTTTTTCAGAAGCCAGATGGCCACAAATGGTAGAGGGGACCGTCGGGATAAGAGGGGATGTCGGCAGGAGGAGTGGATGAGAGAGAGCAGCTGATGAGGAGGAGAGAGCAGTGCATGAGGAGGATGAGAGAGAGTTGCGTGTGAAGGAGGGATTGGAGGACTGGAACGCTTTGCCTGTCTCCGTGTGTTGGTGCGGAGTGTTCGCTCCAAAGAGAAAAGCAACTTATAGTCTGCCTCCTGTGTCTCTGTTGTGTCCACGTGTCTCCCTCACGGTCTGTATCAATGTCCGTCTGAAAGCAACGAGCGATCTGACGAAGGCCTCGGCCACAACACAGGCGGCGTGTGCCGTGTCCAAGGCCGTCGTCTCCCTCGCCCGTTGCACACGAGTCACAGGCGTCTTTGTCTCTCTCCCCAGTGCCGTCTCACACTCACCTCGGAGATGTTCTCATCCTTCGACCGTCTGCGGCAGCAAGTCGGCGAGAAGGGTCTTCAGTGAAGCTGGGAGAGCGAGGCGAGTGAGAGGCTCCCCCAGAGAGGCGAGTCTCGGCGTCGTGAGTCTCGGAGTGAACCGACTGGAGCGGGAGCCTCCACTGCAATGTCGCAGAACGGGCGGCAGTTGGGCGTGACGTCACGCGACGGTGGGCGGGGCCTGTGTCTGTGGGGGGGAGGGGCGCGTGGGATTGGGGGGAGGGTTCTGAGGGGGAGGGGCTTGCGGGGGATGGGGGGGCGTGCGGGGCGGGGCTCTCCAACGGGCGATGCACCAAGCGTCCCCAACAGCGTGTTTGTGTTGTTGTTACATGACAACAACAACACGTGTTTGTGTTGTTGTTACATAACATAACAACAACACTTGTTTGTGTTATATTCTTGGTTCTTTCGGTAAAGTCACGTACGAGGGAAATAATAAAGTAATAAAAATATCAAACAACAAAATTCTCACGACGTTTCGACTGAAACACAAGCAATCATCATCAGATGTGAAATTCACAGCAAGAAATTTTGAAAAAAGTGGCGTTTTTTCTTAACTTTAACAACCCAGGACAGCGATTGCTCAGACAGAAACCATCTTCTCGGTTGAAATTGTCTCTGTGTTTGTATATGTGGATAGTCTCATGAAAGAATCTCTTCTGGCTTAGCAATCATTGGATGTGATTAACCATTTCGGGTCTTAATTGATTGTGTTCACGCTAACGGTGACTTTCAGACCGCATTCCATTCTCCTTCTCTCCCCCCTCCTCCGTTCCGAGCATAGATGGACTCGTCCGTCTGAACGACCGCTAGTTACTGTCCGTGGTGCTGACGTTAAGAAAAAAACGCCACTTTTTCAAATCTTCTTGCTGTGGTTTTCACACCTGGCGATGATTGCCTGTGTTGCAATAGAAACGTCGTGAGAATTTTATAGTTGTATTTTTTATTATTTTATTATTTCCTTTCTACGTGACTTTACCGAAAGAGCCAAGAATATGAATCCCTGCAGTCAGGAAAGCTTTAAATCGAAATTTAATTGCACCATTACTATAAATTCCCTAACATCAGAACCATAATCTTCATTTAGGCTGGAGGGATCCGATGAGCTATGAATCTCTTCTTTACAGATGTCCAGTTCGGGCTGGTTACATGTAATTGCGGTATTGCTATCAATATCAGCAGGAATCCGCGAAACTTCGGCGAGGATTTGGGCAGTCCTCGATTTACGAAGGGAATCTGTTCTAACGACATACGAGAGAAAAACAAAGATCCCCCGTGTAGCCTTGGTAGACTGTCGGGGCAAGTGCTGTTAGTGAGCACCTATGAAGGCCGGCACGGCACACGAGGGGGTGGGTACCATGCCCGGCCACCTTTGTCTCCCCAGTAGCGATGTTTACACACCACACCAGGTACTCATTTCAGGCTGAGTCGACCTAGGGGAGGCCCAGAACGCATTAAGATAATCCTCACTGGTGTTGGCCTTGAGCGAGAATCAAACTCGGGTCGCTGGGTTCGTAGAGCAGCGCGCTAACGTCTTCATTACAACAAAGCGCTCACAACTACACTACTGCTCCCGACCCAACTTTCACGTACACACAAAAAAAGACAAAGATCCCCCTATAGCCTTAACAGACTGGTGGGGCAAGTGCTGTTAGCGAGCAGCACATCTGAAGGACCGAATGGCACACGAGGTGGGTGGCCAGCACCACGCCCGGCGACCTTTTTCTCCACAGTGGCGTTGTTTACACACCGCACCAGGTAGGCATTTCAGACTAAGTAGACCTAGGTGATCGGGGATAATCGTCACAGCTGTTAAGGCACATTCACATGCACACAGACTAAGATCCCTCACATAGCTTTAACAGACTGTTGGGGCGAGTGCAGTTAGCGAGCAAATATGAAGGCCGACACGGCACACAAGAGGGTGGGTGGCCAGCACCACAGCGGACCGCCTTTGTCTCCCAAATGGCGATGTTTACTGGTACTCATTTTAGGCCGAGTCTTCAGTGCAGGTGTTCCTCAGGCGGGTGCTCATACGTCGGGTGTTCGTAAGTCGAGGGTTTCCTGTAATTTTCATTTTACGGTCCAGCTGATTTTAACTAGAAACTGATAACCTATGGCAGATAGCCTCTAAACTAGCTTAAAGAAAAATCTGTGGTTCATGTGGTGGATGGAGCTGAACAGGGCCAACTGTTGGAGGGGCGATTCCAAGGCAAGGAGTGAGGCCAGCCTCTGGAGAGGCAAAAAGGGAGACATGTGTGAGTTATGGCACAGATTATGAATCGGTTTACATAAGCCGGTGTTTTTCGCAGCATTAATTTGAGTAGTTCTCAAAGAATAGAATCGGAAGATAACTTATTTTGACCGTATTAATGCAGCTGGCTATGGTATTAAATGTGAACTTTGTACGACGTATGAATTTTATCTCAGAATTTAAAAAAAATATATAATCCAGTGCGTGACACAGGTCGGGTGTTTGATGGCAATCTGAAACACCCACCATAATCACCCATGGGGGTCTTTGGAATTGCACATTGCCTATGTTATGACTCTTGACCTCGATTAAAAAAACAAGTCACGTGCTGCAGTGCAATGACAACTCAGTGAAAATTCGTAAATAACAAACTGTGGTCTTAAAAGTATTTATTTTTTAATACGCGACATCTGGTCAATTGCTCTTCTTCATAGCACGTAAAGCCAACACGTGCGTCAACAACACTGCCGAAGCAGCCCCTGCTGGACTAAACGCGCTATTGTGCCACGGAGACAATACGCATTAGACGGCCAAAAGCGAGTGGTGTCAAGTATGATCGTGATTATTATGAGGCTTTTCGATTTAAAGCTTTCGTGACTGCAGGGATTCATCTTCTTGGTTCTTTCGGTGAAGTCACGTAGAATGGAAATAATAAAATAATAAAAATAAAACATAATCAAATAATTCTCACGACGTTTCGGCCACAACGCAAGCAGCCGTCCTCAGGTGAAGAACACGTCTGTCGAGAAGACAGCGTCTGAATGAAACACCCCAGGCTTGGAGCGTATATTTAAGCTGGTGTTGGAGGGGGAAGAGCGCCTTGACAAAATAATTTGCATATCAAGAGGAATTTAGCATATTTATGGGAAATACAGATGTAGTGTTGATACGCGCTGGGGTAGGGATCGTGTGTCAGCGTGTAGTGATTGGCTGTGTGTGATGGTGACGCGCGCTGACGGTGGGGGATCAGGGGTCAGCGCGGGGTCATGGGTTGTGTGGTGGTGATTGGCTGTGTGCCGGTGACGCGCTCGAGAGGGAGTGATCGTGTGGCAGCGCGGCGTGATTGGTTGTGTAGTGGTAACACGCGCTGGGGAAAACGGATCGTAGGAACAGCGCGGCGTGATTGGCCAACTAAGGAGCGATGCTCACGTCGAGGTCCGCATACACTCCGTCTCCCGTGAGTGGGGACTATATAAGGGGATGCGCACAGACGCACGGGGAGAGAGTACCAGCGAAGACGGAAGACGGAGGAAGAGGCGGAACCCTGGGACCCGGGGCCGAACGTCCGTGGGAGAGCCGGCTCGTGGGACTCGGAGGTGGTGGCCCACGCCCAAGCCGGGGTGGGCCTGTAGGCTTCACGGACGTTACGGGGCCAAGTGAAGTGTGTGTAGCCGGAGGAGTAGAAGCTACACGAGTCAAGCGAAGTGTGTGTAGCTGGAGGAATAGATGCTACACGAGTCAAGTGAAGTGTGTGTAGCTGGAGGAATAGATGCTACACGAGTCAAGTGAAGTGTGTGTAGCCGGAGGAATAGTAATTACACGTGTCGAGTGAAGTGGGTGTAGTCCGAGGAATAGAGACCACTCGTTGTATAGTGACAAGTCAAGATTTAATAAAAAGTGTGTTACCCGTCAAGGAGTTTCCTGCCGTCATTCAAATACTTCAACTGGCGTCAGAAGTGAAACAGTCTTCCAAGCATGGATACAAGGAAGACCCGTCGGACTCACGAGATTGACCGCGAGGATAACCTTGACGACTCGGGCCAGCTGGCATCGGGGGGTGAGGAAGAAGAAATGCCGACGCCGCAGGATCCGCTGAGGGTACCGGACGAGCGATTGGGGACCGAAGCCGTGCTCCGCGAGGCGCATTCCCGTCTGGCGGAGCTGCTGCTCGCCGCCGCGTCCATCCTGGCGGAGATCAGCACGTCGGGAGGAGCGGGGACGTCGGCGGACATTCAACAGGGTCGCCCCGCGGATTCCCGCCAGAATGACTGGGGGATTCCCGCCCTTTCTACTGCGCGGCCATCTTTTGGCGGGAACGGCGAGCACCACGTGGCGGCGGTTCTCCAAGCGCGCCCGCTTACGTCATCAACGCGCGCTGCGGACCGCCATCAGACACCCGCCATTGGGGCCGCCATCTCGCACACCGACGGAGCGGCGGAGAGGAACCACGAGGCAGAGGACGCCTTCATCTTTCAACAGCGCCTTCCAACATTGTCAGCCTTCAAGGCGGATGGTGGGGACTGGGCCCAATTCCAGCGCAGATTTCTGGCGCATCAGGAAATGTCCGCCTGGTCTGACGCTACGGCGCTGCGGGCACTGCCTGCCATGTTGGACGACAACGCGCTCGCAGCCTTCACGTCAGCACGGAGGTCCGACCGCTCCACGCTTAAGGCCGCGTTGGGTCTCATGGCCAGGGTCTACGGACCTCCCTCGGCGTGTCGCCATCATTTTTACGCAAGGCGGAAGGCAGACACGGAGACCGTGCTCGCCTACCGGACGGCGTTGCTGGCTCTCGCCGACGCCGCGTTCCCTCGTATGGACGAGGAGGGCCAGGACGCGATGGTCTTGGAGCAACTGCTCAAGTTGGCGCAGGACCTGGGGGTCCCCATCAACACGGCCGACGAGATCGATATTTCTTCCTTGCGGGTCGCAACAAGTATACAGGCGCACGAGGTCCTTCAACGTAAACAGGGAGTCGTCTGCAACGCTGCCGTGGCCTCAGCTCCGGGCCCGGTGGTCACCGAACCCCAAGTTGTCAGCCCACGAGAGGAGGCGTTCACCACGGGACGACCGGGGGACTGGAGGTCGGGGGGTCGTTCGCCTCTGCGATCGGCCCGCAAGCTGGAGCAACCGAGATCTCCGACGACCCTCATCACGTGTTATAACTGCGGCCTCCGGGGCCACGTGGCGTCCGGTTGCCGCGCTCCACGTCAGCGCGCCATTTGACCTCGGCTGGACGACGACCAAGGCCCCAAGTCGTCCCTACTAAACCCGGCAAGTCGCGGCACCTCACATGCTCGGCCTACGTGCACGACACACATGGGCCGTCGCGTTGCAGTGGAGGAGAGCCGGTTAGGGTTCGGGAATTCGGTTCGGCGAGGGGGGTTCGGCCGGGACCGGGGGGACATTAAATGGTCGGAGTTGGGGCACAGAATAGTGGCTGCCTCGGCGGGATCATCCGTCGTTACGGGATTCATTGATGGGGTCGAGGTCAGGGTGTTAGTGGACACGGGGGCGTCGGCGACTATTATATCGGACCTCATTTACAACATTCTCCCCGTCCAATGTCGACCGCTGCTCCCAGTGGACGTGCCATTTTTCGCCGCTAATGGGGGATCGTTGGGCATTATCGGTCAGATTAGGGCGTCCATTTGCATTGGAGATATAAAATTGTCGGGACCCGTTTTCGTTTCTTCTTCCTTGGCGGTTCCTTGTCTATTGGGCACAGCTTTTTTGGCTAAAATGCCCATTAAAATTCTCATCGATCAGCGTTGCATTGAACTACCATCAGGTCGCCGTATTTCATTTTTGACGAACCCTACTGAAATTCGGACGGCGTGCGCTACGATACAAGCGTTAGCGACACAGACCGTGCACGTGCCCCCGGGTTCACAGATGTTAATTCCCCTCCGGTTGCGGAAACCGTGGGTGGGGGAGACCTCGGAACAAGGCATGCTGTTGGGTCCTTCAAATAGGGCTGTCGGAGGTCTCGATTTGTCGGTGGCTCACACTTTGGTTCGGGCTGACAAGGACCCGTTTGTGATGGTTTTAAACGCTGGGTCGCGGCCGGCCGTTATTCAGCAGGGCACCGTGCTAGCTCACGCGGCACGGGTCCCTGCGGAAGAGCGGCTGGTTGTGCAGGTTGATCCGAGCCCCACGCGGAACATTACAGTGAGGGAGGACCTTGTATGGGTTGATTCGCTGTGCGCGGACTCGAACGATTTGTCAACGGTACAGTTGGGTGCGCTGCGGGTGTTGCTGATAGAGTTTTCTGATGTGTTTAGTAAGCATAAGTATGACATTGGGTGCACGAACCTGTTACGCCACCATATTGAAACGGGCGATGCGGCACCGGTCAGGCAAAATCCCTTCCGACTGAGTCCTGCTGAGAAGGAACACGTTCAGTCGGCCGTCAACGATATGCTGGAAGCCGACATTATTTCGCCTTCTTCCAGTCCTTGGGGAGCACCTATTGTGCTGGTTAAAAAGCAAGACGGGTCCTTGCGATTTTGCGTAGATTTCCGTCGCCTGAATAAAATCTCTGTGGCTGACGCGTATCCGCTCCCCAGAATGGACGAGTCCCTCGATGCATTGTCTGGTGCGCGATATTTTTCGATTCTTGATTTATTATCGGGATTCTGGCAGTTGCCACTCGACGACGAGTCTAAACCTAAGACAGCGTTTCGGACTCCAGGGGGCCTGTTCCAGTTTAACCGGTTACCCATGGGACTTCATTCCCTCCCGCGACGTTTCAGCGCCTTATGGAGTTGGTTTTGTCGGGCTTGCAATGGGATACGTGCTTGATTTACCTTGACGATGTCATTGTTTTCAGTAAGACGTTTGAGGAACACCTCCAGCGATTGAGAGGGGTGTTCTTGAGAATGCGATCGGCTAATTTAAAGTTTAAACCGGCCAAATGCCACCTTCTTCGTAAGCCCGTTAGATACTTGGGCCACATTGTCGACTCTTCGGGGATCTCTACCGATCCCGCGAAGACGGACTGTGTCAGTTCATGGCCGACGCCCACGTCAGTTTCGGACGTGCGCAGTTTCATTGGGTTTGCTTCTTATTACCGCCGATTGGTTGAGCATTTCGCCACCATTGCAAAACCCTTGCATGCTCTAACGGCAAAAGGAATCAAGTTCCGATGGGGACCGGAGGAGGAGGCTGCGTTCTGCTCCCTCCGGGACGCCTTGGTGGGTGCCCAACCCTTGCGTGATCCTGACTTTGCGAGTCCCTTCTTGCTAGACACGGATGTTAGCAACACGGGCATTGGGGGGGTGCTCTCACAAGTCGTTGGAGGAGTCGAAAGGGTGGTCGCCTATGGTAGCAGGGTATTGTCACCGGCGGAGCAGCGCTACTGCGTCACTCGTCGCGAGCTGCTTGCTATTGTTTTTTTTGTACAACAGTTTAGACCGTATCTCTATGGCCGTCACTTTACGGTCCGGACGGACCACGCGGCGCTTCAGTATTCATTCAGGGTCGCCCAATCCTCGGGCCAATTGTCACGGTGGTTGGAAGTCCTCCAGGACTATCAGTTCACGACTACATACCGTAAGGGGTTGCGCCACACAAACGCCGATGCCCTGTCGCGATTGTCGCCTTGTCACAAATGTGCGTGCTTATCGGGATCGGCGCGCTGTAAACCGACAGTTGGGGAAGGTATGGGGGCGTTGGTTGTGACCGCGGGTGCACCGATTGGGGATGTTCCCACTACCCCTGAGGGAGAGGATTCGCTACTATCACTGTCGCTGATTGAGTGGGGCCGTCTCCAAATGGAAGACAGCTCCCTGCTAGCATTGCGCCGCAGGGTGGGGGGTCCCGAGGAGGGCCGGGAGCGAACTGGCTCCTGGGTACTTAAGCAAGGCCTATTAATGAGATGAGATAGTTTGTCCCGGCGGCACGCACTTGTGGTGCCTTCCGCTGTGAGGGGGAAAGTTGTCCTGGCCGCACATGAACGCCTCTTGCATTTGGGAGTAAACAAAACGCTTGCTCTGCTTCAGCGTGACTATTATTGGCCGGGGATGGGGAGTGACGTGGTAAATATTCTAAAGGGATGTGTTGATTGCGCCAGACGGAAACCACCGCCCGTGGCATCTAATCCACCGCTGCAATCTATTCAGGTCTCGCGCACTAACGAGCTCGTTGCGCTCGATATTTTGGGGCCTTTTCCAGTCACGCCTAGGGGTAATAGGTACCTGTTGGTGGGTGTCGAATATTTTACCCGGTGGCCTATGGCGTGGCCACTCGCCAACCAGTCGGCGGCGGCTGTGACGGACGCCTTTGTCCAGGGCTACGTCCTGGACAAGGGGGCTCCCGAACGCTTGCTGACCGACCAAGGGAAATTTTTTTCAAGTAAATTGCTGCAAGAGGTGTGCGACCTATTGGGTACTAAGAAGGTGTGTACCTCCCCGTACCACCCACAGACGGACGGGATGGTGGAGAGACTCCACAGGACTTTGACTTCTATGCTGTGCCAGCAGGTGTGTGAGGCACATGTTGATTGGGACCTGCAGGTCCCGGGGGTCCTCGCCGCGTATAGAATGGCCCCCCATTCAGCAACGGGATTTTCCCCATTCTATCTGATGTACGGTCGGGAAGCCGACCCGCCCATGGAAACGCAGCTGGGCCTGTCCGCACCACGAACAAATTCGAAATTGGCAGAACATATTAAATTTAATATCCATAAGCTGACAGAGGCAAGGGAGGCCGCACGGCTTAATTCGCGGGCTAGCCAAATTGCAAACGAGCGGTTGCGTGCACGGAAGGTGTCCGTGCACGACTGGAAACCTGGTGATAGGGCCTGGCTGCATTGCCCTCAGGCACCTTTGGCTACGTCGCCTAAATTGTTGAAGCCATGGCGGGGACCCGTGGAGGTCGTGCGGGTTGCACGCCCCCAGTGCGTTCAAATAAAATGGGGAAAGCGTCGTTGGTACGTCCACCCCTCCCGACTGAAACCGTTCTCGCCTCCATATGGCCTCCCTTTGTGTCGTGAGGGCCGAGCATGTGACGTGACCGACGACCCAAGGGGGGAAATGTCTCTGCCTGATCCTCACGTGTCTCCGCCTGATCCGCTCCCAGGTGTCTCGGAACTGACAGCTGCCGACCACCGGCGGCCGGATCTTCGCGGCGCGACCGGTCATTCCAGGCCCGATCCGCGCCGTCCAGAGCAGCCGGAGCCACCGGACGGTCGTCAGCGTCCCATCCCATACGATGGACCGGCCAGGCGGATTCGCGCTAGGTCGCGCTACTTGTTATGATCTACCGATTGAGGAGTCGAGGCGGCCGGAGCGCCTCGTCACTGCATGTAGTCGCAGAGACACTGGACGCGTTCATTTTCTGGAATTCGCTTTTATTGTGTTGTTCGTCGGGCTGTACATAGCTTCTTATCTAGGTGTTGTGTGTGTTGTTGTTGACTTTTATTGCGTTGGTTGTCGATTTGTACATAAGTTGTTGTTGTTGTTGTGTTGTTGTTGTTGCATTACGGGGCACACTGGGGGGTGGGGTTTTCTTGTGTTGACGTTGTGTTGTGTTGTTGTTTAGCAGCCGGGCCGGCTGCGAGCTATGTGGGAGGGGGTGATGTAGTGGTGATACGCGCTGGGGTAGGGATCGTGTGTCAGCGTGTAGTGATTGGCTGTGTGTGATGGTGACGCGCGCTGACGGTGGGGGATCAGGGGTCAGCGCGGGGTCATGGGTTGTGTGGTGGTGATTGGCTGTGTGCCGGTGACGCGCTCGAGAGGGAGTGATCGTGTGGCAGCGCGGCGTGATTGGTTGTGTAGTGGTAACACGCGCTGGGGAAAACGGATCGTAGGAACAGCGCGGCGTGATTGGCCAACTAAGGAGCGATGCTCACGTCGAGGTCCGCATACACTCCGTCTCCCGTGAGCGGGGACTGTATAAGGGGATGCGCACAGGCGCACGGGGAGAGAGTACCAGCGAAGACGGAAGACGGAGGAAGAGGCGGAACCCTGGGACCCGGGGCCGAACGTCCGTGGGAGAGCCGGCTCGTGGGACTCGGAGGTGGTGGCCCACGCCCAAGCCGGGGTAGGCCTGTAGGCTTCACGGACGTTACAGGGCCAAGTGAAGTGTGTGTAGCCGGAGGAGTAGAAGCTACACGAGTCAAGCGAAGTGTGTGTAGCTGGAGGAATAGATGCTACACGAGTCAAGTGAAGTGTGTGTAGCTGGAGGAATAGATGCTACACGAGTCAAGTGAAGTGTGTGTAGCCGGAGGAATAGTAATTACACGTGTCGAGTGAAGTGGGTGTAGTCCGAGGAATAGAGACCACTCGTTGTATAGTGACAAGTCAAGATTTAATAAAAAGTGTGTTACCCGTCAAGGAGTTTCCTGCCGTCATTCAAATACTTCACAGATATGGGATTAGTACTACTTGTGAAATGCGTAGGAGGTGGGCGGGGGGTTTCAAAGTCATATTATGCCCGTGCATTATGCAGGATTAGCAGCATCAAAGGGAGGGGATAGGGGTAGCATTAATAAAGGGAAGGAATGTTAATAGTATGTAGCTGCAGTAACTAAACCACCACGTAAAAAACTAAAGTATAAACTACATAGTATCATCAGTATACTAAATATACTCTCCAATAAGCTGAGCTACTAACAGTAAGTAATACATTACAATTCTATGTCGCAAAAAATATAATATGCTTCCAGCTAAACTTTTTTCTCTTACATCACACGGGTCTACCCCGTACTATATACTGCCATAGACAAACCCAACATTAAATTATATACTGTATTACTATACACCACCCTATAACTTCGACTATACATTGTAATATTACACTATGTATTATTCTACACATCCTACTGTATATCACACTGCTGTATATTCACTATACAATTACGATACTATATGCCAGTTTTTACAGTAGGAGGATGGCTATGTATAATCCCAATTGAGTAATGTGTACTTTATATCAGAATATATCACACTACAGTATACCATTTTGCGTGACAACTTGGACTCATTATCTTGAAGTTAGCGGGGGTGGGGCGTCTTTGCTTATTAGCATCTTTAGTATCTTGCGATTCACCAACGTTGGTTGGGGCAAGCCTGACTACTGATGAGACGCTGAATGTCGAAGCGAGCCCATAGCTTGCTTTGTATTGAACTAATACTTCTGACTTTAAGCACTCCAAGAAGACCGTGGGGCTGATGGGATAAAAAAAAACATTGATTTTGTTGTTTTATGCGATGAGACAGATACAGGATTGTGAATGAGACGTGTTTTTTGTCAATGTTATGGACGAATAGGTGAGAATGGAGTGAGTGTGTGCGAGTGAATGGCAAATGCCTGGAGTGTTTGGTTCGGATCAGGTGAGTGGTGTGTGGTGATTGATGAGCATATCATGTGTGTGCCAGGTGAATGATATCTGGTGAGTGGTGAGGGCGATAGGTCAGTTGTCATGCATGTGAGGTCACGCCACCTTATCCGTCCCCGAGTGTGTCAATAATAATAATAATGTCAACTTTCAACACGCCGCTACCGCACATCACTCGCTCGCTCTCGCAGAGAGGACAACGACTCTGAGGCGCGAGGAGGAACCACGGATGAGCGGGAAGGCAGCAGCCAGGCGACTAGTCGGCGCCAACGATTGCCCAAGCTCTGCGGTCCTCTACAATTTGAGGTGGTGTGGGCCAATCAATGTGGGAGGAAACCGGAGCACCTGAAGAATAACTAAACAAAAAAATGTTTACCAGGTAAAGTTCACTCAGCTTTGCAGCTCTTTTTTCAGAAACGACCTGGCCCCAAATGATAGCTCAACGAAGTGGCGTATCTTGTGGAAATTTATAGCAGTCAAATAACGCTCGTTTATTCTCTATCTGAGGAGGTTAAAACCGGAGGACTCGGAAAAAATCAACGCGACCACGGGGAGACAGAGACATGCAAACTCCAAATATACAGCAGGCGTCTGGGTCGGGATCGAATCCACGACCTCCTGTATACCAGGCGTTGAAGGTAACATCTCACCACCGTGGTGCCCATGCGTGCGAAGGGGGCCAACACTCAATCCCATGCAGTCCACATTCTTTCTGTACCGCCTTCTCCTGGCATAGCCAGGGTATGGCACCTCCTCGACGCCCATGGCAAGGGAGTTTCACAACATCGAAGTGCGGTGATCCATTCTCTGCTGCCTCCACAGTGCTGCAGCCACGTGCAGCAGCGTCGCCGCCACCGCCCAGCTTTTGTTGTGTGCGTGTCTACACAGGAGACGGTAAAAAAAACGAGGCATAAGCAAACAATAAATGCAATTGTAAATTCTGAATTGTGACGAATTGAATTATTGGTGGGCTACATAACTGCGTGCCTAGGAACCATCCGCCAGCAGCAGGTCTACCGATGTTTTCAATACTCTTAGTTCTTTCGGTAAAGTCACGTAGGTAAAAAAAAATTAAAAATTAATAATTATTTTTAGGTAAAAAAACATGAAATTTAAATTAATAATTCATTTTAATTTCATTTTTTACCTACGTGACTTTACCGAAAGAACTAAGAGTATGAATTCTTGCAGTCACGAAAGCTTCAAATCTAGATGTTTTCAATCTCAGTTTATACTAATGTTTTACATTTCCATGCATTTGTTTCCTTCTTCAGCACGCAGATGCTGATACATTAATCGAGAGATCATATGTCATTGTCTTCCTCGTCCAAGTATTAGCTACACTCATTTGATATATCGGTGTGTCTGATCCATACGTCACAGCAGGTGATAGATGCACCGTTTGTAAACGTGATTCCCTGAGCACATAGCTACGTCGATATTCAGAATTACTTCCATCTAACGTCGTCCCCCTCTCTTTTGTCCTGGCTATGATTCCGGTCTGCCTTCAATAACTCCCCTAGGTACTGTTTACATGTGAGCATGTACTTTCCAGTTCCTCCAACATTGATTTCATAGGGAGCTACAATGATTTTACAATATTTTTCCACGGAAACTTTCACCACTCTACATGGTGAATAGGCCTGATTAGTTACGTCTTCATGCTAAGTATATGGTACAGTATTGGCATGAGGTGGATGTGACTGTGATTCTCGTATTGTAAAATGTTTTAGCACTAAAGTCAGGACTGGAATTAGGAATGGACGATCGGGGCGGCTACGCACGGGCGAAAATCTGTAATGGAAAATAATGAGGGCATCGACATGGGCAAATAGGGGGGGAGAGAAAGACACGGAGAGAAACAAACACAGCGAAAGATAGACACAGAAATAGTCAGTGAGAGACATAGGAGTACAGTGAGAAACAAACACACAACAACAAATGCCATACGCAACTAAGTGGCGGTTACGTCACCACGACGCTTGTATCAGGCTATGTGCACCTTGAGGCCACGTGAAGTGTCGAACGCCCGCTGGCATGAGGTCACGGGGCAGACTCAGATGCCACGGGTCGACTGACTGAGACGACTGGCTGATGCACCACCTGTGCCCCCTACTGTGCCAACTTGCTGTGCTTTAGACACCCGGCACTCCGCGCATTGTTGTGAGCATCGCTCCTCCGCCCTCCTTTGTTGTTGGAGGGCGACTGCATCCAACTGCACAGTAGCGTCCTTCACGAGTCTCCTCCACAGAGGCCGATCTTGACACCGCTGGTACCAGTCATCGGCAAGTCCACTCACCTCCACATCCTCCTATACCACATCAATCCATCTTTACTCTAGCCCGTACCGCGCCCATTTCACCCCCTCGATCCGGCTGAACAAAAGCTGTTAAGGCATGTGGTGGCTGGGCATGCGGGCGACATGATCCAGCCAACGCAACCTTGCCTGCCGGAGGAGCTCACCAATGGGACTTTGTCCACATCTTTCAAGGAATTGTGAGCTCCTCACACAATCCAGCCTGGTTAAACCCAGGATGGATCGTAGGCAGGCCAGAAAAAATGTGTCTAACCGGCTAAGATGTCCCATTAAGGGTGTCCACGTTTCGCAAGCTTAGAGAAGGCAGGGAATGACCGTGGCTGAGAAGACCTGAAGCTTTGTGTGGAGTGATAGACCAGGTAGCTTCCAAACAGCGATATGCAACCAATGAAAAGATAATGCCGCTCGACTAATTCGGAGTGAGACCTCTGCTGTTAAACCGGAGACGGTCATGAGCACACTGCCAAGGTATGGGAAACTCTCCACTCTCTCCACAACTGTCTTATCACCAATTGGGAGTTGTGGGGGTGGAGTGTCCGATGGTACAAAATACCCAGGCAGGTGCTACGTTTTGGTGGGGCTGATGGTAAGGCCCCACCTCTTAGTGGCAAGCTCCAGGTTCAGCAGCAGAGCCTCCAACTCCTCCTCTGAGTGAGCAGCAATTACACGGGCATCGATCAGCCTTCCATTGTATCTGTACCAAATGGAAATTCCTCCGGTACAGCATTGAAGGCTTCACGAACTACGTGGTCAAAATAGATGTTAAATAATGTGGGAGCCAGAGGACATCCCTGTCGCACCCCAAGGTGTACAGGGAATGGCTCTGACTCCCGGCCACGTAGTTTTACCCGGGCCCGCTCACCATCATGAAGGTCCTTAATGATTGTGAGCAGAGGGTTAGGGACTTCGAAAGCACGAAGAACTACACAGAGCCCAGGCCTACAAACACACACACACAAAGGGACACAGGCACAGAGAAAAACCATCACGAGGACTCCGGTCATCCTCACAGTGGCTTTTGGCTGGCCATCGAACAAAGACAGTCACCGCATCGCGTGTTTTCTGATGCAGTTTTACGCCCGTCTGGAACGCTGTCCCGATATAAGGAAGCCACTGGAGGTATGCAATTTTAAATATAGATTGAAAACTCATTTCTTGAAACTTCTTTTTGTGTTTAGTAGGCTGTATTTCCCTCGCACCTCCGATTAGCACGGTTGGCTATCTACGGTACAAAAGAAGTTCCACATGTATATAGAGACAGACACAGAGATAGAAACATAAATACAGAAACATAGGGAGAAAGATACAGACACAGAGTGATACACAGACTGACATAGAAACAGATAGAGAAACAGAAATGTACAGAGAGATGCAGAGAGAGAGAGCGACATACAAGGACAGACGGAGACCACCCTGTTGCTGGTGACCTCTATCCCTGCTGGTGACCTCTAGGGGTACATGAGGTTGTTTTTGTTTCCCAAGGCCACCAAACATATGAAGACTGTACCTGTCTAGAATGTTTCCTGTGTGGTATGCAGTCACATCCGATGACAGGATTCCAAGCTTTCTCGCTATCATTGGTAGTGGGTGACAGACTGTCAGCGCAGCAGGTTCGCCGAGTGGTTGCACGTCACAGCAAAAAGGGCTTTGGTTCAATTACCGACTAGGGTGCCTTTCTGAGTGGAGTTTGTATGTTCTCCCGCTGTTCTGCATGGTTTCCGGCCATCGTAAAACTGGTATTGGCCAAACATCCAATTGCTGATAAATGACCTGCATGTTATTCCATTGTGATGACACACACAGCCACATCTCCCCTACTGCGATGAAAACTGGGCAATATGGCCCTCCTGTTAAAGAGTCTGGAGACTTAATGAGGCTTTGCTGGGTAAACAAACACGTGTAATACTACTAACTAGCAGGAACCCGCGGAACTTCCGCGTGGATTTTATGATGGGGAGCAGAGCGCTATTCAGGAGTAAACTCTTAAAATTTAACACACACTCACACTTTCACATGCGAACACAAAGACAAATATCCCCCTTGTAACCTTAGCATACTCTTCGGGCAAGTGCACTTAGAGAGCAACATCTATGATGGCCGGCACGGCACACGAGGTGGATGGGCAGCAATAGGTCCGGTTGCCTGTCTACCCAGTGGGGATGTTGACACACCGCACTCGGTGCTCAATGAAGATGAGGTTGACCTCGGGGAGGCCGACCTCAGCAGGAACCTGTGGAACTCCCGTGAGGATTTTGTGAAGAGGAGCGGGGCGCGACTTCAAAACTCCACTCGCATCACGATGTCCCCCAATGTCCTCCATCATCACCGCCCATCACCATTCCCTACCCAATCCCATCACACTGTACCCCCTCCACATCTCAGTTGCATACCTGTCAACCCATACGATTTACCTGTATTCTTGTATGGGGAAATTGAATTTCCAGGTCCATAAGGCGTAAAGCCCTTTTTTACAAGCAATTTTTTTCATGTACTATATATTACATATTCAATAATTATTTTTTATTTTTTGTCAATTTGTTTGTGTTTCTCCCTTTTGATGGGACTTTGTAGGATGAACGTTGAGATTTTTAAGGGGACGGGGTGACTAATACTGTCTGAATTGGTCTGTAATAAGGTAGGCACTGATAAGGGGTTGACATGTATGCAGTTGCTTTCCCCATCAAACCTAAGCCACTCTCCCAATCAGCATGACCCCCATCCTTCATGCAATCACCCTCTCCAACCCCCACGAACATCACCAATCTCCATCACTCCATCCGCATAACCCGACCAACTCGAGTCCCATAATCACCATGAAGCTGGCCCATCACTGTAATCACTACCAGCATACATTTTTATTTAAAATATTTTCGTGAATGCAGGAATATATTTTGATTATTTCGGTAAAGTCACGTAGAAAGAAAGTAAATTAAATAATAATAGAATACGACATTTCGATTGCAACACAAGCAACCATCATCAGGTACGAATGAATGAGAAAACAAACATAGCAAACTTAGAAATATAATGCAATTGAAACGTCGTATTCTATTATTATTTAATTCATTTCCTTTCGAAATGACTTTACTAAAATAACTAAAGAGTAATTCCTGCAGTCACGAAAGCTTCGAATCTAGTTTAATATATTTTGAGCTTTTCTGAGTTCTTGGGGGTGGAGAAATCCCTCCGCTCATATAACAAAATGGGGCAAGGTGGGATTGACCCTGCTGGGCCTGCGGCACCTCAAATATTGGAGGAAATAGCCTTTACATTTTTACATGAAACTTTCGTGACTGCAGGAATTCATATTATATGGTTCTTTCGGTAAAGTCACGTTGATAGAAAAAATAATAACAATAACATAATTTTAAAAAAATAATTAAAATATCACGACGTTTTGATCGCCACACAAGCAATCGTCATCAGGAGAAAAAAGAGGGGGAACGCTGCTGAGGGAGGCTGTTTATATAGGTTTAGAGATGGGCTGGGCAGCTGTTAATGTAAGAGAGGTCTCCGACACCGGCAGTAGTTCTACACCAATCATAGCATTGCACCTCGCTTCACACATCAACACTGCTGACGGTGGAGGTGGACAAGAAAACACAAATCAAGTCATGACCCAGAGTGGTTGATGACATTCTTCGAATGATTGCTGTGGTTAAAACCGTCGTCTCGGTTGAAATTGTATCTGGGTCTGTATATATGGATGTCTTCGTGAACGAATCTTTGTTGATAGCCAGTCGGCTTGCAAAGTACCATCGTCTTTGAGAAATCAATTTCATGTGAGCCAGCCGCATTAAAGTAATGATCAGCCACAGCAGAAGTATTGGTCCTGCTATGTTTCAGATCTGCCTTATGTTCACGAACACGTTTCGAGACATGTCGTTTGGTTTCCCCAATGTAACTGCTGCCGCAGATACAGCTTAGTTTGTAGACGCCTGGATATTGCATGTCAGGAATCTTGTCCTTCACAGATGGGTTCAAGTCACGAATTTTATGCACTGTGTTAAATCGGACCTGGATCTTGTGTTTGTTCATGATTTTGGAAATCTTTTTGGTTATCCCTGCGAAGTAAGATAAGGTGATGGTTTTCATTGGATCTTCAGATGGCTCCTTCCTCACGGTTGGGGTGATGGCTTTGTTGATTGCATAGTGTTTGAGTTTACTGGTCAGGTGTTCATGCTCGGAGATACATTGAGCTCTATGGTGTAGCATTTTGATGAGGCAATTCTTCTGGGATGAATGGTGGTGGGAATCAGGTTTTAGGTAGGCGTCAGTATGGGTTACTTTCCTGTCGACAGAATGGCTCCGAGCCATCTGGTCTCTTTTTGATTAGGACATTCAAGAAAGGTAGCATGCCATCCTTTTCTACCTCCATGGTGAATTTGATGGTTGGGTGTATGGAATTGATGTGGTTGAGGAATTGGTTAGAGCCGGTCGGCCATGTGGCTAGATGACAAACGTGTCATCCACGTACCACTTCCACAAGGACGGGCGCAGAGTGGATGCCTGGATGGCGTCCATCTCAAATATTTCCATGAAAATATTGGCTACAACCAGAGAGAAGGGAGAACCCATTGGGTGCCTTCAGTTTTTTTGTTGTAAAATGATGGTGATAGCATTTGCTATTAAAATATGAAATAATTATTCTTTATTAGATGTTAAATAATGTTGAAGCCAGAGAACATCCCTGTCGCACATATACATACGCGCACACGTACACACACTCTCAGCGGTGATGTTAGGACTCATTACAGCTGGCTCCGCCAAACCAAATGGTTGGGTGGTTCGTATCGCCAGTGCAATTCGGCGTTGTCAAGCTGTTATTAAAAGTTTTTTTTTCTCACGGAATGTGTTATCTCTGTGTTGTCATAAATGGGGCTTTCATTCACTGAGTGTCAACTTACAATGAGTTGGATCAATGAACGGGCCTCAGGCACACAACCTGTTCGTGAAGCGGGAACTGGCCGTAAAGTGTTATGACGGTGAGTTGCAAATATATATATTTATCGCAAGTTTGTATCTTCACGTTTACAGGGCATGTATACGTGACATATCACTCAGCAAGCAGCCACTCAGCCTGTGCGATGGCGCTAAGTAAAAAAATTGTTAATGAGCCCTGTTGCAAGAGGTAAATTTGCCTCTTGCCTGTGAGCTGCTGGTGTCAAAAATTTTACCGTGTGTAACCCGTTTGTGATGTATAACATTTTTCCCACTCAAATTCGCAATGCAAAAAGAATAGCAATGCAAATTGCTACTCTGATTAGCACGGTTGGCTATGCAAAAGAAATTCAACATACATACATACAAACGAACTCGAGTCAATGTGAATTATCAAGACAATTTATTTACAGTTGGTAATACATAACATAGGTTTCATGAGTTAGATTGCGTAAATATAAATGTGTCGCGGAACACGCCACCACCCGACACAGTAAGGTTTGTCACGTAAACAGAACATGCCAATTAATTACAAGTACAGCAGACCGGTGTGTTGGAGAGCAAATCCACAACATTTACAATCTGAATATGACGTTTGGCCAGTAATTACAAACAGCTTCATCAGGCGACCGGAGATTTGTGTATAAATCCTCCTGTTTCATTCCTTAAAGAGGGATAGATGTGATGACATCACTTGTGAGCCCTTCTTGTGCGAAGGGGGAGGGGGTGGATTCATGTATGCATATGAATAACAATGGGGGTATCCATTGCCGGTTGGGTTATTGATATGTTAATCAACGTACATTGTGCATGAACATTATTCTTGTACCTCCTGTCGTTTGAGTGCAATAAAATAACAGCACCTGGTATTGTCTGCATACAGTTGATCCCCATTTATGTATGGTGACCTGTATAGGCATGCATTTAAACAATTATTTGAACATTCAATTCTGAGCAGCACTAAGGCTGTAGCTATCCGAATGGTTAAGATTATTTGTATTTAACACGTAGGCTTTCGCGACCAATATTATTCATAATAAAGGTTTTTTGGTTAGATCACGTTATTTATAAATGTGTCGTAACTCTCCACCAAAATTGAGTCACGTTGACAAAAGTCAAATAGTTCACGACAATTTGTCTTTTGTCAACGTGACAATTTTTTACTGTTCAGCTGTGTCGGGTGGTGGAGGGTTACGACACATTTATAAATAACGCGATGAATCCCAAAAATCTTTATTATTAATTATTTGTATTTATCTCCATTTCGATAGATTCTCTAATTAGTCTTGGCCAGTAGTAACTAGTCTTGCACAGAACGTCAATGAGTGTCCTTGTTGGCATGCGTGTTCTAACACTGCTGACAGTTGTGTTTGGGAGTATTTCATATTTCTTTGGTGTTAATTTAGTCTCGTGCTGATCATTCTTACTGTCTGCTCAACATAGCATTGGGCACAAGTGCAATTCATCCGTTATAGACCTTCTGTTAAATGCTTCGTTAATAAATCTTCTGACTCAGATGTTTTTTTTCTCCAAAAATCTCACTAGTTTATCCATTACTCCCACAATGTACGGTATTTTAAATATTTTTAATTAATAACACGAGTTAAACTGACCAAGTAATTCAAACTACTAAAATACCGTACATCAACTAGCCAGATTTTTGGAAAAACAAAACATCCGAATCAGAGTTGGCACAGTACACAAAATACAAAAACGAATATCTGGTACTAAAGATGTTTTACCGAATCTTGATTTGAAGTTTTCGTGACTGCAAGAATCCATATACTCTTTGGTTCTTTCGGTAAAGTCACGTAGTTAGAAATAAAATAAAACAAATCACGACGTTTCGATCACAACACAAGCGAACTTCATCAGGTGGGACAACCACAACAAGAAAATATTTGCTGAAGTGGGCGAGAGAGCTGCCGTGGCATGAGGTTATATAGGTAAGAAAGGGGGGAGGAGAAAGGGGGTAAAGAGAGATAGAGAGAGGGGGGGAGCGCTGCGTGAGTGCTCGGGGGAGAAAGGATGTGAGGCCAGAGGTGGGGGAGTGGGCAGGGCTGGAAGTGGGAGGGGCTGGGACAGCTGGGGATGCGGGGAGAAATTATCTCGGAAAAATAGGCAAGTACCCGGCAGAAAAACATCCATAAAGAGTTAAGGTTTTACCTGGTTAATAACACCCTTCCAATGAGTGCTCCATTTGTATCCATCTTCTCGGTTGAAGTTATGTTTATATATCTGGATGGCTTCATGAACAAACGTTTTATAGTAGCCGGAAGGTTTGCAGAGTACCTTGGTCTCGGAAAAAAACATTATCATGCGAGCCCACAGCATTATAACAAAGGTCAGCCATGGCAGAGGTATTGGTTTTCTGCCGTGTTTCAGATCTGCCTTGTGTTCGCGAACACGGTCCGAGAGATGTCGTTTCGTTTCCCCAATGTAACTGCTACCGCAAGTTTGTAAACTCCAGGATATTGCATGTCAGGAATCACATCCTTCACAGATGCGATTAGATAACGGATTTTGTGTACTGTATTGAATCGGACCTGGATTTTGTGTTTGTTTAGAATTTTTCAAATATTTTTGGTAACACCTGCTATGTATGGTAACGCGATAGTTTTGATCGGCTTCTCAGGGGGTTGTTTCTCCATGGTTGGAAAAACAGCTTTGGGAATAATGCGGTCCGAGTACCCATTCATCTTGAGGGCCTGGTGTATGTTTGTCTAAATAATCAAGTTCAAGACGGGGTAGTCTTATCCTCTCTGAGATTAGAGAAAGGCTAGCTCTGAATAAGATTAGTTTGGCGTTAGAAGTGACAGAAGCAGATGTTAGTGTAAGAGTATGGATGCCTGCAGTCACGAAAGCTTCAAATCAAGATTGAACCACCTCTACGGGTAGGGTTTTCACACATCTGTTAGAGCTTTTAACAGACTACGAGACAAGGTGGCTCACATGATCGAGTCTTTCACCTTTCTGAAGAGATGCTGCGACAACAAGGTAATACCGACCACATTTACACTGTGGTCGGTATTACCTTGTCACTACTCCTAACGCCAAACGGATCTAATTCAGAGCGAGCCTTTCTCTAATCTCAGAGAGGATAAGACTACTCCGTCTTGAACTTGATAATTTAGACAAATGTCTCCTACAATCACACTTAACATTAACAGATAAAATGTCCGCATTTGATTGGAACCTTGTAGATAACATGACTACTTATTCTGCCGCAACAATGTCCTCCAAATGTAAGGTTAACCTTATTGCTAAATTCAATAACTTGTCAAAAAATAAAAATCAGATCCACACATTAAAAAGCTAGATGTTAACAAGACTTATCAATCAGAGTAGCAGCACAATCTCCGATAGCCTAAAATCGGTACTAGCTAGAGGGATGAATTTTGCTGTCACCCCCAAACATATCCCAGTCGATTATATAATTGCCCAGGTAGATGTAGCCCTCAAATGCTTGGGGCACATCCCGACAGACGTGGCAACATCTGAAATTGCCACCATCCTTAAAAATGCTAAGAAACCCATTAGTAACATCACCAAAGACGAGCGCTCTGAACTCGCTAAATTGAAAAAGAGAGATGACATAGTCATCCTCTCAGCCGACAAGGAAAATGCTCCTGTCATCATGGATAAAACCACATACAACAACAAAATCCAGGACCTTCTTAATGATGGAAGTTACACTAAAATCAACAAAGATCCTACCAACCGCCTGGGTACAAAAACCAACAATATCATTACCAGTTCAACTCCTCTAATAGAGCCATTCAAACGGCTCTCCCTAAAACCTTCTGCTACTAGACCACCCAGATTCTATGGTCTTTCAAAATTCCATAAAGAAGGTACTCCACTTCGGCCCATCGTTTCCACTGTCAACTCACCTACCTACAAACTGGCCCGTTGTCTGTCTGATACCTTGCTTCCATTCACGGGCAAGACCACCTCAGCAGTACATAACTCAGCTCAATTGGGCTCTCTAATCAAGGGCATTTCACTGTCCCCAGATGATTTGCTCGTCAGCTTTGATGTAGTTTCTCTGTTCACCAAGGTTCCTGCACCTGACACCTTAGCAATAATTGAAGACTTAGTCCAACATGGACTGAATCCTGATGTACATACTCTGGTTAGGCACTGCCTTACCAACACTTACTTCACCTGGAATGGTACTTTCTACAAACAAAATGAAGGTTCCCCCCCTTATCACCAGTGATTGCGAATGTTTTCATGGAGAAATTTGAAACAGATGCCATCCAGATATCCACCCTACGTCCTTTATTGTGGAAGAGAAATATAGACGACACTTTCGGTGTTTGGCCTGCCAGTATTGAACCAATTTCTCAACCACATCAATTCCATACACCCATCCATCAAATTCACCATGGAAGCAGAGAAGGATGGTAAGCTACCATTCCTGGATGTTTTATTTGAGAAGAGACTTGACGGCTCGTTGGGACACTGTCTACAGGAAAGCCACCCACACAGATTCCTACCTGAAACCGGATTCCCACCCCCATCCGGCACAGAAGAATTCTCATCAAAACACTACACAATAGGGCCAACTGCATTTACGACCGACACCACCTAGCCAGTCAACTGGAACACGTACACCAGCCCTCAAGATTAATGAGACCGCATTTGCTAAGCTGTTTCTCCAACCATGGAGAAACAACCCCCTGAGAAGCCGATCAAAACCATCACGTTACCATACATAGCAGGTGTTACCAAACAGATTTCCAAAATATTAAACAAACACAAGATCCAGGTCCGATTCAAAACAGTAGACAAAATCAGTGATCTAATCCCATCTGTGAAGGATGTCATTCCTGACATGCAATATCCTGGGGTTTACAAATCGAGTTGTACCTGTGGTAGCAATTACATTGGGGAAACGAAATGACATGTCTCGGACTGTGTTCGCGAACACAAGGCAGATATATAAACATAACTTCAACCGAGAAGATGGATACAAATGGAGCACTCATTGGAAGGATGTTATTAACCAGGTAAAACCTTAACTGTTTATGGTTTCATCATATCTGCCGGGTACTAGCCTATTTTCCGAGTTAATTTCTACCCGCATCCCCAGCTTTCCACTTCCAGCCCCGCCCACTTCCCCCCCCCCACCTCATGTCCTCTCTCCCCCGAACGCTCACGCAGCGCCCCCCCCCCCCTACCCCATACCCCCCCCCCTCTCTCTCTCCCCCTTTGCTGCTCGCCCTTTTCTTACCTACATAACCTCTTGGCACGGCAGCTCTCTCGCCCACTTCAGCAAATGTTTTCTTGCTGTGGTTGTCCCACCTGATGATGGACACTTGTGTTGCGCCCGAAACTTCGTGATTTGTTTAATTCTATTTCTAACTACGTGACTTTACCGAAAGAACCAAAGAGTATATGGATTCCTGCAGTCCCGAAAGCTTCAAATCAAGATTCGGTAATACATCTTTAGTACCAGATATTCGATTTTGTATTTTTTGTACTGTACCAACTCTGATTCGGATGTTTTGTTTTTCCAAAAATCTGGCTAGTTGTTGTTCGATATTTTAGTAGTTTGAATTACTTCGTCAGTTTCAACTCGTGTTATTAATTAAAACTATTCAAAATACGTACATTGTGGGAGTAATGGATAAACTAGTGATGTTTTTGGAAAAACAAAACATCCGAGTCAGATTTGGCATGGTACAAAACATACATAAATTAATATCTAGTACTGAAGATTTATTAACGAAGCATTCAACAGAAGGTGTGCAACGGATTAATTGCACTTGTGCCAAATGCTATATTGGGCAGATATGACGAATGATCAGCACGACCAAAAGAACACCAAATCAATATCAAATACTCCCAAATACAACTGTCAGCAGTGGCAGAATACGCATGAGGAGCGATCTCCCAGAGTTTCCCAGCGGAAGAACCGTGTTCACCGGAGGTGCCGAACCAGCAGCACACTCAATCTCCCATCTCGCAGGCGGCGGGGTCGGGGTGGGGCGGACGCTCGTGCCTGCTTACCACAGTTGGCTGGCGCAAGGCGCAACGTTGATGAATCTGCGGAAGAAAACGAGCGTCAAGCCGCACAGTCCGTTGGTGCCCCCCCCTCCCATCTTTCCCACCTGGCACACGCAAGCTGAGTCAGCGCAGCAGGAGGGGTACGGCGCGGGGGTGAGGCCGAAAGAGGTCCCGTGTCCGTGCCTGGACGGGATGTGGCGCCGGGTGTGAACGGCGATGCTCTCGTGACCGTGCGTTCGTTTGTGTGTATGCACGCGTGCGTCTCACCTGTGGCCGTCCTTCTGCTGCACGAACCCCGGTGGCTGTTGGTTTTCATACAATGGGGAAGCATCTCCCTCCCGGGGCTGGGAGACCTGTGAAGGAGACCGCCATGGACATTAGCTCGTCGAGAACACCCGAGGCAAACGAGCGATTCGCTCGCACATCCGAAACCCATGCTCTGGGCTTCACAGCGAACACCTTAACATGGCTATCATTGCATGTGTGTGTACGCATATGTTGGTACTTGTACGTGTGTGTATGTACGTGCGGAGCAGTAGTGTAGCGGATAGCGCGCTGCCCTACTAACCCGGTGGCCCGACTTCTATGGCCGCTCATGGACAATACCAGTGACGATTATCTGAATGGGTCCTGGGGCTTCCCGAAGTCGACTGAGCCTCAAATGAGTACTTTGTGAAGTGTGTCAACATTGTCATTGGGAAGACAAAGGCGGCCGGGCGTAGTGTTGGCCACCTACCCCCTTGTGTGCCACAATGACGACCTTCATAGATGCTTGCTAACAGCACTTGCTCCAAAAGTCTTTTAGGCTCTGTAGGGGATCTTTGTCTTTTTTACAGTTCTGTATGTGTTTGCATATGCAAGTAACTCCCTACCGATTCATGGCCAAACTTCCAATCAGCTAGCCGTGGCTTGCTGGAAGTGCCCCGGTCAAGGTACAGCATACCACTTGCATCCACAACCGTGGTGTCCGGGTTCACGAGTTCCTGCAGTAGGGAGAATAGGAAATCAGCACGCGGTGAACATATGGACACGGGCCACTTGCCCAAGTGCCATTCGTCACGACGTCCCGGTGATAGTTTGCCTCTCGAGAAGAAACATTAACTCACACTCATCAACGATACTGTGGCCTTGAAATAAAAAAAACATAAACATGCATATGTGTAATTGGCGAGATACAGAGTTATATTCACCATTTCGAGAGGTGGAGGGGCACAAGGGTCGTCCTTGAGGAGGCCATCATCATCTGTATCGATGGGCGTGGAGTCTGTTAACATCTCGGACTCAGACTGTGGCAGGTAGCCACTGCTGCCCCCGCTGCTGGCGCCACTGCTGCTGCCGCTGCTGCTGTTGCTTTTGCAGAAGCTGCTACCACAGCCGACGTACATGTCGATGCTGATGCTGGCGTGGCTCGTGTGCACACTGTTGCTGCTTCCCTCGAGGAGCAGCGCGTCCGCAGTGTGGACGGGGTGGAAGCTCATCGCCTCATCCACGAGCTCGATCAGCGCATCCCGGTCTATCTCTCGCCGGGCGGTTGTTCCTGCGACAAAAGGACCACCCCCCTCGTGACTCACGCGCACTCGCAGCGCCCGAGAAGGTGGCATCGCAGAACGACTTTCAAAACCGTTTGGACGAGAGCCTCTGTCCGCATTAAAGGCACTGCATCAACACGTCTTACCTTTAAGGGTGCCACGGTACCGAGATGTTAACTATCTCACCTGGTATACAGGTGGTGATGAGTTCTATCCCGACCCTGACGCCTGTTGTGTATTAGGAATTTGCATGTCTCTCTCCCTGTGGTCACGTATATTTTTCTCACGGTCCTCCGGTTTTTCCCTCCACATTTAGAATCAACATCACGTGTTTAGCAACACCTTAGACTGGGCGAGTCTCTCACCGCGAGCCGAGCTCATTCCCCTCACCTGGTCTCCTACCCTTGCCAGACAAGTCCATCGTGCGCCTCCATCTGCCGAGCGCCTTCTGGACATCTCCTTCTTCCACACTCTCCTTCTCCTCCTCCTCCTCCTCCTCCTTTCGCTCCTTGGCGGCATCGACCGCGGCGGTGTCCCGCCACAGCTCCTCCAGGACCTGGCGCGCCCTCACCTGGGTCTTGGCGAGCTTTCTCTGCGCCTTGAGGAGGGCTTTGTCCGCCGCCGACCGACGTGACCCCTTCCCACAAAAAACGCCCCAGCAGAACAGGCTGCTCTCCTCCTTCTCCGGCAGGTCGTCGTCGGGCGACTGGTTGTAACGCGTCGCGGTCGGAATGTTGTCAATGACCACTTGTCTGCAAAGGCAGACGGAGCGTAATTTGGGGTCACAGATGCTCACAGCCGTCGCGCCAACAGTCACGGGCTTCTGTCACTTTGCATTCACACTCGAGTCAAGTGAAATTAGAATCTTTATTCATATTGGAGGAATCCGATGAACTATGAAGCTATTTTGGGGCCGTCCACAAATGACGTCTCACACCTATGGGGAGGGAGGGGAGTCATACATTTGTGACGATGTGTGACGAGGGGGGAGGGGGGTTTGAGATGTGACGTCACATCAAAATGCACAACTTTAAATAAACTTAATTAAATATAATTGTTATAAGAAAACTAATTTTGATACATTTTCATTATTAACTATCGATTATTTATATTTATTAAGGTCACCTTTTAATTTATTCCACGAAGGAGCATTTTGCTTCTCCATGGGAGAATGGATAAACATACATTTTGTAAAAAACTAAATGTATGATTGTTATTAAACATTTTGATTCCAATGATTCTACCAGGGCTTTTCATTCTGTGGAATGAATATGTGATTGTTATAATTGTACTCTCCATTTTGCTTCGTTTTACTACAAAGTTTCAAGTATTTTTTTCTAGTTATAATTATAAAAAAAATTCAGGTAATTACAGTATAAGAGAATTTCAATATAATATGCTGAACATCTGCAGTTTTATTTAGACGTTAAATATTTTCAAGTGAATTTTACGCTAAATTTCAGCTTTCCAACGCCTCCTTTTTAATACGTGTTTTCTCCTACAATTACAACATCAGAGTGCAGCGCCACATTAAATACGCACTACAATGCCAATAGTTTAAAGTGATTTGAAGCATGTTTTAGTTTCAAAATGTAAATATGGTTTGGGGGGGGGGGCAGAGCCTTGTGACGTCATATTTGAGGGGGGTCTGACATTTTGTGACGCCGTGTGACGAGGGGGGGGGGCAAAAATCGGCCAAAATCGCGTGACGTCATTTATGGACGGCCCCTATTCACAGATGTCTAGTTGGGGGTTGCTCAAAAAGTAAGCAAATCACTTCAAAAATATATACAAATGAAACTCAACTAGGTTCATCCTACCAGGTAAAGCCCACAGAGCTATTAGCTGTTTTTCAGAAGCCAGATGGCCACAAATGGTAGAGGGTCCGTCGGGATAAGAACGGATGTCGGCAGGAGGAGTGGATGAGAGAGAGCAGCTGATGAGGAGGAGAGAGCAGTGCATGAGGAGGATGAGAGAGAGTTGCGTGTGAAGGAGGGATTGGAGGACTGGAACGCTTTGCCTGTGTCCGTGTGTTGGTGCGGAGTGTTCGCTCCCAAGAGAAAAGCAACTTGTGTCTGCCTCCTGTGTCTCCGTTGTGTCCACGTGTCTCCCTCACGGTCTGTATCAATGTTTGTCCCTCTGAAAGCAACGAGCGATCTGACGAAGGCCTCGGCCACAACACAGGCGGCGTGTGCCGTGTCCAGGGCCGTCGTCTCCCTCGCCCGCTGCACACGTGTCACAGCCGTCTGTGTCTCTCTCCCCAGTGCCGTCTCACACTCACCTCGGAGATGTTCTCATCCTTGGACCGTCTGCGGCAGCAAGTCGGCGAGAAGGGTCTTCAGTGAAGCTGGGAGAGCGAGGCGAGTGAGAGGCTCCCCCAGAGAGGCGAGTCTCGGCGTCGTGAGTCTCGGAGTGAACCGACTGGAGCGGGAGCCTCCACTGCAATGTCGCAGATCGGGCGGCAGTTGGGCGTGACGTCACCCAACGGTGGGCGGGGCCTGTGTCTGTGGGGGGGAGGGGCGCGGGGGATTGGGGGGAGGGTTGTGAGGGGGAGGGGCTTGCGGGGGATGGGGGGGCGTGCGTGGCGGGGCTCTCCAACGGGCGATGCACCAATCGTCCCCAACAGCGTGTTTGTGTTGTTGTTGCATGACAACAACAACACGTGTTTGTGTTGTTGTTACATGACAACAACACTTGTTTGTGTTATATTCTTGGTTCTTTCGGTAAAGTCACGTAGAAGGGAAATAATAAAATAATAAAAATATTAAACAACAAAATTCTCACGACGTTTCGACTGCAACACAAGCAATCATCATCAGGTGTAAAATCCACAGCAAGAACATTTGAAAAAGTGGCGTTTTTTCTTAACTTTAGCAACCCAGGACAGCGATTTGGCAGTTGGTCAGATGGACGAATCCATCTCTGTTCGGAAAAGAGGAGGGGGGGGGGGTGAAGAAAATTGAATGTGGTCTGAAAGTCACCGTAAGCGTGACCACAATCAATTAAGACCCGAAATGGTTTAGCACATCCTTCCAATGCTTGCTAAGTCAGAATCCATCTTCTCGGTTTAAATTGTCTTTGTGTTTGTATATGTGGATAGCCTCATGAACGAATCTCTTCTGGCTTAGCAATCATTGGGTGTGATAAACCATTTCGGGTCTTAATTGATTGTGTTCACGCTAACGGTGACTTTCAGACCGCATTCCATTCTCCTTCTCTCCCCCCTCCTCCGTTCCGAGCATAGATGGACTCGTCCGTCTGAACGACCGCTAGTTGCTGTCCGTGGTGCTGACGTTAAGAAAAAAAACGCCACTTTTTCAAATGTTCTTGCTGTGGTTTTCACACCTGACGACGATTGCCTGTGTTGCAATCGAAACGTCGTGAGAATGTTATTATTTTATTATTTCCCTTCTACGTGCCTTTACCGAAAGAGCCAATAATATGAATCCCTGCAGTCAGGAAAGCTTTAAATCTAAATGTAATTGCACTATTACTATAAATTCCCTAACATCAGAATCGGAATCTTTATTTAGGCTGGAGGGATCCGATGAGCTATGAAGCTCTTCTTTACAGATGTCCAGTACGGGCGTGTTACATGTAATTGCGGTATTGCTATCAATATCAGCAGGAACCCGCGAAACTTCGGCGAGGATTTGGACAGTCCTCGATTTACGAAGGGAATTTGTTCTAAAGACATACAAAGAGAAAGACAAAGATCCCCTATGTAGCCTTGATAGACTGTCGGGGTGAGTGCAGTTAGCGAGCAACTATGAAGGCCGACACGGCACACAAAGAGGATGGGAGGCCAGCACCACGGCGGACCGCCTTTGTCTCCCAAATGGCGATGTTTATTGGTACTCATTTTAGGCCGAGTCTTAAGTGCAGGTGTTCCTAAGGCTCATACGTCGGGTGTTCGTAAGTCGAGGGCTTCTTGTAATTTTCATTTTACGGTCCAGCTGATTTTAACCAGAAACCGATAACCTATGGTATTGGTAACGACCTATAACAACTGCAGATAGCCTCTAAACTAGATTAAAGAAAAATCTGTGGTTCATGTGGTGGATGGAGCTGAACAGGGCCAACTGTTGGAGGGGCGAGGCCAAGGGAAGGAGTGGGGCCAGCCTCTGGAGAGGCAACAAGGGAGACATGTGTGAGTTATGGCACAGATTATGAATCGGCTTACATAAGCCGGTGTGTTTTCACAGCATTAATTTGAGTAGTTCTCAAAGTATAGAGTCGGAAGATAACTTTATTTTGACCGTATTAATCCAGCTGGCTATGGTATTAAATGTGAACTTTGTACGACGTATGAATTTTATCTCAGGTTTTAAAAAATATATAATCCAGTGCGTGACACAGGTCGGGTGTTTGATGGCAATCTTAAACACCCACCATAATCATCCATGGGCGTCTTTGGAATTGCACATTGCCTATGTTATGACTCTTGACCACGATAAAAAAAAGTCACGTGCTGCAGTGCAATGACAACTCAGCGAAAATTCGTAAATAACAAACTGTGGTCTTAAAAGTATTTATATTTTAATACACATCTGGTCAATTGCTCTTCTTCATAGCACGTAAAGCCAACACGTGCGTCAACAACATTGCCGGATCACCCCCTGCTGGACTAAACGCGCTACTGTGCCGCGGAGACAATGCGCATTATACGGCCAACAGCGAGTGGTGTCAAGTATGATCGTGATTATTATGAGGCTTGTTTACCCAGGAAAGCCTCATTGCAGACGCGACACGTCCATATAGGCTATCTAGGTGGTCGTCTGGGGCGCCAAGTTAAGTGGGGTGCCCAATTCGAAAAAAATACAAATAGTATTTTTTAAATAATTAATTTCTCAACATTTCTGACAATTGATTGATTGGACAGACGGACGGATAAACCGAATAATTACGCCCCTTTTAAAGTACAAAAATAATAAAACATTAAACGGAAAATGGGGACAAAATATTTCCCAGTTTACCATAAAACTCAGCCTCGATCTGCCCCTGGGGCTTGGGGGCGCCGATTGCGTGGTTTGCCTCGGGCGCCAGTTGCTGGCAGCAGCGGGTCCAAGGGCCGCCGCTGCCTCACTGAGTGAGCCTCGTGGCTCTTTTTCAGGAGGGTCATGCCAGTTTTCACAGTAGGGGGATGGCTATGTATAATCCCAATTGAGTAATGTATACTTTATATCAGAATATATTACACTACAGGATACCATTTTGCGTGAAAACTCGGACCCATTATCTTGAAGTTAGCGGGGTTGGGGCGTCTTTGCTTATTAGCATCTTTAGTATCTTGCGATTCACCAACGTTGGTTGGGGCAAGCCTGACTACTGATGAGACGCTGAATTTCGAAGCGAGCCTATAGCTTGCTTTGTATTGCACTAATACTGCTGACTTTATGCACTCCAAGAAGACCGTAGGGCTGATGGGATAAAAAAATAACCATTGATTTTGTTGTTTTATGCGATGAGACAGATACACGATTGTGAATGAGACGTGTTTTTGTCAATGTTATGGACGAATAGGTGAGAATGGTGTGAGTGTGTGTGCGAGTGAATGGCAAATGCCTGGAGTGTGTGGTTCGTATCAGGTGAGTGGTGGTTGATGAGCCTATCATGTGTGTGCAAGGTGAATGATATATGGTGAGTGGTGTGTGCCCGCATGGTGAGCGGTGTCTGGCGATGGATCAGTTGTCATGCATGTGAGGTCACGCCACCTTATCCGTCCCCGAGTGTGTGTGTCAATAATAATAATGTCAACTTTCAACACGCCACTACCGCACATCACTCGCTCGCTCCCGCAGAGAGGACAACGACTCTGAGGCGCGAGGAGGAACCACGGAAAAGCGGAAAGGCAGCAGCCAGGCGACGAGTCGGCGCCAACGATTGCCCAAGCTCTGCGGTCCTCTACAATTTGAGGTTGTGTGGGCCAATCAATGTGGGAAGAAACCGGAGCACCTGAAGAATAACTAAACAAAAAAATGTTCACCAGGTAAAGCTCACTCAGCTTTCCAGCTCTTTTTTCAGAAACGACCTGGCCCCAAATGATAGCTCAACGAAGTGGCTTATCTTGTGGAAATTTACAGCAGTCAAATACTCAAAACGCTCGTTTATTCTGTATCTGAGGAGGTAAAAATCGGAGGACCCGGAAAAATCCACGCGACCACCGGGAGACAGAGACATGCAAACTCCAAATATACAGCAGGCGTCTGGGTCGGGATCGAATCCACGACCTCCTGTATACTGTATACCAGGTTAGGTAGTTAACATCTCACCACCGTGGCTCCCATGCATGTGTAGTGTTGTAAAGGACGGACTTATGAACTTCTTTATGGCACACACTGTTTATTGTCTTATTACAAAGTCCTTATCACACAAAGGGGTATACGGTCCCCTCACCCGTTACCCTGAGGAGGTACAGCCTCCGGACCTTGTACAGCTCCACACTCACTATTAGCTCCTATTCTAAGGAGGTACAGCCTCCGGACCTTGCATGCTATCTAATCTCCCTGCTATCCCAGCGTCCTCTGGCTGGACCTAGGGGATCTCTCCCCGACCACTGGTTACACTGAGCCCTAGCCCTGATAAGGGCAGGAGGGCTTGGTCCAGGGTCCCAGATGTCTTCGGCCGACTTGGGTCTTCGTGTAACAGAACTGGCCAAGAGCTCTCAGCGCTCTGGCTTTTATACCTGTTCGTGGCCGGGTTGTCCAATCCCCGGCCACCTTGTGGAACCCTCCGATTGGTCCTTCCCAATCTGGCGTTTGGATCCTACCTCACCCCATTTTACCCTGACCGTTTAATTGAACGGGAAAACCTTGTTTACGATCCACTCTCTCACAGCTTGTGAACAGCGAGTAGTTATCACCACTACAGAATCATTAGAATCAAAATGTTTAATAACCATACATTTTTTTTACAAATGTAGATTTCTACATTCTCCCATGGAGAAGCAAAATGCTCCTTCATGGAATAAATAAAAGGTGACCTTGTTGTATCCTAAGCCTTCTTCCAAACTTGATATTTTTATATATTATCTTTTTACTTGATATATAATGAATGAAAACACCCCAAAGCGCAGCAGGCTGCAAAAACCAGGTGTTGTTAAGTAATGAACTGGAGGAGGGCTAGGATGACAGAATTTGCAACCTTGCTTCAAGGAAGGAGGGGGCCTGATGAACGGGCATATGTCACCCGTGCAGGCGGCAGAGACAGTGGGAGAGTCAGCCAGACATAATTAAGGCAAAAAGCCAACCATCCTGCATGGTTTTAAGGAATTAAATTATTAAATCCAGGGTGAGTGGTCAAATGAAGTGGGTCAGCAACGCTGTGTGCACAGGGGAGGGAGCTGATTAACAACCCTGCGCGTCTGAACGTGAGGGGGCCTTTGACCTGAAATTAAGAATAACACTCCCAGAGCAGCAGGTTGGATGACCACAGTGAGACGGATAAGAGCGTTGTATATCAAGGATGCAGACTCAGCTGAACGGCGAGGCTGCGGAGGTTACCAGGAGTTCGTGTTCGCCTAGTTAAGTCAAAAAGCTCAATTATTCTGTATTGCTATTGAAGTCACATTAAAGTCGGAACTTAACAACAGGGTAGGCTCGACCCGAAGCATAACGGGATAAATCACCACCAGGTCGAAATAAAATACTTAATAAAAGAGCGATGTTAAACCCAGGGTCGGAGAGAAAGGGAGATCCCGGCCGTCTTTGTATCCCCGCAGCGCGGGATGGGAGTGTGTATATGCTCGGGGAGGCACCTCCACTTGGGTCAAGCACCACGATGGGAAACGACACACCTTAGGCTACATACAGAATCATAACTGGGAAATGGTAAGGGACAAATGTTAATTTAAAACTTTTTAACCATGTCTTTGTGTGCTGTGAGGGTCGGAGGGAGTGTGCCCCTCCCTCCAGGTGGTGCAACACGGACAAAGATGCCTATGAGACGATTTGTAACGTCTGTGTTTTGGTTCATGAAGAAGGCCAAACAAGGGATAATATTGCACCCAGACAGAGAGACGACCTCGAGGCAATTTGTAACACCTGATTGTTTGCTCGTGGATTTTATGGAGGGAATATGACCACGGGATATATCGTGGGTGATGCACACAAGGACACACGGACGTACGGACACACACATGAACACACCTACACACGGACAAATCCTGACACAGTAAATCAAAAGAAAACCCCGCCTTGTGGGCAGGACCCAAAGGGATTTTTCGGCATAAAAGAAAGGACCCTGAGCATTGGAAACCAGTTGGACCAGGAGAGTCAACTCATCACGAGGGCGACCAACGGGTCGACTCATGAGCGAGCTCGACCGGAAGGGTCGGCTCGACTCATCAGCCGAGTTCGACCAAGAGGGTCGAACTCACCAGCCGAGCTGCGACTAACGGGTCGGCTCGACTCTTCAGCTTCTGGGACTCAGCCGAGTTCAGCCGGCTCTCGGGGCTCGACTCAAGCGGCTCCCCGTCTCCTCTGCAGGCGGGCAAGACCCGCTTGACAGCTCAACCTGCCGCGTCAGAGGCCCCTGCTGGCAGCCAGGGTCGCGGTCTGGCGACGAGAGGACGACGGTGCGCTGCGAGCGAGCTGCGGGCGCCACCTACCGACCGGGTTCCGAACTACGACAGCGTATCAACAGGCATCCAACCAATTCCCCACGGCGACAGAGGAGCGACTAATACGTATGACGCGCACCGCCCCCTCACCACACGACCACCAGGCGTTGTTTGACATAAAGAACCGACTCCGAACACTGACTATTGAAGACAACTCTTACCACTCAAACCCACTCGAACCCATAAGCCATCCGTGGCTGTGAAGAAAAACTCGAGACCGAGTGATGGCCATCCGTCATTTATAAGAGTATTATCTTTAATATTTAGTGGACTGTACTCTTAATCGCATAAATTCCCAACAGATCCATCAATACGAATTGATTCTTGGCACCTCCTTCCGCCGAGCCACTCTGTTGTCAGATAACCTGCGATGTATCTGTTGAGATTGGTGCCTTTAAGAATAATAACTGTTTTGATTGTGTTTTATCGCCGTATAATCTTTCAAGCATCTTTCATTCATTAACGTTAAGGTTTTCTTAGCATAGTATTTGCACGTTTTAACGACTCTCTCTCTCACTAACAACCATCGCGTTACGCGGGATCCATGTGCCGTTGTCAAGTGAAATCAGACAATCATTGATGATACTGTATTGATGCCGTGTTGACGTTCCGAGATTGAGAGTTCGCATACTATATCATAGTTGAAGTTGAATTAGTAATAAATTGATTAATACAGAAGTGGTTGTGTGATTCTTTCCTGAACTATGCATAAGATCTGCTTCTGCGTTGAGATCTGAACTTGGTGACCTTAATAAACACACTAACACATACTCAATAAATGTTAAAGCGATAACGGGGTGAACCGGGGACCTAAAGATAAGCGAGAATGAGACGAACCTAGACAACGATGCCGATTTAATCTAAGTTAATCTTGTATACTTACACCACACCTGCATAACTGCATACGATTAATTGCCTTATTCCGATCGATAACCCACCCTCGTCACCGAGGCGGGGTCTGGTTATCATAACGACTTGCATCATCATAATTACACCCACTCGCATAATTACTACGATTACCTCTCGAATTGGCATAATTAAAGGTGCATAATTACATAAAATTAACATATTTCCGGATAATTACACATTTGGCCAAATTTCATTTGATTACTATTATTTTCACTGAATATTCATAACCCACATATACAACATAATAATTTCACCCACGCACGCATACAACACATCAAAATTTTCATAACCCACATATACAACATAATGGGGGCTCGTCCGGGATTTCTCGCAGACAGTTTATGCATGAATTCAGGAACGAATCACTGTTGTGTTAATCAAAGTGTTGTGAACTAACGTTGCCTTGTGATTATAAACGGGGGTATACACGCGCTCTGAAGGGAAATACCAGAGTAGCAGAGTATAACAAAGACAGCTGGGCTGAAATTATTTGCTCGAGTTGAACTGACGCATCCTGTGATACAATTGTGTATAAGTACTCTGAAAAGGAATGTCAAAGTAACTCCTGCCACTTGAGATGATAGGATTAAGAATAATTTTTGAATGGGTGACGGGGTACGGGGAGCTCGTATTAAAACGTACCGACCAATCTGTTACAAAGCAGTACAGTCAGAGAGACATATGGGGAGGGAGCGGTATCGATAACACGAACACACCTCGGGGGAAACTAATTGACTGGATAAAATGTAACAGAGGCGAACACGATGCAAAAACTACAGGAAAGGCAGGACAGGACTCATTCCTTCTCACACAGGCATACAGTCAGGGATGGTGGAATAAAGGAAAATTTGGAAAGGAAACAGGAGAGAAATCGTCTCTAATAAACGAGGGAAAATGTCCTCACACCGTCGTAAGGGAGGAGAAATCAGGGCTCGCGACACCAGCGAAACTCACAGACGTGGATCCACAGAATAAATATGGAAGTAACATTAAATCACACTCATTCGAGAGAAGGGATGGAGAGATACATATGCAAACAAAAACATGTGAGATTGACAACTTCACAGATAGAGGGAAGCAAAATGTTAAAGTAAAGTTGACAGGACGTGTTCCGCTAAGGGCAGAGGAAGAAACTGAAGGGAAATGGCAACACGAGCGACACGGCACTGGGCGCGCACACAGGAAATGCACACCGCTTAATCACGCCCCACACAGAACAGATAAAAGTGACAGATTGCCTGATGATAACTTGTTTGATGATGACGCTGACGGCGATCAACTTTCGGAATACTTTTTCAACAGTAAAACCCTTAAATTGATGGACAAGGCTCTAGTCAGAATTCCCGATTTTGACCCCCACAATAAGTCCATGGATATCCACACACATATCGCGACAGTGGAAGAGGAGGCAATGATTAGAGGGTTGATGAGACGGGATGAAAAGCGAGTTTGTTGAAACGAAGCTTAAATAAAGATTCTATTACATGGGTAAAGTCACTACCACACAAGGTTAGAAATGATTTTAAACAACTGAGCCTGGCAGTGATTCGGAAGTTTGGAGAATATTCGACACTCACTGAGGGGTTTTATGCTGTAAAATCGATGACCCAGGGCATGGACCAAGATCCACGTGACTACCTCGTACAATTTAAAAGAGCGTATTACGCAGGCGATGTGAATCAATACCACGAAGGAGATAAAATGTTCAAAATAATGTTTTTTGAATCCTTGAGCCCAGAGATTACCGAAAGGGTGAGAATGGTTGTGAATCCAGAAACCGCATCCTTACGCCGCATAGAGAGCAAGGCGTACATGGCATGGTTATACAGAGCTAAGAATCATAATTCGGATCCAGAACACAGGGAGAGGGATAAAGAACCCAGCCTCTCAGAGAGGAATAAAAATCACCAAGCAGTCCCACAATGCAGGACGGAGCAAACAAACACGCACACATGGCAAAATAACCCAGAGAGAGGTTGGCACGAGAATGAGAGCGGCATAAAGCCGAACATTCAGGAGAATCGTAGGGGGGGGAGGTTCAGAACAGAACCATATCAACACCCCATCCCACGACACACGCAAGGTTCAAATTACGCACAGAGATGGCGAGATAACCATCCAGCGGGAAGGTACACAGACTGCGGAGGTATGGATGCGAACATGCAGGAGAATCGTAGGGGGGAGAGGTTCAGAGCAGAACCATATCAACACCCCATCCCACGACACACGCCAGGTTCAAATTACGCACAGAGATGGCGAGATAACCATCCAGCGGGAAGGGGTTACACAGACCGCGGAGGTATGGATGCGAACATTCAGAGTAATCGCAGGATGGGAGGTCAAACACAATCGATCCAATTCCGACCAATTCCTCCACCGGCTATACCAGGAGGGAATAGAGGAATGACACAGAATGCGGTCCAAGGACATGATGAACGACCCACAGTGAGCGCGAGCGAGCGGCCAACGCGCGCCCCACCCGCCGAGATATTAAACCCGAAACTCAATGAGAAATACGGGCAGGCTGCAAATGACAGGGCGGGCAAAGGCGTGGACAGTACTCCCGTAAATGACGCGCGGATCGAATACAAGGACAGGGTTGCATTGAAGCGTGATCGGACAGTACAAAAACCGACAGCAGGGACACGCCCTGAGGAGCGCAGGCATGAGCCTTTGAATGGAAAATGTCCAAGGGAAACCAAAATTTATGTGGATCGGAGTGCTAAAATGGAGACGAATGTTCATGACGTATCGGGAATGGTGTTGGAATCCAACACACTCGTAAAAACAAAGAGGGCAACATTACGAGGGACAGAATTAAACCGACACACTGACTCGGCAAATGTGCATGTAATCGCAGAGAGAGCGAATGCCAGTGATAACGGAGTACCGAAGTTGGTTGTGTGCGCGAATTCCGATTATGTGCAGCACAATTTTACACCCCACACTCCCACGACGCGAGAGAGTGAGAGGGGAAATTACAAAAACGAACCGGAAAACCGTGATCGAATGATCAAAGTGATAAGTGGTAAACCAGACACTCAGAACTTGGTAAAAAGATTGCCAGGATGTAACAGGAGGGAAATAACGCAAAAATGCGTTCGAAACCGCTACATAGCGTTTCCCAGGATTTAACAAAAACAGGGAAAAATTAATATCCGTCGGAGTTATGAGGGATGAGAACCATGTAACTGGGGATATCGATGTTAAAGTTTATTTCTTTTGCTTATTTCAAATGTAATCTTGTTAAGATTGTGATACATGCGCGCTTTGGAAGGAATGCGTTATGGATTAGTACCGATGTTTAACGTGGTGTTTTATTTTTTTTGCTTATTTCAAAATAACCATGTTAAGATGGTGATACATATGCGCGCGTCGTAAGAATAACCGCCGAGAGTGAGGGCGGCTTATAGATTCATAACACAAAAAAGGGGCATTTACTTGGTTTGGAAATTCGCCAGTGGCCAAATCGACCCCTGATAATTTTCAAACGGGCGAATTGTTGTGTCTATTTTTTTTTTTTAATTAAGAACAATTCAAAAAAAATATATAATAATTTTAAATTTATATATATACCTTTTTTTTATTAATTAATGAAAACAACTCACTTCTCCTCACAAGAACACCAGGAATCCATGAAACATGGAGGGCGGTTAAAGTGTTGAGAGTTCGGTCACAAAGAGGTCATGGACATCCAAATGGACAAAAGATGTATGGACTAGCCTCCCAAGACATCTAGAGATACAGATAAGGGCAGAATAAATAACGGTTGAAACTTCGCGTTTTTTTTTACGTTTTCCTTACCGAAAAGTAGAAACTTAACAAAGATAATTAACCAACAAACAATAATATTTTTTTCTATTAGTATATGTTTCCTACCTACACGACCTTCCAAAAAAAAAACTAAAGAGTACGAATTCCAGAAAGCTTAAGTGTATAGTACACTTAACCTCAGGACATTAAAATATAACTCAGAATAAAACACCAATCTCTGGGGAACTAAACTAATGGGCATATCACACTACGATAATGTGTAACATGTTTTCCAGGGAATGGCAGCTCTCCTGCTCACGCTCCTGCTAACGTACCTTGCCAAGCTAGAAGGGAGCCAAGGCCTGATGATGCCACCCAAGAATAACCGTAGAAACTATCTTTTAACGATATCTCCTATAACACGTAGTCAATAGAATAATTTCTCCCTCCCTTATCGTGTTACCTTCCTTTAGAATTTTTTTTTTTCTTTGTCACATATAACCATGTTAAGTGTGACACGTACGCGCGCGTTGTAAGGAAATAGCAGCAAAACTTGAGGACAATCGATGGTTCATGATGGAAGAAGGGTATACATTTTTTTTAAAAATAACCCGTGGCCATTTGACCACTGGCCATTTTTAAAAGGGCGGAATGTTGTATCCTAAGCCTTCTTCCAAACTTGATATTTTTATATATTATCTTTTTACTTGATATATAATGAATGAAAACACCCCAAAGCGCAGCAGGCTGCAAAAACCAGGTGTTGTTAAGTAATGAACTGGAGGAGGGCTAGGATGACAGAATTTGCAACCTTGCTTCAAGGAAGGAGGGGGCCTGATGAACGGGCATATGTCACCCGTGCAGGCGGCAGAGACAGTGGGAGAGTCAGCCAGACATAATTAAGGCAAAAAGCCAACCATCCTGCATGGTTTTAAGGAATTAAATTATTAAATCCAGGGTGAGTGGTCAAATGAAGTGGGTCAGCAACGCTGTGTGCACAGGGGAGGGAGCTGATTAACAACCCTGCGCGTCTGAACGTGAGGGGGCCTTTGACCTGAAATTAAGAATAACACTCCCAGAGCAGCAGGTTGGATGACCACAGTGAGACGGATAAGAGCGTTGTATATCAAGGATGCAGACTCAGCTGAACGGCGAGGCTGCGGAGGTTACCAGGAGTTCGTGTTCGCCTAGTTAAGTCAAAAAGCTCAATTATTCTGTATTGCTATTGAAGTCACATTAAAGTCGGAACTTAACAACAGGGTAGGCTCGACCCGAAGCATAACGGGATAAATCACCACCAGGTCGAAATAAAATACTTAATAAAAGAGCGATGTTAAACCCAGGGTCGGAGAGAAAGGGAGATCCCGGCCGTCTTTGTATCCCCGCAGCGCGGGATGGGAGTGTGTATATGCTCGGGGAGGCACCTCCACTTGGGTCAAGCACCACGATGGGAAACGACACACCTTAGGCTACATACAGAATCATAACTGGGAAATGGTAAGGGACAAATGTTAATTTAAAACTTTTTAACCATGTCTTTGTGTGCTGTGAGGGTCGGAGGGAGTGTGCCCCTCCCTCCAGGTGGTGCAACACGGACAAAGATGCCTATGAGACGATTTGTAACGTCTGTGTTTTGGTTCATGAAGAAGGCCAAACAAGGGATAATATTGCACCCAGACAGAGAGACGACCTCGAGGCAATTTGTAACACCTGATTGTTTGCTCGTGGATTTTATGGAGGGAATATGACCACGGGATATATCGTGGGTGATGCACACAAGGACACACGGACGTACGGACACACACATGAACACACCTACACACGGACAAATCCTGACACAGTAAATCAAAAGAAAACCCCGCCTTGTGGGCAGGACCCAAAGGGATTTTTCGGCATAAAAGAAAGGACCCTGAGCATTGGAAACCAGTTGGACCAGGAGAGTCAACTCATCACGAGGGCGACCAACGGGTCGACTCATGAGCGAGCTCGACCGGAAGGGTCGGCTCGACTCATCAGCCGAGTTCGACCAAGAGGGTCGAACTCACCAGCCGAGCTGCGACTAACGGGTCGGCTCGACTCTTCAGCTTCTGGGACTCAGCCGAGTTCAGCCGGCTCTCGGGGCTCGACTCAAGCGGCTCCCCGTCTCCTCTGCAGGCGGGCAAGACCCGCTTGACAGCTCAACCTGCCGCGTCAGAGGCCCCTGCTGGCAGCCAGGGTCGCGGTCTGGCGACGAGAGGACGACGGTGCGCTGCGAGCGAGCTGCGGGCGCCACCTACCGACCGGGTTCCGAACTACGACAGCGTATCAACAGGCATCCAACCAATTCCCCACGGCGACAGAGGAGCGACTAATACGTATGACGCGCACCGCCCCCTCACCACACGACCACCAGGCGTTGTTTGACATAAAGAACCGACTCCGAACACTGACTATTGAAGACAACTCTTACCACTCAAACCCACTCGAACCCATAAGCCATCCGTGGCTGTGAAGAAAAACTCGAGACCGAGTGATGGCCATCCGTCATTTATAAGAGTATTATCTTTAATATTTAGTGGACTGTACTCTTAATCGCATAAATTCCCAACAGATCCATCAATACGAATTGATTCTTGGCACCTCCTTCCGCCGAGCCACTCTGTTGTCAGATAACCTGCGATGTATCTGTTGAGATTGGTGCCTTTAAGAATAATAACTGTTTTGATTGTGTTTTATCGCCGTATAATCTTTCAAGCATCTTTCATTCATTAACGTTAAGGTTTTCTTAGCATAGTATTTGCACGTTTTAACGACTCTCTCTCTCACTAACAACCATCGCGTTACGCGGGATCCATGTGCCGTTGTCAAGTGAAATCAGACAATCATTGATGATACTGTATTGATGCCGTGTTGACGTTCCGAGATTGAGAGTTCGCATACTATATCATAGTTGAAGTTGAATTAGTAATAAATTGATTAATACAGAAGTGGTTGTGTGATTCTTTCCTGAACTATGCATAAGATCTGCTTCTGCGTTGAGATCTGAACTTGGTGACCTTAATAAACACACTAACACATACTCAATAAATGTTAAAGCGATAACGGGGTGAACCGGGGACCTAAAGATAAGCGAGAATGAGACGAACCTAGACAACGATGCCGAGTTAATCTAAGTTAATCTTGTATACTTACACCACACCTGCATAACTGCATACGATTAATTGCCTTATTCCGATCGATAACCCACCCTCGTCACCGAGGCGGGGTCTGGTTATCATAACGACTTGCATCATCATAATTACACCCACTCGCATAATTACTACGATTACCTCTCGAATTGGCATAATTAAAGGTGCATAATTACATAAAATTAACATATTTCCGGATAATTACACATTTGGCCAAATTTCATTTGATTACTATTATTTTCACTGAATATTCAAAACCCACATATACAACATAATAATTTCACCCACGCACGCATACAACACATCAAAATTTTCATAACCCACATATACAACAACCTTAAGCCCGTGACTATTGGCGTGACCCCAAATTACGCTCCATCTGCCTTTGCAGACAAGTGGTCATTGACCACATTCCGACCGCGGCACGTTACAACCTGTCGCCCGACAACGACCTGCCGGAGAAAGAGGAGAGCAGCCTGTTTTGCTGGGGCGTTTTTTGTCGGAAGGGGTCACGTCGGTCGACGGCAGACAAAGCCCTCCTCAAGGCGCAGAGAAAGCTCGCCAAGACCCAGGTGAGGGCGCGCCAGGTCCTGGAGGAGCTGTGGCGGGACGCCGCCGCGGTCGATGCCGCCAAGGAGCAGAAGGAGGAGGAGGAGAGCGTGGAAGAAGGAGATATCAAGAAGGTTCTCGGCAGATAGAGGCGCACGATGGACTTGTCTGGCAAGGGTAGGAGACCAGGTGAGGGGATTGAGCTCGGCTCGCGGTGAGAGACTTGCCCAGTCTAAGGTGTTGCTAAACAAGTGATGTTGATTCTAAATGCGGAGGGAAAAACCGGAGGACCGTGAGAAAAATATACGTGACCACAGGGAGAGAGACATGCAAATTCCCAATATACAACAGGCGTCAGGGTCGGGATAGAACTCATCACCACCTGTATACCAGGTGAGATAGTTAACATCTCGGTACCGTGGCACCCTTAAAGGTAAGACGTGTTGAAGCAGTGCCTTTAATGCGGACAGAGGATCTCGTCCAAACGGTTTTGAAAGTAGTTCTGCGATGCCACCTTCTCGGGCGCTGCGAGTGCGCGTGAGTCACGAGGGGGGGGGGGTCCTTCTGTCGCAGGAACAACCGCCCGGCGAGAGATAGACCGGGATCCGCTGATCGAGCTTGTGGATGAGGCGATGAGCTTCCACCCCGTCCACACTGCAGACGCGCTGCTCTTCGAAGGAAGCAGCAACAGTGTGCACACGAGCCACGCCAGCATCAGCATCGGCATGTACGTCGGCTGTGGTAGCAGCTTCTACAAAAGCAACAGCAGCAGCGGGGGCAGCAGTGGCTACCTGCCACAGTCTAAGTCCGAGATGTTCACAGACTCCATGTCCATCGATACGGATGATGATGGCCTCCTCAAAGACGACCCTTGTGCCCCTCCACCTCTCGAAATGGTGAATATAACTCTTTGTATCTCGCCAATTACACATATGCATGTTTATGTTTTTTACTTCAAGGACACAGTATCGTTGATGAGTGTGAGTTAATGTTTCTTCTCGAGAGGCAAAGTATCACCGGGACGTCGTGAAGAATGGCACTTGGGCAAGTGGCCTGTGTCCATATGTTCACCGCGTGCTGATTTCCTATTCTCCCTACTGCAGGAACTCGTGAACCTGGACACCACGGTCGTGGATACAAGTGGTGTGCTGTACCTTGACCGGGGCACTTCTAGCAAGCCACGGCTAGCTGATTGGAAGTTTGGCCAGGAATCGGTGGGGAATGACTTGCATATGCAAACACATACAGAACAGTTAAAAAGACAAAGATCCCCTACAGAGCCTAAAAGACTTTTGGAGCAGTGCTGTTAGCAAGCATCTATGAAGGCCGTCATTGTGGCACACAAGGGGGTAGGTGGCCAACACGACGCCCGGCCGCCTTTGTCTTCCCAATGACAATGTTGACACACTTCACAAAGTACTCATTTGAGGCTAAGTCGACGTCGGGAAGCCCCAGGAGACATTCAGATAATCGTCACTGGTATTGTCCATAAGCGGCCATAGATGTCGGGTCACCGGGTTAGTAGAGCAGCGCGTTATCCGCTACACTATTGCTCCGCACGTACATACACACACGTACAAGTACATGCGTACACACACATGCAATGATAGCCATGTTAAGGTGTTCGCTGTGAAGCCCAGAGCATGGGTTTCGGATGTGCGAGCGAATCGCTCGTTTGCCTCGGGCGTTCTCGACGAGCTAATGTCCATGGCAGTCTCCTTCACAGGTCTCCCAGCCCCGGGAGGGAGATGTTTCCCCATTGTATGAGAACCAACAGCCACCGGGATTCGTGCAGCAAAAGGACGGCCACAGGTGAGACGCACACGCGCATACACACAAACGAATGCACGGTCACGAGAGCATCGCCCTTCACACCCGGCGCCACATCCCGTCCAGGCACGGACACGGGACCTCTTTCTGTCTCACCCCCGCGCCGTTCCCCCCCCTGCGCTGCCTCAGCTTGCGTGTGCCAGGTGGGAAAGATGGGAGGTGGGGGGGCACCAACGGACTGTGTGGCTTGACGCTCGTTTTCTTCCGCAGATTTGTCAACGTTGCGCCTTGCGCCAGCCAACTGTGGTAAGCAGGCATGAGCGTCCGCCCCACCCCGACCCCGCTGCCTGCGAGATGGGAGATTGAGTGTGCTGCTGGTTCGGCACCTCCTGTGAACACGGTTCTTCCGCTGGGGAACTCTGGGAGATCGCTCCTCATCCTCCTCTGTGGACTGTTCTCAACATGGACCCTCATGAGAGAAAAACCTCTCCAATCCGGACGTTTGGGATAGCCCCTCTTTTGATAGTGCATGTATTACTGACTTGTCTGCTTTCGCGACCAATATCCATAATATAGGTTTTTTTGGATTAGATCACGTAAATATAAATCTGTCGTTAAACCCGCCACCACCCGACAAAGCCAATTGGTTTATCATATAAACAGAACATGCCAATTTGTTACTAGTACAGCACACCAGTGTGTTGGAGAGCAAATCCACAACATTTACAATCTGAGTACGACGTTTCACCAGTTATTACAACTAGCTTCATCATCATGAAGCTACCACCTGTTTTGTTGATGACGTCACTTGTGAGCGCTTCTTGTACGAAGGGTGGGGGGGATTAATGAATGCATATACATTTTAATGGGTATCCATTGCCGGTTGCATTATATATATGGTAATTATCAACATACATTATGCGTGCACATTATGCATGCACATTGTTCTTGAAGCGCGTGTAGTTTGCGAGCAATCAATGAGTACGTGTTATGTCTGTGTACAGGTAATCCCCATTTATGTATGGTGACCTGTAGGCATGCATTTAAACAATGTATTATTTGATTATTCGCTTCTTAGCAGCACTAAGCCTGCAGCTATCGGAATGGTAACAATTATTTTGATCAATTTCGATAGATTCTTTAATTAGTCTTGGCCGGTAGTAACTAATTCTAGATTTGAAGCTTTCGTGACTGCAATGATTCATATTCTCAGGTTTTTTCGGTAAAGTCACGTAGGTAAAACATTAAAAGTAATGAAAGTAAAATAAAACAAAACAAAAATAAAAATAAAATTCACGACGTTTCGGAGGCAACACAAGTCTCCGTCATCAGGTGGGACCGTCACAGCCAGATTAGCTGCATCAAGTGAAGCAATGATTCAAGATGTAATCCCTTATAAGCAAGTTGAAGGGGGGAGGAGAGGGGGGGGGAGTTCATCAGAATGTGGTAGCCAATGAATGGAACGTATCGGGAGGGGGGGGGGGTGGGAGGGGGAGGGAGCCAACAAAACATTTGGCGACGGCTTGGACGCGGCTGCTGCGCACGCCAACACAATGGGCAGAAAGGGGGGAGGGGAGGTCTGATACACATGATAGAACAAAGGAACGAAAATGCCCATGTTTATACCAATGCAGGCTGAAAAATGAAGAGAGTACTGTTAAAAATAACTGGGGATGTTAACACTCGGTGAAGTAAATTAAAATAGTGCCTGTCAGATAAGATGGTCCAAAAAGTGTAATTAAGTCTTTTTTGCGTGGTTAATAACATCTTTCCAGTGATTACTGAGTTTGTACCCATCATCACGGTTGAAATTATGTCTGTGTTTGTATATTTGTATGGCTTCGTGTACAAACCTTTGATGGTAGCCAGGAGGCTTGCAGAGAACCTTGGTCTCGGAAAAGACAATTTCATGAGAGCCCGCCGAGTTGTAGCAATGATCGGCAACGGCCGAAGAATCAGTTCTGCCGTGTTTCAGATCTGACTTGTGCTCGCGGACACGATCAGCAACATGACGTTTTGTTTCTCCAATGTAGCAATCACCACAAATGCAACTCAATTTGTAGACTCCAGGATACTGTAAGTCAGGAACGACATCCTTCACAGATGGAATCAGATCACGGATTTTATGCACTGTGCTGAATCGGACTTGGATCTTATGTTTGTTTAGAATTTTGGAGATCTTTTTGGTCACGCCTGCTATGTATGGTAACGTGATAGTTTTGGTCGGAGTTTCATGTGGTTGTTTCTGTGTGGTGGGAGAGACAGCTTGGCGGATAGTACGGTCAGAGTATCCGTTCATCCTGAGGGCCCGATGTACATGTCTTAATTCATCAGTCAGGTGGTGTTGGTCAGAAATGCCATGGGCTCTGTGGTATAGCGTTTTGATGAGAGAATTCTTTTGAGATGGGTGGTGGTGGGAATCCGGTTTCAGGTAGGAATCTGTGTGGGTGGCTTTCCTGTAGACAGAATGTCCCAAGGATCCGTCAAGCCTCCTCTTAAACAGAATATCCAAGAATGGTAGTTTACCGTCTTCCTCCTAGTAACTAGTTTTGCACTGACCTTCGAAATGATCAGAATCACTTGAGTGTCAATGTTGGCATGCATATTCTGCCACTGCTGACAGTTGTATTTGGGAGTATTTGATATTGATTTGGTGTTCTTTTGGTCGTGCTGATCATTAGTCATGTCTGCCCAATATAGCATTTGGCACAAGTGCAATGAATCTGTTGCACACCTTCTGTTGAATGCTTCGTTAATAAATCTTCAGTACTAGATATTAGTTTATGTATTTTATGTACCATGCCAAATCTGACTCGGATGTTGTTTTTCCAAAAATATCACTAGTTTATCCATTACTCCCACAATGTACGTATTTTGAATAGTTTTAATTAATAACACGAGTTGAAACTGACCAAGTAATTTAAACTACTAAAATACCGAACAACAACTAGCCAGATTTTTGGAAAAAAACAAAACATCCGAATCAGAGTTGGCACAGTACAAAAAATACAAAAACTAATATCTGGTACAAAAGATGTATTACCGAATCTTGATTTGAAGCTTTCTGGACTGCAGGAATCCATATACTCTTTGGTTCTTTCGGTAAAGTCATGTAGGCACAGGTGAGCGTGTAGATGCACATCGTGGTCGCGTAGGCCATCCACATCATGCGGAAGATGCGCCACAGCCCGTGGACGCAATAGAAGTCTCCGTAGCCCGTGATGTACTCGTCTTCCACGCAGTGGATGTGTTAGCGCATGTTGGGGCCGGCGTAACCGGTGTACGCGAGCACCACCAGCGCCTGCAGCAAGCGGGCCCCCGTCTGCCACACGTAGAGCCTGTGGAGCCCGCCGCTCGCCTCCGTGTGAGCACGCAGTTTCTTCACCTTCTCGAAGAGAGCCTTGGCCTGCTCGCCCTCCTTCTTGTCCAGGATGCGATCATCCGATGGCATCCGCCGGCCCTCGTTCTGCTCCGGGGGGGGCCAGTCGGGGGGCGGGGCGGCCTCGCCGGGGTCGACGAATCGGACGGAAGGCCGGGGCGGTGCCGGCGGAGACTCAGAAGGCAGCTTCTCCATGGGGAGTTCGTCGGATCTCGGGTCGCTGCGAGCTAGGGACGCAGAGACGCACAGAGACCCATAGAGACTCACAGAGAACAGCAGAGACCCACAAAGATACATAGTCTCACAGAAACCCCTAGAGACTCACAGAAACCCATAGAGACTCACAGAGACCCGCAGAGACCCACAGAGAACCTCAGAGACCCACAAAGATACATAGAGTCTCACAGAAACCCCTAGAGACTCACAGAAACCCCTAGAGACTCACATAAACCCATAGAGACTCACAGAGACCCGCAGAGACCCACAGAAACCCATAGAAACTCACAGAGACCCATCGAGACTCACAGAGACCCACAGACCCGCAGAGACCCACAGAGACCCATAGTGACTCATAGAGACCCACAGAGACCTATCAGGACTCACAGAGACCCGTAGAGACCCATAAAGACCCACAGACCCGCAGAGACCCACAAAGACCCACAGAAACCCAGAGACTCATACAGACTCAGACACCCACATCGTGACGCACATACACACGCACACCAAGATCCCCCGTATAGCCTTAACAGACTATAGGGGCAAGTGCTGTTAGCGAGCACTTATGAAGGCTGGAACTGTACATGAGGGAGTGGGTGGCCAGCACCACGCCTGGCCGCCTTTGTCTCCCCAGTGGCGATGTTTACACACCGCACCAGGTACTCATTTGAGGCTGAGTAGACCTAGGAGAGGCCCAGAATTGGTACAAGTATGAACAACAGGTTCCACACTGCCCACCAGGGAATATTTGTCTGTCGTGCACAAACGTGCTGTCCAACCAAGTTACTACCTGCCCACTCCGAAGGAACGTGTTTCAGATAATCGTCGCCGGTGTTGGCCATGAGCGGAAATCGAACCTGGGTCGCCGGGTTCATAGCGCAGCGAAGCGCTAACCGCTTCACTACCGCTCCCCACACACACACCGCCAACCGTAAGCCAAACTGGTTATGAAAAGCAGGGGGATAGAAAGATGCGTGAACGGGCTCGCTGCACCCAAAACAGAGGTTGCAACCGGGTACCCGATACCCGTACCCTACCCGATACCCGGCTACCCATACCCGGCCGGGTACAGGTACGGGTAGCCGTTTGCGACCCTGGTGCCGCCGGGTACGGGAACGGGTAGGCCGTGAGTCACTGGTGAGTAACCGTTTGTCACTCATTTTGGGTAGGGTACGGGTAGGGAACGGGTACCCGTACCCGTCCGGGTACGGGTACCCATTTGAGACTCTGGTGCGGCCGGATACGGGTACGGGTAAGGAATCAAAACCCGTTTGCGACCTCTGCCCCAAACCCACGCAGGGTCCCCCCCGAAAGGAGAAAGGGGGAACTTTTTTAGTTTTTGTTACCTAAGAGGGGAAGGGATGACAAAGGAAGGAAGGAGCCGTGGGCCGTCTCTTAGTAGTCAGCCCCCTTCTAACCTGCAGCTCCCCGCCGTGGCGGGCGGTGGCGGCTGCAGCGCCGCCGCCGCTGACGCCAACCCATCCAGCGCGGTTTCGTGCACGGCGTGCGTGGTCCACTACGAATCCATGCACTTGCCCAGCACGCACACAAAGTGCTCAATCTTGGAGCTCGTCTCCGGGAACTTGAACCAAAAGTTCTTAGTGGCCGTCAGGATGAGCGTGTGCAGCACGACAAGGTGCGGGAAGTATTTGCTGATCCACAGCACCGCGTTGTCGTAGCAGAACTGGTTGATCAACCGGTACTGGTACTGGTCGAAGCCAACCTGGGCGAGTGTGGGAAGGGCAAAATTAACTGGAATGGCGGTGATGTCGCATGCCCCGCCGTTGCGGTGACAGAGCTGGCTCAAATCTGGCTTTTGCCTGATGATGCCGGTTGTAATTACTGACGAAACGTCACCGTACTCAAGATCGTCAACGTTGTGGCTTTGCTCTCCAACACACCGGTGTGCTGTAATAGGATATTACACTATACACTACATTATACATTACACTATAATGTACATTACAATATACACTACACTATACATTACACTATACACCACACTATACATTACACTATACACTATACCAGACATGGGCCGTATACGGCCCGTTGGGGTTTTAATCCGGCCCGCCGAACTTGTCCAAATATTATTATTAAATAAAATTTTACCTTCCTCCTGTAATGCCCCCATTTCCCCAATAGATGGCGCACTTTGACCGGGAGCGAGAGAGAATATTCGTATGAGCAATTCATGTTTCTATTGAAAGTTAACAGTAATATTTGGGTACAGTATTGTTTTTGGAAGCATTCACTGTAATATCGTATGAACGTTTACTTCACCGCATCATCATCGTATGAATGATGCGAGAAGAGATTAACGGGTTCTTATGTTAGCGATTTACGTTCTCGGCGCTGTCGCTCTCTAAATTACGGCTTGAATGAGGGGGAGGGGTATGACTACATCACAAAATTAATATCTTACGAGGAATTTTATGTAACAAAAGTTATGTACATAACTGTTACGCTTTGTGTAATTCAACAAAACAAACAAAACTTAACTCCGAGTTCTCTCCGAATTTCACGAGTCCGTTCTAGACCTCAGTTTTTTTTAAAAGAGTTTTAAGCACAGAAAACATCATTAAAGTTTGAAAAAGCATTAATTATACAAACTTTTCAATAATTTCCTTCTTCACTTCGATTTAAAATTTCTTTAAACACTTCTTCTCACCAACATTACCACTCATTACCACTTTCTCCGAAGGCAAGTTTGTAAAAGAATACATGGTACAGACAGCAGACTTCTTGTGTCCGGAGATCAAAAGCAAATTTGAAAAAGTCAGTTCATCACGCAGGACTGTGACTCGCCGTGTGGAACTGATTGATAAAAATATAGCCAGTCAATTAAACAAAAAGTCTGATTCCTTTTAATTATATTCACTAGCACTGGATGAAAGTACAGACGTAAAATACACTGCTCAGCTCCTCATTTTTATCGGAGGCATTGACGACAGTTTTGCGATAACAGAGGAGTTTTTGACCATGGAGTCCCTGAAAGGAGCAACGCAGGAAGAGCACTTGTATAACCAGGTATCTGCTGTCATCGAAAGAATGACACTATCTCGGAGTAAACTTGTCAATGTCACAACGGATGGATTGCCAAATTTAACTGGAAAAAACGTTGGGCTGCTGAAAAGAATCCAGGATAAAGTGAAAAAGGAAAACCCTGTCTAGGATCTTATTTTCCTTCACTGCATCATCCATCAGGAATACCTGTGTAAGTCTGTATTGCAGCTTAATCATGTCGTGAATCCAGTCGTAAAACTTGTGAACTTTATACGAGCAAGGGGACTTCAGCACCGTCAGTTTATTACGTTCCTGGAGGAAACTGATGCGGATCATCAGGACTTGCTGTACCACTCTCGTGTCCGTTGGTTAAGTTTGGGGAAAGTGTTACAACGAGTGTGGGAGCTGAAAGAGGACATCATCGCATTTTGGAGTTGATGGGGAAATCTGACGAATTCCCTGAGTTAAGCGACAAGAACTGGCTTAGTAACTTTGCGTTTGCTGTGGACATATTTTCACACATGAATGAGCTGAATGTGAAACTGCAGGGGAAAGATCAGTTTGTTCACGACATGTACAAACATCTGAAAGCCTTCAAATCCAAGCTCACTTTGTTCTCCGGACAAATTGCGAACAAATCTTTCGCTCATTTCCCACACTTGCCATGCAGGAAGAGACACCGCGAAACGCAAAAAAAATACAGCAAATCGCTTGAGGACCTGCACGGAGAATTCTGCCGTAGGTTCCATGATTTCGAAAACATTGAACAGTCACTTCAGCTGGTGTCCTGTCCCCTGTCACAAGACCCTGAAACAGCACCACAGGAGCTGCAGTTGGAACTGATAGATCTTCAGTCTGACTCTGTCCTAAAGGAGAAGTTCAACTCTGTTAAACTGAATGACTTTTATGCTTCACTTAACAGAGCCACGTTTTCAAACCTCCGGAGGACTGCACAGAAGACACTGACTTTGTTTGGCTCCACTTATGTGTGTGAGCAGACATTCAGCGTCATGAACGCCAACAAAGCCCATCACAGATCAAAGTTAACGGATCAGCACCTCAGATCTATCCTGAGAATTGCCACAACCAAAATAACTCCAGACTTGGATGCACTGGTAAAAATGGGAGATCAACAACACTGTTCCCACTGAAACTGATTATGTGTTGCTGCAGCGAGGTTGGAGCCAAATCTCCATCACTCAGCCTGCGTGGCTGCTCTAACCTGTTAATGTAGATAATAAAGAAGTTCAAGTGAGGTAATTGGTTTTGGACGCAGGCCTCAGATGTTTTAATGATGTTTGATCAGTCACGTTACGACATGTTTTTGTATTGTTCATGTTCGTGCAATTTGTTAAATTGCCTTACAAATAAATGCTTTGCTACCTGTTAAAGGCCAAATCATTTCATGTAATAATTTTACATGTCATTTATATTAGTTCACACAAACACTCCATCCATCTGTTCCTGGCCCGGCCCCTCTGTCAAATTTTAGAAGCCATTGTGGCCCGCGAGTGAAAAAGTTTGCCCACCCCTGCACTATACTGTACATTACACTATTCTTCGGGCAATTGCCGGTGGCGCAGCCGGCCTTACCGCTGGCAACCAGTGGTTCCCCCCCCCCCCTGCATGGTCGTGTCGAGCCGGCCCGAGGGGGGACCTCACCGTGTGGGCCCTGGGGTTGGCCACGAGCTTCCTCAGCACGGTCTCGTTCCACTCCTTCAGATCCACGTCGAAGCCTCTCAGCACCGGCACACACAAAATGCGCTCGTTCATGTTCTGGGCGGAGGTGGGGGAAGTGGGTACCACGTATCTATGACATGACGCCGTGTGGTCTCCTTGAAGACGTCTCTCCACTCAGGTTCACTTTGCGCGATTCCCGGTGTGTACGGGGGGGGGGGGGGGGGAGGCAACCCATATCGACCCAAGATGTGCTCTCTAGCCAGCGCTTTGAGTGAGCTCGCACGTCAAGTTGGAACCAACGACCTCCTGCGTACCAGGCGAGGTAGTTAACATCTCCCGACCACCGTAATGATGAGACACACGCGAAGTCCAAATATGCAGCAGGGGTCGGGATGGAACCTATGACCTCCTGCGTACCAGGCGAGGTCGTCAACATCTCCGCGATGTTATCCATAGCATGGCGGCGACATTGATGAATGTGCGTGGGGACTCTCTAGAGTCTAGAGCAGGGATCCTCAAACTACGGCCCACGAGCCACATGCGGCCCACCGAGGGCATTTATCCGGCCCATGGTCACTAATTGGGCTGCGCTGGTGAGCACTAATTGGGCTGCGCTGGTGAGCACTCATTGGGCTGCGGTGGTGGGCACTCATTGTGCTGCGGTGGCGAGCACTGATTTGGCTGTGCTGGTGAGCACTAATTGGGCTGCGCTGGTGAGCACTCATTGGGCTGCGGTGGTGGGCACTGATTGGGCTGCGGTGGCGAGCACTGATTTGGCTGCGCTGGTGAGCACTGATTGAGCTGCGGCGGTGGGCACTCATTGGGCTGTGCTGGTGAATGGTTCAATGGGCCAATTGACTGGACTTGCCCCGCAGGCCTAAGGCTGCCAGCCCTCCCCTGGCTGCGCTTGACTGGCTCTCCCTCCCTCAGCTCCCTCACTTGCCCCTCGGCTCCACTCCCAGTGATATTCCTGTGTGCTGAGTAAATGATAGAGGGGTAATAACAGAGTGATCTCTGATCTCTGGAGGGGCTGCCTGCTGTTTTCCCGTGCTGGTCAGTGACAGACAGCCGAGGAGTAGGAAACCCAATTTAAATGACAGTAAGTGCATTTATATCCTGATTGCTATGCAATTATGAGGTTTTATGTTGTATGTTGTGTAAGCCCCGGTTCATACTGTTGCGATCTCTGAGCAGTGCGAGTTCAGCCATATGCTTGTATGGCTGAACTTGCATTAGATTCGGAAGAAAAAAGGCACATGTGCCTTCTTTTTTCCTGCAGTGGAATCGGATCGCATGGGTCTTCTCCCCCATGCGATCAGATTCCTATGTGAGTTCGCAGATCGCACTGCGATCTGTGAACAAAACTGCAGGTGTAATTAACTTTTTAATGGCACCCGCACCAGTGTGAGCCTGGGGTAAAAGTGGAGTTCCCCCAATCAGACTGCATTGATGGGCAGTGCAGTCTGTATGTCTCTGTGTGGGCAAAGTTATTGCTGGTATATTGTTTTTGTAGCGCTGTATATATATTGGTATTTTACTAATAGCAATTTTGACTCCCTAGGAAACAATGATGTCAAGAAAGAGAAAAATGGACTCGGAGTGTAGGATATTCAAAAAACAGTGGACTTATGATTACTTTTTCATGCAGTACAAGGAAAGAGCTGTGTGTCTGATATGCCAGAATATAGTGTCTGTGTTCAAAGAATACAATTTACGTCGACACTATGAAACTCAACATAAAGATAAATATGATTGTTTGGTCGGAGAAGTGAGAAAAGATAAAATATTAAAACTGAAAAATACATTAACAACTCAGCAAAATACTTTTGTGAAGCAGAAGCAGCTAAATATTTAATTACTGCGAGCAAGTTTTCAAGTTGCCAAGCTAATAGTGTGCACTGGCAGACCATTCGTTGAGGGAGAATTTGTTAAAGAATGCCTTCTTTCTGTTGCCAAAGAGATGTGTCCAGAGAAGGCCGATTTATTTAGTACAGTGAGTCTTTCAGGACCTACAATTACACGGAGGATTAAAGAAATGGGAGACAATTTCCATCAGCATTTGCAAAACTCCGCAAAAAAACGTTCCTATTTTTCCTTGGCACTCGACGAAAGCAATGATGTTCGTGATTCTGCACAACTTCTAATTTTTATTCGTGGGACGAATGACTATTTCGAAGTCACAGAAGAGCTTGCTGCACTGCAAAGCATCAAAGGAACAACTACAGGAGAGGATATCTATGACAAAGTTTGCCAAACTGTGAATGGTTTGGAGCTGAACTGGGCTAAACTAGCCAGTGTGACAACTGATGGTGCTCCTAGCATGGTGGGGTCTAAGAAAGGAGTAATTGCTCGCATTAACCAAGAGATGGACAAACATACCCATTCTCATCCAATAGCCATACACTGCCTCATCCACCAACAAGCGCTGTGTAGTAAATCACTGAAACGGGACTCTGTTAACTTCATTAGAGCTCATGCACTAAACCACAGACAATTTCAGGAATTTCTGTCTGAGCTAAATGTTGACTATGAAGATGTTCTGTACCACACAGAAGTCCGTTGGCTGAGTCGAGGGAGAGTTTTGAAACGTTTATATGACTTACTTTCACAGATTACAGCTTTTCTGTTTTCAAAAAACAAAGAAGTACCAGAGCTCAATGATGCAGAATGGAAATGGCACCTTGCCTTTCTGACAGATGTAACAGAGCTACTCAACAGTTTCAATGTGCAACTTCAAGGAAAGGGGAAGCTCATCTGTGATATGCAATCACATGTCAAAGCATTTCAAGTAAAATTAGGCCTCCTCATCAAACAAGTGAAGGAGGAAAACTTCTGCCATCTCCCCACAACTCAAAATTTGTTAGCGGAAAAACCATTGGTTGCATTCCCAAACAAAACATGTGTGGATTCACTGGAAAAATTGCAAAATGAGTTCCAATTTAGATTTAAAGAGCTTCATCTCCATGAACAGGACATACAGCTTTACGTAACCCATTTTCTATTGACATTGAAAATGTGGATACAATTTACCAAATGGAACTGGCTGAACTGCAGAATTGTGACTCTCTGAAAGACGCATTCAAGTCAAGCAGCCTTCATAATTTCTATGCATTTCTCCCCTCTGAGACATATCCTCATCTCAGGAACCATGCACTCAAAATGGCAACCATCTTTGGCAATGCTTATGTCTGTGAACAAACTTTTTCCAGAATGAAACATTTGAAATCTCCAACCAGATCTAGACTAACGGATGCACACTTGCATCACTTGTTACGACTAGCAGTGACAAATATGGAACCGGACATTGACCATCTCATTAGCCAAAAGCAGGCCCATAGTTCCCATTGAAATACTGGAAAGTTTGTTGATTTAACTTTACTTGTTCTTCATTTTAAATATTGTATTTGTTCCCGTTTTGTTTCTTCACTTCAAAATAAGATATATGCAGTGTGCATAGGAATTTGTTCATAGTTTTTTTTAACTATAGTCCGGCCCTCCAACGGTCTGAGGGACAGTGAACTGGCCCCCTGTTTAAAAAGTTTGAGGACCCCTGGTCTAGAGCGTTGGAACGACGTACCTGCAGCATCCCGGCAAAGATGCCTATCATGAACATGGGCACGGAGAGCATGTCGCACAACACGTCCCACCAGGGCTGAAGGATCTTGAGGTCCTGGTGACCCTCCAATGAGAAGGTCAGGGCTCCGATGGGAATCATGACTCGAGCCGAGACTGCACACAAGCAGACACACACGCAGACACACACACACACAGGCAGACAGACAAGCAGACACACACACAAGCAGACACACACACACAAGCAGTATTAGTTATTACAGCAGTTCATGTTTTTATTACTATAGTAGTAGTAATTGTTTATTTTATTGATGTTATTATTAGTGTTATAATTATTATAGATGTTGTAGTTGTTATTATAGTAATGATTATAGACGTGGGAGATGTTATTATAGTAGTTATACTTGTGATTATAGATGTTGTGGTGGTGCTGATCGTTAGGCTCCACTTCTCCCGCCAAATGGCGACGGTTTGTTGGTGGTGGTTGAGGGAGAGGGCCGCGTGGGCGAAACCAACTCGAGCGGCGTGCGCGGGAGGGGTTAATTCAATCAGCGAACATAAATTGTATTAATTTAAGGGGATAGACAGCAAACGCCACCTTTCACTAACGCTAGCAGACCCTCTTGCTTCTTGTTGCTATGGATGAAACAATAAAACTATAAACAAGTTCGCTACATTTTTTAAGCGCGTCTTGAGTTGATGCCCCTCCATACTTGGTATAGTCTGAAACGTAACCGCGCCTTATCTAGTCTATGTTATTAACCATGGGCCTTAATCCGGGCTATGAAATAAAGTGCAATGTCACGTGCAATGGAGCTGACCAATTTAAACACACCCGCGAAATGTCAACACCACGTGGCTCTTGGGGTGGTAGCTCTTGGGGTGGTAACTTATAAGGGGTTGACAGCTGTGTAGTGTATATTGTAGTATAATGTATAGGATGAACGTTGACATTTCTAAGGGCATGGGGGTGACCAAAAAGGCCTGAATTGGTCTGTAATCAAGTAGGGCACTGATAAAGGGGTTGACAGGTATGATTACAGACAGAGACCCATAGAGACCTAAACGAGATAGATAGAGACCCAAAGAGATAGAGACCCAAGAGAGATAAATGGAGACCCACACAGATACATATAGCATACTGTCAACCCATACGGTTTACTCGTATTCTTGTACAGGGACATTGAGTAACATAATGCGCCTATTTGTGTTTCTCCCTTGTGATGGGACTTTGCAGGATGAACGTTGAGATGTATAAGGGGCACGGGGTGATCAGTAAGGTCTGAATTGGTCTGTAATAAGGTAGGGCACTGATAAGGGGTTGACAGTTATGCTACTGACACGAACAGTGTGACTATGCATACGTAGCCATCCATAGTGTAGTAGTAACGAAGGACTTCGCCGACACACTGCTTGGTCTCCGTCACTCCTCTTTGTTCCCGTCGTTCGCACTCCGCTGGTCCCGACAGCGGACCAGCTGCTCCTCGCGCGCGCCCCGCACGCGCTCTCCCGTCAGTCGCTCCGCTCCCCCCGCTCCCCCCGCACACCGCTGGCCGACGGTGTGCTCGAAGCTCCTCCAGCCACGTGGCTGTGAGCCGCCACTGCACAGCCTTCAACAGCACTCGTGATGTAAAGTAAACGCATCGGCCGGTCTTGGTTACGCTTACTTCGCGCGTGTACAGCAGCTGTTGGATTTGGTTTGGATTCATTGCTGATCTTCCTCGGTTGATTCATTTTAGTTGCAATCGTAATTGGCTGAAAAGTTTGCCCCCAATTCGTGTTTGAAATATTTATTCTCACGTGGAGTACGCCACCCATGTCTGCCTTGTGCCATTTGAAGTGGGATTTGTATGCGTTGTGCATTCGTTCGTCACTCGAGCAGTGCGTCAGGTCGTGGACATAACACGACACTTCCACAATGATTAGAAACTAGGCTCAGGCCACGTTGGACTATACAGTACCTCAATGGCTCCAGTCCCATTCTGTCTGTGGTTTTGGCCCCTTCCAGTGTCTTTTAATTTCTTCTCTGCCCCCCTCCCCCCCCTTTTGTGATCATCGGGCGTTATGGTTTTGTGCTTTAACAAGGGGTAACGTCAGTTTAACACGTAGGCTTTCGCGACCAATATTATTCATAATCAACGTTTTTGGGTTTAGATCGCGTTATTTATAAATGTGTCGTAATTGCCCGATGATGCTGGATGCAATTACCAGCGAAACGTCGTACTCAAATTGTAAATGTTGTGGTTTCGCGCTTCAACACACCGGTGGGCTAAAGTAGTGAACTAATTTGTCTTTTGTCAACGTGACACTTTTTTACTGATTGGCCGTGTCGGGTGGTGGAGGGTTACGACACATTTATGAATAACGCGATCTAAACCCAAAAACGTTGATAATGAAGGGGTAACGTGCTTGGGTTAGCTTATTTTCAAATTCACCGTCAACCCAGTGTACATTAACGCACTACACCAGTTCCAATAACCAACAAAAATGTGTTATCAATGCCGTGCAAATGGGCAAAGTGTGTTCACGTAGCCAGCACACAGTTGGACTTTCATTGGGGGTTCACTGCTAACGTTGGGAGGATACCCGAGAGTTAATTTCGCAATTGTCCCAGAATCTCTGCTTTGCTTAGTGACCTTACGATCGCAGGTGCTGTGGCACCATCGGCATGCAACGCGACATTTACATTCCCCCTCCAACCCAGCTTAAATATACGCTCCAAGCTTGGTGGTGTTTCATTCTTCATCTGAGGACGGCTGCTTGCGTTGTAGCCGAAACGTCTTGAGAATTATTTTATTATGTTTTATTTTTATTATTTTATTATTTCCCTTCTACGTGACTTTTCCGAAAGAACCAAGAAGATGAATCCGTGCAGTCACGAAAGCTTTAAATCGAAATTTACAAGGCTGTTTAATAATCGCGGTCATATTGCTGTCACCCATCACCCCTGTCCGATTACGGTTGGGAGGAAATAAGGGGGGAATTTTTAGACCAAGCAGCTACCAATCAAACGATTTGTTAAACATCAAACTTGGGTCTGATGGCAACCAAGCACGCTATTGGCATTGACGCATCATGAGGCATTGTAAAGGATTGCGCTTTAAATCCCATAAAAGTTGAAGGATTCATAATAAACGAATTGTCTAACTAGGATGTCTTGCATGCCTCGGCAATTACCAATACAGCTGTTGTTCATGATTCAAACAGTGTATCCATAACCTAGACACGTTAGCATAACCCAATACCAACCTGCAATAAACACTATAACGTTATTTCTCAACTAGGTTGTTGGGGGCCGCCTCCAAGGTTCGATGCGTACTGTCACCTGGTTGGGATTGCGGGATCGAGACAAGGCGACGTAGAGCTGCTGGCCGTGGGAGAAGACCGTCGTCTGCAGATCGATTCCAACGTAATCGAACGTCTGTCCCTGCGCCTCCGTCGTTCATGCAGGGGGCGCGTAGGTTTGCAGCACCCCCTGCATGAAAATGATGGGAAGTGCAGCGTTCATCACAGATAATAGGTGGGCGTTTATATTATTAATAGGATGAGCATATTTTAAAGGTCGATTGGAACACATTTTCTCCAAGGAAATGCGTAAATCGAATTTTAATGAGTTATCAAGTTTTACTAACCATTTTATAAATGCTCTGTGTGCCCTCCACCTGCTGTACGGACAACATCGAGACGATAGTTGAATTCGTCCCAAACGCCTCTCAAAGCGTCTTCTTCCACTGAAGTCACCGCTGCCGTGATTCTGTTCTTGAAACTATCCAGATGTGTGTGTGTGTCTGCCTGTGTGTCTGCTTGTGGTGGGGCCTTACCATCAGCCCCACCAAAACTAAGCACCTGCCTGGGTATTTTGTACCATCTGACACTCCACCCCCACAACTCCCAATCGGTGATGGGGCAGTTGTGGAGAGAGTGGAGAGTTTCCCATACCTGGGCAGTGTGCTTATGACCGGCTCCAGTTTATCAGCAGAGGTCTCACTCCGAATCAGTCGAGCGGCAATATCTTTTCATCGGTTGCGTAACGCTGTGTGGAAGCTACCTGGTCTGTCGCTCCGCACGAAGCTTCAGGTCTTCTCGGCCACGGTCATTCCCTCCCTTCTCTACGCTTGCGAAACGTGGACCCCCCTAATGGAGCATCTTCGTCGGTTGTAAACATTTAGGCTGGCCTGCCTACGATCAATCCTGGGTTTAACCAGGCTGGATTGTGTGAGGAGCTCACAAATCCTTGAAAGATCTGGGTAAAGTCCCATCGGTGAGCTCCTCCGGCAGGCAAGGCTGCGTTGGCTGGGTCATGTAGCCCGCATGCCCAGCTACCGCATGCCTAAACAGCTTTTGTTCGGCCGGATCGAGGGGGCTAAACGGGCGCGGCACGGGCTAGAGAAGAGATGGAGCGATGTGGTACAGGAGGACGTGGAGCTGAGTGGACTTGCCGATGACTGGTACCAGCGGTGTCAAGATCGGCCTCAGTGGAGGAGGCTCGTGAAAGACGCTACTTGGCAGTTGGAGGCAGTCGCCCTCCAACAACAACGGAGGGCGGAGGAGCGACGCTCACAACAACGAGTGGAGCGCCGGGTGGCTAAAGCACAGCAAGTTGGTACAGTAGGGGGCACAGGTGGTGCATCTGCATCAGCCAGTAATCTCGGTCATCTCGGTCAGTCGACCCGTGGCACCTGCTGGGTCTGCCCCGTGACCTCCTGCCAGCGGGCGTTCGACACTTCACGTGGCCTCAAGGTGCACTTGGCCTGGCACAAGCGTCGTGGTGACGTCACCGCCACTTAGTGGCGAATGGCGGTTGTTGTCTGCTTGTGTGTGTGTCTGTGTGTGTCTGCTTGTGTGTCTGTGTGTGTGTGTGCGCCTCTGTGTGTGTCTGCTTGTGTGTGTGTGTGTCTGTGTGTGTGTGTCTGCTTGTGTGTGTGTGTGTCTGCGTGTGTGTCTGCTTGTGTGCAGTCTCGGCTCGAGTCATGATTCCCGTCGGAGCCCTGACCTCCTCCTTCTCATTGGAGGGTCACCAGGACCTCAAGATCCTTCAGCCCTGGTGGGACGTGTTGTGCGACATGCTCTCCGTGCCCATGTTCATGATAGGCATCTTTGCCGGGATGCTGCAGGTACGTCGTTCCAACGCTCTAGACTCTAGACTCTAGAGAGTCCCCACGCACATTCATCAATGTCGCCGCCATGCTATGGATAACATCGCGGAGATGTTGACGACCTCGCCTGGTACGCAGAAGGTCATAGGTTCCATCCCGACCCCTGCTGCATATTTGGACTTCGCGTATGTCTCATCATCACGGTGGCCGGGAGATGTTAACTACCTCGCCTGGTACGCAGGAGGTCGTGGGTTCCAACTCGACGTGCGAGCTCACTCAAAGCGCTGGCTAGAGAGCACATCTTGGGTCGATATGGGTTGCCTCCCCCCCCCCCGTACACACCGGGAATCGTGCAAAGTGAACCTGAGTGGAGAGACGTCTTCAAGGAGACCACACGGCGTCACGTCATGGTCACGTGGTACCCACTTCCCCCACCTCCGCCCAGAACATGAACGAGCGCATTCTGTGTGTGCCTGTGCCGAGAGGCTTCGACGTGGATCTGAAGGAGTGGAACGAGACCGTGCTGAGGAAGCTCATGGCCAACCCCAGGGCCCACACGGTGAGGTCCCCCCTCGGGCCGGCTCGACACGACCATGCAGGGGGGAGAGAACCGCTGGTTGCCAGCGGTAAGGCCGGCTGCGCCACCGGCAATTGCCCGAGGAATAGTGTAATGTACAGTATAGTGCAGGGGTGGGCAAACTTTTTCACTCACGGGCCACAATGGGTTCTAAAATTTGACAGAGGGGCCGGGCCAGGAACAGATGGATGGAGTGATTGTGTGAACTAATATAAATTACATGTAAAAATGATTACATGAAAGGATTTGGCCTTTAATAGGTAGCAAAGCATTTATTTGCAAGGCAATTTAACAAATTGCACGAACATGAACAATAGAAAAACATGTCGTAACATGACTGATCAAACATCATGAAAACATCTCAGGCCTGCGCCCAAACCAATTACCTCACTTGAACTTCTTTATTATCTACATTAACAGGTTAGAGCAGCCACGCAGGCTGTGTGATGGAGATTTGGCTCCAACCTCGCTGCAGCAACACATAATCAGTTTCAGTGGGAACAGTGTTGTTGATCTCCAATTTTTGCCAGTGCATCCATGTCTGGAGTTATTTTGGTTGTGGCAATTCTCAGGATAGATCGTTAACTTTGATCTGTGACGGGCTTTGTTGGCGTTCATGATGCTGAATGTCTGCTCACACACATAAGTCGAGCCAAACAAAGTCAGTATTTTCTGTGCAGTCCTCCGGAGGTTTGGAAACGTGGCTCTGTTAAGTGAAGCATAAAAGTCATTCAGTTTAACAGAGTTGAACTTCTCCTTTAGGACGGAGTCAGATTGAAGATCTATCAGTTCCAACTGCAGCTCCTGTGGTGCTGTTTCAAGGTCTTGTGACAGGGGACAGGACACCAGCTGAAGTGACTGTTCAATGTTTTCGAAATCAGAGAACCTATGGCAAAATTCTCCGTGCAGGTCCTCTAGCGATTTGCTGTATTTTTGGCGTTTCGCGGTGACTCTTCCTGCATGGCAAGTGTGGGGAAATGAGCGAAAGATTTGTTCGCAATTTGTCCGGAGAACAAAGTGAGCTTGGATTTGAAGGGTTTCACATGTTTGTACATGTCGTGAACAAACTGATCTTTCCTTCTGCAGTTTCACATTCAGCTCATTCATGTGTGAAAATATGTCCACAGCAAACACAAAGTTACTAAGCCAGTTCTTGTCGCTTAGCTCAGGGAATTCGTCAGATTTCCCCATCAACTCCAAAAATGCGATGATGTCCTCTTTCAGCTCCCACACTCGTTGTAACACTTTCCCCAAACTTAACCAGCGGACACGAGAGTGGTACAGCAAGTCCTGATGATCCGCATCAGTTTCCTCCAGGAACGTAATAAACTGACGGTGCTGAAGTCCCCTTGCTCGTATAAAGTTCACAAGTTTTACGACTGGATTCACGACATGATTCAGCTGCAATACAGACTTACACAGGTATTCCTGATGGATGATGCAGTGAAGGAAAATAAGATCCTGGACAGGGTTTTCCTCTTTCACTTTATCCTGGATTCTTTTCAGCAGCCCAACGTTTTTTCCAGTTAAATTTGGCAATCCATCCGTTGTGACATTGACAAGTTTAGTCCGAGATAGTGTCATTCTTTCGATGACAGCAGATACCTGGTTATACAAGTCCTCTCCCTTCGTTGCTCCTTTCAGGGACTCCATGGTCAAAAACTCCTCTGCTATCGCAAAACTGTCGTCAATGCCTCCGATAAAAATGAGGAGCTGAGCAGTGTATTTTACGTCTGTACTTTCATCCAGTGCTAGTGAATATAATTCAAAGGAATCAGATTTTTTGCTTAATTGACTGGCTATATTTTTATCAATCAGTTCCACACGGCGAGTCACAGTCCTGCGTGATGAACTGACTTTTTCAAATTTGCTTTTGATCTCCGGACACAAGATGTCTGCTGTCTGTACCATGTATTCTTTTACAAACTTGCCTTCGGAGAAAGTGGTAATGAGTGGTAATGTTGGTGAGAAGAAGTGTTTAAAGAAATTTTAAATCGAAGCGAAGAAGGAATTTATTGAAAAGTTTGTATAATTAATGATTTTTCAAACTTTAATGATGTTTTCTGTGCTTAAAACTCTTTAAAAAAACTGAGGTCTAGAACGGACTCGTGAAATTCAGAGAGAACTCGGAGTTAAGTTTCGTTTGTTTTGTTGAATTACACAAAGTGCGCCTTCTAATGGAGATATGGGGGCATTACAGGAGGAAGGTGAAATTTAATTTAATAATAATATTTGGACAACTTCGGCGGGCCGGATTAAAAAGCCCAACGGGCCATATACGGCCCATGTCTGCGCTAAATAAATCAATTGTTAATTAGCCCTGTTGCAAGAGGTAAATTTGCCTCTTGCCTGTGAGCTGCTGGTGTCAAAAATTTTACCGTGTGTAACCCGTTTGTGATGTATAATATTTTTCCCAAAAGAATAGCAATGCAAATTGCTACTCTGATTAGCACGGTTGGCTATGCGAAAGAAATTCAACATACATACATACAAACGAACTCGAGTCAATGTGAATTATCAAGACAATTTATTTACAGTTGGTAATACATAACATAGGTTTCATGAGTTAGATTGCGTCAGCTGCCCTTAAGGCCCGTCGTATCGACATCGTATGCATCCAAGAAACGAAGTGGAGTGGAGCAAAGGCGAGGGAGATTGGATAAGGATACAAACTGTTCTACAACGGTGAAAGAAACACCAAGAACTGCGTTGGAATCGCAGTCAGCCAAAATCTACGAGACAACGTCGTGGCCGTCCACCGTGTTTCCGACCGCCTCATGTCCATCGAAATCAACTCAAACGACCTACGCCTCCGGGTGGTATCTTGTTATGCGCCGCAGCCTGGCTACCCAGCAGATACCAAGGAGGAATTTTGGGAACAATTTGATGAACACATGCAATCGATAAACGGAGAAGAGCAGTTAGTAATTGGTGGAGACCTAAATGGACACGTTGGAAAAGCCCGGGATGGATACCCTCGAAACCATGGTGGCCAAGGATATGGTACCCGGAACGATGAGGGAAACCGAGCCCTGGACTTTGCGGAAGCCTATGATCTTGTTCTCGCCAACACCTTCTTCAAGAAGAGACCGTCCCATCTCATTACGTATGCCAGTGGTGGGAGATCAACTCAAATTGATTACTGGCTTGTCAAGCGGGATAAGCTGAAAACGGTGACAAACACTAAAGTCATACCATCGGACAACATCGCCCCACAACATCGCATCCTGGTCATGGACATGAAAATGGACATTGGCCAGCGACATCGCCCACCAACAACGGGACAGCAGCGAATTAAGTGGTGGCGGATGAAGGAATGCAAGGATCAGCTGAGAGTCGCCCTCAATCAGATTGACGTGAACACCAACCGACCAGCGAATGCGATTTGGGAAGATCTCGCCGGCCAACTGTGCACAGCAGCAATGGAAGCACTGGGGCTAACTAAGCCGGGAAAACGCTTCATTGACAAGCAAATATGGTGGTGGAACGAAGAAGTGCAGCTAGCAGTGAAAGAGAAGAAGCTAGCTTTCAAGAAGTGGCGCCAAACGCTCGCAGATCTGGATTACCAACACTGCAGAAACTAATTCTAGATTTGAAGCTTTCGTGACTGCAATGATTCATACTCTTAGGTTTTTTCGGTAAAGTCACGTAGGTAAAAAAATTTAATTAATAAAAGTAAAATAAAAGAAATTAAACAATTCACGACGTTTCAGAAGCAACACAAGTACTTGATACAGCTGTCGTGGCTGTGACGGTTCCACCTGAAGACGGAGGCTTGTGTTGCTTCCGAAACGTCGTGAATTTTTTAATTTGTTTTATTTTACTTTTATTAATTAAAAATTTTTACCTACGTGACTTTACCGAAAAAACGTAAGAGTACTACAGAAACTGCAAATCGGCAGCGAAGCGAGTAGTAGCAGCGGTGAAATTAGCTCAATACGACCAACTGTATGTCGAACTGGACACACAAGATGGTGCCAATAAGATCTATCGACTGGCAGAGGCGCGCCATCGTTCGACTCAGGATATTGGTCAGGTTAAATGCATAAAGGATGAGAATCACAGCGCTCTCAGAGACCCGCCTGCCATCCTTCAATGCTGGAGCGACTACTTCTCTGGAATCTGCAACCAGGAATTTCCCCACCCACCGATTATTCGCGCTGAACACGTCCTCGGTCCCGTTTTGCCTATCACCATCATCGAAGTGGAACAAGCTATCAAGATAATGAAGAATGGGAAAGCGACTGGCCCGGACGATATCCCTGCTGAGGCCTGGAAGATCCTTGGCAGGCAGGGTGCTGCCCTCCTTACCCAGCTCTTCAGCACCATCACGAGCACCGGTGAGGTCCCAGAAGCCTGGTCGACCAGCACGACGGTTCCAATTTGGAAGGGTAAAGGGGACGTGGCAGAATGCTCGAATTACAGGTCAATCCGGCTCCTGTGTCATGCGATGAAGATCTTTGAGCGAGTTTTGGACACGAGGATTAGAAACATCATCACCCTATCACCCAACCAATGCGGCTTCGTTAAAGGATGTGGCACTACGGACGCCATATTCGCGGCGAGGCTCCTGCTGGAGAGGGACAGAGAGAAGAACCAAGCTGTGCACGTGTCGTTCCTCGACCTTGAAAAGGCATTTGACAGGGTCCCCCACGACCTCATCTGGCACTCGCTTCGATCCCATGGAGTCCCTGAAACCTACGTGCATTGGGTGCAACTCCTATACAAGAACGTCACCAGTGCAGTCAGGTGTGCAGTGGGCATATCACCGCCATTTCCCATCAGCGTTGGAGTGCACCAAGGATCGGCCCTGTCACCACTCCTGTTTATCCTGTGCATGGACACGATCACTGCCGACCTGCACACGCCCCTGCCATGGTCAATTCTCTATGCGGATGACGTCCTCCTCTCAATATGAAGAGAGAGGAGATGTGGAAAGACAATCGCGCCTGTGGAAGGAACGTTTGGACGAAAACGGGATGAGGTTCAACATCAAAAAGACGGAGTATATGGAGTGTGGCCCCCAAACCGACGGCACCATCAGCATTGACGGAGAAGATCTGAAGAAAGTGACGGACTTTAAGTACCTGGGCTCCAGCATCAGCTCAGATGGAAGCATCACGACTGATGTGAGGTCACGAGTCAATGCGGCATGGATGAAGTGGAGGCAAGTCACCAGAGTCCTCTGTGATCGGAAAATGCCGGATAGGCTGAAGGGAAAAATTTACAAGACCATCGTCCGACCGGTGGCACTCTATGGATCTGAGTGCTGGCCAGCCACAACTGTACACGAACAAGCCCTCCATACCATGGAGATGAGGATGCTCAGATGGAGCCTTGGACTGACTCGATGGGATCGTGTAATGAACGAAGACGTTCGGAAGCAACTTGGTGTGGCCCCCATTGCGGACAAGATGCTTCAGGCAAGGCTTTGGTGGTACAGCCATGTGATGCGAAGTGAAGAGTCATCAGTGGCCAAGACTGCCATGCGTATTGAGCCAGAAGGCCGCCGTCCACGCGGACGTCCGAAGAAGCGATGGATGGATCGAATAAAGGAAGACATGAAGACGGTCAACGCATCCCCCGAAGATGCCCTGGACCGAGCCAAATGGAGAAGACAATGCCGAAAAGAGGACCCTGTGCCACAGCGGGAACAACGCTAGGAAGAAGAAGATTGCGTAAATATAAATGTGTCGTGGAACACGCCACAACCTGACACGGTAAGGTTTGTCAAGTAAACAGAACATGCCAATTCATTACTAGTACAGCACACCGGTGTGTTGGAGAGCAAATCAACAACATTTACAATCTGAATACGACGTTTAGCCAGTAATTACAAATAGCTTCGTCAGGCGACAGCCAGATTTGTGTATAAATCCTCCTGTTTCATTCCTTAAAGAGGGATAGATGTGATGATGTCACTTGTGAGCTCTTCTTGTGTGAAGGGGGAGGATTAATGTATGCATATGAATAACAATGGGGGTATCCATTGCCTGTTGGGTTATTTATATGTTAATCAACGTACATTATGCATGCACATTATTCTTGTACGTCCTGTCGTTTGAGTGCAATAAAATAACAGCACCTGGTATTGTCTGCATACAGTTGATCCCCATTTATGTATGCTGACCTGTATAGGCATGCATTTAAACAATTATTTGAAGATTCATTTCTGAGCAGCGCTAAGGCTGTAGCTATCCGAATGGTTAAGATTATTTGTATTTAACACGTAGGCTTTCGCGAACAATATTATTCATAAAAAAGGTTTTTGGGTTACATCGCGTTATTTATAAATGTGTCGTAACCCTCTACCAAAATTGAGTCACGTTGACAAAAGTCAAATAGTTCACGACTATTTGTCTTTTGTCAACGTGACATTTTTTACTGTTCGGCTGTGTCGGGTGGTGGAGGGTTACGACACATTTATAAATAACGCGATCTAACCCAAAAACCTTTATTATTAATTATTTGTATTTATCTCCATTTCGATAGATTCTCTAATTAGTCTTGGCCAGTAGTAACTAGTCTTGCACAGAACGTCAATGAGTGTCCTTGTTGGCATGCGTGTTCTGCCACTGCTGACAGTTGTATTTGGGAGTATTTCTTTGGTGTTCTTTTAGTCTCGTGCTGATCATTCTTCCTGTCTGCTCAACATAGCATTGGACACAAGTGCAATTAATCCGTTACACACCTTCTGTTAAATGCTTCGTTAATAAATCATCAGTACCAGATATTAGTTTATGTATTTAATGTACCATGCCAAATCTGACTCGGATGTTTTGTTTTTCCAAAAATCTCACAAATTTTATCCATTACTCCCACAATGTATGGTATTTTGAATAGTTTTAATTAATAACACGAGTTGAAACTGACCAAGTAATTTAAACTACTAAAATACTGTACATCAACTAGCCAGATTTTTGGAATAACAAAACATCCGAATCAGAGTTGGCACAGTACAAAAAATACAAAAACTAATATCTGGTACTAAAGATGTATTACCGAATCTTGATTTGAAGTTTTCGTGACCGCAAGAATCAATATAGTCTTTGGTTGTTTCGGTAAAGTCACGTAGTTAGAAATAAAATAAAATAAAACAAATCACGAAGTTTCGGGCGCAACACAAGCGTCCGTCATCAGGTGGGACAACCACAGCAAGAAAACATTTGCTGAAGTGGGCAAGAGAGCTTCCGTGGCAAGAGGTTATATAGGTAAGAAAGGGGGGAGGAGAAAGGGGGGAAAGAGAGATAGAAAGAGGGGGGGGGCGCTGCGTGAGTGCTCGGGGGAGAAAGGATGTGAGGCCAGAGCGAGGGGGGGGGGTGGGCAGGGCTGGAAGTGGGAGGCTGGGAAAGCTGGGAAAGCTGGGGATGCGGGGAGAAATTATCTCGGAAAATAGGCAAGTACTCGGCAGATAAACAGCCATAAAGAGTTAAGGTTTTACCTGGTTAATAACATCCTTCCAATGATTGCTCAATTTGTATCCATCTTCTCGATTGAAGTTATGTCTACGTTTATATATCTGAATGGCTTCATGAACTAACCTTTGATAGTAGCTGGAAGGTTTGCAGAGTACCTTGGTCTCGGAAAAAATATTATCATGCGAGCCCACAGCATTATAACAAAGGTCAGCCATGGCAGAGGTATTGGTTTTCTGCCGTGTTACAGATCTGCCTTGTGTTCGCGAACATGGTCCGAGAGATGTCGTTTTGTTTCCCCAATGTAACTGCTACCGCAAGTTTGTAAACTCCAGGATATTGCATGTCGGGAATGACATCCTTCACAGATGGGATTAGATCACAGATTTTGTGTACTGTATTGAATCGGACCTGGATCTTGTGTTTGTTTAAGATTTTCGAAATCTTTTTGGTAACACCTGCTATGTATGGTAACGCGATGGTTTTGATCGGCTTCTCAGGGGGTTGTTTCTCCATGGTTGGAAAAACAGCTTTGGGAATAATTCGGTCCGAGTACCCATTCATCTTGAGGGCCTGGTGTATATTTGTTTAAATTATCAAGTTCAAGATGGAGTAGTCTTATCCTCTCTGAGATTAGAGAAAGGCTAGCTGTGAATAAGATTAGTTGGCGTTAGGAGAAGTGACAGAAGCAGATGTGAGTGTACGAGTATGGATGCCTGCAGTCACGAATCAAGATTGAACCACCTCTACGGGGAGGGTTTTCACACATCTGTTAGAGCTTTTAACAGACTACGAGACAAGGTGGCTCACATGATCGAGTATTTCACCTTTCTGAAGAGATGCTGCGACAACAAGGTAATACCGACCACATTTACACTGTGGTCGGTATTACCTTGTCACTACTCCTAACACCAAATGGATCTAATTCAGAGCTCGCCTTTCTTAAATCTCAGAGAGGATAAGACTACTCCGTCTTGAACTTGATAATTTAGACAAATGTCTCCTACAATCACACTTAACATTAACAGATTAAATGTCCGCATTTGATTGGAACCTTGTAGATAACATGACTGCTTCTTCTGTCGCAACAATGTCCTCCAAATGTAAGGTTAACCTTATTGCTAAATTCAATAACTTGTCAAAAAAGAAATCAGATCCACACATTAAAAAGCTAGATGTTAACAAGACTGCTATCAATCAGAGTAGCAGCACAATCTCCGATAGCCTAAAATCGGTACTAGCTAGAGGGATGAAATTTGCTGTCACCCCCAAACACATCCCAGTGGATTATAGAATTTCCCAGGTAGATGTAGCCCTCAAATGCTTGGGACACATCCCGACAGACGTGGCAAAATCTGAAATTGCCACCATCCTTAAAAATGCTAAGAAACCCATTAGTAACATCAGCAAAGACGAGCACTCTGAACTCGCCAAATTGAAAAAGAGAGATGAGATAGTCATCCTCTCAGCCGACAAGCGCAATGCTCCTGTCATCATGGATAAAACCATATACAACAACAAAATCCAGGACCTTCTTAATGATGGAAGTTACACCAAAATCAACAAAGATCCTACCAACCGCCTGGCTACAAAAACCAACAATATCATTACCAGTTCAACTCCTCTAATAGAGCCATTCAAACGGCTCTCCCTAAAACCTTCTGCTACTACACCACCCAGATTCTATGGTCTTCCAAAATTCCATAAAGAAGGTACTCCACTTCGGCCCATCGTTTCCACTATCAACTCACCTACCTACAAACTGGCCCGTTATCCATCTGATACCTTGCTTCCATTCACGGACAAGACCACCTCAGCAGTACATAACTCAGCTCAATTGGGCTCTCTAATCAAGGGCATTTCACTGTCCCCAGATGAATTGCTCGTCAGCTTTGATGTAGTTTCTCTGTTCACCAAGGTTCCTGTACCAGACACCTTAGCAATAATTGAAGACTTAGTCCAACATGGACTGAATCCTGATGTACCTACTCTGGTTAGGCACTGCCTTACCAATACTTACTACACCTGGAATGGTACTTTCTACAAACAAAATGAAGGTTTCCCCTTATCACCAGTGATTGCAAATGTTTTCATGGAGAAATTTGAAACAGATGCCATCCAGACATCCACCCTACGTCCTTCATTGTGGAAGAGAAATGTAGATTACACTCTCGGTATTTGGCCTGCCAGCATTGAACCAATTTCTAAACCACATCAATTCCATACACCCATCCATCAAATTCACCATGGAAGCGGAGAAGGATGGTAAGCTACCATTCCTGGATGTTTTGTTTGAGAAGAGACTTGACGGCTCGTTGGGACACTGTCTACAGGAAAGCCACCCACACAGATTCCTCTCTGAAACCTGATTCCCACCCCCATCCGGCACAGAATTCTCATCAAAACACTACACAATAAGGCCAACTGCATTTACGACCGACACCACCTAGCCAGTGAACTGGAACACGTACACCAGGCCCTCAAGATGAATGGCTACTCAGACCGCATTATTCGCAAAGCTGTTTCTCCAACCATGGTCAAACAACCCCCTGAGAAGCCGATCAAAACCATCACGTTACCATACATAGCAGGTGTTACCAAACAGATTTTCAATATATTAAACAAACACAAGATCCAAGTCCGATTCAATACAGTACACAAAATCAGTGATCTAATCCCATCTGTGAAGGATGTCATTCCTGACATGCAATATTCTGGAGTTTACAAATCTAGTTGTACCTGTGGTAGCAGTTACATTGGGGAAACGAAACGACATGTCTCGGACTGTGTTCGCGAACACAAGGCAGAACCAATACCTCTGCCGTGGCTGACCTTTGTTATAACGCTGTGGGCTCGCATGATATTGGTATTTCCGAGACCAAGGTACTCTGCAAACCTTCTGGCTACTATAAAACGTTTGTTCATGAAGCCATCCAGATATATAAACATAACTTCAACCGAGATGGATACAAATGGAGCACTCATTGGAAGGATGTTATTAACCAGGTAAAACCTTAACTGTGTATGGTTGTTTCCATCATATCTGCCGGGTACTAGCCTATTTTTCCGAGTTAATTTCTCCCCGCATCCCCAGCTTTCCACTTCCAGCCCCGCCCACTTCCCCCCCCCCCACCTCATGTCCTCTCTCCCCCGAACGCTCACCCCCCCCCCCCTCTCTCTCTCCCCCTTTGCTGCTCCCCCTTTTCTTACCTATATAACCTCTTGCCACGGCAGCTCTCTCGCCCACTTCAGCAAATGTTTTCTTGCTGTGGTTGTCCCACCTGATGACGGACGCTTGTGTGGCGCCCGAAACTTCGTAATTTGTTTAATTTGATTTCTAACTACGTGACTTTACCGAAAGAACCAAAGAGTATATGGATTCCTGCAGTCACGAAAGCTTCAAATCAAGATTCGTTAATACATCTTTAGTACCAGCTATTAGTTTTTGTATTTTGTGTACTGTGCCAACTCTGATTCGGATGTTTTGTTTTTCCAAATATCTGGCTAGTTGATGTTCGGTATTTTAGTAGTAGTAGATATTTTTGGGAAAAAAACATCCGAGTCAGATTTGGAATGGTACATAAAATACATAAACTAATATCTAGTACTGAAGATTTATTAACGAAGCATTCAACAGAAAGTTTGCAACGGATTAATTGCACTTGTGCCAAATGCTATATTGGGCAGACATGACGAATCATCAGCACGACCAAAAGAACACAAAATCAATATCAAATACTCCCAAATACAACTGTCAGCAGTGGCAGAATACGCATGCCAACAATGACACTCAAGTGATTATGATCATTTCGAAGGTCTGTGCAAAACTAGTTACTACCTGCCAAGACTAATTAAATAATCCATCGAAATTGAGAAAAATAATCGTAAACATTCCGATAGCTACAGGCTTAGTGCTGCTAAGAAGCGAATCATCAAATAATACATTGTTTAAATGCATGTCTAGAGGTCACCATACATAAATGGGGATTACCTGTACACAGACAATAACACGTACTCATTGATTGCTCGCAAACTACAGGCAGTTCAAGAACAATGTGCATGCATAATGTGCACACATAATGTATGTTGATAATTACCATATATATATATATAACGCAGCTGGCAATGGATACCCATTAAAATGTATATGCATTCATTAATCCCCCCCACCCTTCGTACAAGAAGCACTCACAAGTGACGTCATCAACCAAAACAGGTGGTAGCTTCATGATGATGAAGCTAGTTGTAATAACTGGTGAAACGTCGTACTCAGATTGTAAATGTTGTGGATTTGCTCTCCAACACACTGGTGTGCTGTACTAGTAACAAATTGGCATGTTCTGTTTACATGATAAACCAATTGGCTTTGTCAGGTGGTGGCGGGTTTAACGACAGATTTATATTTACGTGATCTAACCCCAAAAAACCTATATTATGGATATTGGTCGCGAAAGCCTACAAGTTAGTAATACATGCACTATCAAAAGAGGGGCTATCCCAAACATCCGTCCGGATTGGAGAGGTTTTCCTCTCATGAGGGTCCATGTTGACAAATAGTCCACAAAGGAGGATGAGGAGCGATCTCCCAGAGTTCCCCAGCGGAAGAACCGTGTTCACAGGAGGTGCCGAACCAGCAGCACGCTCAATCTCCCATCTCGCAGGCAGCGGGGTCGGGGTGGGGCGGACGCTCGTGCCTGCTTACCACGGTTGGCTGGCGCAAGGCGCAACGTTGATAAATCTGCGGAAGAAAAAAAGCGTCAAGCCGCAGAGTCCGTTGGTACCCCCCCGCAGCAGGAGGGGTACGGCGCGGGGGTGAGGCCGATAGAGGTCCCGTGTCCGTGCCTGGACGGGATGTGGCGTCGGGTGTGAACGGCGATGCTCTCGTGACCGTGCGTTCGTTTGTGTGTATGCGCGCGTGCGTCTCACCTGTGGCCGTCCTTATGCTGCACGAACCCCGGTGGCTGCTGATTCTCATACAATGGGGAAACATCTCCCTCCCGGGGCTGGGAGGCCTGTGAAGGAGACCACCATGGACATTAACTCGTCGAGAACGCCCGAGGCAAACGAGCGATTCGCTCGCACATCCGAAACCCATGCTCTGGGCTTCACAGCGAACACCTTAACATGGCTGTCATTTCATGTGTGTGTACGCATATGTTGGTACTTGCACGTGTGTGTATGTACGTGCAGAGCAGTAGTGTAGCGGATAGCGCACTGCTCTACTAACCCGGTGACCCGACTTCTATGGCCGCTTATGGACAATACCAGTGACGATTATCTGAATGGGTCCTGGGGCTTCCCGAAGTCGACTGAGCCTCAAATAAGTACTTAGTGAAGTGTGTCAACATTGTCATTGGGAAGACAATGGCGGCCGGGCGTAGTGTTGGCCACCTACCCCCTTGTGTGCCACAATGACGGCCTTCATAGATGCTTGCTAACAGCACTTGCTCCAAAAGTCTTTTAGGCTCTGTAGGGGATCTTTGTCTTTTTTACAGTTCTGTATGTGTTTGCAAATGCAAGTCACTCCCTACCGATTCATGACCAAACTTCCAATCAGCTAGCCGTGGCTTGCTGAAAGTGCCCCGGTCAAGGTACAGCACACCACTTGCATCCACGACCGTGGTGTCCGGGTTCACGAGTTCCTGCAGTAGGGAGAATAGGAAATCAGCACGCGGTGAACATATGGACACGGGCCACTTGCCCAAGTGCCATTCGTCACGACGTCCCGGTGATAGTTTGCCTCTCGAGAAGAAACATTAACTCACACTCATCAACGATACTGTGGCCTTGAAATAAAAAAACATAAACATGCATATGTGTAATTGGCGAGATACAGAGTTATATTCACCATTTCGAGAGGTGGAGGGGCACAAGGGTCGTCCTTGAGGAGGCCATCATCATCTGTATCGATGGGCGTGGAGTCTGTTAACATCTCGGACTCAGACTGTGGCAGGTAGCCACTGCTGCCCCCGCTGCTGGCGCCACTGCTGCTGCCGCTGCTGCTGTTGCTTTTGCAGAAGCTGCTACCACAGCCGACGTACATGTCGATGCTGATGCTGGCGTGGCTCGTGTGCACACTGTTGCTGCTTCCCTCGAGGAGCAGTGCGTCCGCAGTGTGGACGGGGTGGAAGCTCATCGCCTCATCCACGAGCTCGATCAGCACATCCCGGTTAATCTCTCGCCGGGCGGTTGTTCCTGCGACAAAAGGACCACCCCCCTCGTGACTCACGCGCACTCGCAGCGCCTGAGAAGGTGGCATCGCAGAACGACTTTCAAAACCGTTTGGACGAGAGCCTCTGTCCGCATTAAAGGCACTGCTTCAACATGTCTTACCTTTATCCCGACCCTGATGCCTGTTGTATATTGGGAATTTGCATGTCTCTCTCCCTGTGGTCACGTATATTTTTCTCACGGTCCTCCGGTTTTTCCCTCCACATTTAGAATCAACATCACGTGTTTAGCAACACCTTAGACTGGGCGAGTCTCTCATCGCGAGCTGAGCTCAATCTCCTCACCTGGTCTCCTACCCTTGCCAGACAAGTCCATCGTGCGCCTCCATCTGCCGAGCGCCTTCTTGACATCTCCTTCCATGCTCTCCTTCTCTTCCTCCTTCCGCTCCTTGGCGGCATCGACCGCGGCGGCGTCCCGCCACAGCTCCTCCAGGACCTGGCGCGCCCTCATCTGGGTCTTGGCGAGCTTTCTCTGCGCCTTGAGGAGGGCTTTATCCGCCGCTGACCGACGTGACCCCTTCCCACAAAAAAGGCCCCAGCAGAACAGGCTGCTCTCCTCCTTCTCCGGCAGGTCGTTGTCGGGCGACAGGTTGTAACGCGTCGCGGTCGGAATGTGGTCAATGACCACTTGTCTGCAAAGGCAGACGGAGTGTAATTTGGGGTCACAGATGCTTTGCAGCCGTCGCGCCAACAGTCACGGGCTTCTGTCAACTTGCATTCACACTCGAGTCAAGTGAAATTAGAATCTTTATTTATATTGGAGGAATACGATGAACTATGAAGCTATTTTGGGGCCGTCCATAAATGACGTCTCGCACCTAGGGGGAGGGAGGGGGGTCAGACATTTGTGACGATGTGTGACGAGGGGGGGAGGGGGTTTTGATAAATGTGACGTCACATCAAAATGCGCAACTTTAAATAAACTTAATTAAATAGAATTGTTATAACAACACTAATTTTGATTAATTTTCATTAATAACTATTCGATTATTTATATTTACTAAGGTCACCTTTTTATTTATTCCATGAAGGAGCATTTTGCTTCTCCATGGGAAAATGGAGAAACATAAATTAATAAAAAATTTGAATTATTGTTAATAAACATTTTGATTCTAATGATTCTACAGGACTTTTCATTCTGTGGAATAAATATGTGATTGTTATAATTGTACTCTCCATTTTGCTTCTTTCTACTACAAAATTTCAACTATTTTTTATAGTTATAATTACCTAAAAAAATGTATAATCATAAGAAAATTTCAATATAATATTCTGAACATCTGCAGTTTTATTTAGGCGTTGAATATTTGTAAATGAATTGTATGCTAAATTTCAGCTTTCTAATGCCTCCATTTAAATAAATGTTTCTCCTATAAGTGCAGCACCACGTAAAATACGCACTACAATGACAATAGTTTAAAGTGATTTGAAGCATGTTTTAGTTTCAAAATGTAAATATGGTTGGGGGGGGGGCAGAGCCTAGTGACGTCATATTTGAAGGGGGTCTGACTTTTTGTGACGCCGTGTGACGAGGGGGGGGGAGCAAAAATCGGCCAAAATCGCGTGACGTCATTTATGGACGGCCCCTATTCATAGATGTCTAGTTGGGGGTTGCTCAAAAAGTTACAACAATACAAAAACACGATAGGAGTGCAAAGTACAGGAAAGGTAAGCAAATCACTTCAAAAATATATACAAATGAAACTCAACTAGGTTCATCCTACCAGGTAAAGCCCACAGAGCTATTAGCTTTTTTCAGAAGCCAGATGGCCACAAATGCTAGAGGGGGCCGTCGGGATAAGAGGGGATGTCGGCAGGAGGAGTGGATGAGAGAGAGCAGCTGATGAGGAGGAGAGAGCAGTGCATGAGGAGGATGAGAGAGAGTTGCGTGTGAAGGAGGGATTGGAGGACTGGAACGCTTTGCCTGTCTCCGTGTGTTGGTGCGGAGTGTTCGCTCCCAAGAGAAAAGCAACTTATAGTCTGCCTCCTGTGTCTCTGTTGTGTCCACGTGTCTCCCTCACGGTCTGTATCAATGTCCCTCTGAAAGCAACGAGCGATCTGACGAAGGCCTCGGCCACAACACAGGCGGCGTGTGCCGTGTCCAGGGCCGTCGTCTCCCTCGCCCGCTGCACACGAGTCACAGGCGTCTTTGTCTCTCTCCCCAGTGCCGTCTCACACTCACCTCGGAGATGTTCTCATCCTTCGACCGTCTGCGGCAGCAAGTCGGCGAGAAGGGTCTTCAGTGAAGCTGGGAGAGCGAGGCGAGTGAGAGGCTCCCCCAGAGAGGCGAGTCTCGGCGTCGTGAGTCTCGGAGTGAACCGACTGGAGCGGGAGCCTCCACTGCAATGTCGCAGAACGGGCGGCAGTTGGGCGTGACGTCACGCGACGGTGGGCGGGGCCTGTGTCTGTGGGGGGGAGGGGCGCGGGGGATTGGGGGGAGGGTTGTGAGGGGGAGGGGCTTGCGGGGGATGGGGGGGGCGTGCGGGGCGGGGCTCTCCAACGGGCGATGCACCAAGCGTCCCCAACAGCGTGTTTGTGTTGTTGTTACATGATAACAACAACACGTGTTTGTGTTGTTGTTACATGACAACAACAACACGTGTTCGTGTTCGTGTTGTTGTTACATAACATAACAACAACACTTGTTTGTGTTATATTCTTGGTTCTTTCGGTAAAGTCACGTACGAGGGAAATAATAAAGTAATAAAAATATCAAACAACAAAATTCTCACGACGTTTCGACTGAAACACAAGCAATCATCATCAGGTGTGAAATTCACAGCAAGAAATTTTGAAAAAAGTGGCGTTTTTTCTTAACTTTAACAACCCAGGACAGCGATTGCTCAGCCAGAAACCATCTTCTCGGTTGAAATTGTCTCTGTGTTTGTATATGTGGATAGTCTCATGAAAGAATCTCTTCTGGCTTAGCAATCATTGGATGTGATTAACCATTTCGGGTCTTAATTGATTGTGTTCACGCTAACGGTGACTTTCAGGCCGCATTCCATTCTCCTTCTCTCCCCCCTCCTCCGTTCCGAGCATAGATGGACTCGTCCGTCTGAACGACCGCTAGTTGCTGTCCGTGGTGCTGACGTTAAGAAAAAAACGCCACTTTTTCAAATCTTCTTGCTGTGGTTTTCACACCTGGCGATGATTGCCTGTGTTGCAATAGAAACGTCGTGAGAATTTTATAGTTTATTTTTATTATTTTATTATTTCCTTTCTACGTGACTTTACCGAAAGAGCCAAGAATATGAATCCCTGCAGTCAGGAAAGCTTTAAATCGAAATTTAATTGCACCATTACTATACATTCCCTAACATCAGAACCATAATCTTCATTTAGGCTGGAGGGATCCGATGAGCTATGAATCTCTTCTTTACAGATGTCCAGTTCGGGCTGGTTACATGTAATTGCGGTATTGCTATCAATATCAGCAGGAATCCGCGAAACTTCGGCGAGGATTTGGGCAGTCCTCGATTTACGAAGGGAATCTGTTCTAACGACATACAAGAGAAAAACAAAGATCCCCCGTGTAGCCTTGGTAGACTGTCGGGGCAAGTGCTGTTAGTGAGCACCTATGAAGGCCGGCACGGCACACGAGGGGGTGGGTACCATGCCCGGCCACCTTTGTCTCCCCAGTAGCGATGTTTACACACCACACCAGGTACTCATTTCAGGCTGAGTCGACCTAGGGGAGGCCCAGGACGCATTAAGATAATCCTCACTGGTGTTGGCCTTGAGCGAGAATCAAACTCGGGTCGCTGGGTTCGTCGAGCAGCGCGCTAACGTCTTCATTACAACAAAGCGCTCACAACTACACTACTGCTCCCGACCCAACTTTCACGTACACACAAAAAAAGACAAAGATCCCCCTATAGCCTTAACAGACTGGTGGGGCAAGTGCTGTTAGCGAGCAGCACATCTGAAGGACCGAATGGCACACGAGGTGGGTGGCCAGCACCACGCCCGGCGACCTTTTTCTTCACAGTGGCGTTGTTTACACACCGCACCAGGTAGGCATTTCAGACTAAGTAGACCTAGGTGCTCGGGGATAATCGTCACAGCTGTTAAGGCACATTCACATGCACACAGACTAAGATCCCTCACATAGCTTTAACAGACTGTTGGGGCGAGTGCAGTTAGCGAGCAAATATGAAGGCCGACACGGCACACAAGAGGGTGGGTGGCCAGCACCACAGCGGACCGCCTTTGTCTCCAAAATGGCGATGTTTACTGGTACTCATTTTAGGCCGAGTCTTCAGTGCAGGTATTCCTAAGGCGGGTGCTCATACGTCGGGTGTTCGTAAGTCGAGGGTTTCCTGTAATTTTCATTTTACGGTCCAGCTGATTTTAACTAGAAACTGATAACCTATGGCAGATAGCCTCTAAACTAGCTTAAAGAAAAATCTGTGGTTCATGTGGTGGATGGAGCTGAACAGGGCCAACTGTTGGAGGGGCGAGGCCAAGGCAAGGAGTGAGGCCAGCCTCTGGAGATGCAAAAAGGGAGACATGTGTGAGTTATGGCACAGATTATGAATCGGTTTACATAAGCCGGTGTGTTTTCGCAGCATTAATTTGAGTAGTTCTCAAAGAATAGAATCGGAAGATAACTTATTTTGACCGTATTAATCCAGCTGGCTATGGTATTAAATGTGAACTTTGTACGACGTATGAATTTTATCTCAGAATTTAAAAAAATATATAATCCAGTGCGTGACACAGGTCGGGTGTTTGATGGCAATCTGAAACACCCACCATAATCACCCATGGGTGTCTTTGGAATTGCACATTGCCTATGTTATGACTCTTGACCTCGATTAAAAAAACAAGTCACGTGCTGCAGTGCAATGACAACTCAGTGAAAATTCGTAAATAACAAACTGTGGTCTTAAAAGTATTTATTTTTTAATACGCGACATCTGGTCAATTGCTCTTCTTCATAGCACGTAAAGCCAACACGTGCGTCAACAACACTGCCGGAGCAGCCCCTGCTGGACTAAACGCGCTATTGTGCCACGGAGACAATACGCATTAGACGGCCAAAAGCGAGTGGTGTCAAGTATGATCGTGATTATTATGAGGCTTTTCGATTTAAAGCTTTCGTGACTGCAGGGATTCATCTTCTTGGTTCTTTCGGTGAAGTCACGTAGAATGGAAATAATAAAATAATACAAATAAAACATAATCAAATAATTCTCACGACGTTTCGGCCACAACGCAAGCAGCCGTCCTCAGGTGAAGAACAGGTCTGTCGAGAAGACAGCGTCTGAATGAAACACCCCAGGCTTGGAGCGTATATTTAAGCTGGGTTGGAGGGGGAAGAGCGCCTTGACAAAATAATTTGCATATCAAGAGGAATTTAGCATATTTATGGGAAATACAGATATGGGATTAGTACTACTTGTGAAATGCGTAGGAGGTGGGCGGGGGGTTTCAAAGTCATATTATGCCCGTGCATTATGCAGGATTAGCAGCATCAAAGGGAGGGGATAGGGGTAGCATTAATAAAGGGAAGGAATGTTAATAGTATGTAGCTGCAGTAACTAAACCACCACGTAAAAAACTGAAGTATAAACTACATAGTATCATCAGTATACTAAATATACTCTCCAATAAGCTGAGCTACTAACAGTAAGTAATACATTACAATTCTATGTCGCAAAAAATATAATATGCTTCCAGCTAAACTTTTTTCTCTTACATCACACGGGTCTACCCCGTACTATATACTGCCATAGACAAACCCAACATTAAATTACATACTATACATATACTATACATTGTAATATTACACTATGTATTATTCTACACACCCTACTGTATATCACACTGCTGTATATTCACTATACAATTACGATACTATATGCCAGTTTTTACAGTAGGAGGATGGCTATGTATAATCCCAATTGAGTAATGTGTACTTTATATCAGAATATATCACACTACAGTATACCATTTTGCGTGAAAACTTGGACTCATTATCTTGAAGTTAGCGGGGATGGGGCGTCTTTGCTTATTAGCATCTTTAGTATCTTGCGATTCACCAACGTTGGTTGGGGCAAGCCTGACTACTGATGAGACGCTGAATGTCGAAGCGAGCCCATAGCTTGCTTTGTATTGAACTAATACTGCTGACTTTATGCACTCCAAGAAGACCGTGGGGCTGATGGGATAAAAAAAAACATTGATTTTGTTGTTTTATGCGATGAGACAGATACAGGATTGTGAATGAGACGTGTTTTTTGTCAATGTTATGGACGAATAGGTCAGAATGGAGTGAGTGTGTGCGAGTGAATGGCAAATGCCTGGAGTGTTTGGTTCGGATCAGGTGAGTGGTGTGTGGTGGTTGATGAGCATATCATGTGTGTGCCAGGTGAATGATATCTGGTGAGTGGTGAGGGCGATAGGTCAGTTGTCATGCATGTGAGGTCACGCCACCTTATCCGTCCCCGAGTGTGTCAATAATAATAATGTCAACTTTCAACACGCCGCTACCGCACATCACTCGCTCGCTCTCGCAGAGAGGACAACGACTCTGAGGCGCGAGGAGGAACCACGGATGAGCGGGAAGGCAGCAGCCAGGCGACTAGTCGGCGCCAACGATTGCCCAAGCTCTGCGGTCCTCTACAATTTGAGGTGGTGTGGGCCAATTAATGTGGGAGGAAACCGGAGCACCTGAAGAATAACTAAACAAAAAAATGTTTACCAGGTAAAGTTCACTCAGCTTTGCAGCTCTTTTTTCAGAAACGACCTGGCCCCAAATGATAGCTCAACGAAGTGGCGTATCTTGTGGAAATTTATAGCAGTCAAATACTCAAAACGCTCGTTTATTCTCTATCTGAGGAGGTTAAAACCGGAGGACTCGGAAAAAATCAACGCGACCACGGGGAGACAGAGACATGCAAACTCCAAATATACAGCAGGCGTCTGGGTCGGGATCGAATCCACGACCTCCTGTATACCAGGCGTTGAAGGTAACATCTCACCACCGTGGTGCCCATGCGTGCGAAGGGGGCCAACACTCAATCCCATGCAGTCCACATTCTTTCTGTACCGCCTTCTCCTGGCATAGCCAGGGTATGGCACCTCCTCGACGCCCATGGCAAGGGAGTTTCACAACATCGAAGTGCGGTGATCCATTCGCTGCTGCCTCCACAGTGCTGCAGACACGTGCAGCAGCGTCGCCGCCACCGCCCAGCTTTTGTTGTGTGCGTGTCTACACAGGAGACGGTAAAAAAAACGAGGCATAAGCAAACAATAAATGCAATTGTAAATTCTGAATTGTGACGAATTGAATTATTGGTGGGCTACATAACTGCGTGCTTAGGAACCATCCGCCAGCAGCAGGTCTACCGATGTTTTCAATACTCTTAGTTCTTTCGGTAAAGTCACGTAGGTAAAAAAAAAATAAAAATTAATAATTATTTTTAGGTAAAAAAACATGAAATTTAAATTAATAATTCATTTTAATTTCATTTTTTACCTACGTGACTTTACCGAAAGAACTAAGAGTATGAATTCTTGCAGTCACGAAAGCTTCAAATCTAGATGTTTTCAATCTCAGTTTATACTAATGTTTTACATTTCCATGCATTTGTTTCCTTCTTCAGCACGCAGATGCTGATACATTAATCGAGAGATCATATGTCATTGTCTTCCTCGTCCAAGTATTAGCTACACTCATTTGATATATCGGTGTGTCTGATCCATACGTCACAGCAGGTGATAGATGCACCGTTTGTAAACGTGATTCCCTGAGCACATAGCTACGTCGATATTCAGAATTACTTCCATCTAACGTCGTCCCCCTCTCTTTTGTCCTGGTTATGATTCCGGTCTGCCTTCAATAACTCCCCTAGGTACTGTTTACATGTGAGCATGTACTTTCCAGTTCCTCCAACATTGATTTCATAGGGAGCTACAATGATTTTACAATATTTTTCCACGGAAACTTTCACCACTCTACATGGTGAATAGGCCTGATTAGTTACGTCTTCATGCTAAGTATATGGTACAGTATTGGCATGAGGTGGATGTGACTGTGATTCTCGTATTGTAAAATGTTTTAGCACTAAAGTCAGGACTGGAATTAGGAATGGACGATCGGGGCGGCTACGCACGGGCGAAAATCTGTAATGGAAAATAATGAGGGCATCGACATGGGCAAATAGGGGGGGAGAGAAAGACACGGAGAGAAACAAACACAGCGAAAGATAGACACAGAAATAGTCAGTAAGAGACATAGGAGTACAGTGAGAAACAAACACACAACAACAAATGCCATACGCAACTAAGTGGCGGTTACGTCACCACGACGCTTGTATCAGGCTATGTGCACCTTGAGGCCACGTGAAGTGTCGAACGCCCGCTGGCATGAGGTCACGGGGCAGACCCAGATGCCACGGGTCGACTGACTGAGACGACTGGCTGATGCACCACCTGTGCCCCCTACTGTGCCAACTTGCTGTGCTTTAGACACCCGGCACTCCGCGCATTGTTGTGAGCGTCGCTCCTCCGCCCTCCTTTGTTGTTGGAAGGCGACTGCATCCAACTGCACAGTAGCGTCCTTCACGAGTCTCCTCCACAGAGGCCGATCTTGACACCGCTGGTACCAGTCATCGGCAAGTCCACTCACCTCCACATCCTCCTATACCACATCACTCCATCTTTACTCTAGCCCGTACCGCGCCCGTTTCACCCCCTCGATCCGGCTGAACAAAAGCTGTTAAGGCATGTGGTGGCTGGGCATGCGGGCGACATGATCCAGCCAACGCAACCTTGCCTGCCGGAGGAGCTCACCAATGGGACTTTGTCCACATCTTTCAAGGAATTGTGAGCTCCTCACACAATCCAGCCTGGTTAAACCCAGGATGGATCGTAGGCAGGCCAGAAAAAATGTGTCTAACCGGCTAAGATGTTCCATTAAGGGTGTCCACGTTTCGCAAGCTTAGAGAAGGCAGGGAATGACCGTGGCTGAGAAGACCTGAAGCTTTGTGTGGAGTGATAGACCAGGTAGCTTCCAAACAGCGATATGCAACCAATTAAAAGATAATGCAGCTCGACTAATTCGGAGTGAGACCTCTGCTGTTAAACCGGAGACGGTCATGAGCACACTGCCAAGGTATGGGAAACTCTCCACTCTCTCCACAACTGTCCTATCACCAATTGGGAGTTGTGGGGGTGGAGTGTCCGATGGTACAAAATACCCAGGCAGGTGCTAAGTTTTGGTGGGGCTGATGGTAAGGCCCCACCTCTTAGTGGCAAGCTCCAGGTTCAGCAGCAGAGCCTCCAACTCCTCCTCTGAGTGAGCAGCAATTACACGGGCATCGATCAGCCTTCCATTGTATCTGTACCAAATGGAAATTCCTCCGGTACAGCATTGAAGGCTTCACGAACTACGTGGTCAAAATAGATGTTAAATAATGTGGGAGCCAGAGGACATCCCTGTCGCACCCCAAGGTGTACAGGGAATGGCTCTGACTCCCGGCCACGTAGTTTTACCCGGGCCCGCTCACCATCATGAAGGTCCTTAATGATTGTGAGCAGAGGGTTAGGGACTTCGAAAGCACGAAGAACTACACAGAGCCCAGGCCTACAAACACACACACACAAAGGGACACAGGCACAGAGAAAAACCATCACGAGGACTCCGGTCATCCTCACAGTGGCTTTTGGCTGGCCATCGAACAAAGACAGTCACCGCATCGCGTGTTTTCTGATGCAGTTTTACGCCCGTCTGGAACGCTGTCCCGATATAAGGAAGCCACTGGAGGTATGCAATTTTAAATATAGATTGAAAACTCATTTCTTGAAACTTCTTTTTGTGTTTAGTAGGCTGTATTTCCCTCGCACCTCCGATTAGCACGGTTGGCTATCTACGGTACAAAAGAAGTTCCACATGTATATAGAGACAGACACAGAGATAGAAACATAAATACAGAAACATAGGGAGAAAGATACAGACACAGAGTGATACACAGACTGACATAGAAACAGATAGAGAAACAGAAATGTAAAGAGAGATGCAGAGAGAGAGAGCGACATACAAGGACAGACGGAGACCACCCTGTTGCTAGTGACCTCTATCCCTGCTGGTGACCTCTAGGGGTACATGAGGTTGTTTTTGTTTCCCAAGGCCACCAAACACATGAAGACTGTACCTGTCTAGAATGTTTCCTGTGTGGTATGCAGTCACATCCGATGACAGGATTCCAAGCTTTCTCGCTATCATTGGTAGTGGGTGACAGACTGTCAGCGCAGCAGGTTCGCCGAGTGGTTGCACGTCACAGCAAAAAGGGCTTTGGTTCAATTACCGACTAGGGTGCCTTTCTGAGTGGAGTTTGTATGTTCTCCCGCTGTTCTGCATGGTTTCCGGCCATCGTAAAACTGGTATTGGCCAAACATCCAATTGCTGATAAATGACCTGCATGTTATTCCATTGTGATGACACACACAGCCACATCTCCCCTACTGCGATGAAAACTGGGCAATATGGCCCTCCTGTTAAAGAGTCTGGAGACTTAATGAGGCTTTGCTGGGTAAACAAACACGTGTAATACTACTAACTAGCAGGAACCCGCGGAACTTCCGCGTGGATTTTATGATGGGGAGCAGAGCGCTATTCAGGAGTAAACTCTTAAAATTTAACACACACTCACACTTTCACATGCGAACACAAAGACAAATATCCCCCTTGTAACCTTAGCATACTCTTGGGGCAAGTGCACTTAGAGAGCAACATCTATGATGGCCGGCACGGCACACGAGGTGGATGGGCAGCAATAGGTCCGGTTGCCTGTCTACCCAGTGGGGATGTTGACACACCGCACTCGGTGCTCAATGAAGATGAGGTTGACCTCGGGGAGGCCGACCTCAGCAGGAACCTGTGGAACTCCCGTGAGGATTTTGTGAAGAGGAGCGGGGCGCGACTTCAAAACTCCACTCGCATCACGATGTCCCCCAATGTCCTCCATCATCACCGCCCATCACCATTCCCTACCCAATCCCATCACACTGTACCCCCTCCACATCTCAGTTGCATACCTGTCAACCCATACGATTTACCTGTATTCTTGTATGGGGAAATTGAGTTTCCAGGTCCATAAGGCGTAAAGCCCTTTTTTACGAGCAATTTTTTTCATATACTATATATTACATATTCAATAATTATTTTTTATTTTTTGTCAATTTGTTTGTGTTTCTCCCTTTTGATGGGACTTTGTAGGATGAACGTTGAGATTTAAAAGGGCACGGGGTGACTAATACTGTCTGAATTGGTCTGTAATAAGGTAGGCACTGATAAGGGGTTGACATGTATGTAGTTGCTTTCCCCATCAAACCTCAGCCACTCTCCCAATCAGCATGAACCCCATCCTTCCTGCAATCACCCTCTCCAACCCCCACGAACATCACCAATCTCCATCACTCCATCCGCATCACCCGACCAACTCGAGTCCCATAATCACCATGAAGCTGGCCCATCACTGTAATCACTACCAGCATACATTTTGATTTAAAATATTTTCGTGAATGCAGGAATATATTTTGATTCTTTCGGTAAAGTCACGTAGAAAGAAAGTAAATTAAATAATAATAGAATACGACATTTCGATTGCAACACAAGCAAACATCATCAGGTACGAATGAATGAGAAAACAAACATAGCAAACTTAGAAATATAATGCAATTAAAACGTCGTATTCTATTATTGTTTAATTCATTTCCTTTCGAAATTACTTTACTAAAATAACTAAAGAGTAATTCCTGCAGTCACGAAAGCTTCGAATTTAGTTTAATATATTTTGAGCTTTTCTGAGTTCTTGGGGGTGGAGAAATCCCTCCGCTCATATAACAAAATGGGGCAAGGTGGGATTGACCCTGCTGGGCCTGCGGCACCTCAAATATTGGAGGAAATAGCCTTTACATTTTTACATGAAACTTTCGTGACTGCAGGAATTCATATTATATGGTTCTTTCGGTAAAGTCACGTTGATAGAAAAAATAATAACAATAACATAATTTTAAAAATAATTAAAATATCACGACGTTTTGATCGCAATACAAGCAATCGTCATCAGGAGAAAAAAGAGGGGGAACGCTGCTGAGGGAGGCTGTTTATAAAGGTTTAGAGATGGGCTGGGCAGCTGTTAATGTAAGAGAGGTCTCCGACACCGGCAGTAGTTCTACACCAATCATAGCATTGCACCTCGCTTCACACCTCAACACTGCTGACGGTGGAGGTGGACAAGAAAACACAAATCAAGTCATGACCCAGAGTGGTTGATGACATTCTTCGAATGATTGCTGTGGTTAAAACCGTCGTCTCGGTTGAAATTGTGTCTGGGTCTGTATATATGGATGTCTTCGTGAACGAATCTTTGTTGATAGCCAGTCGGCTTGCAAAGTACCATCGTCTTTGAGAAATCAATTTCATGTGAGCCAGCCGCATTAAAGTAATGATCAGCCACAGCAGAAGTATTGGTCCTGCTATGTTTCAGATCTGCCTTATGTTCACGAACACGTTTCGAGACATGTCGTTTGGTTTCCCCAATGTAACTGCTGCCGCAGATACAGCTTAGTTTGTAGACGCCTGGATATTGCATGTCAGGAATCTTGTCCTTCACAGATGGGTTCAAGTCACGAATTTTATGCACTGTGTTAAATCGGACCTGGATCTTGTGTTTGTTCATGATTTTGGAAATCTTTTTGGTTATCCTTGCGAAGTAAGATAAGGTGATGGTTTTCATTAGATCTTCAGATGGCTCCTTCCTCACGGTTGGGGTGATGGCTTTGTTGATTGCATAGTGTTTGAGTTCACTGGTCAGGTGTTCATGCTCGGAGATACATTGAGCTCTATGGTGTAGCATTTTGATGAGGCAATTCTTCTGGGATGAATGGTGGTGGGAATCAGGTTTTAGGTAGGCGCCAGTATGGGTTACTTTCCTGTCGACAGAATGGCTCCGAGCCATCTGGTCTCTTTTTGATTAGGACATTCAAGAGAGGTAGCATGCCATCCTTTTCTACCTCCATGGTGAATTTGATGGTTGGGTGTATGGAATTGATGTGGTTGAGGAATTGGTTAGAGCCGGTCGGCCATGTGGCTAGATGACAAACGTGTCATCCACGTACCACTTCCACAAGGACGGGCGTAGAGTGGATGCCTGGATGGCGTCCGTCTCAAATATTTCCATGAAAATATTGGCTACAACCGGAGAGAAGGGAAAACCCATTGGGTGCCTTCAGTTTTTTTGTTGTAAAATGATGGTGATAGCATTTGCTATTAAAATATGAAATAATTATTCTTTATTAGATGTTAAATAATGTTGAAGCCAGAGAACATCCCTGTCGCACATATACATACGCGCACACGTACACACACTCTCAGCGGTGATGTTAGGACTCATTACAGCTGGCTCCGCCAAACCAAATGGTTGGGTGGTTCGTATCGCCAGTGCAATTCGGCGTTGTCAAGCTGTTATTAAAAGTTTTTTTTTCTCACGGAATGTGTTATCTCTGTGTTGTCATAAATGGGGCTTTCGTTCACTGAGTGTCAACTTACAATGAGTTGGATCAATGAACGGGCCTCAGGCACACAACCTGTTCGTGAAGCGGGAACTGGCCGTAAAGTGTTATGACGGCGAGTTGCAAATATATATATTTATCGCAAGTTTGTATCTTCACGTTTACAGGGCATGTATACGTGACATATCACTCAGCAAGCAGCCACTCAGCCTGTGCGATAGCGCTAAGTAAAAAAATTGTTAATGAGCCCTGTTGCAAGAGGTAAATTTGCCTCTTGCCTGTGAGCTGCTGGTGTCAAAAATTTTACCGTGTGTAACTCGTTTGTGATGTATAACATTTTTCCCACTCAAATTCGCAATGCAAAAAGAATAGCAATGCAAATTGCTACTCTGATTAGCACGGTTGGCTATGCGAAAGAAATTCAACATACATACATACAAACGAACTCGAGTCAATGTGAATTATCAAGACAATTTATTTACAGTTGGTAATACATAACATAGGTTTCATGAGTTAGATTGCGTAAATATAAATGTGTCGCGGAACACGCCACCACCCGACACAGTAAGGTTTGTCACGTAAACAGAACATGCCAATTAATTACAAGTACAGCAGACCGGTGTGTTGGAGAGCAAATCCACAACATTTACAATCTGAATATGACGTTTGGCCAGTAATTACAAACAGCTTCATCAGGCGACCGGAGATTTGTGTATAAATCCTCCTGTTTCATTCCTTAAAGAGGGATATATGTGATGACGTCACTTGTGAGCCCTTCTTGTGCGAAGGGGGAGGGGGTGGATTCATGTATGCATATGAATAACAATGGGGGTATCCATTGCCGGTTGGGTTATTGATATGTTAATCAATGTACATTGTGCATGAACATTATTCTTGTACCTCCTGTCGTTTGAGTGCAATAAAATAACAGCACCTGGTATTGTCTGCATACAGTTGATCCCCATTTATGTATGGTGACCTGTATAGTCATGCATTTAAACAATTATTTGAACATTCAATTCTGAGCAGCACTAAGGCTGTAGCTATCCGAATGGTTAAGATTATTTGTATTTAACACGTAGGCTTTCGCGACCAATATTATTCATAATAAAGGTTTTTTGGTTAGATCACGTTATTTATAAATGTGTCCTAACTCTCCACCAAAATTGAGTCAGGTTGACAAAAGTCAAATAGTTCACGACAATTTGTCTTTTGTCAACGTGACAATTTTTTACCGTTCAGCTGTGTCGGGTGGTGGAGGGTTACGACACATTTATAAATAACGCGATGAATCCCAAAAATCTTTATTATTAATTATTTGTATTTATCTCCATTTCGATAGATTCTCTAATTAGTCTTGGCCAGTAGTAACTAGTCTTGCACAGAACGTCAATGAGTGTTCTTGTTGGCATGCGTGTTCTAACACTGCTGACAGTTGTATTTAGGAGTATTTCATATTTCTTTGGTGTTAATTTAGTCTCGTGCTGATCATTCTTACTGTCTGCTCAACATAGCATTGGGCACCAGTGCAATTCATCCGTTCTAGACCTTCTGTTAAATGCTTCGTTAATAAATCTTCTGACTCAGATGTTTTTTTTCTCCAAAAATCTCACTAGTTTATCCATTACTCCCACAATGTAAGGTATTTTAAATATTTTTAATTAATAACACGAGTTAAACTGACCAAGTAATTCAAACTACTAAAATACCGTACATCAACTAGCCAGATTTTTGGAAAAACAAAACATCCGAATCAGAGTTGGCGCAGTACACAAAATACAAAAACTAATATCTGGTACTAAAGATGTTTTACCGAATCTTGATTTGAAGTTTTCGTGACTGCAAGAATCCATATACTCTTTGGTTCTTTCGGTAAAGTCACGTAGTTAGAAATAAAATAAAACAAATCACGACGTTTCGATCACAACACAAGCGAACTTCATCAGGTGGGACAACCACAGCAAGAAAATATTTGCTGAAGTGGGCGAGAGAGCTGCCGTGGCATGAGGTTATATAGGTAAGAAAGGGGGGAGGAGAAAGGGGGGAAAGAGAGATAGAGAGAGGGGGGGAGCGCTGCGTGAGTGCTCGGGGGAGAAAGGATGTGAGGCCAGAGGTGGGGGAGTGGGCAGGGCTGGAAGTGGGAGGCTGGGACAGCTGGGGATGCGGGGAGAAATTATCTCGTAAAAATAGGCAAGTACCCGGCAGATAAACATCCATAAAGAGTTAAGGTTTTACCTGGTTAATAACACCCTTCCAATGAGTGCTCCATTTGTATCCATCTTCTCGGTTGAAGTTATGTTTATATATCTGGATGGCTTCATGAACAAACGTTTTATAGTAGCCAGAAGGTTTGCAGAGTACCTTGGTCTCGGAAAAAAAAACATTATCATGCGAGCCCACAGCATTATAACAAAGGTCAGCCATGGCAGAGGTATTGGTTTTCTGCCGTGTTTCAGATCTGCCTTGTGTTCGCGAACACGGTCCGAGAGATGTCGTTTCGTTTCCCCAATGTAACTGCTACCGCAAGTTTGTAAACTCCAGGATATTGCATGTCAGGAATCACATCCTTCACAGATGCGATTAGATAACTGATTTTGTGTACTGTATTGAATCGGACCTGGATTTTGTGTTTGTTTAAGATTTTCGAAATATTTTTGGTAACACCTGCTATGTATGGTAACGCGATGGTTTTGATCGGCTTCTCAGGGGGTTGTTTCTCCATGGTTGGAAAAACAGCTTTGGGAATAATGCGGTCCGAGTACCCATTCATCTTGAGGGCCTGGTGTATGTTTGTCTAAATAATCAAGTTCAAGACGGGGTAGTCTTATCCTCTCTGAGATTAGAGAAAGGCTAGCTCTGAATAAGATTAGTTTGGCGTTAGAAGTGACAGAAGCAGATGTTAGTGTAAGAGTATGGATGCCTGCAGTCACGAAAGCTTCAAATCAAGATTGAACCACCTCTACGGGTAGGGTTTTCACACATCTGTTAGAGCTTTTAACAGACTACGAGACAAGGTGGCTCACATGATCGAGTCTTTCACCTTTCTGAAGAGATGCTGCGACAACAAGGTAATACCGACCACATTTACACTGTGGTCGGTATTACCTTGTCACTACTCCTAACGCCAAACGGATCTAATTCAGAGCGAGCCTTTCTCTAATCTCAGAGAGGATAAGACTACTCCGTCTTGAACTTGATAATTTAGACAAATGTCTCCTACAATCACACTTAACATTAACAGATAAAATGTCCGCATTTGATTGGAACCTTGTAGATAACATGACTACTTATTCTGCCGCAACAATGTCCTCCAAATGTAAGGTTAACCTTATTGCTAAATTCAATAACTTGTCAAAAAATAAAAATCAGATCCACACATTAAAAAGCTAGATGTTAACAAGACTTATCAATCAGAGTAGCAGCACAATCTCCGATAGCCTAAAATCGGTACTAGCTAGAGGGATGAATTTTGCTGTCACCCCCAAACACATCCCAGTCGATTATATAATTGCCCAGGTAGATGTAGCCCTCAAATGCTTGGGGCACATCCCGACAGACGTGGCAACATCTGAAATTGCCACCATCCTTAAAAATGCTAAGAAACCCATTAGTAACATCACCAAAGACGAGCGCTCTGAACTCGCTAAATTGAAAAAGAGAGATGACATAGTCATCCTCTCAGCCGACAAGGACGATGCTCCTGTCATCATGGATAAAACCACATACAACAACAAAATCCAGGACCTTCTTAATGATGGAAGTTACACTAAAATCAACAAAGATCCTACCAACCGCCTGGGTACAAAAACCAACAATATCATTACCAGTTCAACTCCTCTAATAGAGCCATTCAAACGGCTCTCCCTAAAACCTTCTGCTACTAGACCACCCAGATTCTATGGTCTTTCAAAATTCCATAAAGAAGGTACTCCACTTCGGCCCATCGTTTCCACTATCAACTCACCTACCTACAAACTGGCCCGTTGTCTGTCTGATACCTTGCTTCCATTCACGGGCAAGACCACCTCAGCAGTACATAACTCAGCTCAATTGGGCTCTCTAATCAAGGGCATTTCACTGTCCCCAGATGATTTGCTCGTCAGCTTTGATGTAGTTTCTCTGTTCACCAAGGTTCCTGCACCTGACACCTTAGCAATAATTGAAGACTTAGTCCAACATGGACTGAATCCTGATGTACATACTCTGGTTAGGCACTGCCTTACCAACACTTACTTCACCTGGAATGGTACTTTCTACAAACAAAATGAAGGTTCCCCCCCTTATCACCAGTGATTGCGAATGTTTTCATGGAGACATTTGAAACAGATGCCATCCAGATATCCACCCTACGTCCTTCATTGTGGAAGAGAAATATAGACAACACTTTCGGTGTTTGGCCTGCCAGTATTGAACCAATTTCTCAACCACATCAATTCCATACACCCATCCATCAAATTCACCATGGAAGCAGAGAAGGATGGTAAGCTACCATTCCTGGATGTTTTATTTGAGAAGAGACTTGATGGCTCGTTGGGACACTGTCTACAGGAAAGCTACCCACACAGATTCCTACCTGAAACCGGATTCCCACCCCCATCCGGCACAGAAGAATTCTCATCAAAACACTACACAATAGGGCCAACTGCATTTACGACCGACACCACCTAGCCAGTGAACTGGAACACGTACACCAGCCCTCAAGATTAATGAGACCGCATTATTCGCTAAGCTGTTTCTCCAACCATGGAGAAACAACCCCCTGAGAAGCCGATCAAAACCATCACGTTACCATACATAGCAGGTGTTACCAAACAGATTTCCAAAATATTAAACAAACACAAGATCCAGGTCCGATTCAATACAGTAGACAAAATCAGTGATCTAATCCCATCTGTGAAGGATGTCATTCCTGACATGCAATATCCTGGGGTTTACAAATCGAGTTGTACCTGTGGTAGCAATTACATTGGGGAAACGAAACGACATGTCTCGGACTGTGTTCGCGAACACAAGGCAGATATATAAACATAACTTCAACCGAGAAGATGGATACAAATGGAGCACTCATTAGAAGGATGTTATTAACCAGGTAAAACCTTAACTGTTTATGGTTTCATCATATCTGCCGGGTACTAGCCTATTTTCCGAGTTAATTTCTACCCGCATCCCCAGCTTTCCACTTCCAGCCCCACCCACTTCCCCCCCACCACCTCATGTCCTCTCTCCCCCGAACGCTCACGCAGCGCCCCCCCCTACCCCATACCCCCCCCCTCTCTCTCTCCCCCTTTGTTGCTCCCCCTTTTCTTACCTACATAACCTCTTGGCACGGCAGCTCTCTCGCCCACTTCAGCAAATGTTTTCTTGCTGTGGTTGTCCCACCTGATGATGGACACTTGTGTTGCGCCCGAAACTTCATGATTTGTTTAATTTTATTTCTTACTACGTGACTTTACCGAAAGAACCAAAGAGTATATGGATTCCTGCAGTCCCGAAAGCTTCAAATCAAGATTCGGTAAAACATCTTTAGTACCAGATATTAGATTTTGTATTTTTTGTACTGTACCAACTCTGATTCGGATGTCTTGTTTTTCCAAAAATCTGGCTAGTTGTTGTTCGATATTTTAGTAGTTTGAATTACTTCGTCAGTTTCAACTCGTGTTAATAATTAAAACTATTCAAAATACGTACATTGTGGGAGTAATGGATAAACTAGTGATATTTTTGGAAAAACAAAACATCCGAGTCAGATTTGGCATGGTACAAAACATACATAAATTAATATCTAGTACTGAAGATTTATTAACGAAGCATTCAACAGAAGGTGTGCAACGGATTAATTGCACTTGTGCCAAATGCTATATTGGGCAGATATGACGAATGATTAGCACGACCAAAAGAACACCAAATCAATATCAAAAACTCCCAAATACAACTGTCAGCAGTGGCAGAATACGCATGAGGAGCGATCTCCCAGAGTTTCCCAGCGGAAGAACCGTGTTCACCGGAGGTGCCGAACCAGCAGCACACTCAATCTCCCAACTCGCAGGCGGCGGGGTCGGGGTGGGGCAGACGCTCGTGCCTGCTTACCACAGTTGGCTGGCGCAAGGCGCAACGTTGATAAATCTGCGGAAGAAAACGAGCGTCAAGCCGCACAGTCCGTTGGTGCCCCCCCTCCCATCTTTCCCACCTGGCACACGCAAGCTGAGTCAGCGCAGCAGGAGGGGTACGGCGCGGGGGTGAGGCCGAAAGAGGTCCCGTGTCCGTGCCTGGACGGGATGTGGCGCCGGGTGTGAACGGCGATGCTCTCGTAACCGTGCGTTCGTTTGTGTGTATGCACGCGTGCGTCTCACCTGTGGCCGTCCTTCTGCTGCACGAACCCCGGTGGCTGTTGGTTTTCATACAATGGGGAAGCATCTCCCTCCCGGGGCTGGGAGACCTGTGAAGGAGACCGCCATGGACATTAGCTCGTCGAGAACGCCCGAGGCAAACGAGCGATTCGCTCGCACATCCGAAACCCATGCTCTGGGCTTCACAGCGAACACCTTAACATGGCTATCATTGCATGTGTGTGTACGCATATGTTGGTACTTGTACGTGTGTGTATGTACGTGCGGAGCAGTAGTGTAGCGGATAGCGCGCTGCCCTACTAACCCGGTGGCCCGACTTCTATGGCCGCTTATGGACAATACCAGTGACGATTATCTGAATGGGTCCTGGGGCTTCCCGAAGTTGACTGAGCCTCAAATGAGTACTTTGTGAAGTGTGTCAACATTGTCATTGGGAAGACAAAGGCGGCCGGGAGTAGTGTTGGCCACCTACCCCCTTGTGTGCCACAATGACGACCTTCATAGATGCTTGCTAACAGCAATTGCTCCAAAAGTCTTTTAGGCTCTGTAGGGGATCTTTGTCTTTTTTACAGTTCTGTATGTGTTTGCATATGCAAGTAACTCCCTACCGATTCATGGCCAAACTTCCAATCAGCTAGCCGTGGCTTGCTGGAAGTGCCCCGATCAAGGTACAGCATACCACTTGCATCCACAACCGTGGTGTCCGGGTTCACGAGTTCCTGCAGTAGGGAGAATAGGAAATCAGCACGCGGTGAACATATGGACACGGGCCACTTGCCCAAGTGCCATTCGTCACGACGTCCCGGTGATAGTTTGCCTCTCGAGAAGAAACATTAACTCACACTCATCAACGATACTGTGGCCTTGAAATAAAAAACCATAAACATGCATATGTGTAATTGGCGAGATACAGAGTTATATTCACCATTTCGAGAGGTGGAGGGGCACAAGGGTCGTCCTTGAGGAGGCCATCATCATCTGTATCGATGGGCGTGGAGTCTGTTAACATCTCGGACTCAGACTGTGGCAGGTAGCCACTGCTGCCCCCGCTGCTGGCGCCACTGCTGCTGCCGCTGCTGCTGTTGCTTTTGCAGAAGCTGCTACCACAGCCGACGTACATGTCGATGCTGATGCTGGCGTGGCTCGTGTGCACACTGTTGCTGCTTCCCTCGAGGAGCAGCGCGTCCGCAGTGTGGACGGGGTGGAAGCTCATCGCCTCATCCACGAGCTCGATCAGCGCATCCCGGTCAATCTCTCGCCGGGCGTTTGTTCCTGCGACAAAAGGACCACCCCCCTCGTGACTCACGCGCACTCGCAGCGACCGAGAAGGTGGCATCGCAGAACGACTTTCAAAACCGTTTGGACGAGAGCCTCTGTCCGCATTAAAGGCACTGCTTCAACATGTTTTACCTTTATCCCGACCCTGATGCCTGTTGTATATTGGGAATTTGCATGTCTCTCTCCCTGTGGTCACGTATATTTTTCTCACGGTCCTCCGGTTTTTCCCTCCACATTTAGAATCAACATCACGTGTTTAGCAACACCTTAGACTGGGCGAGTCTCTCATCGCGAGCTGAGCTCAATCTCCTCACCTGGTCTCCTACCCTTGCCAGACAAGTCCATCGTGCGCCTCCATCTGCCGAGCGCCTTCTTGACATCTCCTTCCATGCTCTCCTTCTCCTCCTCCTTCCGCTCCTTGGCGGCATCGACCGCGGCGGCGTCCCGCCACAGCTCCTCCAGGACCTGGCGCGCCCTCATCTGGGTCTTGGCGAGCTTTCTCTGCGCCTTGAGGAGGGCTTTATCTGCCGCTGACCGACGTGACCCCTTCCCACAAAAAAGGCCCCAGCAGAACAGGCTGCTCTCCTCCTTCTCCGGCAGGTTGTTGTCGGGCGACAGGTTATAACGCGTCGCGGTCGGAATGTGGTCAATGACCACTTGTCTGCAAAGGCAGACGAAGTGTAATTTGGGGTCACAGATGCTTTGCAGCCGTCGCGCCAACAGTCACGGGCTTCTGTCAGCTTGCATTCACACTCGAGTCAAGTGAAATTAGAATCTTTATTTATATTGGAGGAATACGATGAACTATGAAGCTATTTTGGGGCCGTCCATAAATGACGTCTCGCACCTAGGGGGAGGGAGGGGGGTCAGACATTTGTGACGATGTGTGACGAGGGGGGGAGGGGGTTTTGATAAATGTGACGTCACATCAAAATGTGCAACTTTAAATAAACTTAATTAAATAGAATTGTTATAACAACACTAATTTTGATTAATTTTCATTAATAACTATTCGATTCTACACTATGGGAACCTCATTTGCCAGTAAAAATATGATAATTGGTTCTTTACCCTTCTATCTGGCAACAAAACTGACACCTTTTTACAAGGAGTCATGTTTGCATAGACCGCAATACCTGCAAACATGACTCCTTGTAAAAAGGTGTCAGTTTTGTTGCCAGATAGAAGGGTAAAGAACCAATTATCATATTTTTACTGGCAAATGAGGTTCCCATAGTGTAGATGCTTGCCCCGAGCTCTCATACTCTGATGGTGCATTGTCTTTGAGTTGTGCGCCTTTTGGCGTCATCTGGTCCAACCCATATGAGACTAGGCTCTAAGGAAAGCTGTCTCGGGTGTGGATCAATCAACTTTAAGGACAGTGCACATTATCAGAGTTATGTTCTTTTGTTTGTATTATGACTGCAGGTATTGCGGTCTATGCAAACATGACTCCTTGTAAAAAGGTGTCAGTTTTGTTGCCAGATAGAAGGGTAAAGAACCAATTATCATATTTTTACTGGCAAATGAGGTTCCCATAGTGTAGATGCTTGCCCCGAGCTCTCATACTCTGATGGTGCATTGTCTTTGAGTTGTGCGCCTTTTGGCGTCATCTGGTCCAACCCATATGAGACTAGGCTCTAAGGAAAGCTGTCTCGGGTGTGGATCAATCAACTTTAAGGACAGTGCACATTATCAGAGTTATGTTCTTTTGTTTGTATTATGACTGTAGGTATTGCGGTCTATGCAAACATGACTCCTTGTAAAAAGGTGTCAGTTTTGTTGCCAGATAGAAGGGTAAAGAACCAATTATCATATTTTTACTGGCAAATGAGGTTCCCATAGTGTAGATGCTTGCCCCGAGCTCTCATACTCTGATGGTGCATTGTCTTTGAGTTGTGCGCCTTTTGGCGTCATCTGGTCCAACCCATATGAGACTAGGCTCTAAGGAAAGCTGTCTCGGGTGTGGATCAATCAACTTTAAGGACAGTGCACATTATCAGAGTTATGTTCTTTTGTTTGTATTATGACTGCAGGTATTGCGGTCTATGCAAACATGACTCCTTGTAAAAAGGTGTCAGTTTTGTTGCCAGATAGAAGGGTAAAGAACCAATTATCAACTATTCGATTATTTATATTTACTAAGGTCACCTTTTTATTTATTCCATGAAGGAGCATTTTGCTTCTCCATGGGAAAATGGAGAAACATAAATTAATAAAAAATTTGAATTATTGTTAATAAACATTTTGATTCTAATGATTCTACCAGGACTTTTCATTCTGTGGAATGAATATGTGATTGTTATAATTGTACTCTCCATTTTGCTTCTTTCTACTACAAAATTTCAACTATTTTTTATAGTTATAATTACCAAAAAAAATTTATAATCATAAGAAAATTTCAATATAATATTCTGAACATCTGCAGTTTTATTTAGGCGTTGAATATTTGTAAATGAATTGTATGCTAAATTTCAGCTTTCTAATGCCTCCTTTTAAATAAATGTTTCTCCTATAAGTGCAGCACCACGTAAAATACGCACTACAATGACAATAGTTTAAAGCGATTTGAAGCATGTTTTAGTTTCAAAATGTAAATATGGTTGGGGGGGGGGGGCAGAGCCTAGTGACGTCATATTTGAAGGGGGTCTGACTTTTTGTGACGCCGTGTGACGAGGGGGGGGGAGCAAAAATCGGCCAAAATCGCGTGACGTCATTTATGGACGGCCCCTATTCATAGATGTCTAGTTGGGGGTTGCTCAAAAAGTTACAACAATACAAAAACACGATAGGAGTGCAAAGTACAGGAAAGGTAAGCAAATCACTTCTAAAATATATACAAATGAAATTCAACTAGGTTCATCCTACCAGGTAAAGCCCACAGAGCTATTAGCTTTTTTCAGAAGCCAGATGGCCACAAATGGTAGAGGGGGCCGTCGGGATAAGAGGGGATGTCGGCAGGAGGAGTGGATGAGAGAGAGCAGCTGATGAGGAGGAGAGAGCAGTGCATGAGGAGGATGAGAGAGAGTTGCGTGTGAAGGAGGGATTGGAGGACTGGAACGCTTTGCCTGTCTCCGTGTGTTGGTGCAGAGTGTTCGCTCCAAAGAGAAAAGCAACTTATAGTCTGCCTCCTGTGTCTCTGTTGTGTCCACGTGTCTCCCTCACGGTCTGTATCAATGTCCCTCTGAAAGCAACGAGCGATCTGACGAAGGCCTCGGCCACAACACAGGCGGCGTGTGCCGTGTCCAGGGCCGTCGTCTCCCTCGCCCGCTGCACACGAGTCACAGGCGTCTTTGTCTCTCTCCCCAGTGCCGTCTCACACTCACCTCGGAGATGTTCTCATCCTTCGACCGTCTGCGGCAGCAAGTCGGCGAGAAGGGTCTTCAGTGAAGCTGGGAGAGCGAGGCGAGTGAGAGGCTCCCCCAGAGAGGCGAGTCTCGGCGTCGTGAGTCTCGGAGTGAACCGACTGGAGCGGGAGCCTCCACTGCAATGTCGCAGAACGGGCGGCAGTTGGGCGTGACGTCACGCGACGGTGGGCGGGGCCTGTGTCTGTGGGGGGGAGGGGCGCGTGGGATTGGGGGGAGGGTTGTGAGGGGGAGGGGCTTGCGGGGGATGGGGGGCGTGCGGGGCGGGGCTCTCCAACGGGCGATGCACCAAGCGTCCCCAACAGCGTGTTTGTGTTGTTGTTACATGACAACAACAACACGTGTTTGTGTTGTTGTTACATAACATAACAACAACACTTGTTTGTGTTATATTCTTGGTTCTTTCGGTAAAGTCACGTACGAGGGAAATAATAAAGTAATAAAAATATCAAACAACAAAATTCTCACGACGTTTCGACTGAAACACAAGCAATCATCATCAGGTGTGAAATTCACAGCAAGAAATTTTGAAAAAAGTGGCGTTTTTTCTTAACTTTAACAACCCAGGACAGCGATTGCTCAGCCAGAAACCATCTTCTCGGTTGAAATTGTCTCTGTGTTTGTATATGTGGATAGCCTCATGAAAGAATCTCTTCTGGCTTAGCAATCATTAGATGTGATTAACCATTTCGGGTCTTAATTGATTGTGTTCACGCTAACGGTGACTTTCAGACCGCATTCCATTCTCCTTCTCTCCCCCCTCCTCCGTTCCGAGCATAGATGGACTCGTCCGTCTGAACGACCGCTAGTTGCTGTCCGTGGTGCTGACGTTAAGAAAAAAACGCCACTTTTTCAAATCTTCTTGCTGTGGTTTTCACACCTGGCGATGATTGCCTGTGTTGCAATAGAAACGTCGTGAGAATTTTATAGTTTATTTTTTATTATTTTATTATTTCCTTTCTACGTGACTTTACCGAAAGAGCCAAGAATATGAATCCCTGCAGTCAGGAAAGCTTTAAATCGAAATTTAATTGCACCATTACTATAAATTCCCTAACATCAGAACCATAATCTTCATTTAGGCTGGAGGGATCCGATGAGCTATGAATCTCTTCTTTACAGATGTCCAGTTCGGGCTGGTTACATGTAATTGCGGTATTGTTATCAATATCAGCAGGAATCCGCGAAACTTCGGCGAGGATTTGGGCAGTCCTCGATTTACGAAGGGAATCTGTTCTAACGACATACAAGAGAAAAACAAAGATCCCCCGTGTAGCCTTGGTAGACTGTCGGGGCAAGTGCTGTTAGTGAGCACCTATGAAGGCCGGCACGGCACACGAGGGGGTGGGTACCATGCCCGGCCACCTTTGTCTCCCCAGTAGCGATGTTTACACACCACACCAGGTACTCATTTCAGGCTGAGTCGACCTAGGGGAGGCCCAGGACGCATTAAGATAATCCTCACTGGTGTTGGCCTTGAGCGAGAATCAAACTCGGGTCGCTGGGTTCGTCGAGCAGCGCGCTAACGTCTTCATTACAACAAAGCGCTCACAACTACACTACTGCTCCCGACCCAACTTTCACGTACACACAAAAAAAGACAAACATCCCCCTATAGCCTTAACAGACTGGTGGGGCAAGTGCTGTTAGCGAGCAGCACATCTGAAGGACCGAATGGCACACGAGGTGGGTGGCCAGCACCACGCCCGGCGACCTTTTTCTCCACAGTGGCGTTGTTTACACACCGCACCAGGTAGGCATTTTAAGACTAAGTAGACCTAGGTGCTCGGGGATAATCGTCACAGCTGTTAAGGCACATTCACATGCACACAGACTAAGATCCCTCACATAGCTTTAACAGACTGTTGGGGCGAGTGCAGTTAGCGAGCAAATATGAAGGCCGACACGGCACACAAGAGGGTGGGTGGCCAGCACCACAGCGGACCGCCTTTGTCTCCCAAATGGCGATGTTTACTGGTACTCATTTTAGGCCGAGTCTTCAGTGCAGGTGTTCCTAAGGCGGGTGCTCATACGTCGGGTGTTCGTAAGTCGAGGGTTTCCTGTAATTTTCATTTTACGGTCCAGCTGATTTTAACTAGAAACTGATAACCTATGGCAGATAGCCTCTAAACTAGCTTAAAGAAAAATCTGTGGTTCATGTGGTGGATGGAGCTGAACAGGGCCAACTGTTGGAGGGGCGAGGCCAAGGCAAGGAGTGAGGCCAGCCTCTGGAGAGGCAAAAAGGGAGACATGTGTGAGTTATGGCACAGATTATGAATCGGTTTACATAAGCCGGTGTGTTTTCGCAGCATTAATTTGAGTAGTTCTCAAAGAATAGAATCGGAAGATAACTTATTTTGACCGTATTAATCCAGCTGGCTATGGTATTAAATGTTAACTTTGTACGACGTATGAATTTTATCTCAGAATTTAAAAAAATATATAATCCAGTGCGTGACACAGGTCGGGTGTTTGATGGCAATCTGAAACACCCACCATAATCACCCATGGGTGTCTTTGGATTTGCACATTGCCTATGTTATGACTCTTGACCTCGATTAAAAAAACAAGTCACGTGCTGCAGTGCAATGACAACTCAGTGAAAATTCGTAAATAACAAACTGTGGTCTTAAAAGTATTTATTTTTTAATACGCGACATCTGGTCAATTGCTCTTCTTCATAGCACGTAAAGCCAACACGTGCGTCAACAACACTGCCGGAGCAGCCCCTGCTGGACTAAACGCGCTATTGTGCCACGGAGACAATACGCATTAGACGGCCAAAAGCGAGTGGTGTCAAGTATGATCGTGATTATTATGAGGCTTTTCGATTTAAAGCTTTCGTGACTGCAGGGATTCATCTTCTTGGTTCTTTCGGTGAAGTCACGTAGAATGGAAATAATAAAATAATAAAAATAAAACATAATCAAATAATTCTCACGACGTTTCGGCCACAACGCAAGCAGCCGTCCTCAGGTGAAAAACAGGTCTGTCGAGAAGACAGCGTCTGAATGAAACACCCCAGGCTTGGAGCGTATATTTAAGCTGGGTTGGAGGGGGAAGAGCGCCTTGACAAAACAATTTGCATATCAAGAGGAATTTAGCATATTTATGGGAAATATAGATATGGGATTAGTACTACTTGTGAAATGCGTAGGAGGTGGGCGGGGGGTTTCAAAGTCATATTATGCCCGTGCATTATGCAGGATTAGCAGCATCAAACGGAGGGGATAGGGGTAGCATTAATAAAGGGAAGGAATGTTAATAGTATGTAGCTGCAATAACTAAACCACCACGTAAAAAACTAAAGTATAAACTACATAGTATCATCAGTATACTAAATATACTCTCCAATAAGCTGAGCTACTAACAGTAAGTAATACATTACAATTCTATGTCGCAAAAAATATAATATGCTTCCAGCTAAACTTTTTTCTCTTACATCACACGGGTCTACCCCGTACTATATACTGCCATAGACAAACCCAACATTAAATTATATACTGTATTACTATACACCACCCTATAACTTCGACTATACATTGTAATATTACACTATGTATTATTCTACACACCCTACTGTATATCACACTGCTGTATATTCACTATACAATTACGATACTATATGCCAGTTTTTACAGTAGGAGGATGGCTATGTATAATCCCAATTGAGTAATGTGTACTTTATATCAGAATATATCACACTACAGTATACCATTTTGCGTGAAAACTCATTATCTTGAAGTTAGCGGGGGTGGGGCGTCTTTGCTTATTAGCATCTTTAGTATCTTGCGATTCACCAACGTTGGTTGGGGCAAGCCTGACTACTGATGAGACGCTGAATGTCGAAGCGAGCCCATAGCTTGCTTTGTATTGAACTAATACTGCTGACTTTATGCATTCCAAGAAGACCGTGGGGCTGATGGGATAAAAAAAAAACATTGATTTTGTTGTTTTATGCGATGAGACAGATACAGGATTGTGAATGAGACGTGTTTTTTTGTCAATGTTATGGACGGATAGGTGAGAATGGAGTGAATGTGTGCGAGTGAATGGCAAATGCCTGGAGTGTTTGGTTCGGATCAGGTGAGTGGTGTGTGGTGGTTGATGAGCATATCATGTGTGTGCCAGGTGAATGATATCTGGTGAGTGGTGAGGGCGATAGGTCAGTTGTCATGCATGTGAGGTCACGCCACCTTATCCGTCCCCGAGTGTGTCAATAATAATAATAATGTCAACTTTCAACACGCCGCTACCGCACATCACTCGCTCGCTCTCGCAGAGAGGACAACGACTCTGAGGCGCGAGGAGGAACCACGGATGAGCGGGAAGGCAGCAGCCAGGCGACTAGTCGGCGCCAACGATTGCCCAAGCTCTGCGGTCCTCTACAATTTGAGGTGGTGTGGGCCAATCAATGTGGGAGGAAACCGGAGCACCTGAAGAATAACTAAACAAAAAAATGTTTACCAGGTAAAGTTCACTCAGCTTTGCAGCTCTTTTTTCAGAAACGACCTGGCCCCAAATGATAGCTCAACGAAGTGGCGTATATTGTGGAAATTTATAGCAGTCAAATACTCAAAACGCTCGTTTATTCTCTATCTGAGGAGGTTAAAACCGGAGGACTCGGAAAAAATCAACGCGACCACGGGGAGACAGAGACATGCAAACTCCAAATATACAGCAGGCGTCTGGGTCGGGATCGAATCCACGACCTCCTGTATACCAGGCGTTGAAGGTAACATCTCACCACCGTGGTGCCCATGCGTGCGAAGGGGGCCAACACTCAATCCCATGCAGTCCACATTCTTTCTGTACCGCCTTCTCCTGGCATAGCCAGGGTATGGCACCTCCTCGACGCCCATGGCAAGGGAGTTTCACAACATCGAAGTGCGGTGATCCATTCGCTGCTGCCTCCACAGTGCTGCAGCCACGTGCAGCAGCGTCGCCGCCACCGCCCAGCTTTTGTTGTGTGCGTGTTTACACAGGAGACGGTAAAAAAAACGAGGCATAAGCAAACAATAAATGCAATTGTAAATTCTGAATTGTGACGAATTGAATTATTGGTGGGCTACATAACTGCGTGCCTAGGAACCATCCGCCAGCAGCATGTCTACCGATGTTTTCAATACTCTTAGTTCTTTCGGTAAAGTCACGTAGGTAAAAAAAAATTCAAAAATAATTATTATTTTTAGGTAAAAAAACGTGACATTTAAATTAATAATTCATTTTAATTTCATTTTTTACCTACGTGACTTTACCGAAAGAACTAAGAGTATGAATTCTTGCAGTTACGAAAGCTTCAAATCTAGATGTTTTCAATCTCAGTTTATACTAATGTTTTACATTTCCATGCATTTGTTTCCTTCTTCAGCACGCAGATGCTGATACATTAATCGAGAGATCATATGTCATTGTCTTCCTCGTCCAAGTATTAGCTACACTCATTTGATATATCGGTGTGTCTGATCCATACGTCACAGCAGGTGATAGATGCACCGTTTGTAAACGTGATTCCCTGAGCACATAGCTACGTCGATATTCAGAATTACTTCCATCTAACGTCGTCCCCCTCTCTTTTGTCCTGGCTATGATTCCGGTCTGCCTTCAATAACTCCCCTAGGTACTGTTTACATGTGAGCATGTACTTTCCAGTTCCTCCAACATTGATTTCATAGGGAGCTACAATGATTTTACAATATTTTTCCACGGAAACTTTCACCACTCTACATGGTGAATAGGCCTGATTAGTTACGTACAGTATTGGCATGAGGTGGATGTGACTGTGATTCTCGTATTGTAAAATGTTTTAGCACTAAAGTCAGGACTGGAATTAGGAATGGACGATCGGGGCGGCTACGCACGGGCGAAAATCTGTAATGGAAAATAATGAGGGCATCGACATGGGCAAATAGGGGGGGAGAGAAAGACACGGAGAGAAACAAACACAGCGAAAGATAGACACAGAAATAGTCAGTGAGAGACATAGGAGTACAGTGAGAAACAAACACACAACAACAAATGCCATACGCAACTAAGTGGCGGTTACGTCACCACGACGCTTGTATCAGGCTATGTGCACCTTGAGGCCACGTGAAGTGTCGAACGCCCGCTGGCATGAGGTCACGGGGCAGACCCAGATGCCACGGGTCGACTGACTGAGACGACTGGCTGATGCACCACCTGTGCCCCCTACTGTGCCAACTTGCTGTGCTTTAGACACCCGGCACTCCGCGCATTGTTGTGAGCGTCGCTCCTCCGCCCTCCTTTGTTGTTGGAGGGCGACTGGATCCAACTGCACAGTAGCGTCCTTCACGAGTCTGTGAGTGTCGCTAGCCCCCGAGATCCCTCCCTCGGTACCCCTAACGGCCGGGTTAACCTCATTACTCGCCCCCTCGCTGCTAGGCGAACCGCTGCTGCGTTCTTCACCCATGGGGTGAGAGCCGTCGCTCCAGGATTCCCCTCCCCCGCGGGTCCGCGTAGTAGGCATGTTTAATTACGTACGCGCACACCCACACACAGCTCTGCGCGGCACTCACTCAACCCTGACCACTCACGCTAGGATCGCGCACCTGTATTATACACGTCGTGAACGTGCGCGCACACACGCATACAGCTCCACACGCGATACCCACTCTTGCGCCACTCTGCGCCGCGCTCGCCGCTCACGTTATGATCGCGCACCTGGGGTACGCTGATTACGCACGCCGCGAGCTTACGCATACACAGTACCACACGCGTTCACACTTATAACACGAGATCACACGAGGCCACGATCAGCTATTAATGATTTATTGTCTGCTACGTGGGACTGGTTGTTGAGTCAGTATGAATCGACGAGGCTGCCTACTCTACTAGCCCGGAACCTATTCCCTATTTATCGTTCACGAAACACTTTTACCTCCTTACTCACGGTTTGAGGCACTCGACGTTCCGTGGGTTTTCCTCGCTGCTCGCCTCGACACGTCGCACGGACGTCCGGAGGGCAGAGCTGGGGCAGTCCTGGACGTTGGCTTCTCGGAGCAAGAGCGCGATTTCCCCTTCGCGCTCCCCATTTATCCTCCCTACCTCAAAGGGAATGCGACTCTGGACAATAGGCTCGCGACCCTCTCGCATGCGCACCGCCGTTCCGGGCGCTTTTGATATGCTACTTAATGCTCAACCTGCGCGGCGCAAATTCTAATTAATCCCTTACCCTTCCTAACAATGGGGCCTGCGCGCTCAAGCATAATGATCCCAACCCTCCATGACTATGCGCAAGAGCCCCTGCGGTCCCGCTATTCATGCTGTCCCCTCCCTCCGCCTGTCTCGTCGACCCGTGGGGGTGTGTGTGGGGGGAAAATGCGCCTCAGCCGCGGTGGCCGAATGCCCCATGCCGCGACCACACCATATTAAGGCTGGTCGCAGCGCCGCGGCGCAACGTAGCATGGGGGAGGTCGTCCAATTCCCTGATCGCCGGAAACCGTGAGAGTTAACCCCGATAAGGGTTTCTCGGATAAAAACCGGTCGATCAGGTAACCTTCCCTTCCAGCTCTATGGGGGGGGGGGAAATGCGTGCGGGTGTGTGCTTATGTGGGGGGGGGGGGGGGGTGATGGGGGGCAGTGCGGTGGGGGAAGCCGGGCGGCTCCCTGGCTCGGCGGAGCGGCCCCGTCGCTGTGGCACCACATAGCCCCCCGGGGTGCCAGTTCCCGTCCCGGGTTGACTGGAGCACCTCGCCTGGGTTGCCCCCACGAGGTATCGCAGCGGGGTCCGCGGGATTCGCCCGGCCCTTGTGGCTGGCCTCGGGGGTGGCGGCTCCGTCTCCTGGGGCTCCGGCGGTGGTCTCCTCCTCCATTCCAACGGCTCCCCTCGGCCTCTGGCACCTGCGGGCTGGGGAACAAACTCAGAGGCGGTGGGGTTTAAGGGTCGCCGTCCTCGTCGCCCCCGGCCCCGCCCGGGGCCCCTCGGAGCCCGGGGCTCCGTGGGGCCCATATACTGCGCGAGGCCCCCGGGCACGGGGGGTGGGGGGACCCCGGGGTTTCGGGGTACTTGGACGGCGGGGCTCCCCCCCTCGGGGGCTGCTCGCCACGGCTTCAGTCGGCGGATGTTGACCACCATCTCCCGGCCCCTCTCTCCTCCCTGAATCAGCACCGTCCATGGTGAGATCTGCCGTCTCACAATCCAGGGTCCTCGCCAGTAGGTGGACAGCTTCCCCACCTGTCCGGCACCGACGCGGGGAGTGTACAGCCACACCTCGGAGCCCGCAGTGTAGAAGGGGGGCTCCATACGGGGTCGGGCGCCCTGCTCTTGCCGCTGGTGCGCGGCCTCTCCGTGCGGGTAGGCTCGGCCCCTGGCCCCTCGGAGGGTCTCCAGCAAGTGCTCCACGGGGTGGCTCCCTTCCTCCCGTTGCGGCTGGGGGACACCGAACAGCAGATCTGCGGGCAGGCGAGACTCGCGACCAAACATCATTAGGAACGGGGTCTGTCCTGTAGATGTGTGAACGGCGGTGGTGTAGGCGAACAGGGCGTAGGGGAGGTGTTCGTCCCAGTCCTGTTGATTCGCGGCCGCCATGCGTTTAAGCTTCCCGGCCAGAGTCTGGTTCATCCTCTCTACCATCCCGTTCGCCTGGGGGTGATACGCCGTGGTTCGGTCCTTCTGGATCCCGAACTCTCGGCACAGCGCCTGGAATAGTTCGGCCTCGAATTCACTACCCTGGTCGGTAATGACTCGTTCGGGGATCCCGCACTTAAGTACGTAGTTTTCCACGAAGGCCCGGGCCACTACGAGGGCTGTTTTATCCGGGATAGCCACCGCCACGGGGTAGCGGGTGAAGTACTCCACCGCTACGAGAATATATCGGTTGCCTCGATGGGATCGCGGGAATGGCCCCTGTAGGTCAATCCCGACCAGCTGATTCGTGCGGCTGACGCGGAACGGCCTTAGGGGTACCTGGTATCGTGCCGGTTTCGGCCCGCACTGCTGACAGGCGCGGCAGCCCTGTACCCAGGCCGCCACGTCTTGTGCCAATTTGGGCCAGAGATACTGGCGACGCAGGGTCTCTCGAGTGCGTCGTTCCCCATCGTGGCCCCCGAGTGGGTGGTCATGCACCAGCCGAAGCAGCTGGGGTCGCACCTGGGCAGGAACACAGATGCACCCCGGCTGGCCGGCCTCGGTTAACTCCCGTACCACTCCGTTCTGCACACACAACCGGGCATACAAACCGCTCCAGGGTCCTGGTAGGGCGCTCTTTTCCTCCCGCAGTGCCGCCTCCACTGCCGCCAGATCGGGATCTCGCTGCTGGGTCTGTCTCAGCTGCTCGTCGTTCAGGCCCGGGAAGGCGCAGCCGACGTCCTCCTGGATCCGTCCGATCGGGTCCCGAGCCGCGGGTCCCGCGCTTGCCGTGCGGTCGACGGGATCCTCGGTGCCACCTGTGAGGGCCTCTGTGGCGCACACTGCACTCTCTCTCGCTGGGGGGGGGTCAGTGGCCGCGGCCGCTCGGGGGTCCGTTGCCTGCCGGCAGCGTCCCCCCGTGAAGCACGGGCAGGCCTCCTCCGCCCTTGTCTCGGCGTCCACCGTGGGTCGCCTCGACAAGGCGTCCGCGTTTGCATGCGTCCGGCCAGCCCGATACTCGATTTGCAGGTTGTACTCCTGCAACTGCGCCAACCACCGGGCCATCTGCCCCCGCGGCTCCTTGAATGTAAGAAGGAACTGCAGAGCATAATGGTCAGTGCGTACGCGACATTTCCTGCCGTACAAATACGGCCGGAACTGCTTACATGCGAAAATCACGGCGTACAACTCTTGGCGGGTCACGCAATAGTTCAGCTCGGCCCCACTCAAGGTCCGGCTGGCGTACGCGATGACTCGTTCCGTCCCATCCTGTACCTGTGACAACACCGCGCCCAGCCCGCTGCTGCAGGCGTCGGTGTCCAAAATAAAATCGGTGGTAAAATCGGGGAAAGCGAGGGTGGGGGCGTGGGTGAGGTGGTCTTTGAGAGTGGTGAAGGCCGTCTGGCAGGCCCCCGTCCACTGGTAGGGGTGCTTAGGGGAGGTGAGTTGGGTGAGGGGGCGTGCAATCTCGCTGAATCCCTTTACAAATCGGCGATAATAGGTGGCGAGCCCCAAAAATGATCTGATCTCCGTCAGATTCCTTGGCCGTGGCCACTCCACTACGGCGCGTACCTTCTCCGGATCGGTGTGCACACCTGTCTCGCTGACGCGATGCCAGAGGTACCCCACCTCGCGTTGTGCGATGTAACACTTACGTGGCTTGAGCTTGAGATGAGCCGCTCGCAGTCGCTGGAACACCTCTCGAAGCCTGGACCAATGCTCAGACAAAGATCTACTGAACACTATCACATCGTCCAAGTAAATCAGGCACTGTTCCCATTGCAAGCCCCGCATCACCAACTCCATCAGCCGCTGGAACGTCGCGGGCGCATTGGTGAGTCCGAACGGGAGTACTCGAAACTCGAATAGCCCCATCGGGGTGGTGAATGCGGTTTTCGGCCGATCCTCCTCCGCCATCTCCACCTGCCAGTACCCGGACGCGAGATCGAGGGTGGAAAAATATCGCGCTCCAGCGAGGCTGTCGAAGGTGTCGTCGATGCGGGGTATGGGGAAGGCATCGCCGAGCGTGACTGCATTTAGTTTACGGTAATCGACGCAGAACCGGGTTGACCCATCCTTTTTCGTCACTAGTACCACTGGGGCTGACCAGGGGCTCGCCGAGGGCTGAATTATGTTATCGCGAAGCATGTCCCCAACTGCCTCTTTGATTTGGGCGCGTTCGGGTGCGCCCACTCGGTACGCAGGGAGTTTGATGGGTCGGGCTGCACCGGTGTCAATTTGGTGCTTAACAAGATCGGTCCGACCCACGTCCGAGTCGTGCTCACTGAATACGTCGGCATACTCCCGCAGTAACTCGCGCAGCCGATCGGCCTCTCCCTTAGGTAAATCCGCCCATGGTACATGTAACGCGTCGAGCAGGGGAATGACCTCGGCTCGGGGAGTCGGGCCGACTCGCCAGGCCAGGTCCTGGTCACCCTCAGGACGACCGGGGTCTTCAGCCCAGAGTGCGAACACCGAGTCGTTAGAGTGGCGTGCGTGCAGGGGGTGTACGGTGGCTATCGGGGTGCGCCGCCGCAGTATCGCTGGGGTACTGTGGGGGTTAAACATCCGCATAAACAATCGGCCCCCATCTGCGTTTACCAACGTGGCGGATCCCACAACCCCATACCGTTTTGCCAACTCCGGGTGAGGAGTTAGCATTACCTCCCCTGATGGTCGGAGCGCGGGGTCGGTGGGGGATGTTGCCACCGGCACCAGCATCTCGGTGAGCGGGCCGATGGTGACTGCCGTCGCCAGGATAGCGGCCACAGGTGCGAAGCGGGGGCGCGTCGGTTCTCGTCCCAGGAACGGTATCCGCTCGCCGTTGCTCTCCATGGTGGCGCATCGCTGGCGGGGTTGCACGTTGAGTCCCAACCGTTCTAGGAGGTCGGTACCTGCGATACACTCGTGACACAACGCACTCGACACGTAGAACTCCTGGGTGCACACCTGGCTGCCTATGCGGACCTCTAGGGTGGCTCTCCCTAGCAACCCCATTCCGGCTCCGCTCGCCGTGTGCAGCGCGCGGTCCGGGGCCTGCAGGTGACGCACGTCGACCCCGATCGCGCTGCAGTGCGCTGCGCTCACGAGCGAGGCCACCGCACCCGTGTCCAGCAGAATTCGGGTACGCACTCCGTTTACCTCCCCTTCCACCAGCGACGTGGCCCCCGTGATCCCCGCCACCAGCTCCCGCAGCCAGTCGTCAGGAGTCATCGTTTCCGTTGGCATTGTTGCTGGAACCTGTGTGGAGATCACTCGCTCGCCATTATTCTCACAGCTTGTTTGTGTCGGGGCTACGTCGATTTGACCCCCCGGTGGTCCCCTCTCTAGGGGGGCCTTAGTGTTTGACCTTAGCTCTTGTCTAGCTCGGGCGACCTGCGGACAGTCCCTCCTGAGATGCCCTCGCCGATCGCACACATAACACGCCCGGGGAGGGGTGGCAGCTCCGTAGTGGGCCCCCTGCCCGCTCCCTCTCCCTCCCCCAGTACGCAGTTGTCCCAAATCGGACTCTAATTGGGACACCCTCCCGGCTAGTCCCCCTACTGTCGAGCGTAGTTCACCCATCTCAGACTGGAGGGTCTTCATATTTTTATTTGCTTCCTCGCGTACCTGGGTTACCCTCTCACCTACGTGGGTTACCTTACCGTCCATTCGGTCTACCCGGCCAGCAATATCTCCAATGCCGGTCTGTAACCCGGCTACCCACCCCGGGGTAGTCTCGCTGGGTCTCTGGGGCTCCCTTGCCCGTCCCCTTCCTGCGATGGCGAGCTCCTCCTCCTCGTCCGAGAGTAGGCTCGCTACGGCGCACTCTCGTCCCCTCCCTCGAGGCTGCGCGCGCTCACCAGAGAGCTTCTCGCATTTACGCGCGCGCTCGACAAGTGTGTTAAAGGAGAGGCGTGCACCGTCTATATTTGGCTGCCACCACGGGGTGCGTGCCAAATATCGCTGGACCTTCCCGGCGGCGAGGCTCTCAATTACTTTCGCCTCGTGCTCCGGGTACGCGAGCTGGGTCAACATGCGTACGTCCTCGGCGTAATCTCGCAGATCCTCGCCGGGCTGGCGGCGGCGTGCCTCTAAGGCCGCCTGCGCATCCTCCTCGTCATAGGCGCCGAAGCGCCGTTCGAGTTCGCACATTAATTTTTCCCACTGAGTTTGTACGCTTGCGGGCAAAGCTTCCACAAAGTCAGCTGCCCGTCCATCTAAATGTATCTCTAACTGCTGCAACGCCTCCTCATCCGACCACCCATTAACCTTTTTAGCCCCCCTGATGCTGCGGGCAAACGATTTCCATGATGGAATTCCTTTGCCCGTAAATGTGCATTTGATTTTAACCTGGGTTGGGGGGCCTCTTTCCCTTGGGGGTGCGGGGGATCGTCCCGCTTCTGACACCAATATGTGAGGGTCGCTAGCCCCCGATATCCCTCCCTCGGTACCCCTAACGGCCGGGTTAACCTCATTACTCGCCCCCTCGCTGCTAGGCGAACCGCTGCTGCGTTCTTCACCCATGGGGTGAGAGCCGTCGCTCCAGGATTCCCCTCCCCCGCGGGTCCGCGTAGTAGGCATGTTTAATTACGTACGCGCACACCCACACACAGCTCTGCGCGGCACTCACTCAACCCTGACCACTCACGCTAGGATCGCGCACCTGTATTATACACGTCGTGAACGTGCGCGCACACACGCATACAGCTCCACACGCGATACCCACTCTTGCGCCGCTCTGCGCCGCGCTCGCCGCTCACGTTATGATCGCGCACCTGGGGTACGCTGATTACGCACGCCGCGAGCTTACGCATACACAGTACCACACGCGTTCACACTTATAACACGAGATCACACGAGGCCACGATCAGCTATTAATGATTTATTGTCTGCTACGTGGGACTGGTTGTTGAGTCAGTATGAATCGACGAGGCTGCCTACTCTACTAGCCCGGAACCTATTCCCTATTTATCGTTCACGAAACACTTTTACCTCCTTACTCACGGTTTGAGGCACTCGACGTTCCGTGGGTTTTCCTCGCTGCTCGCCTCGACACGTCGCACGGACGTCCGGAGGGCAGAGCTGGGGCAGTCCTGGACGTTGGCTTCTCGGAGCAAGAGCGCGATTTCCCCTTCGCGCTCCCCATTTATCCTCCCTACCTCAAAGGGAATGCGACTCTGGACAATAGGCTCGCGACCCTCTCGCATGCGCACCGCCGTTCCGGGCGCTTTTGATATGCTACTTAATGCTCAACCTGCGCGGCGCAAATTCTAATTAATCCCTTACCCTTCCTAACAATGGGGCCTGCGCGCTCAAGCATAATGATCCCAACCCTCCATGACTATGCGCAAGAGCCCCTGCGGTCCCGCTATTCATGCTGTCCCCTCCCTCCGCCTGTCTCGTCGACCCGTGGGGGTGTGTGTGGGGGGAAAATGCGCCTCAGCCGCGGTGGCCGAATGCCCCATGCCGCGACCACACCATATTAAGGCTGGTCGCAGCGCCGCGGCGCAACGTAGCATGGGGGAGGTCGTCCAATTCCCTGATCGCCGGAAACCGTGAGAGTTAACCCCGAAAAGGGTTTCTCGGATAAAAACCGGTCGATCAGGTAACCTTCCCTTCCAGCTCTATGAGGGGGGGGGAAATGCGTGCGGGTGTGTGCTTATGTGGGGGGGGGGGGTGATGGGGGGCAGTGCGGTGGGGGAAGCCGGGCGGCTCCCTGGCTCGGCGGAGCGGCCCCGTCGCTGTGGCACCACAAGTCTCCTCCACAGAGGCCGATCTTGACACCGCTGGTACCAGTCATCGGCAAGTCCACTCACCTCCACATCCTCCTATACCACATCATTCCATCTTTACTCTAGCCCGTACCGCGCCCGTTTCACCCCCTCGATCCGGCTGAACAAAAGCTGTTAAGGCATGTGGTGGCTGGGCATGCGGGCGACATGATCCAGCCAACGCAACCTTGCCTGCCGGAGGAGCTCACCAATGGGACTTTGTCCACATCTTTCAAGGAATTGTGAGCTCCTCACACAATCCAGCCTGGTTAAACCCAGGATGGATCGTAGGCAGGCCAGAAAAAATGTGTCTAACCGGCTAAGATGTTCCATTAAGGGTGTCCACGTTTCGCAAGCTTAGAGAAGGCAGGGAATGACCGTGGCTGAGAAGACCTGAAGCTTTGTGTGGAGTGATAGACCAGGTAGCTTCCAAACAGCGATATGCAACCAATGAAAAGATAATGCCGCTCGACTAATTCGGAGTGAGACCTCTGCTGTTAAACCGGAGACGGTCATGAGCACACTGCCAAGGTATGGGAAACTCTCCACTCTCTCCACAACTGTCCTATCACCAATTGGGAGTTGTGGGGGTGGAGTGTCCGATGGTACAAAATACCCAGGCAGGTAGGGGTAGCATTAATAAAGGGAAGGAATGTTAATAGTATGTAGCTGCAGTAACTAAACCACCACGTAAAAAACTGAAGTATAAACTACATAGTATCATCAGTATACTAAATATACTCTCCAATAAGCTGAGCTACTAACAGTAAGTAATACATTACAATTCTATGTCGCAAAAAATATAATATGCTTCCAGCTAAACTTTTTTCTCTTACATCACACGGGTCTACCCCGTACTATATACTGCCATAGACAAACCCAACATTAAATTATATACTGTATTACAATACACCACCCTATAACTTCGACTATACATTGTAATATTACACTATGTATTATTCTACACACCCTACTGTATATCACACTGCTGTATATTCACTATACAATTACGATACTATATGCCAGTTTTTACAGTAGGAAGATGGCTATGTATAATCCCAATTGAGTAATGTGTACTTTATATCAGAATATATCACACTACAGTATACCATTTTGCGTGAAAACTTGGACTCATTATCTTGAAGTTAGCGGGGGTGGGGCGTCTTTGCTTATTAGCATCTTTAGTATCTTGCGATTCACCAACGTTGGTTGGGGCAAGCCTGACTACTGATGAGACGCTGAATGTCGAAGCGAGCCCATATCTTGCTTTGTATTGAACTAATACTGCTGACTTTATGCACTCCAAGAAGACCGTGGGGCTGATGGGATAAAAAAACATTGATTTTGTTGTTTTATGCGATGAGACAGATACAGGATTGTGAATGAGACGTGTTTTTTGTCAATGTTATGGACGAATAGGTGAGAATGGAGTGAGTGTGTGCGAGTGAATGGCAAATGCCTGGAGTGTTTGGTTCGGATCAGGTGAGTGGTGTGTGGTGGTTGATGAGCATATCATGTGTGTGCCAGGTGAATGATATCTGGTGAGTGGTGAGGGCGATAGGTCAGTTGTCATGCATGTGAGGTCACGCCACCTTATCCGTCCCCGAGTGTGTCAATAATAATAATAATGTCAACTTTCAACACGCCGCTACAGCACATCACTCGCTCGCTCTCGCAGAGAGGACAACGACTCTGAGGCGCGAGGAGGAACCACGGATGAGCGGGAAGGCAGCAGCCAGGCGACTAGTCGGCGCCAACGATTGCCCAAGCTCTGCGGTCCTCTACAATTTGAGGTGGTGTGGGCCAATCAATGTGGGAGGAAACCGGAGCACCTGAAGAATAACTAAACAAAAAAATGTTTACCAGGTAAAGTTCATTCAGCTTTGCAGCTCTTTTTTCAGAAACGACCTGGCCCCAAATGATAGCTCAACGAAGTGGCGTATCTTGTGGAAATTTATAGCAGTCAAATAACGCTCGTTTATTCTCTATCTGAGGAGGTTAAAACCGGAGGACTCGGAAAAAATCAACGCGACCACGGGGAGACAGAGACATGCAAACTCCAAATATACAGCAGGCGTATGGGTCGGGATCGAATCCACGACCTCCTGTATACCAGGCGTTGAAGGTAACATCTCACCACCGTGGTGCCCATGCGTACGAAGGGGGCCAACACTCAATCCCATGCAGTCCACATTCTTTCTGTACCGCCTTCTCCTGGCATAGCTAGGGTATGGCACCTCCTCGACGCCCATGGCAAGGGAGTTTCACAACATCGAAGTGCGGTGATCCATTCGCTGCTGCCTCCACAGTGCTGCAGCCACGTGCAGCAGCGTCGCCGCCACCGCCCAGCTTTTGTTGTGTGCGTGTCTACACAGGAGACGGTAAAAAAAACGAGGAATAAGCAAACAATAAATGCAATTGTAAATTCTGAATTGTGACGAATTGAATTATTGGTGGGCTACATAACTGCGTGCCTAGGAACCATCCGCCAGCAGCAGGTCTACCGATGTTTTCAATACTCTTAGTTCTTTCGGTAAAGTCACGTAGGTAAAAAAAAATTAAAAATGAATTATTATTTTTAGGTAAAAATAACATGAAATTTAAATTAATAATTCATTTTAATTTCATTTTTTACCTACGTGACTTTACCGAAAGAACTAAGAGTATGAATTCTTGCAGTCACGAAAGCTTCAAATCTAGATGTTTTCAATCTCAGTTTATACTAATGTTTTACATTTCCATGCATTTGTTTCCTTCTTCAGCACGCAGATGCTGATACATTAATCGAGAGATCATATGTCATTGTCTTCCTCGTCCAAGTATTAGCTACACTCATTTGATATATCGGTGTGTCTGATCCATACGTCACAGCAGGTGATAGATGCACCGTTTGTAAACGTGATTCCCTGAGCACATAGCTACGTCGATATTCAGAATTACTTCCATCTAACGTCGTCCCCCTCTCTTTTGTCCTGGCTATGATTCCGGTCTGCCTTCAATAACTCCCCTAGGTACTGTTTACATGTGAGCATGTACTTTCCAGTTCCTCCAACATTGATTTCATAGGGAGCTACAATGATTTTACAATATTTTTCCACGGAAACTTTCACCACTCTACATGGTGAATAGGCCTGATTAGTTACGTACAGTATTGGCATGAGGTGGATGTGACTGTGATTCTCGTATTGTAAAATGTTTTAGCACTAAAGTCAGGACTGGAATTATGAACGGACGATCGGGGCGGCTACGCACGGGCGAAAATCTGTAATGGAAAATAATGAGGGCATCGACATGGGCAAATAGGGGGGGAGAGAAAGACACGGAGAGAAACAAACACAGCGAAAGATAGACACAGAAATAGTCAGTGAGAGACATGGGAGTACAGTGAGAAACAAACACACAACAACAAATGCCATACGCAACTAAGTGGCGGTTACGTCACCACGACGCTTGTATCAGGCTATGTGCACCTTGAGGCCACGTGAAGTGTCGAACGCCCGCTGGCATGAGGTCACGGGGCAGACCCAGATGCCACGGGTCGACTGACTGAGACGACTGGCTGATGCACCACCTGTGCCCCCTACTGTGCCAACTTGCTGTGCTTTAGACACCCGGCACTCCGCGCATTGTTGTGAGCGTCGCTCCTCCGCCCTCCTTTGTTGTTGGAGGGCGACTGCATCCAACTGCACAGTAGCGTCCTTCACGAGTCTCCTCCACAGAGGCCGATCTTGACACCGCTGGTACCAGTCATCGGCAAGTCCACTCACCTCCACATCCTCCTATACCACATCAATCCATCTTTACTCTAGCCCGTACCGCGCCCGTTTCACCCCCTCGATCCGGCTGAACAAAAGCTGTTAAGGCATGTGGTGGCTGGGCATGCGGGCGACATGATCCAGCCAACGCAACCTTGCCTGCCGGAGGAGCTCACCAATGGGACTTTGTCCACATCTTTCAAGGAATTGTGAGCTCCTCACACAATCCAGCCTGGTTAAACCCAGGATGGATCGTAGGCAGGCCAGAAAAAATGTGTCTAACCGGCTAAGATGTTCCATTAAGGGTGTCCACGTTTCGCAAGCTTAGAGAAGGCAGGGAATGACCGTGGCTGAGAAGACCTGAAGCTTTGTGTGGAGTGATAGACCAGGTAGCTTCCAAACAGCGTTATGCAACCAATGAAAAGATAATGCCGCTCGACTAATTCGGAGTGAGACCTCTGCTGTTAAACCGGAGACGGTCATGAGCACACTGCCAAGGTATGGGAAACTCTCCACTCTCTCCACAACTGTCCTATCACCAATTGGGAGTTGTGGGGGTGGAGTGTCCGATGGTACAAATACCCAGGCAGGTGCTAAGTTTTGGTGGGGCTGATGGTAAGGCCCCACCTCTTAGTGGCAAGCTCCAGGTTCAGCAGCAGAGCCTCCAACTCCTCCTCTGAGTGAGCAGCAATTACACGGGCATCGATCAGCCTTCCATTGTATCTGTACCAAATGGAAATTCCTCCGGTACAGCGTTGAAGGGTTCACGAACTACGTGGTCAAAATAGATGTTAAATAATGTGGGAGCCAGAGGACATCCCTGTCGCACCCCAAGGTGTACAGGGAATGGCTCTGACTCCCGGCCACGTAGTTTTACCCGGGCCCGCTCACCATCATGAAGGTCCTTAATTATTGTGAGCAGAGGGTTAGGGACTTCGAAAGCACGAAGAACTACACAGAGCCCAGGCCTACAAACACACACACACAAAGGGACACAGGCACAGAGAAAAACCATCACGAGGACTCCGGTCATCCTCACAGTGGCTTTTGGCTGGCCATCGAACAAAGACAGTCACCGCATCGCGTGTTTTCTGATGCAGTTTTACGCCCGTCTGGAACGCTGTCCCGATATAAGGAAGCCACTGGAGGTATGCAATTTTGAATATAGATTGAAAACTCATTTCTTGAAACTTCTTTTTGTGTTTAGTAGGCTGTATTTCCCTCGCACCTCCGATTAGCACGGTTGGCTATCTACGGTACAAAAGAAGTTCCACATGTATATAGAGACAGACACAGAGATAGAAACATAAATACAGAAACATAGGGAGAAAGATACAGACACAGAGTGATACACAGACTGACATAGAAACAGATAGAGAAACAGAAATGTAAAGAGAGATGCAGAGAGAGAGAGCGACATACAAGGACAGACGGAGACCACCCTGTTGCTAGTGACCTCTATCCCTGCTGGTGACCTCTAGGGGTACATGAGGTTGTTTTTGTTTCCCAAGGCCACCAAACACATGAAGACTGTACCTGTCTAGAATGTTTCCTGTGTGGTATGCAGTCACATCCGATGACAGGATTCCAAGCTTTCTCGCTATCATTGGTAGTGGGTGACAGACTGTCAGCGCAGCAGGTTCGCCGAGTGGTTGCACGTCACAGCAAAAAGGGCTTTGGTTCAATTACCGACTAGGGTGCCTTTCTGAGTGGAGTTTGTATGTTCTCCCGCTGTTCTGCATGGTTTCCGGCCATCGTAAAACTGGTATTGGCCAAACATACAATTGCTGATAAATGACCTGCATGTTATTCCATTGTGATGACACACACAGCCACATCTCCCCTACTGCGATGAAAACTGGGCAATATGGCCCTCCTGTTAAAGAGTCTGGAGACTTAATGAGGCTTTGCTGGGTAAACAAACACGTGTAATACTACTAACTAGCAGGAACCCGCGGAACTTCCGCGTGGATTTTATGATGGGGAGCAGAGCGCTATTCAGGAGTAAACTCTTAAAATTTAACACACACTCACACTTTCACATGCGAACACAAAGACAAATATCCCCCTTGCAACCTTAGCATACTCTTGGGGCAAGTGCACTTAGAGAGCAACATCTATGATGGCCGGCACGGCACACGAGGTGGATGGGCAGCAATAGGTCCGGTTGCCTGTCTACCCAGTGGGGATGTTGACACACCGCACTCGGTGCTCAATGAAGATGAGGTTGACCTCGGGGAGGCCGACCTCAGCAGGAACCTGTGGAACTCCCGTGAGGATTTTGTGAAGAGGAGCGGGGCGCGACTTCAAAACTCCACTCGCATCACGATGTCCCCCAATGTCCTCCATCATCACCGCCCATCACCATTCCCTACCCAATCCCATCACACTGTACCCCCTCCACATCTCAGTTGCATACCTGTCAACCCATACGATTTACCTGTATTCTTGTATGGGGAAATTGAGTTTCCAGGTCCATAAGGCGTAAAGCCCTTTTTTACGAGCAATTTTTTTCATGTACTATATATTACATATTCAATAATTATTTTTTATTTTTTGTCAATTTGTTTGTGTTTCTCCCTTTTGATGGGACTTTGTAGGATGAACGTTGAGATTTATAAGGGCACGGGGTGACTGATACTGTCTGAATTGGTCTGTAATAAGGTAGGCACTGATAAGGGGTTGACATGTATGTAGTTGCTTTCCCCATCAAACCTCAGCCACTCTCCCAATAAGCATGAACCCCATCCTTCCTGCAATCACCCTCTCCAACCCCCACGAACATCACCAATCTCCATCACTCCATCCGCATCACCCGACCAACTCGAGTCCCATAATCACCATGAAGCTGGCCCATCACTGTAAGCACTACCAGCATACATTTTGATTTAAAATATTTTCGTGAATGCAGGAATATATTTTGATTCTTTCGGTAAAGTCACGTAGAAAGAAAGTAAATTAAATAATAATAGAATACGACATTTCGATTGCAACACAAGCAACCATCATCAGGTACGAATGAATGAGAAAACAAACATAGCAAACTTAGAAATATAATGCAATTAAAACGTCGTATTCTATTATTATTCAATTCATTTCCTTTCGAAATGACTTTACTAAAATAACTAAAGAGTAATTCCTGCAGTCACGAAAGCTTCGAATCTAGTTTAATATATTTTGAGCTTTTCTGAGTTCTTGGGGGTGGAGAAATCCCTCCGCTCATATAATAAAATGGGGCAAGGTGGGATTGACCCTGCTGGGCCTGCGGCACCTCAAATATTGGAGGAAATAGCCTTTACATTTTTACATGAAACTTTCGTGACTGCAGGAATTCATATTATATGGTTCTTTCGGTAAAGTCACGTTGATAGAAAAAATAATAACAATAACATAATTTTAAAAATAATTAAAATATCACGACGTTTTGATCGCAACACAAGCAATCGTCATCAGGAGAAAAAAGAGGGGGAACGCTGCTGAGGGAGGCTGTTTATAAAGGTTTAGAGATGGGCTGGGCAGCTGTTAATGTAAGAGAGGTCTCCGACACCGGCAGTAGTTCTACACCAATCATAGCATTGCACCTCGCTTCACACATCAACACTGCTGACGGTGGAGGTGGACAAGAAAACACAAATCAAGTCATGACCCAGAGTGGTTGATGACATTCTTCGAATGATTGCTGTGGTTAAAACCGTCGTCTCGGTTGAAATTGTGTCTGGGTCTGTATATATGGATGTCTTCGTGAACGAATCTTTGTTGATAGCCAGTCGGCTTGCAAAGTACCATCGTCTTTGAGAAATCAATTTCATGTGAGCCAGCCGCATTAAAGTAATGATCAGCCACAGCAGAAGTATTGGTCCTGCTATGTTTCAGATCTGCCTTATGTTCACGAACACGTTTCGAGACATGTCGTTTGGTTTCCCCAATGTAACTGCTGCCGCAGATACAGCTTAGTTTGTAGACGCCTGGATATTGCATGTCAGGAATCTTGTCCTTCACAGATGGGTTCAAGTCACGAATTTTATGCACTGTGTTAAATCGGACCTGGATCTTGTGTTTGTTCATGATTTTGTTAATCTTTTTGGTTATCCCTGCGAAGTAAGATAAGGTGATGGTTTTCATTGGATCTTCAGATGGCTCCTTCCTCACGGTTGGGGTGATGGCTTTGTTGATTGCATAGTGTTTGAGTTCACTGGTCAGGTGTTCATGCTCGGAGATACATTGAGCTCTATGGTGTAGCATTTTGATGAGGCAATTCTTCTGGGATGAATGGTGGTGGGAATCAGGTTTTAGGTAGGCGTCAGTATGGGTTACTTTCCTGTCGACAGAATGGCTCCGAGCCATCTGGTCTCTTTTTGATTAGGACATTCAAGAAAGGTTGCATGCCATCCTTTTCTACCTCCATGGTGAATTTGATGGTTGGGTGTATGGAATTGATGTGGTTGAGGAATTGGTTAGAGCCGGTCGGCCATGTGGCTAGATGACAAACGTGTCATCCACGTACCACTTCCACAAGGACGGGCGTAGAGTGGATGCCTGGATGGCGTCCGTCTCAAATATTTCCATGAAAATATTGGCTACAACCGGAGAGAAGGGAGAACCCATTGGGTGCCTTCAGTTTTTTTGTTGTAAAATGATGGTCATAGCATTTGCTATTAAAATATGAAATAATTATCCTTTATTAGATGTTAAATAATGTTGAAGCCAGAGAACATCCCTGTCGCACATATACATACGCGCACACGTACACACACTCTCAGCGGTGATGTTAGGACTCATTACAGCTGGCTCCGCCAAACCAAATGGTTGGGTGGTTCGTATCGCCAGTGCAATTCGGCGTTGTCAAGCTGTTATTAAAAGTTTTTTTTTCTCACGGAATGTGTTATCTCTGTGTTGTCATAAATGGGGCTTTCGTTCACTGAGTGTCAACTTACAATGAGTTGGATCAATGAACGGGCCTCAGGCACACAACCTGTTCGTGAAGCGGGAACTGGCCGTAAAGTGTTATGACGGCGAGTTGCAAATATATATATTTATCGCAAGTTTGTATCTTCACGTTTACAGGGCATGTATACGTGACATATCACTCAGCAAGCAGCCACTCAGCCTGTGCGATGGCGCTAAGTAAAAAAATTGTTAATGAGCCCTGTTGCAAGAGGTAAATTTGCCTCTTGCCTGTGAGCTGCTGGTGTCAAACATTTTACCGTGTGTAACCCGTTTGTGATGTATAACATTTTTCCCACTCAAATTCGCAATGCAAAAAGAATAGCAATGCAAATTGCTACTCTGATTAGCACGGTTGGCTATGCGAAAGAAATTCAACATACATACATACAAACGAACTCGAGTCAATGTGAATTATCAAGACAATTTATTTACAGTTGGTAATACATAACATAGGTTTCATGAGTTAGATTGCGTAAATATAAATGTGTCGCGGAACTCGCCACCACCCGACACAGTAAGGTTTGTCACGTAAACAGAACATGCCAATTAATTACAAGTACAGCAGACCGGTGTGTTGGAGAGCAAATCCACAACATTTACAATCTGAATATGACGTTTGGCCAGTAATTACAAACAGCTTCATCAGGCGACCGGAGATTTGTGTATAAATCCTCCTGTTTCATTCCTTAAAGAGGGATAGATGTGATGACGTCACTTGTGAGCCCTTCTTGTGCGAAGGGGGAGGGGGTGGATTCATGCATGCATATGAATAACAATGGGGGTATCCATTGCCGGTTGGGTTATTGATATGTTAATCAACGTACATTGTGCATGAACATTATTCTTGTACCTCCTGTCGTTTGAGTGCAATAAAATATCAGCACCTGGTATTGTCTGCATACAGTTGATCCCCATTTATGTATGGTGACCTGTATAGGCATGCATTTAAACAATTATTTGAACATTCAATTCTGAGCAGCACTAAGGCTGTAGCTATCCGAATGGTTAAGATTATTTGTATTTAACACGTAGGCTTTCGCGACCAATATTATTCATAATAAAGGTTTTTTGGTTAGATCACGTTATTTATAAATGTGTCGTAACTCTCCACCAAAATTGAGTCACGTTGACAAAAGTCAAATAGTTCACGACAATTTGTCTTTTGTCAACGTGACAATTTTTTACTGTTCAGCTGTGTCGGGTGGTGGAGGGTTACGACACATTTATAAATAACGCGATGAATCCCAAAAATCTTTATTATTAATTATTTGTATTTATCTCCATTTCGATAGATTCTCTAATTAGTCTTGGCCAGTAGTAACTAGTCTTGCACAGAACGTCAATGAGTATCCTTGTTGGCATGCGTGTTCTAACACTGCTGACAGTTGTATTTGGGAGTATTTCATATTTCTTTGGTGTTAATTTAGTCTCGTGCTGATCATTCTTACTGTCTGCTCAACATAGCATTGGGCACAAGTGCAATTCATCCGTTATAGACCTTCTGTTAAATGCTTCGTTAATAAATCTTCTGACTCAGATGTTTTTTTTCTCCAAAAATCTCACTAGTTTATCCATTACTCCCACAATGTACGGTATTTAAAATATTTTTAATTAATAACACGAGTTAAACTGACCAAGTAATTCAAACTACTAAAATACCGTACATCAACTAGCCAGATTTTTGGAAAAACAAAACATCCGAATCAGAGTTGGCGCAGTACACAAAATACAAAAACGAATATCTGGTACTAAAGATGTTTTACCGAATCTTGATTTGAAGTTTTCGTGACTGCAAGAATCCATATACTCTTTGGTTCTTTCGGTAAAGTCACGTAGTTAGAAATAAAATAAAACAAATCACGACGTTTCGATCACAACACAAGCGAACTTCATCAGGTGGGACAACCACAGCAAGAAAATATTTGCTGAAGTGGGCGAGAGAGCTGCCGTGGCATGAGGTTATATAGGTAAGAAAGGGGGGAGGAGAAAGGGGGGAAAGAGAGATAGAGAGAGGGGGGGAGCGCTGCGTGAGTGCTCGGGGGAGAAAGGATGTGAGGCCAGAGGTGGGGGAGTGGGCAGGGCTGGAAGTTGGAGGCTGGGACAGCTGGGGATGCGGGGAGAAATTATCTCGGAAAAATAGGCAAGTACCCGGCAGATAAACATCTATAAAGAGTTAAGGTTTTACCTGGTTAATAACACCCTTCCAATGAGTGCTCTATTTGTATCCATCTTCTCGGTTGAAGTTATGTTTATATATCTGGATGGCTTCATGAACAAACGTTTTATAGTAGCCAGAAGGTTTGCAGAGTACCTTGGTCTCGGAAAAAAAAAAACATTATCATGCGAGCCCACAGCATTATAACAAAGGTCAGCCATGGCAGAGGTATTGGTTTTCTGCCGTGTTTCAGATCTGCCTTGTGTTCGCGAACACGGTCCGAGAGATGTCGTTTCGTTTCCCGAATGTAACTGCTACCGCAAGTTTGTAAACTCCAGGATATTGCATGTCAGGAATCACATCCTTCACAGATGCGATTAGATAACGGATTTTGTGTACTGTATTGAATCGGACCTGGATTTTGTGTTTGTTTAAGATTTTCGAAATATGTTTGGTAACACCTGCTATGTATGGTAACGCGATAGTTTTGATCGGCTTCTCAGGGGGTTGTTTCTCCATGGTTGGAAAAACAGCTTTGGGAATAATGCGGTCCGAGTACCCATTCATCTTGAGGGCCTGGTGTATGTTTGTCTAAATAATCAAGTTCAAGACGGGGTAGTCTTATCCTCTCTGAGATTAGAGAAAGGCTAGCTCTGAATAAGATTAGTTTGGCGTTAGAAGTGACAGAAGCAGATGTTAGTGTAAGAGTATGGATGCCTGCAGTCACGAAAGCTTCAAATCAAGATTGAACCACCTCTACGGGTAGGGTTTTCACACATCTGTTAGAGCTTTTAACAGACTACGAGACAAGGTGGCTCACATGATCGAGTTTTTCACCTTTCTGAAGAGATGCTGCGACAACAAGGTAATACCGACCACATTTACACTGTGGTCGGTATTACCTTGTCACTACTCCTAACGCCAAACGGATCTAATTCAGAGCGAGCCTTTCTCTAATCTCAGAGAGGATAAGACTACTCCGTCTTGAACTTGATAATTTAGACAAATGTCTCCTACAATCACACTTAACATTAACAGATGAAATGTCCGCATTTGATTGGAACCTTGTAGATAACATGTCTACTTATTCTGCCGCAACAATGTCCTCCAAATGTAAGGTTAACCTTATTGCTAAATTCAATAACTTGTCAAAAAATAAAAATCAGATCCACACATTAAAAAGCTAGATGTTAACAAGACTTATCAATCAGAGTAGCAGCACAATCTCCGATAGCCTAAAATCGGTACTAGCTAGAGGGATGAATTTTGCTGTCACCCCCAAACACATCCCAGTCGATTATATAATTGCCCAGGTAGATGTAGCCCTCAAATGCTTGGGGCACATCCCGACAGACGTGGCAACATCTGAAATTGCCACCATCCTTAAAAATGCTAAGAAACCCATTAGTAACATCACCAAAGACGAGCGCTCTGAACTCGCTAAATTGAAAAAGAGAGATGACATAGTCATCCTCTCAGCCGACAAGGACAATGCTCCTGTCATCATGGATAAAACCACATACAACAACAAAATCCAGGACCTTCTTAATGATGGAAGTTACACTAAAATCAACAAAGATCCTACCAACCGCCTGGGTACAAAAACCAACAATATCATTACCAGTTCAACTCCTCTAATAGAGCCATTCAAACGGCTCTCCCTAAAACCTTCTGCTACTAGACCACCCAGATTCTATGGTCTTTCAAAATTCCATAAAGAAGGCACTCCACTTCGGCCCATCGTTTCCACTATCAACTCACCTACCTACAAACTGGCCCGTTGTCTGTCTGATACCTTGCTTCCATTCACGGGCAAGACCACCTCAGCAGTACATAACTCAGCTCAATTGGGCTCTCTAATCAAGGGCATTTCACTGTCCCCAGATGATTTGCTCGTCAGCTTTGATGTAGTTTCTCTGTTCACCAAGGTTCCTGCACCTGACACCTTAGCAATAATTGAAGACTTAGTCCAACATGGACTGAATCCTGATGTACATACTCTGGTTAGGCACTGCCTTACCAACACTTACTTCACCTGGAATGGTACTTTCTACAAACAAAATGAAGGTTCCCCCCCTTATCACCAGTGATTGCGAATGTTTTCATGGAGAAATTTGAAACAGATGCCATCCAGATATCCACCCTACGTCCTTCATTGTGGAAGAGAAATATAGACGACACTTTCGGTGTTTGGCCTGCCAGTATTGAACCAATTTCTCAACCACATCAATTCCATACACCCATCCATCAAATTCACCATGGAAGCAGAGAAGGATGGTAAGCTACCATTCCTGGATGTTTTATTTGAGAAGAGACTTGACGGCTCGTTGGGACACTGTCTACAGGAAAGCCACCCACACAGATTCCTACCTGAAACCGGATTCCCACCCCCATCCGGCACAGAAGAATTCTCATCAAAACACTACACAATAGGGCCAACTGCATTTACGACCGACACCACCTAGCCAGTGAACTGGAACACGTACACCAGCCCTCAAGATTAATGAGACCGCATTATTCGCTAAGCTGTTTCTCCAACCATGGAGAAACAACCCCCTGAGAAGCCGATCAAAACCATCACGTTACCATACATAGCAGGTGTTACCAAACAGATTTCCAAAATATTAAACAAACACAAGATCCAGGTCCGATTCAATACAGTAGACAAAATCAGTGATGTAATCCCATCTGTGAAGGATGTCATTCCTGACATGCAATATCCTGGGGTTTACAAATCGAGTTGTACCTGTGGTAGCAATTACATTGGGGAAACGAAACGACATGTCTCGGACTGTGTTCGCGAACACAAGGCAGATATATAAACATAACTTCAACCGAGAAGATGGATACAAATGGAGCACTCATTGGAAGGATGTTATTAACCAGGTAAAACCTTAACTGTTTATGGTTTCATCATATCTGCCGGGTACTAGCCTATTTTCCGAGTTAATTTCTACCCGCATCCCCAGCTTTCCACTTCCAGCCCCGCCCACTTCCCCCCCCCCCCACCTCATGTCCTCTCTCCCCCGAACACTCACGCAGCGCCCCCACCCCCTACCCCATACCCCCCCCCCCTCTCTCTCCCCCTTTGCTGCTCCCCCTTTTCTTACCTATATAACCTCTTGGCACGGCAGCTCTCTCGCCAACTTCAGCAAATGTTTTCTTGCTGTGGTTGTCCCACCTGATGATGGACACCTGTGTTGCGCCCGAAACTTCGTGATTTGTTTAATTGTATTTCTAACTACGTGACTTTACCGAAAGAACCAAAGAGTATATGGATTCCTGCAGTCCCGAAAGCTTCAAATCAAGATTCGGTAATACATCTTTAGTACCAGATATTAGATTTTGTATTTTTTGTACTGTACCAACTCTGATTCGGATGTTTTGTTTTTCCAAAAATCTGGCTAGTTGTTGTTCGATATTTTGGTAGTTTGAATTACTTCGTCAGTTTCAACTCGTGTTATTAATTAAAACTATTCAAAATACGTACATTGTGGGAGTAATGGATAAACTAGTGATATTTTTGGAAAAACAAAACATCCGAGTCAGATTTGGCATGGTACAAAACATACATAAATTAATATCTAGTACTGAAGATTTATTAACGAAGCATTCAACAGAAGGTGTGCAACGGATTAATTGCACTTGTGCCAAATGCTATGTTGGGCAGATATGACGAATGATCAGCACGACCAAAAGAACACCAAATCAATATCAAATACTCACAAATACAACTGTCAGCAGTGGCAGAATACGCATGAGGAGCGATCTCCCAGAGTTTCCCAGCGGAAGAACCGTGTTCACCGGAGGTGCCGAACCAGCAGCACACTCAATCTCCCATCTCGCAGGCGGCGGGGTCGGGGTGGGGCGGACGCTCGTGCCTGCTTACCACAGTTGGCTGGCGCAAGGCGCAACGTTGATAAATCTGCGGAAGAAAACGAGCGTCAAGCCGCACAGTCCGTTGGTGCCCCCCCCTCCCATCTTTCCCACCTGGCACACGCAAGCTGAGTCAGCACAGCAGGAGGGGTACGGCGCGGGGGTGAGGCCGAAAGAGGTCCCGTGTCCGTGCCTGGACGGGATGTGGCGCCGGGTGTGAACGGCGATGCTCTCGTGACCGTGCGTTCGTTTGTGTGTATGCATGCGTGCGTCTCACCTGTGGCCGTCCTTCTGCTGCACGAACCCCGGTGGCTGTTGGTTTTCATACAATGGGGAAGCATCTCCCTCCCGGGGCTGGGAGACCTGTGAAGGAGACCGCCATGGACATTAGCTCTTCGAGAACGCCCGAGGCAAACGAGCGATTCGCTCGCACATCCGAAACCCATGCTCTGGGCTTCACAGCGAACACCTTAACATGGCTATCATTGCATGTGTGTGTACGCATATGTTGGTACTTGTACGTGTGTGTATGTACGTGCGGAGCAGTAGTGTAGCGGATAGCGCGCTGCCCTACTAACCCGGTGGCCCGACTTCTATGGCCGCTTATGGACAATACCAGTGACGATTATCTGAATGGGTCCTGGGGCTTCCCGAAGTCGACTGAGCTTCAAATGAGTACTTTGTGAAGTGTGTCAACATTGTCATTGGGAAGACAAAGGCGGCCGGGCGTAGTGTTGGCCACCTACCCTCTTGTGTGCCACAATGACGACCTTCATAGATGCTTGCTAACAGCACTTGCTCCAAAAGTCTTTTAGGCTCTGTAGGGGATCTTTGTCTTTTTTACAGTTCTGTATGTGTTTGCATATGCAAGTAACTCCCTACCGATTCATGGCCAAACTTCCAATCAGCTAGCCGTGGCTTGCTGGAAGTGCCCCGGTCAAGGTACAGCATACCACTTGCATCCACAACCGTGGTGTCCGGGTTCACGAGTTCCTGCAGTAGGGAGAATAAGAAATCAGCACGCGGTGAACGAACATATGGACACAGGCCACTTGCCCAAGTGCCATTCTTCACGACGTCCCGGTGATACTTTGCTTCTCGAGAAGAAACATTAACTCACACTCATCAACGATACTGTGGCCTTGAAATAAAAAAAACATAAACATGCATATGTGTAATTGGCGAGATACAGACAGTTATATTCACCATTTCGAGAGGTGGAGGGGCACAAGGGGCGTCCTTGACGAGGCCATCATCATCTGTATCGATGGGCGTGGAGTCTGTTAACATCTCGGACTCAGACTGTGGCAGGTAGCCACTGCTGCCCCCGCTGCTGGCGCCACCGCTGCTGCCGCTGCTGCTGTTGCTTTTGTAGAAGCTGCTTCCACAGCCGACGTACATGCCGATGCTGATGCTGGCGTGGCTCGTGTGCACACTGTTGCTGCTTCTCTCGAAGAGCAGCGCGTCCGCAGTGTAAACGGGGAGGAAGCTCATCGCCTCATCCACAAGCTCGATCAGCGCATCCCGGTCTATCTCTCACCGGGCGGTTGTTCCTGCGACAGAAGGACCCCCCCCCCTCGTGACTCACGCGCACGCGCAGCGCCCGAGAAGGTGGCATCGCAGAACGACTGTCAAAACCGTTTGGACGAGAGCCTCTGTCCGCATTAAAGGCACTGCATCAACACGTCTTACCTTTAAGGGTGCCACGGTACCGAGATGTTAACTATCTCACCTGGTATACAGGTGGTGATGAGTTCTATCCCGACCCTGCGCCTGTTGTATATTAGGAATTTGCATGTCTCTCTCCATGTGGTCACGTATATTTTTCTCACGGTCCTCCGGTTTTTCCCTCCACATTTAGATTCAACATCACGTGTTTAGCAACACCTTAGACTGGGCGAGTCTCTCACCGCGAGCCGAGCTCAATCCCCTCACCTGGTCTCCTACCCTTGCCAGACAAGTCCATCGTGCGCCTCCATCTGCCGAGAGCCTTCTGGACATCTCCTTCTTCCACACTCTCCTTCTCCTCCTCCTCCTCCTTTCGCTCCTTGGCGGCATCGACCGCGGCGGTGTCCCGCCACAGCTCCTCCAGGACCTGGTGCGCCCTCACCTGGGTCTTGGCGAGCTTTCTCTGCGCCTTGAGGAGGGCTTTGTCCGCCGCCGACCGACGTGACCCCTTCCCACAAAAAACGCCCCAGCAGAACAGGCTGCTCTCCTCCTTCTCCGGCAGGTCGTCGTCGGGCGACTGGTTGTAACGCGTCGCGGTCGGAATGTGGTCAATGACCACTTGTCTGCAAAGGCAGACGGAGCGTAATTTGGGGTCACAGATGCTCACAGCCGTCGCGCCAACAGTCACGGGCTTCTGTCACTTTGCATTCACACTCAAGTCAAATGAAATCAGAATCTTTATTTATATTGGAGGAATCCGATGAACTATGAAGCTATTTTGGGGCCGTCCATAAATGACGTCTCACACCTATGGGGAGGGAGGGGAGTCATACATTTGTGACGATGTGTGACGAGGGGGGAGGGGGGTTTGAGATGTGACGTCACATCAAAATGCGCAACTTTAAATAAACTTAATTAAATATAATTGTTATAACAAAACTAATTTTCATTATTAACTATCGATTATTTATATTTATTAAGGTCACCTTTTAATTTATTCCACGAAGGAGCATTTTGCTTCTCCATGGGAGAATGAATAAACATACATTTTGTAAAAAACTAAATGTATGATTGTTATTAAACATTTTGATTCCAATGATTCTACCAGGGCTTTTCATTCTGTGGAATGAATATGTGATTGTTATAATTGTACTCTCCATTTTGCTTCGTTTTACTACAAAGTTTCAAGTATTTTTTTCTAGTTATAATTATAAAAAATTCAGGTAATTACAGTATAAGAGAATTTCAATATAATATGCTGAACATCTGCAGTTTTATTTAGACGTTAAATATTTTCAAGTGAATTTTACGCTAAATTTCAGCTTTCCAACGCCTCCTTTTTAATACGTGTTTTCTCCTACAATTACAACATCAGAGTGCAGCGCCACATTAAATACGCACTACAATGACAATAGTTTAAAGTGATTTGAAGCATGTTTTAGTTTCAAAATGTAAATATGGTTTGGGGGGGGCAGAGCCTTGTGACGTCATATTTGAGGGGGGTCTGACTTTTTGTGACGCCGTGTGACGAGGGGGGGGGGCAAAAATCGGCCAAAATCGCGTGACGTCATTTATGGACGGCCCCTATTCACAGATGTCTAGTTGGGGGTTGCTCAAAAAGTAAGCAAATCACTTCAAAAATATATACAAATGAAACTCAACTAGGTTCATCCTACCAGGTAAAGCCCACAGAGCTATTAGCTGTTTTTCAGAAGCCAGATGGCCACAAATGGTAGAGGGTCCGTCGGGATAAGAGGGGATGTCGGCAGGAGGAGTGGATGAGAGAGAGCAGCTGATGAGGAGGAGAGAGCAGTGCATGAGGAGGATGAGAGAGTTGCGTGTGAAGGAGGGATTGGAGGACTGGAACGCTTTGCCTGTGTCCGTGTGTTGGTGCGGAGTGTTCGCTCCCAAGAGAAAAGCAACTTGTGTCTGCCTCCTGTGTCTCCGTTGTGTCCACGTGTCTCCCTCACGGTCTGTATCAATGTTTGTCCCTCTGAAAGCAACGAGCGATCTGACGAAGGCCTCGGCCACAACACAGGCGGCGTGTGCCGTGTCCAGGGCCGTCGTCTCCCTCGCCCGCTGCACACGTGTCACAGCCGTCTGTGTCTCTCTCCCCAGTGCCGTCTCACACTCACCTCGGAGATGTTCTCATCCTTCGACCGTCTGCGGCAGCAAGTCGGCGAGAAGGGTCTTCAGTGAAGCTGGGAGAGCGAGGCGAGTGAGAGGCTCCCCCAGAGAGGCGAGTCTCGGCGTCGTGAGTCTCGGAGTGAACCGATTGGAGCGGGAGCCTCCACTGCAATGTCGCAGATCGGGCGGCAGTTGGGCGTGACGTCACCCAACGGTGGGCGGGGCCTGTGTCTGTGGGGGGGAGGGGCGCGGGGGATTGGGGGGAGGGTTGTGAGGGGGAGGGGCTTGCGGGGGATGGGGGGCGTGCGTGGCGGGGCTCTCCAACGGGCGATGCACCAATCGTCCCCAACAGTGTGTTTGTGTTGTTGTTACATGACAACAACAACACGTATTTGTGTTGTTGTTACATGACAACACTTGTTTGTGTTATATTCTTGGTTCTTTCGGTAAAGTCACGTAGAAGGGAAATAATAAAATAATAAAAATATTAAACAACAAAATTCTCACGACGTTTCGACTGCAACACAAGCAATCATCATCAGGTGTAAAATCCACAGCAAGAACATTTGAAAAAAGTGGCGTTTTTTCTTAACTTTAGCAACCCAGGACAGCGATTTGGCAGTTGGTCAGATGGACGAGTCCATCTCTGTTCGGAAAAGAGGAGGGGGGGGGGGGGGTGAAGAAAATTGAATGTGGTCTGAAAGTCACCGTAAGCGTGAACACAATCAATTAAGACCCGAAATGGTTTAGCACATCCTTCCAATGCTTGCTAAGTCAGAATCCATCTTCTCGGTTGAAATTGTCTTTGTGTTTGTATATGTGGATAGCCTCATCTCTTCTGGCTTAGCAATCATTGGGTGTGATAAACCATTTCGGGTCTTAATTGATTGTGTTCACGCTTACGGTGACTTTCAGACCGCATTCCATTCTCCTTCTCTCCCCCTTCCTCCGTTCCGAGCATAGATGGACTCGTCCGTCTGAACGACCGCTAGTTGCTGTCCGTGGTGCTGACGTTAAGAAAAAAAACGCCACTTTTTCAAATGTTCTTGCTGTGGTTTTCACACCTGACGATGATTGCTTGTGTTGCAATCGAAACGTCGTGAGAATGTTATTGTTTTATTTTTATTATTTTATTATTTCCCTTCTACGTGCCTTTACCGAAAGAGCCAATAATATGAATCCCTGCAGTCAGGAAAGCTTTAAATCTAAATGTAATTGCACTATTACTATACATTCCCTAACATCAGAATCGGAATCTTTATTTAGGCTGGAGGGATCCGATGAGCTATGAAGCTCTTCTTTACAGATGTCCAGTACGGGCGTGTTACATGTAATTGCGGTATTGCTATCAATATCAGCAGGAACCCGCGAAACTTCGGCGAGGATTTGGACAGTCCTCGATTTACGAAGGGAATTTGTTCTAAAGACATACAAAGAGAAAGACAAAGATCCCCTATGTAGCCTTGATAGACTGTCGGGGTGAGTGCAGTTAGCGAGCAACTATGAAGGCCGACACGGCACACAAAGAGGATGGGAGGCCAGCACCACAGCGGACCGCCTTTGTCTCCCAAATGGCGATGTTTATTGGTACTCATTTTAGGCCGAGTCTTAAGTGCAGGTGTTCCTAAGGCGGGTGCTCATACGTCGGGTGTTCGTAAGTCGAGGGCCTCTTGTAATTTTCATTTTACGGTCTAGCTGATTTTAACCAGAAACCGATAACCTATGGTATTGGTAACAACCTATAACAACTGCAGATAGCCTCTAAACTAGATTAAAGAAAAATTTGTGGTTCATGTGGTGGATGGAGCTGAACAGGGCCAACTGTTGGAGGGGCGAGGCCAAGGGAAGGAGTGGGGCCAGCCTCTGGAGAGGCAACAAGGGAGACATGTGTGAGTTATGGCACAGATTATGAATCGGCTTACATAAGCCGGTGTGTTTTCACAGCATTAATTTGAGTAGTTCTCAAAGTATAGAGTCGGAAGAAAACTTTATTTTGACCGTATTAATCCAGCTGGCTATGGTATTAAATGTGAACTTTGTACGACGTATGAATTTTATCTCAGATTTAAAAAAATATATAATCCAGTGCGTGACACAGGTCGGGTGTTTGATGGCAATCTAAAACACCCACCATAATCATCCATGGGGGTCTTTGGAATTGCACATTGCCTATGTTATGACTCTTGACCTCGATAAAAAAAAGTCACGTGCTGCAGTGCAATGACAACTCAGCGAAAATTCGTAAATAACAAACTGTGGTCTTAACAGTATTTATATTTTAATACACATCTGGTCAATTGCTCTTCTTCATAGCACGTAAAGCCAACACGTGCGTCAACAACATTGCCGGATCACCCCCTGCTGGACTAAACGCGCTACTGTGCCGCGGAGACAATGCGCATTATACGGCCAACAGCGAGTGGTGTCAAGTAAAATATCGTGATTATTATGAGGCTTGATTACCCAGGAAAGCCTCATTGCAGACGCGACACGTCCATATAGGCTATCTAGGTGGTCGTCTGGGGCGCCAAGTTAAGTGGGGTGCCCAATTCGAAAAAAATACAAATAGTATTTTTTAAATAATTAAGTTCTCAACATTTCTGACAATTGATTGATTGGACAGACGGACGGATAAACCGAATAATTACGCCCCTTTTAAAGTACAAAAATAATAAAACATTAAACGGAAAATGGGGACAAAATATTTCCCAGTTTACCATAAAACTCAGCCTCGATCTGCCCCTGGGGCTTGGGGGCGCCGATTGCGTGGTTTGCCTCGGGCGCCAGTTGCTGGCAGCAGCGGGTCCAAGGGCCGCCGCTGCCTCACTGAGTGAGCCTCGTGGCTCTTTTTCAGGAGGGTCATGCCAGTTTTCACAGTAGGGGGATGGCTATGTATAATCCCAATTGAGTAATGTGTACTTTATATCAGAATATATTACACTACAGGATACCATTTTGCGTGAAAACTCGGACTCATTATCTTGAAGTTAGCGGGGTTGGGGCGTCTTTGCTTATTAGCATCTTTAGTATCTTGCGATTCACCAACGTTGGTTGGGGCAAGCCTGACTACTGATGAGACGCTGAATTTCGAAGCGAGCCTATAGCTTGCTTTGTATTGCACTAATACTGCTGACTTTATGCACTCCAAGAAGACCGTAGGGCTGATGGGATAAAAAAAAATAACCATTGATTTTGTTGTTGTATGCGATGAGACAGATACACGATTGTGAATGAGACGTGTTTTTGTGAATGTTATGGACGAATAGGTGAGAATGGTGAGTGTGTGTGCGAGTGAATGGCAAATGCCTGGAGTGTGTGGTTCGTATCAGGTGAGTGGTGGTTGATGAGCCTATCATGTGTGTGCAAGGTGAATGATATATGGTGAGTGGTGTGTGCCCGCATGGTGAGCGGTGTCTGGCGATGGATCAATTGTCATGCATGAGGTCACGCCACCTTATCCGTCCCCGAGTGTGTGTCAATAATAATAATGTCAACTTTCAACACGCCACTACCGCACATCACTCGCTCGCTCCCGCAGAGAGGACAACGACTCTGAGGCGCGAGGAGGAACCACGGAAAAGCGGAAAGGCAGCAGCCAGGCGACGAGTCGGCGCCAACGATTGCCCAAGCTCTGCGGTCCTCTACAATTTGAGGTTGTGTGGGCCAATCAATGTGGGAAGAAACCGGAGCACCTGAAGAATAACTAAACAAAAAAATGTTCACCAGGTAAAGCTCACTCAGCTTTCCAGCTCTTTTTTCAGAAACGACCTGGCCCCAAATGATAGCTCAACGAAGTGGCTTATCTTGTGGAAATTTACAGCAGTCAAATACTCAAAACGCTCGTTTATTCTGTATCTGAGGAGGTAAAAATCGGAGGACCCGGAAAAATCCACGCGACCACCGGGAGACAGAGACATGCAAACTCCAAATATACAGCAGGCGTTTGGGTCGCGATCGAATCCACGACCTCCTGTATACCAGGTTAGGTAGTTAACATCTCACCACCGTGGCTCCCATGCATGTGTAGTGTTGTAAAGGACGGACTTATGAACTTCTTTATGGCACACACTGTTTATTGTCTTATTACAAAGTCCTTATCACACAAAGGGGTATACGGTCCCCTCACCCGTTACCCTGAGGAGGTACAGCCTCCGGACCTTGTACAGCTCCACACTCACTATTAGCTCCTATTCTAAGGAGGTACAGCCTCCGGACCTTGCAGGCTATCTAATCTCCCTGCTATCCCAGCGTCCTCTGGCTAGACCTAGGGGATCTCTCCCCGACCACTGGTTACACTGAGCCCTAGCCCTGATAAGGGCTGGAGGGCTTGGTCCAGGGTCCTAGATGTCTTCGGCCGACTTGGGTCTTCGTGTAGAAGAACTGGCCAAGAGCTCTCAGCGCTCTGGCTTTTATACCTGTTCGTGGCCGGGTTGTCCAATCCTCGGCCACCTTGTGGAACCCTCCGATTGGTCCTTCCCAATCTAGCGTTTGGATCCTACCTCACCCCATTTTACCCTGACCGTTTAATTGAACGGGAAAACCTTGTTTACGATCCACTCTCTCACAGCTTGTGAACAGCGAGTAGTTATCACCACTACAGAATCATTAGAATCAAAATGTTTAATAACAACCATACATTTTTTTTACCAATGTAGATTTCTACATTCTCCCATGGAGAAGCAAAATGCTCCTTCATGGAATAAATAAAAGGTGACCTTAAGCCCGTGACTATTGGCGCGACGGCTGCGAGCATCTGTGACCCCAAATTACACTCCGTCTGCCTTTGCAGACAAGTGGTCATTGACCACATTCCGACCGCGGCGCGTTACAACCTGTCGCCCGACAACAACCTGCCGGAGAAAGAGGAGAGCAGCCTGTTTTGCTGGGGCGTTTTATGTGGGAAGGGGTCACGTCGGTCGACGGCGGACAAAGCCCTCCTCAAGGCGCAGAGAAAGCTCGCCAAGACCCAGGTGAGGGCGCGCCAGGTCCTGGAGGAGCTGTGGCGGGACGCCGCCGCGGTCGATGCCGCCAAGGAGCGGAAGGAGGAGGAGGAGAGCGTGGAAGAAGGAGATATCAAGAAGGTTCTCGGCAGATAGAGGCGCACGATGGACTTGTCTGGCAAGGGTAGGAGACCAGGTGAGGGGATTGAGCTCGGCTCGCGGTGAGATACTCGCCCAGTCTAAGGTGTTGCTAAACACGTGATGTGGAGGGAAAAACCGGAGGACCGTGAGAAAAATATACGTGACCACAGGGAGAGAGACATGCAAATTCCCAATATACAACAGGCGTCAGAGTCGGGATAGAACTCATCACCACCTGTATACCAGGTGAGATAGTTAACATCTCGGTACCGTGGCACCCTTAAAGGTAAGACGTGTTGAAGCAGTGCCTTTAATGTGGACAGAGGCTCTCGTCCAAACGGTTTTGAAAGTAGTTCTGCGATGCCACCTTCTCGGGCGCTGCGAGTGCGCGTGAGTCACGAGGGGGGGGGGGTCCTTCTGACGCAGGAACAACCGCCCGGCGAGAGATAGACCGGGATCCGCTGATCGAGCTCGTGGATGAGGCGATGAGCTTCCACCCCGTCCACACTGCAGACGCGCTGCTCTTCGAAGAAAGCAGCAACATTGTGTACACGAGCCACGCCAGCATCAGCATCGGCATGTACGTCGGCTGTGGTAGCAGCTTCTACAAAAGCAACAGCAGCAGCGGCAGCAGCAGTGGCGCCAGCAGCGGGGGCAGCAGTGGCTACCTGCCACAGTCTAAGTCCGAGATGTTCACAGACTCCATGTCCATCGATACGGATGATGATAGCCTCCTCAAAGACGGCCCTTGTGCCCCTCCACCTCTCGAAATGGTGAATATAACTCTCTGTATCTCGCCAACTACACATATGCATGTTTATGTTTTTTACTTCAAGGACACAGTATCGTTAATGAGTGTGAGTTAATGTTTCTTCTCGAGAGGCAAAGTATCACCGGGACGTCGTGAAGAATGGCACTTGGGCAAGTGGCCTGTGTCCATATGTTCACCGCATGCTGATTTCCTATTCTCCCTACTGCAGGAACTCGTGAACCTGGACACCACGGTCGTGGATACAAGTGGTGTGCTGTACCTTGACCGGGGCACTTCTAGCAAGCCACGGCTAGCTGATTGGAAGTTTGGCCAGGAATCGGTAGGGAATGACTTGCATATGCAAACACATACAGAACAGTTAAAAAGACAAAGATCCCCTACAGAGCCTAAAAGACTTTTGGAGCAAGTGCTGTTAGCAAGCATCTATGAAGGCCGTCATTGTGGCACACAAGGGGGTAGGTGGCCAACACTACGCCCGGCCGCCTTTGTCTTCCCAATGACAATGTTGACACACTTCACAAAGTACTCATTTGAGGCTCAGTCGACGTCGGGATGCCCCAGGAGACATTCAGATAATCGTCACTAGTATTGTCCATAAGCGGCCATAGAAGTCGGGTCACCGGGTTAGTAGAGTAGCGCGCTATCCGCTACACTACTGCTCCGCACGTACATACACACACGTACAAGTACCAACATATGCGTACACACACATGCAATGACAGCCATGTTAAGGTGTTCGCTGTGAAGCCCAGAGCATGGGTTTCGGATGTGCGAGCGAATCGCTCGTTTGCCTCGGGCGTTCTCGACGAGCTAATGTCCATGGCGGTCTCCTTCACAGGTCTCCCAGCCCCGGGAGGGAGATGTTTCCCCATTGTATGAGAACCAACAGCCACCGGGATTCGTGCAGCAAAAGGACGGCCACAGGTGAGACGCACGCGCGCATACACACAAACGAATGCACGGTCACGAGAGCATCGCCCTTTACACCCGGCGCCACATCCCGTCCAGGCACGGACACGGGACCTCTTTCTGTCTCACCCCCGCGCCGTTCCCCCCCCTGCGCTGCCTCAGCTTGCGTGTGCCAGGTGGGAAAGATGGGAGGTGGGGGGGGGGCACCAACGGACTGTGTGGCTTGACGCTCGTTTTCTTCCGCAGATTTGTCAACGTTGCGCCTTGTGACAGCCAACTGTGGTAAGCAGGCACGAGCGTCCGCCCCACCCCGACCCCGCTGCCTGCGAGATCGGAGATTGAGTGTGCTGCTGGTTCGGCACCTCCTGTGAACACGGTTCTTCCGCTGGGGAACTCTGGGAGATCGCTCCTCATCCTCCTCTGTGGACTGTTCTCAACATGGACCCTCATGAGAGAAAAACCTCTCCAATCCGGACGTTTGGGATAGCCCCTCTTTTGATAGTGCATGTATTACTGACTTGTCTGCTTTCGCGACCAATATCCATAATATAGGTTTTTTTGGATAAGATCACGTAAATATAAATCTGTCGTTAAACCCGCCACCACCCGACAAAGCCAATTGGTTTATCATATAAACAGAACATGCAAATTTGTTACTAGTACAGCACACCAGTGTGTTGGAGAGCAAATCCACAACATTTACAATCTGAGTATGACGTTTCACCAGTTATTACAACTAGCTTCATCATCATGAAGCTACCACCTGTTTTGTTGATGACGTCACTTGTGAGCGCTTCTTGTACGAAGGGTGGGGGGGATTAATGAATGCATATACATTTTAATGGGTATCCATTGCCGGTTGCATTATATATATGGTAATTATCAACATACATTATGCGTGCACATTATGCATGCACATTGTTCTTGAAGCGCGTGTAGTTTGCGAGCAATCAATGAGTACGTGTTATGTCTGTGTACAGGTAATGCCCATTTATGTATGGTGACCTGTAGGCATGCATTTAAACAATGTATTATTTGATTATTCGCTTCTTAGCAGCACTAAGCCTGCAGCTATCGGAATGGTAACAATTATTTTGATCAATTTCGATAGATTCTTTAATTAGTCTTGGCCGGTAGTACTGACCTTCGAAATGATCAGAATCACTTGAGTGTCATTGTTGGCATGCGTATTCTGCCACTGCTGACAGTTGTATTTGGGAGTATTTGATATTGATTTGGTGTTCTTTTGGTCGTGCTGATCATTCGTCATGTCTGCCCAATATAGCATTTGGCACAAGTGCAATTAATCTGTTGCACACCTTCTGTTGAATGCTTCGTTAATAAATCTTCAGTACTAGATATTAGTTTATGTATTTTATGTACCATGCCAAATCTGACTGGGATGTTTTGATTTTCCAAAAATATCACTAGTTTATCCATTACTCCCACAATGTACGTATTTTGAATAGTTTTAATTAATAACACGAGTTGAAACTGACCAAGTAATTTAAACTACTAAAATACCGAACAACAACTAGCCAGATTTTTGGAAAAACAAAACATCCGAATCAGAGTTGGCACAGTACAAAAAATACAAAAACTAATATCTGGTACAAAAGATGTATTACCGAATCTTGATTTGAAGCTTTCTGGACTGCAGGAATCCATATACCCTTTGGTTCTTTCGGTAAAGTCATGTAGGCACAGGTGAGCGTGTAGATGCACATCGTGGTCGCGTAGGCCATCCACATCATGCGGAAGATGCGCCACAGCCCGTGGACGCAATAGAAGTCTCCGTAGCCCGTGATGTACTCATCTTCCACGCAGTGGATGTGTTAGCGCATGTTGGGGCCGGCGTAACCGGTGTACGCGAGCACCACCAGCGCCTGCAGCAAGCGGGCCCCCGTCTGCCACACGTAGAGCCTGTGGAGCCCGCCGCTCGCCTCCGTGTAAGCACGCAGTTTCTTCACCTTCTCGAAGAGAGCCTTGGCCTGCTCGCCCTCCTTCTTGTCCAGGATGCGATCATCCGATGGCGTCCGCCGGCCCTCGTTCTGCTCTGGGGGGGCCAGTCGGGGGGCGGGGCGGCCTCGCCGGGGTCGACGAATCGGACGGAAGGCCGGGGCGGTGCCGGCGGAGACTCAGAAGGCAGCTTCTCCATGGGGAGTTCGTCGGATCTCGGGTCGCTGCGAGCGTGGGACGCAGAGACGCACAGAGACCCATAGAGACTCACAGAGAACAGCAGAGACCCACAAAGATACATAGTCTCACAAAAACCCCTAGAGACTCACAGAAACCCCTAGAGACTCACAGAAACCCATAGAGACTCACAGAGACCCGCAGAGACCCACAGAAACCCATAGAAACTCAGAGACACATCGAGACTCACAGAGACCCACAGACCCGCAGAGACCCACAGAGACCCATAGTGACTCATAGAGACCCGCAGAGACCTATCAGGACTCACAGAGACCCGTAGAGACCCATAAAGACCCACAGACCCGCAAAGACCCACAAAGACCCACAGAAACCCAGAGACTCATACAGACTCAGACAGCCACATCGTGACGCACATACACACGCACACCAAGATCCCCCGTATAGCCTTAACAGACTATAGGGGCAAGTGCTGTTAGCGAGCACTTATGAAGGCTGGAACTGTACATGAGGGGGTGGGTGGCCAGCACCACGCCTGGCCGCCTTTGTCTCCCCAGTGGCGATGTTTACACACCGCACCAGGTACTCATTTGAGGCTGAGTAGACCTAGGAGAGGCCCAGAACTGGTACAAGTATGAACAACAGGTTCCACACTGCCCCACCAGGGATTATTTGTCTGTCGTGCACAAACGTGCTGTCCAACCAAGTTACTACCTGCCCACTCCGAAGGAACGTGTTTCAGATAATCGTCGCCGGTGTTGGCCATGAGCGGAAATCGAACCTGGGTCGCCGGGTTCATAGCGCAGCGAAGCGCTAACCGCTTCCCCCTGCTTTTCATAACCAGCCAAAATGGTTATGAAAAGCAGGGGGATAGAAAGATGCGTGAACGGGCTCGCTGCCCCAAAACATAGGTTGCAACCGGGTACCCGATACCCGTACCCTACCCGATACCCGGCTACCCATACCCGGCCGGGTACAGGTACGGGTAGCCGTTTGCGACCCTGGTGCGGCCGGGTACGGGAACGGGTAGGCCGTGAGTCACTGGTGAGTAACCGTTTGTCACTCATTTCGGGTAGGGTACGGGTACGGGTAGGGAACGGGTACCCGTACCCGACCGAGTACGGGTACCCATTTGCGACCCTGGTGCGGCCGGGTACGGGTAAGGAATCAAAACCCGTTTGCGACCTCTGCCCCAAACCCACGCAGGGTCCCCCCCGAAAGGAGAAAGGGGGAACTTTAACACGTAGGCTTTCGCGACCAATGTTATTCATAATCAACGTTTTTGGGTTTAGATCGCGTTATTTATAAATGTGTCGTAACCCTCCACCACCCGACACGGCGAATCAGTAAAAATGTGTCACGTTGACAAAAGACAAATGAGTTAATGATGACGTCACCATGCTGCTGCTCTATATAAGAACGGGAGACACAGCAGAGCCTCACCATTCTGGCGAATTGCCCGAACCAGCGAAACGTCGTACTCAAATTGTAAATGTTGTGGCTTCAACACACCGGTGGGCTAAAGCAGTGAACTATTTGTCTTTTGTCAACGTGACACATTTTTACTGATTGGCCGTGTCGGGTGGTGGAGGGTTACGACACATTTATAAATAACGCGATCTAAACCCAAAAACGTTGATTATGAGGGGGAACTTTTTTAGTTTTTGTTACCTAAGAGGGGAAGGGATGACAAAGGAAGGAAGGAGCCGTGGGCCGTCTCTTAGTAGTCAGCCCCCTTCTAACCTGCAGCTCCCCGCCGTGGCGGGCGGTGGCGGCTGCAGCGCCGCCGCCGCTGACGCCAACCCATCCAGCGCGGTTTCGTGCACGGCGTGCGTGGTCCACTACGAATCCATGCACTTGCCCAGCACGCACACAAAGTGCTCAATCTTGGAGCTCGTCTCCGGGAACTTGAACCAAAAGTTCTTGGTGGCCGTCAGGATGAGCGTGTGCAGCACGACGAGGTGCGGGAAGTATTTGCTGATCCACAGCACCGCGTTGTCGTAGCAGAACTGGTTGATCAACCGGTACTGGTCGAAGCCAACCTGGGCGAGTGTGGGAAGGGCAAAATTAACTGGAATGGCGGTGATGTCGCATGCCCCGCCATTGCGGTGACAGAGCTGGCTCAAATCTGGCTTTTGCCTGATGATGCCGGTTGTAATTACTGACGAAACGTCACCGTACTCAAGATCGTCAACGTTGTGGCTTTGCTCTCCAACACACCGGTGTGCTGTAATAGGATATTACACTATACACTACATTATACATTACACTATAATGTACATTACAATATACACTACACTATACATTACACTATACACCACACTATACATTACACTATACACTATACCAGACATGGGCAAAGTACGGCCCAACGAGCCGTATACGGCCCGCCGAACTTGTCCAAATATTATTATTAAATAAAATTTCACCTTCCTCCTGTAATGCCCCCATTTCCCCAATAAATGGCGCACTTTGACCGGGAGAGAGAGAGAATATTCGTATGAGCAATTCATGTTTCTATTGAAAGCTAACAGTAATATTTGGGTACAGTATTATTTTTGGAAGCATTCACTGTAATATCGTATGAACGTTTACTTCTTATGTTAGGGATTTACGTTCTCGGCGCTGTCGCTCTCTAAATTACAGCTTGAATGAGGGGGAGGGGTATGACTACATCACAAAATTAATATCTTACTAGGAATTTTATATAATAAAAGTTATGTACATAACTGTTACGCTTTGTGTAATTCAACAAAACAAACAAAACTTAACTCCAAGTTCTCTCCGAATTTCACGAGTCCGTTCTAGACCCCACAGTTTTTTAAAGAGTTTTAAGCACAGAAAACATCATTAAAGTTTGAAAAATCATTAATTATACAAACTTTTCAATAATTTACTTTTTCACTTCGATTAAAATTTTCTTTAAAAACTTCTTCTCACCAACAGTACCACTCATTACCACTTTCTCCGAAGGCAAGTTTGTAAAAGAAAACATGGTACAGACAGCAAACATCTTGTGTCCGGAGATCAAAAGCAAATTTGAAAAAGTCAGTTCATCACGCAGGACTGTGACTCGCCGTGTGGAACTGATTGATAAAAATATAGCCAGTCAATTAAACAAAAAGTCTGATTCCTTTGAATTATATTCACTAGCACTGGATGAAAGTACAGACGTAAAAGACACTGCTCAGCTCCTCATTTTTATCCGAGGCATTGAAGACAGTTTTGCGATAACAGAGGAGTTTTTGACCATGGAGTCCCTGAAAGGAACAACGCAGGGAGAGGACTTGTATAGCCAGGTATCTGCTGTCATTGAAAGAATGACGCTACCTTGGAGTAAACTTGTCAATGTCACAACGGATGGATCGCCAAATTTAACTGGAAAAAATATTGGGCTGCTGAAAAGAATCCAGGATAAGGTGAAAGAGGAAAACCCTGTCCAGGATCTTAATTTCCTTCACTGCATCATCCATCAGAAATCCCTGTGTAAGTCTGTATTGCAGCTTAATCATGTCGTGAATCCAGTCGTAAAACTTTATACGAGCAAGGGGACTTCAGCACCGTCAGTTTATTACGTTCCTGGAGGAAACTGATGCGGATCATCAGGACTTGCTGTACCACTCTCGTGTCCGCTGGTTAAGTTTGGGGAAAGTGTTACAACGAGTGTGGGAGCTGAAAGAAGATATCATCGCATTTTTGGAGTTGATGGGGAAATCTGACGAATTCCCTGAGCTAAGCGACAAGAAATGGCATAGTGACTTTGCGTTTGCTGTGGACATATTTTCACACATGAATGAGCTGAATGTGAAACTGCAGGGGAAAGATCAGTTTGTTCACGACATGTACAAACATGTGAAAGCCTTCAAATCCAAGCTCACTTTGTTCTCCGGACAAATTGCGAACAAATCTTTCGCTCATTTCCCACACTTGCCATGCAGGAAGAGACACCGCGAAACGCAAAAAAATACAGCAAATCGCTTGAGGACCTGCACGGAGAATTCTGCCGTAGGTTCCATGATTTCGAAAACATTGAACAGTCACTTCAGCTGGTGTCCTGTCCCCTGTCACAAGACCCTGAAACAGCACCACAGGAGCTGCAGTTGGAACTGATAGATCTTCAGTCTGACTCTGTCCTAAAGGAGAAGTTCAACTCTGTTAAACTGAATGACTTTTATGCTTCACTTAACAGAGCCACGTTTCCAAACCTCCGGAGGACTGCACAGAAGATACTGACTTTGTTTGGCTCCACTTATGTGTGTGAGCAGACATTCAGCGTCATGAATGCCAACAAAGCCCATCACAGATCAAAGTTAACAGATCAGCACCTCAGATCTATCCTGAGAATTGCCACAACCAATATAACTCCAGACTTGGATGCACTGGCAAAAATGGGAGATCAACAACACTGTTCCCACTGAAACTGATTATGTGTTGCTGCAGCGAGGTTGGAGCCAAATCTCCATCACACAGCCTGCGTGGCTGCTCTAACCTGTTAATGTAGATAATAAAGAAGTTCAAGTGAGGTAATTGGTTTTGGACGCAGGCCTCAGATGTTTTAATGATGTTTGATCAGTCACGTTACGACATGTTTTTGTATTGTTCATGTCCGTGCAATTTGTTAAATTGCCTTACAAATAAATGCTTTGCTACCTGTTAAAGGCCAAATCATTTCATGTAATAATTTTACATGTCATTTATATTAGTTCACACAAACACTCCATCCATCTGTTCCTGGCCCGGCCCCTCTGTCAAATTTTAGAACCCATTGTGGCCCGCGAGTGAAAAAGTTTGCCCACCCCTGCACTATACTGTACATTACACTATTCTTCGGGCAATTGCCGGTGGCGCAGCCGGCCTTACCGCTGGCAACCAGCGGTTCCCCACCCCCCTGCATGGTCGTGTCGAGTCGGCCCGAGGGGGGACCTCACCGTGTGGGCCCTGGGGTTGGCCACGAGCTTCCTCAGCACGGTCTCGTTCCACTCCTTCAGATCCACGTCGAAGCCTCTCAGCACCGGCACACACAGAATGCGCTCGTTCATGTTCTGGGCGGAGGTGGGGGAAGTGGGTACCACGTATCTATGACATGACGCCGTGTGGTCTCCTTGAAGACGTCTCTCCACTCAGGTTCACTTTGCGCGATTCCCGGTGTGTACGGGGGGGGGGGGGGGGGGGGGAGGCAACCCATATCGACCCAAGATGTGCTCTCTAGCCAGCGCTTTGAGTGAGTTCGCACGTCGAGTTGGAACCCACGACCTCCTGCGTACCAGGCGAGGTCGTCAACATCTCCGCGATGTTATCCATAGCATGGCGGCGACATTGATGAATGTGCGTGGGGACTCTCTAGAGTCTAGAGCAGGGGTCCTCAAACTACGGCCCACGGGCCACATGCGGCCCACCGAGGGCATTTATCCGGCCCATGGTCACTAATTGGGCTGTGCTGGTGAGCACTAATTGGGCTGCGCTGGTGAGCACTCATTGGGCTGCGGTGGTGGGCACTGATTGGGCTGCGGTGGCGAGCACTGATTTGGCTGCGCTGGTGAGCACTGATTGAGCTGCGGCGGTGGGCACTCATTGGGCTGCGCTGGTGAATGGTTCAATGGGCCAATTGACTGGACTTGCCCCCCAGGCCTAAGGCTGCCAGCCCTCCCCTGGCTGCGCTTGACTGGCTCTCCCTCCCTCAGCTCCCTCACTTGCCCCTCGGCTCCACTCCCAGTGATATTCCTGTGTGCTGAGTAAATGATAGAGGGGTAATAACAGAGTGATCTCTGATCTCTGGAGGGGCTGCCTGCTGTTTTCCCGTGCTGGTCAGTGACAGACAGCCGAGGAGTAGGAAACCCAATTTAAATGACAGTAAGTGCATTCATATTCTGATTGCTATTCAATTATGAGGTTTTATGTTGTATGTTGTGTAAGCCCCGGTTCATACTGTTGCGATCTCTGAGCAGTGCGAGTTCAGCCATATGCTTGTATGGCTGAACTTGCATTAGATTCGGAAGAAAAAAGGCACATATGCCTTCTTTTTTCCTGCAGTGGAATCGGATCGCATGGGTCTTCTCCCCCATGCGATCAGATTCCTATGCGAGTTCGCAGATCGCACTGCGATCTGTGAACAAAACTGCAGGTGTAATTAACTTTTTAATGGCACCCGCACCAGTGTGAGCCTGGGGTAAAAGCGGAGTTCCCCCAATCAGACTGCATTGATGGGCAGTGCAGTCTGTATGTCTCTGTGTGGGCAAAGTTATTGCTGGTATATTGTTTTTGTAGCGCTGTATATATATTGGTATTTTACTAATAGCAATTTTGACTCCCTAGGAAACAATGATGTCAAGAAAGAGAAAAATGGACTCGGAGTGTAGGATATTCAAAAAACAGTGGACTTATGATTACTTTTTCATGCAGTACAAGGAAAGAGCTGTGTGTCTGATATGCCAGAATATAGTGTCTGTGTTCAAAGAATACAATTTACGTCGACACTATGAAACTCAACATAAAGATAAATATGATTGTTTGGTCGGAGAAGTGAGAAAAGATAAAATATTAAAACTGAAAAATACATTAACAACTCAGCAAAATACTTTTGTGAAGCAGAAGCAGCTAAATATTTAATCACTGCGAGCAAGTTTTCAAGTTGCCAAGCTAATAGTGTGCACTGGCAGACCATTCGTTGAGGGAGAATTTGTTAAAGAATGCCTTCTTTCTATTGCCAAAGAGATGTGTCCAGAGAAGGCCGATTTATTTAGTATAGTGAGTCTTTCAGGACCTACAATTACACGGAGGATTGAAGAAATGGGAGACAATTTCCATCAGCATTTGCAAAACTCCACAAAAAAACGTTCCTATTTTTCCTTGGCACTCGACGAAAGCAATGATGTTCGTGATTCTGCACAACTTCTAATTTTTATTCGTGGGACGAATGACTATTTCGAAGTCACAGAAGAGCTTGCTGCACTGCAAAGCATCAAAGGAACAACTACAGGAGAGGATATCTATGAAAAAGTTTGCCAAACTGTGAATGGTTTGGAGCTGAACTGGGCTAAACTAGCCAGTGTGACAACTGATGGTGCTCCTAGCATGGTGGGGTCTAAGAAAGGAGTAATTGCTCGCATTAACCAAGAGATGGACAAACATACCCATTCTCATCCAATAGCCATACACTGCCTCATCCACCAACAAGCGCTGTGTAGTAAATCACTGAAACGGGACTCTGTTAACTTCATTAGAGCTCATGCACTAAACCACAGACAATTTCAGGAATTTCTGTCTGAGCTAAATGTTGACTATGAAGATGTTCTGTACCACACAGAAGTCCGTTGGCTGAGTCGAGGGAGAGTTTTGAAACGTTTATATGACTTACTTTCACAGATTACAGCTTTTCTGTTTTCAAAAAACAAAGAAGTACCAGAGCTCAATGATGCAGAATGGAAATGGCACCTTGCCTTTCTGACAGATGTAACAGAGCTACTCAACAGTTTCAATGTGCAACTTCAAGGAAAGGGGAAGCTCATCTGTGATATGCAATCACATGTCAAAGCATTTCAAGTAAAATTAGGCCTCCTCATCAAACAAGTGAAGGAGGAAAACTTCTGCCATCTCCCCACAACTCAAAATTTGTTAGCGGAAAAACCATTGGTTGCATTCCCAAACAAAACATGTGTGGATTCACTGGAAAAATTGCAAAAGGAGTTACAATTTAGATTTAAAGAGCTTCATCTCCATGAACAGGACATACAGCTTTTCCGTAACCCATTTTCTATTGACATTGAAAATGTGGATACAATTTACCAAATGGAACTGGCTGAACTGCAGAATTGTGACTCTCTGAAAGACGCATTCAAGTCAAGCAGCCTTCATAATTTCTATGCATTTCTCCCCTCTGAGACATATCCTCATCTCAGGAACCATGCACTCAAAATGGCAACCATCTTTGGCAATGCTTATGTCTGTGAACAAACTTTTTCCAGAATGAAACATTTGAAATCTCCAACCAGATCTAGACTAACGGATGCACACTTGCATCACTTGTTACGACTAGCAGTGACAAATATGGAACCGGACATTGACCATCTCATTAGCCAAAAGCAGGCCCATAGTTCCCATTGAAATATCGGCAAGTTTGTTGATTTAACTTTACTTGTTCTTCATTTTAAATATTTTATTTGTTCCCGTTTTGTTTCTTCACTTCAAAATAAGATATATGCAGTGTGCATAGGAATTTGTTCATAGTTTTTTTTAACTATAGTCCGGCCCTCCAACGGTCTGAGGGACAGTGAACTGGCCCCCTGTTTAAAAAGTTTGAGGACCCCTGCTCTAGAGTCTAGAGCAGGGGTCGGCAACCAAAATAACAAGAAGAGCCATTTCTTTCCAATTCGGTACAAAATTCAGTATTTCAAGAGCCGCAATGCATCTGAGTACATACTGTACATACGTACATATTGTCAAGAAGCGGCCCGTAAAGAGCCGCATGCGGCTCCGGAGCCGTAGGTTGCCGACCCCTGGTCTAGAGCGTTGGAACGACGTACCTGCAGCATCCCGGCAAAGATGCCTATCATGAACATGGGCACGGAGAGCATGTCGCACAACACGTCCCACCAGGGCTGAAGGATCTTGAGGTCCTGGTGACCCTCCAATGAGAAGGTCAGGGCTCCGATGGGAATCATGACTCGAGCCGAGACTGCACACAAGCAGACACACAGGCAGACACACACACACACAGGCAGACACACAAGCAGACACACACACACAAGCAGTATTAGTTATTACAGCAGTTCATGTTTTTATAACTATAGTAGTAGTAATTGTTTATTTTATTGATGTTATTATTAGTGTTATAATTATTATAGATGTTGTTGTTGTTATTATAGTAATGATTATAGACGTGGGAGATGTTATTATAGTAGTTATACTTGTGAATATAGATGTTGTGGTAGTGCTGGTCGTTAGGCTCCACTTCTCCCGCCAAATCGCGACGGTTTGTTGGTGGTGGTTGAGGGAGAGGGCCGCGTGGGCGAAACCAACTCGAGCGGCGTGCGCGGGAGGGGTTAATTCAATCAGCGAACATAAATTGTATTAATTTAAGGGGATAGACAGCAAACGCCACCTTTCACTAACGCTAGCAGACCCTCTTGCATCTTGTTGCTATGGATGAAACAATAAAACTATAAACAAGTTCGCTACATTTTTTAAGCGCGTCTTGAGTTGATGCCCCTCCATACTTGGTATAGTCTGAAACGTAACCGCGCCTTATCTAGTCTATGTTATTAACCATGGGCCTTAATCCGGGCTATGAAATAAAGTGCAATGTCACGTGCAATGGAGCTGACCAATTTAAACACACCCGCGAAATGTCAACACCACGTGGCTCTTGGGGTGGTAGCTCTTGGGGTGGTAACTTATAAGGGGTTGACAGCTGTGTAGTGTATATTGTAGTATAATGTATAGGATGAACGTTGACATTTCTAAGGGCATGGGGGTGACCAAAAAGGCCTGAATTGGTCTGTAATCAAGTAGGGCACTGATAAAGGGGTTGACAGGTATGATTACAGACAGAGACCCATAGAGACCTAAACGAGATAGATAGAGACCCAAAGAGATAGAGACCCAAGAGAGATAAATGGAGACCCACACAGATACATATAGCATACTGTCAACCCATACGGTTTACTCGTATTCTTGTACAGGGACATTGAGTAACATAATGCGCCTATTTGTGTTTCTCCCTTGTGATGGGACTTTGCAGGATGAACGTTGAGATGTATAAGGGGCACGGGGTGATCAGTAAGGTCTGAATTGGTCTGTAATAAGGTAGGGCACTGATAAGGGGTTGACAGTTATGCTACTGACACGAACAGTGTGACTATGCATACGTAGCCATCCATAGTGTAGTAGTAACGAAGGACTTCGCCGACACACTGCTTGGTCTCCGTCACTCCTCTTTGTTCCCGTCGTTCGCACTCCGCTGGTCCCGACAGCGGACCAGCTGCTCCTCGCGCGCGCCCCGCACGCGCTCTCCCGTCAGTCGCTCCGCTCCCCCCGCTCCCCCCGCACACCGCTGGCCGACGGTGTGCTCGAAGCTCCTCCAGCCACGTGGCTGTGAGCCGCCACTGCACAGCCTTCAACAGCACTCGTGATGTAAAGTAAACGCATCGGCCGGTCTTGGTTACGCTTACTTCGCGCGTGTACAGCAGCTGTTGGATTTGGTTTGGATTCATTGCTGATCTTCCTCGGTTGATTCATTTTAGTTGCAATCGTAATTGGCTGAAAAGTTTGCCCCCAATTCGTGTTTGAAATATTTATTCTCACGTGGAGTACGCCACCCATGTCTGCCTTGTGCCATTTGAAGTGGGATTTGTATGCGTTGTGCATTCGTTCGTCACTCGAGCAGTGCGTCAGGTCGTGGACATAACACGACACTTCCACAATGATTAGAAACTAGGCTCAGGCCACGTTGGACTATACAGTACCTCAATGGCTCCAGTCCCATTCTGTCTGTGGTTTTGGCCCCTTCCAGTGTCTTTTAATTTCTTCTCTGCCCCCCTCCCCCCCTTTTGTGATCATCGGGCGTTATGGTTTTGTGCTTTAACAAGGGGTAACGTCAGTTTAACACGTAGGCTTTCGCGACCAATATTATTCATAATCAACGTTTTTGGGTTTAGATCGCGTTATTTATAAATGTGTCGTAATTGCCCGATGATGCTGGATGCAATTACCAGCGAAACGTCGTACTCAAATTGTAAATGTTGTGGTTTCGCGCTTCAACACACCGGTGGGCTAAAGTAGTGAACTAATTTGTCTTTTGTCAACGTGACACTTTTTTACTGATTGGCCGTGTCGGGTGGTGGAGGGTTACGACACATTTATGAATAACGCGATCTAAACCCAAAAACGTTGATAATGAAGGGGTAACGTGCTTGGGTTAGCTTATTTTCAAATTCACCGTCAACCCAGTGTACATTAACGCACTACACCAGTTCCAATAACCAACAAAAATGTGTTATCAATGCCGTGCAAATGGGCAAAGTGTGTTCACGTAGCCAGCACACAGTTGGACTTTCATTGGGGGTTCACTGCTAACGTTGGGAGGATACCCGAGAGTTAATTTCGCAATTGTCCCAGAATCTCTGCTTTGCTTAGTGACCTTACGATCGCAGGTGCTGTGGCACCATCGGCATGCAACGCGACATTTACATTCCCCCTCCAACCCAGCTTAAATATACGCTCCAAGCTTGGTGGTGTTTCATTCTTCATCTGAGGACGGCTGCTTGCGTTGTAGCCGAAACGTCTTGAGAATTATTTTATTATGTTTTATTTTTATTATTTTATTATTTCCCTTCTACGTGACTTTTCCGAAAGAACCAAGAAGATGAATCCGTGCAGTCACGAAAGCTTTAAATCGAAATTTACAAGGCTGTTTAATAATCGCGGTCATATTGCTGTCACCCATCACCCCTGTCCGATTACGGTTGGGAGGAAATAAGGGGGGAATTTTTAGACCAAGCAGCTACCAATCAAACGATTTGTTAAACATCAAACTTGGGTCTGATGGCAACCAAGCACGCTATTGGCATTGACGCATCATGAGGCATTGTAAAGGATTGCGCTTTAAATCCCATAAAAGTTGAAGGATTCATAATAAACGAATTGTCTAACTAGGATGTCTTGCATGCCTCGGCAATTACCAATACAGCTGTTGTTCATGATTCAAACAGTGTATCCATAACCTAGACACGTTAGCATAACCCAATACCAACCTGCAATAAACACTATAACGTTATTTCTCAACTAGGTTGTTGGGGGCCGCCTCCAAGGTTCGATGCGTACTGTCACCTGGTTGGGATTGCGGGATCGAGACAAGGCGACGTAGAGCTGCTGGCCGTGGGAGAAGACCGTCGTCTGCAGATCGATTCCAACGTAATCGAACGTCTGTCCCTGCGCCTCCGTCGTTCATGCAGGGGGCGCGTAGGTTTGCAGCACCCCCTGCATGAAAATGATGGGAAGTGCAGCGTTCATCACAGATAATAGGTGGGCGTTTATATTATTAATAGGATGAGCATATTTTAAAGGTCGATTGGAACACATTTTCTCCAAGGAAATGCGTAAATCGAATTTTAATGAGTTATCAAGTTTTACTAACCATTTTATAAATGCTCTGTGTGCCCTCCACCTGCTGTACGGACAACATCGAGACGATAGTTGAATTCGTCCCAAACGCCTCTCAAAGCGTCTTCTTCCACTGAAGTCACCGCTGCCGTGATTCTGTTCTTGAAACTATCCAGATGTGTGTGTGTGTCTGCCTGTGTGTCTGCTTGTGGTGGGGCCTTACCATCAGCCCCACCAAAACTAAGCACCTGCCTGGGTATTTTGTACCATCTGACACTCCACCCCCACAACTCCCAATCGGTGATGGGGCAGTTGTGGAGAGAGTGGAGAGTTTCCCATACCTGGGCAGTGTGCTTATGACCGGCTCCAGTTTATCAGCAGAGGTCTCACTCCGAATCAGTCGAGCGGCAATATCTTTTCATCGGTTGCGTAACGCTGTGTGGAAGCTACCTGGTCTGTCGCTCCGCACGAAGCTTCAGGTCTTCTCGGCCACGGTCATTCCCTCCCTTCTCTACGCTTGCGAAACGTGGACCCCCCTAATGGAGCATCTTCGTCGGTTGTAAACATTTAGGCTGGCCTGCCTACGATCAATCCTGGGTTTAACCAGGCTGGATTGTGTGAGGAGCTCACAAATCCTTGAAAGATCTGGGTAAAGTCCCATCGGTGAGCTCCTCCGGCAGGCAAGGCTGCGTTGGCTGGGTCATGTAGCCCGCATGCTCAGCTACCGCATGCCTAAACAGCTTTTGTTCGGCCGGATCGAGGGGGCTAAACGGGCGCGGCACGGGCTAGAGAAGAGATGGAGCGATGTGGTACAGGAGGACGTGGAGCTGAGTGGACTTGCCGATGACTGGTACCAGCGGTGTCAAGATCGGCCTCAGTGGAGGAGGCTCGTGAAAGACGCTACTTGGCAGTTGGAGGCAGTCGCCCTCCAACAACAACGGAGGGCGGAGGAGCGACGCTCACAACAACGAGTGGAGCGCCGGGTGGCTAAAGCACAGCAAGTTGGTACAGTAGGGGGCACAGGTGGTGCATCTGCATCAGCCAGTAATCTCGGTCATCTCGGTCAGTCGACCCGTGGCACCTGCTGGGTCTGCCCCGTGACCTCCTGCCAGCGGGCGTTCGACACTTCACGTGGCCTCAAGGTGCACTTGGCCTGGCACAAGCGTCGTGGTGACGTCACCGCCACTTAGTGGCGAATGGCGGTTGTTGTCTGCTTGTGTGTGTGTCTGTGTGTGTCTGCTTGTGTGTCTGTGTGTGTGTGTGCGCCTCTGTGTGTGTCTGCTTGTGTGTGTGTGTGTGTCTGTGTGTGTGTGTCTGCTTGTGTGTGTGTGTGTCTGCGTGTGTGTCTGCTTGTGTGCAGTCTCGGCTCGAGTCATGATTCCCGTCGGAGCCCTGACCTCCTCCTTCTCATTGGAGGGTCACCAGGACCTCAAGATCCTTCAGCCCTGGTGGGACGTGTTGTGCGACATGCTCTCCGTGCCCATGTTCATGATAGGCATCTTTGCCGGGATGCTGCAGGTACGTCGTTCCAACGCTCTAGACTCTAGACTCTAGAGAGTCCCCACGCACATTCATCAATGTCGCCGCCATGCTATGGATAACATCGCGGAGATGTTGACGACCTCGCCTGGTACGCAGAAGGTCATAGGTTCCATCCCGACCCCTGCTGCATATTTGGACTTCGCGTATGTCTCATCATCACGGTGGCCGGGAGATGTTAACTACCTCGCCTGGTACGCAGGAGGTCGTGGGTTCCAACTCGACGTGCGAGCTCACTCAAAGCGCTGGCTAGAGAGCACATCTTGGGTCGATATGGGTTGCCTCCCCCCCCCCCGTACACACCGGGAATCGTGCAAAGTGAACCTGAGTGGAGAGACGTCTTCAAGGAGACCACACGGCGTCACGTCATGGTCACGTGGTACCCACTTCCCCCACCTCCGCCCAGAACATGAACGAGCGCATTCTGTGTGTGCCTGTGCCGAGAGGCTTCGACGTGGATCTGAAGGAGTGGAACGAGACCGTGCTGAGGAAGCTCATGGCCAACCCCAGGGCCCACACGGTGAGGTCCCCCCTCGGGCCGGCTCGACACGACCATGCAGGGGGGAGAGAACCGCTGGTTGCCAGCGGTAAGGCCGGCTGCGCCACCGGCAATTGCCCGAGGAATAGTGTAATGTACAGTATAGTGCAGGGGTGGGCAAACTTTTTCACTCACGGGCCACAATGGGTTCTAAAATTTGACAGAGGGGCCGGGCCAGGAACAGATGGATGGAGTGATTGTGTGAACTAATATAAATTACATGTAAAAATGATTACATGAAAGGATTTGGCCTTTAATAGGTAGCAAAGCATTTATTTGCAAGGCAATTTAACAAATTGCACGAACATGAACAATAGAAAAACATGTCGTAACATGACTGATCAAACATCATGAAAACATCTCAGGCCTGCGCCCAAACCAATTACCTCACTTGAACTTCTTTATTATCTACATTAACAGGTTAGAGCAGCCACGCAGGCTGTGTGATGGAGATTTGGCTCCAACCTCGCTGCAGCAACACATAATCAGTTTCAGTGGGAACAGTGTTGTTGATCTCCCATTTTTGCCAGTGCATCCATGTCTGGAGTTATTTTGGTTGTGGCAATTCTCAGGATAGATCGTTAACTTTGATCTGTGACGGGCTTTGTTGGCGTTCATGATGCTGAATGTCTGCTCACACACATAAGTCGAGCCAAACAAAGTCAGTATTTTCTGTGCAGTCCTCCGGAGGTTTGGAAACGTGGCTCTGTTAAGTGAAGCATAAAAGTCATTCAGTTTAACAGAGTTGAACTTCTCCTTTAGGACGGAGTCAGATTGAAGATCTATCAGTTCCAACTGCAGCTCCTGTGGTGCTGTTTCAAGGTCTTGTGACAGGGGACAGGACACCAGCTGAAGTGACTGTTCAATGTTTTCGAAATCAGAGAACCTATGGCAAAATTCTCCGTGCAGGTCCTCTAGCGATTTGCTGTATTTTTGGCGTTTCGCGGTGACTCTTCCTGCATGGCAAGTGTGGGGAAATGAGCGAAAGATTTGTTCGCAATTTGTCCGGAGAACAAAGTGAGCTTGGATTTGAAGGGTTTCACATGTTTGTACATGTCGTGAACAAACTGATCTTTCCTTCTGCAGTTTCACATTCAGCTCATTCATGTGTGAAAATATGTCCACAGCAAACACAAAGTTACTAAGCCAGTTCTTGTCGCTTAGCTCAGGGAATTCGTCAGATTTCCCCATCAACTCCAAAAATGCGATGATGTCCTCTTTCAGCTCCCACACTCGTTGTAACACTTTCCCCAAACTTAACCAGAGTGGTACAGCAAGTCCTGATGATCCGCATCAGTTTCCTCCAGGAACGTAATAAACTGACGGTGCTGAAGTCCCCTTGCTCGTATAAAGTTCACAAGTTTTACGACTGGATTCACGACATGATTCAGCTGCAATACAGACTTACACAGGTATTCCTGATGGATGATGCAGTGAAGGAAAATAAGATCCTGGACAGGGTTTTCCTCTTTCACTTTATCCTGGATTCTTTTCAGCAGCCCAACGTTTTTTCCAGTTAAATTTGGCAATCCATCCGTTGTGACATTGACAAGTTTAGTCCGAGATAGTGTCATTCTTTCGATGACAGCAGATACCTGGTTATACAAGTCCTCTCCCTTCGTTGCTCCTTTCAGGGACTCCATGGTCAAAAACTCCTCTGCTATCGCAAAACTGTCGTCAATGCCTCCGATAAAAATGAGGAGCTGAGCAGTGTATTTTACGTCTGTACTTTCATCCAGTGCTAGTGAATATAATTCAAAGGAATCAGATTTTTTGCTTAATTGACTGGCTATAGTTTTATCAATCAGTTCCACACGGCGAGTCACAGTCCTGCGTGATGAACTGACTTTTTCAAATTTGCTTTTGATCTCCGGACACAAGATGTCTGCTGTCTGTACCATGTATTCTTTTACAAACTTGCCTTCGGAGAAAGTGGTAATGAGTGGTAATGTTGGTGAGAAGAAGTGTTTAAAGAAATTTTAAATCGAAGCGAAGAAGGAATTTATTGAAAAGTTTGTATAATTAATGATTTTTCAAACTTTAATGATGTTTTCTGTGCTTAAAACTCTTTAAAAAAACTGAGGTCTAGAACGGACTCGTGAAATTCAGAGAGAACTCGGAGTTAAGTTTCGTTTGTTTTGTTGAATTACACAAAGTGCGCCTTCTAATGGAGATATGGGGGCATTACAGGAGGAAGGTGAAATTTAATTTAATAATAATATTTGGACAACTTCGGCGGGCCGGATTAAAAAGCCCAACGGGCCATATACGGCCCATGTCTGCGCTAAATAAATCAATTGTTAATTAGCCCTGTTGCAAGAGGTAAATTTGCCTCTTGCCTGTGAGCTGCTGGTGTCAAAAATTTTACCGTGTGTAACCCGTTTGTGATGTATAATATTTTTCCCAAAAGAATAGCAATGCAAATTGCTACTCTGATTAGCACGGTTGGCTATGCGAAAGAAATTCAACATACATACATACAAACGAACTCGAGTCAATGTGAATTATCAAGACAATTTATTTACAGTTGGTAATACATAACATAGGTTTCATGAGTTAGATTGCGTCAGCTGCCCTTAAGGCCCGTCGTATCGACATCGTATGCATCCAAGAAACGAAGTGGAGTGGAGCAAAGGCGAGGGAGATTGGATAAGGATACAAACTGTTCTACAACGGTGAAAGAAACACCAAGAACTGCGTTGGAATCGCAGTCAGCCAAAATCTACGAGACAACGTCGTGGCCGTCCACCGTGTTTCCGACCGCCTCATGTCCATCGAAATCAACTCAAACGACCTACGCCTCCGGGTGGTATCTTGTTATGCGCCGCAGCCTGGCTACCCAGCAGATACCAAGGAGGAATTTTGGGAACAATTTGATGAACACATGCAATCGATAAACGGAGAAGAGCAGTTAGTAATTGGTGGAGACCTAAATGGACACGTTGGAAAAGCCCGGGATGGATACCCTCGAAACCATGGTGGCCAAGGATATGGTACCCGGAACGATGAGGGAAACCGAGCCCTGGACTTTGCGGAAGCCTATGATCTTGTTCTCGCCAACACCTTCTTCAAGAAGAGACCGTCCCATCTCATTACGTATGCCAGTGGTGGGAGATCAACTCAAATTGATTACTGGCTTGTCAAGCGGGATAAGCTGAAAACGGTGACAAACACTAAAGTCATACCATCGGACAACATCGCCCCACAACATCGCATCCTGGTCATGGACATGAAAATGGACATTGGCCAGCGACATCGCCCACCAACAACGGGACAGCAGCGAATTAAGTGGTGGCGGATGAAGGAATGCAAGGATCAGCTGAGAGTCGCCCTCAATCAGATTGACGTGAACACCAACCGACCAGCGAATGCGATTTGGGAAGATCTCGCCGGCCAACTGTGCACAGCAGCAATGGAAGCACTGGGGCTAACTAAGCCGGGAAAACGCTTCATTGACAAGCAAATATGGTGGTGGAACGAAGAAGTGCAGCTAGCAGTGAAAGAGAAGAAGCTAGCTTTCAAGAAGTGGCGCCAAACGCTCGCAGATCTGGATTACCAACACTGCAGAAACTAATTCTAGATTTGAAGCTTTCGTGACTGCAATGATTCATACTCTTAGGTTTTTTCGGTAAAGTCACGTAGGTAAAAAAATTTAATTAATAAAAGTAAAATAAAAGAAATTAAACAATTCACGACGTTTCAGAAGCAACACAAGTACTTGATACAGCTGTCGTGGCTGTGACGGTTCCACCTGAAGACGGAGGCTTGTGTTGCTTCCGAAACGTCGTGAATTTTTTAATTTGTTTTATTTTACTTTTATTAATTAAAATTTTTTACCTACGTGACTTTACCGAAAAAACGTAAGAGTACTACAGAAACTGCAAATCGGCAGCGAAGCGAGTAGTAGCAGCGGTGAAATTAGCTCAATACGACCAACTGTATGTCGAACTGGACACACAAGATGGTGCCAATAAGATCTATCGACTGGCAGAGGCGCGCCATCGTTCGACTCAGGATATTGGTCAGGTTAAATGCATAAAGGATGAGAATCACAGCGCTCTCAGAGACCCGCCTGCCATCCTTCAATGCTGGAGCGACTACTTCTCTGGAATCTGCAACCAGGAATTTCCCCACCCACCGATTATTCGCGCTGAACACGTCCTCGGTCCCGTTTTGCCTATCACCATCATCGAAGTGGAACAAGCTATCAAGATAATGAAGAATGGGAAAGCGACTGGCCCGGACGATATCCCTGCTGAGGCCTGGAAGATCCTTGGCAGGCAGGGTGCTGCCCTCCTTACCCAGCTCTTCAGCACCATCACGAGCACCGGTGAGGTCCCAGAAGCCTGGTCGACCAGCACGACGGTTCCAATTTGGAAGGGTAAAGGGGACGTGGCAGAATGCTCGAATTACAGGTCAATCCGGCTCCTGTGTCATGCGATGAAGATCTTTGAGCGAGTTTTGGACACGAGGATTAGAAACATCATCACCCTATCGCCCAACCAATGCGGCTTCGTTAAAGGATGTGGCACTACGGACGCCATATTCGCGGCGAGGCTCCTGCTGGAGAGGGACAGAGAGAAGAACCAAGCTGTGCACGTGTCGTTCCTCGACCTTGAAAAGGCATTTGACAGGGTCCCCCACGACCTCATCTGGCACTCGCTTCGATCCCATGGAGTCCCTGAAACCTACGTGCATTGGGTGCAACTCCTATACAAGAACGTCACCAGTGCAGTCAGGTGTGCAGTGGGCATATCACCGCCATTTCCCATCAGCGTTGGAGTGCACCAAGGATCGGCCCTGTCACCACTCCTGTTTATCCTGTGCATGGACACGATCACTGCCGACCTGCACACGCCCCTGCCATGGTCAATTCTCTATGCGGATGACGTCCTCCTCTCAATATGAAGAGAGAGGAGATGTGGAAAGACAATCGCGCCTGTGGAAGGAACGTTTGGACGAAAACGGGATGAGGTTCAACATCAAAAAGACGGAGTATATGGAGTGTGGCCCCCAAACCGACGGCACCATCAGCATTGACGGAGAAGATCTGAAGAAAGTGACGGACTTTAAGTACCTGGGCTCCAGCATCAGCTCAGATGGAAGCATCACGACTGATGTGAGGTCACGAGTCAATGCGGCATGGATGAAGTGGAGGCAAGTCACCAGAGTCCTCTGTGATCGGAAAATGCCGGATAGGCTGAAGGGAAAAATTTACAAGACCATCGTCCGACCGGTGGCACTCTATGGATCCGAGTGCTGGCCAGCCACAACTGTACACGAACAAGCCCTCCATACCATGGAGATGAGGATGCTCAGATGGAGCCTTGGACTGACTCGATGGGATCGTGTAATGAACGAAGACGTTCGGAAGCAACTTGGTGTGGCCCCCATTGCGGACAAGATGCTTCAGGCAAGGCTTTGGTGGTACAGCCATGTGATGCGAAGTGAAGAGTCATCAGTGGCCAAGACTGCCATGCGTATTGAGCCAGAAGGCCGCCGTCCACGCGGACGTCCGAAGAAGCGATGGATGGATCGAATAAAGGAAGACATGAAGACGGTCAACGCATCCCCCGAAGATGCCCTGGACCGAGCCAAATGGAGAAGAAAATGCCGAAAAGAGGACCCTGTGCCACAGCGGGAACAACGCTAGGAAGAAGAAGATTGCGTAAATATAAATGTGTCGTGGAACACGCCACAACCTGACACGGTAAGGTTTGTCAAGTAAACAGAACATGCCAATTCATTACTAGTACAGCACACCGGTGTGTTGGAGAGCAAATCAACAACATTTACAATCTGAATACGACGTTTAGCCAGTAATTACAAATAGCTTCGTCAGGCGACAGCCAGATTTGTGTATAAATCCTCCTGTTTCATTCCTTAAAGAGGGATAGATGTGATGATGTCACTTGTGAGCTCTTCTTGTGTGAAGGGGGAGGATTAATGTATGCATATGAATAACAATGGGGGTATCCATTGCCTGTTGGGTTATTTATATGTTAATCAACGTACATTATGCATGCACATTATTCTTGTACGTCCTGTCGTTTGAGTGCAATAAAATAACAGCACCTGGTATTGTCTGCATACAGTTGATCCCCATTTATGTATGCTGACCTGTATAGGCATGCATTTAAACAATTATTTGAAGATTCATTTCTGAGCAGCGCTAAGGCTGTAGCTATCCGAATGGTTAAGATTATTTGTATTTAACACGTAGGCTTTCGCGAACAATATTATTCATAAAAAAGGTTTTTGGGTTACATCGCGTTATTTATAAATGTGTCGTAACCCTCTACCAAAATTGAGTCACGTTGACAAAAGTCAAATAGTTCACGACTATTTGTCTTTTGTCAACGTGACATTTTTTACTGTTCGGCTGTGTCGGGTGGTGGAGGGTTACGACACATTTATAAATAACGCGATCTAACCCAAAAACCTTTATTATTAATTATTTGTATTTATCTCCATTTCGATAGATTCTCTAATTAGTCTTGGCCAGTAGTAACTAGTCTTGCACAGAACGTCAATGAGTGTCCTTGTTGGCATGCGTGTTCTGCCACTGCTGACAGTTGTATTTGGGAGTATTTCTTTGGTGTTCTTTTAGTCTCGTGCTGATCATTCTTCCTGTCTGCTCAACATAGCATTGGACACAAGTGCAATTAATCCGTTACACACCTTCTGTTAAATGCTTCGTTAATAAATCTTCAGTACCAGATATTAGTTTATGTATTTAATGTACCATGCCAAATCTGACTCGGATGTTTTGTTTTTCCAAAAATCTCACAAATTTTATCCATTACTCCCACAATGTATGGTATTTTGAATAGTTTTAATTAATAACACGAGTTGAAACTGACCAAGTAATTTAAACTACTAAAATACTGTACATCAACTAGCCAGATTTTTGGAATAACAAAACATCCGAATCAGAGTTGGCACAGTACAAAAAATACAAAAACTAATATCTGGTACTAAAGATGTATTACCGAATCTTGATTTGAAGTTTTCGTGACCGCAAGAATCAATATAGTCTTTGGTTGTTTCGGTAAAGTCACGTAGTTAGAAATAAAATAAAATAAAACAAATCACGAAGTTTCGGGCGCAACACAAGCGTCCGTCATCAGGTGGGACAACCACAGCAAGAAAACATTTGCTGAAGTGGGCAAGAGAGCTTCCGTGGCAAGAGGTTATATAGGTAAGAAAGGGGGGAGGAGAAAGGGGGGAAAGAGAGATAGAAAGAGGGGGGGGCGCTGCGTGAGTGCTCGGGGGAGAAAGGATGTGAGGCCAGAGCGAGGGGGGGGGTGGGCAGGGCTGGAAGTGGGAGGCTGGGAAAGCTGGGAAAGCTGGGGATGCGGGGAGAAATTATCTCGGAAAATAGGCAAGTACCCGGCAGATAAACAGCCATAAAGAGTTAAGGTTTTACCTGGTTAATAACATCCTTCCAATGATTGCTCAATTTGTATCCATCTTCTCGATTGAAGTTATGTCTACGTTTATATATCTGAATGGCTTCATGAACTAACCTTTGATAGTAGCTGGAAGGTTTGCAGAGTACCTTGGTCTCGGAAAAAATATTATCATGCGAGCCCACAGCATTATAACAAAGGTCAGCCATGGCAGAGGTATTGGTTTTCTGCCGTGTTACAGATCTGCCTTGTGTTCGCGAACATGGTCCGAGAGATGTCGTTTTGTTTCCCCAATGTAACTGCTACCGCAAGTTTGTAAACTCCAGGATATTGCATGTCGGGAATGACATCCTTCACAGATGGGATTAGATCACAGATTTTGTGTACTGTATTGAATCGGACCTGGATCTTGTGTTTGTTTAAGATTTTCGAAATCTTTTTGGTAACACCTGCTATGTATGGTAACGCGATGGTTTTGATCGGCTTCTCAGGGGGTTGTTTCTCCATGGTTGGAAAAACAGCTTTGGGAATAATTCGGTCCGAGTACCCATTCATCTTGAGGGCCTGGTGTATATTTGTTTAAATTATCAAGTTCAAGATGGAGTAGTCTTATCCTCTCTGAGATTAGAGAAAGGCTAGCTGTGAATAAGATTAGTTGGCGTTAGGAGAAGTGACAGAAGCAGATGTGAGTGTACGAGTATGGATGCCTGCAGTCACGAATCAAGATTGAACCACCTCTACGGGGAGGGTTTTCACACATCTGTTAGAGCTTTTAACAGACTACGAGACAAGGTGGCTCACATGATCGAGTCTTTCACCTTTCTGAAGAGATGCTGCGACAACAAGGTAATACCGACCACATTTACACTGTGGTCGGTATTACCTTGTCACTACTCCTAACACCAAATGGATCTAATTCAGAGCTCGCCTTTCTTAAATCTCAGAGAGGATAAGACTACTCCGTCTTGAACTTGATAATTTAGACAAATGTCTCCTACAATCACACTTAACATTAACAGATTAAATGTCCGCATTTGATTGGAACCTTGTAGATAACATGACTGCTTCTTCTGTCGCAACAATGTCCTCCAAATGTAAGGTTAACCTTATTGCTAAATTCAATAACTTGTCAAAAAATAAATCAGATCCACACATTAAAAAGCTAGATGTTAACAAGAGTTATCAATCAGAGTAGCAGCACAATCTCCGATAGCCTAAAATCGGTACTAGCTAGAGGGATGAAATTTGCTGTCACCCCCAAACACATCCCAGTGGATTATAGAATTTCCCAGGTAGATGTAGCCCTCAAATGCTTGGGACACATCCCGACAGACGTGGCAAAATCTGAAATTGCCACCATCCTTAAAAATGCTAAGAAACCCATTTGTAACATCAGCAAAGACGAGCACTCTGAACTCGCCAAATTGAAAAAGAGAGATGAGATAGTCATCCTCTCAGCCGACAAGCGCAATGCTCCTGTCATCATGGATAAAACCATATACAACAACAAAATCCAGGACCTTCTTAATGATGGAAGTTACACCAAAATCAACAAAGATCCTACCAACCGCCTGGCTACAAAAACCAACAATATCATTACCAGTTCAACTCCTCTAATAGAGCCATTCAAACGGCTCTCCCTAAAACCTTCTGCTACTAGACCACCCAGATTCTATGGTCTTCCAAAATTCCATAAAGAAGGTACTCCACTTCGGCCCATCGTTTCCACTATCAACTCACCTACCTACAAACTGGCCCGTTATCCATCTGATACCTTGCTTCCATTCACGGACAAGACCACCTCAGCAGTACATAACTCAGCTCAATTGGGCTCTCTAATCAAGGGCATTTCACTGTCCCCAGATGAATTGCTCGTCAGCTTTGATGTAGTTTCTCTGTTCACCAAGGTTCCTGTACCAGACACCTTAGCAATAATTGAAGACTTAGTCCAACATGGACTGAATCCTGATGTACCTACTCTGGTTAGGCACTGCCTTACCAATACTTACTACACCTGGAATGGTACTTTCTACAAACAAAATGAAGGTTTCCCCTTATCACCAGTGATTGCAAATGTTTTCATGGAGAAATTTGAAACAGATGCCATCCAGACATCCACCCTACGTCCTTCATTGTGGAAGAGAAATGTAGATTACACTCTCGGTATTTGGCCTGCCAGCATTGAACCAATTTCTAAACCACATCAATTCCATACACCCATCCATCAAATTCACCATGGAAGCGGAGAAGGATGGTAAGCTACCATTCCTGGATGTTTTGTTTGAGAAGAGACTTGACGGCTCGTTGGGACACTGTCTACAGGAAAGCCACCCACACAGATTCCTCTCTGAAACCTGATTCCCACCCCCATCCGGCACAGAATTCTCATCAAAACACTACACAATAAGGCCAACTGCATTTACGACCGACACCACCTAGCCAGTGAACTGGAACACGTACACCAGGCCCTCAAGATGAATGGCTACTCAGACCGCATTATTCGCAAAGCTGTTTCTCCAACCATGGTCAAACAACCCCCTGAGAAGCCGATCAAAACCATCACGTTACCATACATAGCAGGTGTTACCAAACAGATTTTCAATATATTAAACAAACACAAGATCCAAGTCCGATTCAATACAGTACACAAAATCAGTGATCTAATCCCATCTGTGAAGGATGTCATTCCTGACATGCAATATCCTGGAGTTTACAAATCTAGTTGTACCTGTGGTAGCAGTTACATTGGGGAAACGAAACGACATGTCTCGGACTGTGTTCGCGAACACAAGGCAGAACCAATACCTCTGCCGTGGCTGACCTTTGTTATAACGCTGTGGGCTCGCATGATATTGGTATTTCCGAGACCAAGGTACTCTGCAAACCTTCTGGCTACTATAAAACGTTTGTTCATGAAGCCATCCAGATATATAAACATAACTTCAACCGAGATGGATACAAATGGAGCACTCATTGGAAGGATGTTATTAACCAGGTAAAACCTTAACTGTGTATGGTTGTTTCCATCATATCTGCCGGGTACTAGCCTATTTTTCCGAGTTAATTTCTCCCCGCATCCCCAGCTTTCCACTTCCAGCCCCGCCCACTTCCCCCCCCCCACCTCATGTCCTCTCTCCCCCGAACGCTCACCCCCCCCCCCCTCTCTCTCTCCCCCTTTGCTGCTCCCCCTTTTCTTACCTATATAACCTCTTGCCACGGCAGCTCTCTCGCCCACTTCAGCAAATGTTTTCTTGCTGTGGTTGTCCCACCTGATGACGGACGCTTGTGTGGCGCCCGAAACTTCGTAATTTGTTTAATTTGATTTCTAACTACGTGACTTTACCGAAAGAACCAAAGAGTATATGGATTCCTGCAGTCACGAAAGCTTCAAATCAAGATTCGTTAATACATCTTTAGTACCAGCTATTAGTTTTTGTATTTTGTGTACTGTGCCAACTCTGATTCGGATGTTTTGTTTTTCCAAATATCTGGCTAGTTGATGTTCGGTATTTTAGTAGTAGTAGATATTTTTGGGAAAAAAACATCCGAGTCAGATTTGGAATGGTACATAAAATACATAAACTAATATCTAGTACTGAAGATTTATTAACGAAGCATTCAACAGAAAGTTTGCAACGGATTAATTGCACTTGTGCCAAATGCTATATTGGGCAGACATGACGAATCATCAGCACGACCAAAAGAACACAAAATCAATATCAAATACTCCCAAATACAACTGTCAGCAGTGGCAGAATACGCATGCCAACAATGACACTCAAGTGATTATGATCATTTCGAAGGTCTGTGCAAAACTAGTTACTACCTGCCAAGACTAATTAAATAATCCATCGAAATTGAGAAAAATAATCGTAAACATTCCGATAGCTACAGGCTTAGTGCTGCTAAGAAGCGAATCATCAAATAATACATTGTTTAAATGCATGTCTAGAGGTCACCATACATAAATGGGGATTACCTGTACACAGACAATAACACGTACTCATTGATTGCTCGCAAACTACAGGCAGTTCAAGAACAATGTGCATGCATAATGTGCACACATAATGTATGTTGATAATTACCATATATATATATATAACGCAGCTGGCAATGGATACCCATTAAAATGTATATGCATTCATTAATCCCCCCCACCCTTCGTACAAGAAGCACTCACAAGTGACGTCATCAACCAAAACAGGTGGTAGCTTCATGATGATGAAGCTAGTTGTAATAACTGGTGAAACGTCGTACTCAGATTGTAAATGTTGTGGATTTGCTCTCCAACACACTGGTGTGCTGTACTAGTAACAAATTGGCATGTTCTGTTTACATGATAAACCAATTGGCTTTGTCAGGTGGTGGCGGGTTTAACGACAGATTTATATTTACGTGATCTAACCCCAAAAAACCTATATTATGGATATTGGTCGCGAAAGCCTACAAGTTAGTAATACATGCACTATCAAAAGAGGGGCTATCCCAAACATCCGTCCGGATTGGAGAGGTTTTCCTCTCATGAGGGTCCATGTTGACAAATAGTCCACAAAGGAGGATGAGGAGCGATCTCCCAGAGTTCCCCAGCGGAAGAACCGTGTTCACAGGAGGTGCCGAACCAGCAGCACGCTCAATCTCCCATCTCGCAGGCAGCGGGGTCGGGGTGGGGCGGACGCTCGTGCCTGCTTACCACGGTTGGCTGGCGCAAGGCGCAACGTTGATAAATCTGCGGAAGAAAAAAAGCGTCAAGCCGCAGAGTCCGTTGGTACCCCCCCGCAGCAGGAGGGGTACGGCGCGGGGGTGAGGCCGATAGAGGTCCCGTGTCCGTGCCTGGACGGGATGTGGCGTCGGGTGTGAACGGCGATGCTCTCGTGACCGTGCGTTCGTTTGTGTGTATGCGCGCGTGCGTCTCACCTGTGGCCGTCCTTATGCTGCACGAACCCCGGTGGCTGCTGATTCTCATACAATGGGGAAACATCTCCCTCCCGGGGCTGGGAGGCCTGTGAAGGAGACCGCCATGGACATTAACTCGTCGAGAACGCCCGAGGCAAACGAGCGATTCGCTCGCACATCCGAAACCCATGCTCTGGGCTTCACAGCGAACACCTTAACATGGCTGTCATTTCATGTGTGTGTACGCATATGTTGGTACTTGCACGTGTGTGTATGTACGTGCAGAGCAGTAGTGTAGCGGATAGCGCACTGCTCTACTAACCCGGTGACCCGACTTCTATGGCCGCTTATGGACAATACCAGTGACGATTATCTGAATGGGTCCTGGGGCTTCCCGAAGTCGACTGAGCCTCAAATAAGTACTTAGTGAAGTGTGTCAACATTGTCATTGGGAAGACAACGGCGGCCGGGCGTAGTGTTGGCCACCTACCCCCTTGTGTGCCACAATGACGGCCTTCATAGATGCTTGCTAACAGCACTTGCTCCAAAAGTCTTTTAGGCTCTGTAGGGGATCTTTGTCTTTTTTACAGTTCTGTATGTGTTTGCAAATGCAAGTCACTCCCTACCGATTCATGACCAAACTTCCAATCAGCTAGCCGTGGCTTGCTGAAAGTGCCCCGGTCAAGGTACAGCACACCACTTGCATCCACGACCGTGGTGTCCGGGTTCACGAGTTCCTGCAGTAGGGAGAATAGGAAATCAGCACGCGGTGAACATATGGACACGGGCCACTTGCCCAAGTGCCATTCGTCACGACGTCCCGGTGATAGTTTGCCTCTCGAGAAGAAACATTAACTCACACTCATCAACGATACTGTGGCCTTGAAATAAAAAAACATAAACATGCATATGTGTAATTGGCGAGATACAGAGTTATATTCACCATTTCGAGAGGTGGAGGGGCACAAGGGTCGTCCTTGAGGAGGCCATCATCATCTGTATCGATGGGCGTGGAGTCTGTTAACATCTCGGACTCAGACTGTGGCAGGTAGCCACTGCTGCCCCCGCTGCTGGCGCCACTGCTGCTGCCGCTGCTGCTGTTGCTTTTGCAGAAGCTGCTACCACAGCCGACGTACATGTCGATGCTGATGCTGGCGTGGCTCGTGTGCACACTGTTGCTGCTTCCCTCGAGGAGCAGTGCGTCCGCAGTGTGGACGGGGTGGAAGCTCATCGCCTCATCCACGAGCTCGATCAGCGCATCCCGGTTAATCTCTCGCCGGGCGGTTGTTCCTGCGACAAAAGGACCACCCCCCTCGTGACTCACGCGCACTCGCAGCGCCTGAGAAGGTGGCATCGCAGAACGACTTTCAAAACCGTTTGGACGAGAGCCTCTGTCCGCATTAAAGGCACTGCTTCAACATGTCTTACCTTTATCCCGACCCTGATGCCTGTTGTATATTGGGAATTTGCATGTCTCTCTCCCTGTGGTCACGTATATTTTTCTCACGGTCCTCCGGTTTTTCCCTCCACATTTAGAATCAACATCACGTGTTTAGCAACACCTTAGACTGGGCGAGTCTCTCATCGCGAGCTGAGCTCAATCTCCTCACCTGGTCTCCTACCCTTGCCAGACAAGTCCATCGTGCGCCTCCATCTGCCGAGCGCCTTCTTGACATCTCCTTCCATGCTCTCCTTCTCTTCCTCCTTCCGCTCCTTGGCGGCATCGACCGCGGCGGCGTCCCGCCACAGCTCCTCCAGGACCTGGCGCGCCCTCATCTGGGTCTTGGCGAGCTTTCTCTGCGCCTTGAGGAGGGCTTTATCCGCCGCTGACCGACGTGACCCCTTCCCACAAAAAAGGCCCCAGCAGAACAGGCTGCTCTCCTCCTTCTCCGGCAGGTCGTTGTCGGGCGACAGGTTGTAACGCGTCGCGGTCGGAATGTGGTCAATGACCACTTGTCTGCAAAGGCAGACGGAGTGTAATTTGGGGTCACAGATGCTTTGCAGCCGTCGCGCCAACAGTCACGGGCTTCTGTCAACTTGCATTCACACTCGAGTCAAGTGAAATTAGAATCTTTATTTATATTGGAGGAATACGATGAACTATGAAGCTATTTTGGGGCCGTCCATAAATGACGTCTCGCACCTAGGGGGAGGGAGGGGGGTCAGACATTTGTGACGATGTGTGACGAGGGGGGGAGGGGGTTTTGATAAATGTGACGTCACATCAAAATGCGCAACTTTAAATAAACTTAATTAAATAGAATTGTTATAACAACACTAATTTTGATTAATTTTCATTAATAACTATTCGATTATTTATATTTACTAAGGTCACCTTTTTATTTATTCCATGAAGGAGCATTTTGCTTCTCCATGGGAAAATGGAGAAACATAAATTAATAAAAAATTTGAATTATTGTTAGTAAACATTTTGATTCTAATGATTCTACAGGACTTTTCATTCTGTGGAATAAATATGTGATTGTTATAATTGTACTCTCCATTTTGCTTCTTTCTACTACAAAATTTCAACTATTTTTTATAGTTATAATTACCTAAAAAAATGTATAATCATAAGAAAATTTCAATATAATATTCTGAACATCTGCAGTTTTATTTAGGCGTTGAATATTTGTAAATGAATTGTATGCTAAATTTCAGCTTTCTAATGCCTCCATTTAAATAAATGTTTCTCCTATAAGTGCAGCACCACGTAAAATACGCACTACAATGACAATAGTTTAAAGTGATTTGAAGCATGTTTTAGTTTCAAAATGTAAATATGGTTGGGGGGGGGGCAGAGCCTAGTGACGTCATATTTGAGGGGGGTCTGACTTTTTGTGACGCCGTGTGACGAGGGGGGGGGGAGCAAAAATCGGCCAAAATCGCGTGACGTCATTTATGGACGGCCCCTATTCATAGATGTCTAGTTGGGGGTTGCTCAAAAAGTTACAACAATACAAAAACACGATAGGAGTGCAAAGTACAGGAAAGGTAAGCAAATCACTTCAAAAATATATACAAATGAAACTCAACTAGGTTCATCCTACCAGGTAAAGCCCACAGAGCTATTAGCTTTTTTCAGAAGCCAGATGGCCACAAATGCTAGAGGGGGCCGTCGGGATAAGAGGGGATGTCGGCAGGAGGAGTGGATGAGAGAGAGCAGCTGATGAGGAGGAGAGCAGTGCATGAGGAGGATGAGAGAGAGTTGCGTGTGAAGGAGGGATTGGAGGACTGGAACGCTTTGCCTGTCTCCGTGTGTTGGTGCGGAGTGTTCGCTCCCAAGAGAAAAGCAACTTATAGTCTGCCTCCTGTGTCTCTGTTGTGTCCACGTGTCTCCCTCACGGTCTGTATCAATGTCCCTCTGAAAGCAACGAGCGATCTGACGAAGGCCTCGGCCACAACACAGGCGGCGTGTGCCGTGTCCAGGGCCGTCGTCTCCCTCGCCCGCTGCACACGAGTCACAGGCGTCTTTGTCTCTCTCCCCAGTGCCGTCTCACACTCACCTCGGAGATGTTCTCATCCTTCGACCGTCTGCGGCAGCAAGTCGGCGAGAAGGGTCTTCAGTGAAGCTGCGAGAGCGAGGCGAGTGAGAGGCTCCCCCAGAGAGGCGAGTCTCGGCGTCGTGAGTCTCGGAGTGAACCGACTGGAGCGGGAGCCTCCACTGCAATGTCGCAGAACGGGCGGCAGTTGGGCGTGACGTCACGCGACGGTGGGCGGGGCCTGTGTCTGTGGGGGGGAGGGGCGCGGGGGATTGGGGGGAGGGTTGTGAGGGGGAGGGGCTTGCGGGGGATGGGGGGGCGTGCGGGGCGGGGCTCTCCAACGGGCGATGCACCAAGCGTCCCCAACAGCGTGTTTGTGTTGTTGTTACATGACAACAACAACACGTGTTCGTGTTGTTGTTACATAACATAACAACAACACTTGTTTGTGTTATATTCTTGGTTCTTTCGGTAAAGTCACGTACGAGGGAAATAATAAAGTAATAAAAATATCAAACAACAACATTCTCACGACGTTTCGACTGAAACACAAGCAATCATCATCAGGTGTGAAATTCACAGCAAGAAATTTTGAAAAAAGTGGCGTTTTTTCTTAACTTTAACAACCCAGGACAGCGATTGCTCAGCCAGAAACCATCTTCTCGGTTGAAATTGTCTTTGTGTTTGTATATGTGGATAGCCTCATGAAAGAATCTCTTCTGGCTTAGCAATCATTGGATGTGATTAACCATTTCGGGTCTTAATTGATTGTGTTCACGCTAACGGTGACTTTCAGACCGCATTCCATTCTCCTTCTCTCCCCCCTCCTCCGTTCCGAGCATAGATGGACTCGTCCGTCTGAACGACGCTAGTTGCTGTCCGTGGTGCTGACGTTAAGAAAAAAACGCCACTTTTTCAAATCTTCTTGCTGTGGGTTTCACACCTGGCGATGATTGCCTGTGTTGCAATAGAAACGTCGTGAGAATTTTATAGTTTTATTATTTATTATTTTATTATTTCCTTTCTACGTGACTTTACCGAAAGAGCCAAGAATATGAATCCCTGCAGTCAGGAAAGCTTTAAATCGAAATTTAATTGCACCATTACTATACATTCCCTAACATCAGAACCATAATCTTCATTTAGGATGGAGGGATCCGATGAGCTATGAATCTCTTCTTTACAGATGTCCAGTTCGGGCTGGTTACATGTAATTGCGGTATTGCTATCAATATCAGCAGGAATCCGCGAAACTTCGGCGAGGATTTGGGCAGTCCTCGATTTACGAAGGGAATCTGTTCTAACGACATACAAGAGAAAAAACAAAGATCCCCCGTGTAGCCTTGGTAGACTGTCGGGGCAAGTGCTGTTAGTGAGCACCTATGAAGGCCGGCACGGCACACGAGGGGGTGGGTACCATGCCCGGCCACCTTTGTCTCCCCAGTAGCGATGTTTACACACCACACCAGGTACTCATTTCAGGCTGAGTCGACCTAGGGGAGGCCCAGGACGCATTAAGATAATCCTCACTGGTGTTGGCCTTGAGCGAGAATCAAACTCGGGTCGCTGGGTTCGTCGAGCGGCGCGCTAACGTCTTCATTACAACAAAGCGCTCACAACTACACTACTGCTCCCGACCCAACTTTCACGTACACACAAAAAAAGACAAAGATCCCCCTATAGCCTTAACAGACTGGTGGGGCAAGTGCTGTTAGCGAACAGCACATCTGAAGGACCGAATGGCACACGAGGTGGGTGGCCAGCACCACGCCCGGCGACCTTTTTCTCCACAGTGGCGTTGTTTACACACCGCACCAGGTAGGCATTTCAGACTAAGTAGACATAGGTGCTCGGGGATAATCGTCACAGCTGTTAAGGCACATTCACATGCACACAGACTAAGATCCCTCACATAGCTTTAACAGACTGTTGGGGCGAGTGCAGTTAGCGAGCAAATATGAAGGCCGACACGGCACACAAGAGGGTGGGTGGCCAGCACCACAGCGAACCGCCTTTGTCTCCCAAATGGCGATGTTTACTGGTACTCATTTTAGGCCGAGTCTTCAGTGCAGGTGTTCCTAAGGCGGGTGCTCATACGTCGGGTGTTCGTAAGTCGAGAGTTTCCTGTAATTTTCATTTTACGGTCCAGCTGATTTTAACTAGAAACTGATAACCTATGGCAGATAGCCTCTAAACAAGCTTAAATAAAAATCTGTGGTTCATGTGGTGGAGGAGCTGAACAGGGCCAACTGTTGGAGGGGCGAGGCCAAGGCAAGGAGTGAGGCCAGCCTCTGGAGAGGCAAAAAGGGAGACATGTGTGAGTTATGGCACAGATTATGAATCGGTTTACATAAGCCGGTGTGTTTTCGCAGCATTAATTTGAGTAGTTCTCAAAGAATAGAATCGGAAGATAACTTATTTTGACCGTATTAATCCAGCTGGCTATGGTATTAAATGTGAACTTTGTACGACGTATGAATTTTATCTCAGAATTTAAAAAAATATATAATCCAGTGCGTGACACAGGTCGGGTGTTTGATGGCAATCTGAAACACCCACCATAATCACCCATGGGGGTCTTTGGAATTGCACATTGCCTATGTTATGACTCTTGACCTCGATTACAAATAAACAAGTCACGTGCTGCAGTGCAATGACAACTCAGTGAAAATTCGTAAATAACAAACTGTGGTCTTAAAAGTATTTATTTTTTAATACGCGACATCTGGTCAAATGCTCTTCTTCATAGCACGTAAAGCCAACACGTGCGTCAACAACACTGCCGGAGCAGCCCCTGCTGGACTAAACGCGCTATTGTGCCACGGAGACAATACGCATTAGACGGCCAAAAGCGAGTGGTGTCAAGTATGATCGTGATTATTATGAGGCTTTTCGATTTAAAGCTTTCGTGACTGCAGGGATTCATCTTCTTGGTTCTTTCGGTGAAGTCACGTAGAATGGAAATAATGAAATAATACAAATAAAACATAATCAAATAATTCTCACTACGTTTCGGCCACAACGCAAGCAGCCGTCCTCAGGTGAAGAACAGGTCTGTCGAGAAGACAGCGTCTGAATGAAACACCCCAGGCTTGGAGCGTATATTTAAGCTGGTGTTGGAGGGGGAAGAGCGCCTTGACAAAATAATTTGCATATAAAGAGGAATTTAGCATATTTATGGGAAATACAGATATGGGATTAGTACTACTTGTGAAATGCGTAGGAGGTGGGCGGGGGGTTTCAAAGTCATATTATGCACGTGCATTATGCAGGATTAGCAGCATCAAAGGGAGGGGATAGGGGTAGCATTAATAAAGGGAAGGAATGTTAATAGTATGTAGCTGCAGTAACTAAACCACCACGTAAAAAACTAAAGTATAAAGTACATAGTATCATCAGTATACTAAATATACTCTCCAATAAGCTGAGCTACTAACAGTAAGTAATACATTACAATTCTATGTCGCAAAAAATATAATATGCTTCCAGCTAAACTTTTTTCTCTTACATCACACGGATCTACCCCGTACTATATACTGCCATAGACAAACCAAACATTCAATTATAAACTGTATTACTATACACCACCCTATAACTTCGACTATACATTGTAATATTACACTATGTATTATTCTACACACCCTACTGTATATCACACTGCTGTATATTCACTATACAATTACGATACTATATGCCAGTTTTTACAGTAGGAGGATGGCTATGTATAATCCCAATTGAGTAATGTGTACTTTATATCAGAATATATCACACTACAGTATACCATTTTGCGTGAAAACTTGGACTCATTATCTTGAAGTTAGCGGGGGTGGGGCGTCTTTGCTTATTAGCATCTTTAGTATCTTGCGATTCACCAACGTTGGTTGGGGAAAGCCTGACTACTGATGAGACGCTGAATGTCGAAGCGAGCCCATAGCTTGCTTTGTATTGAACTAATACTGCTGACTTTATGCACTCCAAGAAGACCGTGGGGCTGATGGGATAAAAAAAAACATTGATTTTGTTGTTTTATGCGATGAGACAGATACAGGATTGTGAATGAGACGTGTTTTTTGTCAATGTTATGGACGAATAGGTGAGAATGGAGTGAGTGTGTGCGAGTGAATGGCAAATGCCTGGAGTGTTTGGTTCGGATCAGGTGAGTGGCGTGTGGTGGTTGATGAGCATATCATGTGTGTGCCAGGTGAATGATATCTGGTGAGTGGTGAGGGCGATAGGTCAGTTGTCATGCATGTGAGGTCACGCCACCTTATCCGTCCCCGAGTGTGTCAATAATAATAATAATAATGTCAACTTTCAACACGCCGCTACCGCACATCACTCGCTCGCTCTCGCAGAGAGGACAACGACTCTGAGGCGCGAGGAGGAACCACGGATGAGCGGGAAGGCAGCAGCCAGGCGACTAGTCGGCGCCAACGATTGCCCAAGCTCTGCGGTCCTCTACAATTTGAGGTGGTGTGGGCCAATCAATGTGGGAGGAAACCGGAGCACCTGAAGAATAACTAAACAAAAAAATGTTTACCAGGTAAAGTTCACTCAGCTTTGCAGCTCTTTTTTCAGAAACGACCTGGCCCCAAATGATAGCTCAACGAAGTGGCGTATCTTGTGGAAATTTATAGCAGTCAAATACTCAAAACGCTCGTTTATTCTCTATCTGAGGAGGTTAAAACCGGAGGACTCGGAAAAAATCAACGCGACCACGGGGAGACAGAGACATGCAAACTCCAAATATACAGCAGGCGTCTGGGTCGGGATCGAATCCACGACCTCCTGTATACCAGGCGTTGAAGGTAACATCTCACCACCGTGGTGCCCATGCGTGCGAAGGGGGCCAACACTCAATCCCATGCAGTCCACATTCTTTCTGTACCGCCCTCTCCTGGCATAGCCAGGGTATGGCACCTCCTCGACGCCCATGGCAAGGGAGTTTCACAACATCGAAGTGCGGTGATCCATTCGCTGCTGCCTCCACAGTGCTGCAGCCACGTGCAGCAGCGTCGCCGCCACCGCCCAGCTTTTGTTGTGTGCGTGTCTACACATGAGACGGTAAAAAAGACGAGGCATAAGCAAACAATAAATGCAATTGTAAATTCTGAATTGTGACGGATTGAATTATTGGTGGGCTACATAACTGCGTGCCTAGGAACCATCCGCCAGCAGCAGGTCTACCGATGTTTTCAATACTCTTTGTTCTTTCGGTAAAGTCACGTAGGTAAAATTTTTTTAAAAATTTATAATTATTTTTAGGTAAAAAAACATGAAATTTAAATTAATAATTCATTTTAATTTCATTTTTTACCTACGTGACTTTACCGAAAGAACTAAGAGTATGAATTTTTGCAGTCACGAAAGCTTCAAATCTAGATGTTTTCAATCTCAGTTTATACTAATGTTTTACATTTCCATGCATTTGTTTCCTTCTTCAGCACGCAGATGCTGATACATTAATCGAGAGATCATATGTCATTGTCTTCCTCGTCCAAGTATTAGCTACACTCATTTGATATATCGGTGTGTCTGATCCATACGTCACAGCAGGTGATAGATGCACCGTTTGTAAACGTGATTCCCTGAGCACATAGCTACGTCGATATTCAGAATTACTTCCATTTAACGTCGTCCCCCTCTCTTTTGTCCTGGCTATGATTCCGGTCTGCCTTCAATAACTCCCCTAGGTACTGTTTACATGTGCGCATGTACTTTCCAGTTCCTCCAACATTGATTTCATAGGGAGCTACAATGATTTTACAATATTTTTCCACGGAAACTTTCACCACTCTACATGGTGAATAGGCCTGATTAGTTACGTCTTCATGCTAAGTATATGGTACAGTATTGGCATGAGGTGGATGTGACTGTGATTCTCGTATTGTAAAATGTTTTAGCACTAAAGTCAGGACTGGAATTAGGAATGGACGATCGGGGCGGCTACGCACGGGCGAAAATCTGTAATGGAAAATAATGAGGGCATCGACATGGGCAAATAGGGGGGGAGAGAAAGACACGGAGAGAAACAAACACAGCGAAAGATAGACACAGAAATAGTCAGTGAGAGACATAGGAGTACAGTGAGAAACAAACACACAACAACAAATGCCATACGCAACTAAGTGGCGGTTACGTCACCACGACGCTTGTATCAGGCTATGTGCACCTTGAGGCCACGTGAAGTGTCGAACGCCCGCTGGCATGAGGTCACGGGGCAGACCCAGATGCCACGGGTCGACTGACTGAGACGACTGGCTGATGCACCACCTGTGCCCCCTACTGTGCCAACTTGCTGTGCTTTAGACACCCGGCACTCCGCGCATTGTTGTGAGCGTCGCTCCTCCGCCCTCCTTTGTTGTTGGAGGGCGACTGCATCCAACTGCACAGTAGCGTCCTTCACGAGTCTCCTCCACAGAGGCCGATCTTGACACCGCTGGTACCAGTCATCGGCAAGTCCACTCACCTCCACATCCTCCTATACCACATCACTCCATCTTTACTCTAGCCCGTACCGCGCCCGTTTCACCCCCTCGATCCGGCTGAACAAAAGCTGTTAAGGCATGTGGTGGCTGGGCATGCGGGCGACATGATCCAGCCAACGCAACCTTGCCTGCCGGAGGAGCTCACCAATGGGACTTTGTCCACATCTTTCAAGGAATTGTGAGCTCCTCACACAATCCAGCCTGGTTAAACCCAGGATGGATCGTAGGCAGGCCAGAAAAAATGTGTCTAACCGGCTAAGATGTCCCATTAAGGGTGTCCACGTTTCGCAAGCTTAGAGAAGGCAGGGAATGACCGTGGCTGAGAAGACCTGAAGCTTTGTGTGGAGTGATAGACCAGGTAGCTTCCAAACAGCGTTATGCAACCAATGAAAAGATAATGCCGCTCGACTAATTCGGAGTGAGACCTCTGCTGTTAAACCGGAGACGGTCATGAGCACACTGCCAAGGTATGGGAAACTCTCCACTCTCTCCACAACTGTCCTATCACCAATTGGGAGTTGTGGGGGTGGAGTGTCCGATGGTACAAAATACACAGGCAGGTGCTAAGTTTTGGTGGGGCTGATGGTAAGGCCCCACCTCTTAGTGGCAAGCTCCAGGTTCAGCAGCAGAGCCTCCAACTCCTCCTCTGAGTGAGCAGCAATTACACGGGCATCGATCAGCCTTCCATTGTATCTGTACCAAATGGAAATTCCTCCGGTACAGCATTGAAGGCTTCACGAACTACGTGGTCAAAATAGATGTTAAATAATGTGGGAGCCAGAGGACATCCCTGTCGCACCCCAAGGTGTACAGGGAATGGCTCTGACTCCCGGCCACGTAGTTTTACCCGGGCCCGCTCACCATCATGAAGGTCCTTAATGATTGTGAGCAGAGGGTTAGGGACTTCGAAAGCACGAAGAACTACACAGAGCCCAGGCCTACAAACACACACACACAAAGGGACACAGGCACAGAGAAAAACCATCACGAGGACTCCGGTCATCCTCACAGTGGCTTTTGGCTGGCCATCGAACAAAGACAGTCACCGCATCGCGTGTTTTCTGATGCAGTTTTACGCCCGTCTGGAACGCTGTCCCGATATAAGGAAGCCACTGGAGGTATGCAATTTTAAATATAGATTGAAAACTCATTTCTTGAAACTTCTTTTTGTGTTTAGTAGGCTGTATTTCCCTCGCACCTCCGATTAGCACGGTTGGCTATCTACGGTACAAAAGAAGTTCCACATGTATATAGAGACAGAGATAGAAACATAAATACAGAAACATAGGGAGAAAGATACAGACACAGAGTGATACACAGACTGACATAGAAACAGATAGAGAAACAGAAATGTAAAGAGAGATGCAGAGAGAGAGAGCGACATACAAGGACAGACGGAGACCACCCTGTTGCTAGTGACCTCTATCCCTGCTGGTGACCTCTAGGGGTACATGAGGTTGTTTTTGTTTCCCAAGGCCACCAAACATATGAAGACTGTACCTGTCTAGAATGTTTCCTGTGTGGTATGCAGTCACATCCGATGACAGGATTCCAAGCTTTCTCGCTATCATTGGTAGTGGGTGACAGACTGTCAGCGCAGCAGGTTCGCCGAGTGGTTGCACGTCACAGCAAAAAGGGCTTTGGTTCAATTACCGACTAGGGTGCCTTTCTGAGTGGAGTTTGTATGTTCTCCCGCTGTTCTGCATGGTTTCCGGCCATCGTAAAACTGGTATTGGCCAAACATCCAATTGCTGATAAATGACCTGCATGTTATTCCATTGTGATGACACACACAGCCACATCTCCCCTACTGCGATGAAAACTGGGCAATATGGCCCTCCTGTTAAAGAGTCTGGAGACTTAATGAGGCTTTGCTGGGTAAACAAACACGTGTAATACTACTAACTAGCAGGAACCCGCGGAACTTCCGCGTGGATTTTATGATGGGGAGCAGAGCGCTATTCAGGAGTAAACTCTTAAAATTTAACACACACTCACACTTTCACATGCGAACACAAAGACAAATATCCCCCTTGTAACCTTAGCATACTCTTGGGGCAAGTGCACTTAGAGAGCAACATCTATGATGGCCGGCACGGCACACGAGGTGGATGGGCAGCAATAGGTCCGGTTGCCTGTCTACCCAGTGGGGATGTTGACACACCGCACTCGGTGCTCAATGAAGATGAGGTTGACCTCGGGGAGGCCGACCTCAGCAGGAACCTGTGGAACTCCCGTGAGGATTTTGTGAAGAGGAGCGGGGCGCGACTTCAAAACTCCACTCGCATCACGATGTCCCCCAATGTCCTCCATCATCACCGCCCATCACCATTCCCTACCCAATCCCATCACACTGTACCCCCTCCACATCTCAGTTGCATACCTGTCAACCCATACGATTTACCTGTATTCTTGTATGGGGAAATTGAGTTTCCAGGTCCATAAGGCGTAAAGCCCTTTTTTACGAGCAATTTTTTTCATGTTCTATATATTACATATTCAATAATTATTTTTTATTTTTTGTCAATTTGTTTGTGTTTCTCCCTTTTGATGGGACTTTGTAGGATGAACGTTGAGATTTATAAGGGCACGGGGTGACTAATACTGTCTGAATTGGTCTGTAATAAGGTAGGCACTGATAAGGGTTTGACATGTATGTAGTTGCTTTCCCCATCAAACCTCAGCCACTCTCCCAATCAGCATGAACCCCATCCTTCCTGCAATCACCCTCTCCAACCCCCACGAACATCACCAATCTCCATCACTCCATCCGCATCACCCGACCAACTCGAGTCCCATAATCACCATGAAGCTGGCCCATCACTGTAATCACTACCAGCATACATTTTGATTTAAAATATTTTCGTGAATGCAGGAATATATTTTGATTCTTTCGGTAAAGTCACGTAGAAAGAAAGTAAATTAAATAATAATAGAATACGACATTTCGATTGCAACACAAGCAACCATCATCAGGTACGAATGAATGAGAAAACAAACATAGCAAACTTAGAAATATAATGCAATTAAAACGTCGTATTCTATTATTATTCAATTCATTTCCTTTCGAAATGACTTTACTAAAATAACTAAAAAGTAATTCCTGCAGTCACGAAAGCTTCGAATCTAGTTTAATATATTTTGAGCTTTTCTGAGTTCTTGGGGGTGGAGAAATCCCTCCGCTCATATAACAAAATGGGGCAAGGTGGGATTGACCCTGCTGGGCCTGCGTCACCTCAAATATTGGAGGAAATAGCCTTTACATTTTTACATGAAACTTTCGTGACTGCAGGAATTCATATTATATGGTTCTTTCGGTAAAGTCACGTTGATAGAAAAAATAATAACAATAACATAATTTTAAAAATAATTAAAATATCACGACGTTTTGATCGCAACACAAGCAATTGTCATCAGGAGAAAAAAGAGGGGGAACGCTGCTGAGGGAGGCTGTTTATAAAGGTTTAGAGATGGGCTGGGCAGCTGTTAATGTAAGAGAGGTCTCCGACACCGGCAGTAGTTCTACACCAATCATAGCATTGCACCTCGCTTCACACATCAACACTGCTGACGGTGGAGGTGGACAAGAAAACACAAATCAAGTCATGACCCAGAGTGGTTGATGACATTCTTCGAATGATTGCTGTGGTTAAAACCGTCGTCTCGGTTGAAATTGTGTCTGGGTCTGTATATATGGATGTCTTCGTGAACGAATCTTTGTTGATAGCCAGTCGGCTTGCAAAGTACCATCGTCTTTGAGAAATCAATTTCATGTGAGCCAGCCGCATTAAAGTAATGATCAGCCACAGCAGAAGTATTGGTCCTGCTATGTTTCAGATCTGCCTTATGTTCACGAACACGTTTCGAGACATGTCGTTTGGTTTCCCCAATGTAACTGCTGCCGCAGATACAGCTTAGTTTGTAGACGCCTGGATATTGCATGTCAGGAATCTTGTCCTTCACAGATGGGTTCAAGTCACGAATTTTATGCACTGTGTTGAATCGGACCTGGATCTTGTGTTTGTTCATGATTTTGGAAATCTTTTTGGTTATCCCTGCGAAGTAAGATAAGGTGATGGTTTTCATTGGATCTTCAGATGGCTCCTTCCTCACGGTTGGGGTGATGGCTTTGTTGATTGCATAGTGTTTGAGTTCACTGGTCAGGTGTTCATGCTCGGAGATACATTGAGCTCTATGGTGTAGCATTTTGATGAGGCAATTCTTCTGGGATGAATGGTGGTGGGAATCAGGTTTTAGGTAGGCGTCAGTATGGGTTACTTTCCTGTCGACAGAATGGCTCCGAGCCATCTGGTCTCTTTTTGATTAGGACATTCAAGAAAGGTTGCATGCCATCCTTTTCTACCTCCATGGTGAATTTGATGGTTGGGTGTATGGAATTGATGTGGTTGAGGAATTGGTTAGAGCCGGTCGGCCATGTGGCTAGATGACAAACGTGTCATCCACGTACCACTTCCACAAGGACGGGCGTAGAGTGGATGCCTGGATGGCGTCCGTCTCAAATATTTCCATGAAAATATTGGCTACAACCGGAGAGAAGGGAGAACCCATTGGGTGCCTTCAGTTTTTTTGTTGTAAAATGATGGTCATAGCATTTGCTATTAAAATATGAAATAATTATCCTTTATTAGATGTTAAATAATGTTGAAGCCAGAGAACATCCCTGTCGCACATATACATACGCGCACACGTACACACACTCTCAGCGGTGATGTTAGGACTCATTACAGCTGGCTCCGCCAAACCAAATGGTTGGGTGGTTCGTATCGCCAGTGCAATTCGGCGTTGTCAAGCTGTTATTAAAAGTTTTTTTTTCTCACGGAATGTGTTATCTCTGTGTTGTCATAAATGGGGCTTTCGTTCACTGAGTGTCAACTTACAATGAGTTGGATCAATGAACGGGCCTCAGGCACACAACCTGTTCGTGAAGCGGGAACTGGCCGTAAAGTGTTATGACGGCGAGTTGCAAATATATATATTTATCGCAAGTTTGTATCTTCACGTTTACAGGGCATGTATACGTGACATATCACTCAGCAAGCAGCCACTCAGCCTGTGCGATGGCGCTAAGTAAAAAAATTGTTAATGAGCCCTGTTGCAAGAGGTAAATTTGCCTCTTGCCTGTGAGCTGCTGGTGTCAAAAATGTTACCGTGTGTAACCCGTTTGTGATGTATAACATTTTTCCCACTCAAATTCGCAATGCAAAAAGAATAGCAATGCAAATTGCTACTCTGATTAGCACGGTTGGCTATGCAAAAGAAATTCAACATACATACATACAAACGAACTCGAGTCAATGTGAATTATCGAGACAATTTATTTACAGTTGGTAATACATAACATAGGTTTCATGAGTTAGATTGCGTAAATATAAATGTGTCGCGGAACACGCCACCACCCGACACAGTAAGGTTTGTCACGTAAACAGAACATGCCAATTAATTACAAGTACAGCAGACCGGTGTGTTGGAGAGCAAATCCACAACATTTACAATCTGAATATGACGTTTGGCCAGTAATTACAAACAGCTTCATCAGGCGACCGGAGATTTGTGTATAAATCCTCCTGTTTCATTCCTTAAAGAGGGATAGATATGATGACGTCACTTGTGAGCCCTTCTTGTGCAAAGGGGGAGGGGGTGGATTCATGTATGCATATGAATAACAATGGGGGTATCCATTGCCGGTTGGGTTATTGATATGTTAATCAACGTACATTGTGCATGAACATTATTCTTGTACCTCCTGTCGTTTGAGTGCAATAAAATAACAGCACCTGGTATTGTCTGCATACAGTTGATCCCCATTTATGTATGGTGACCTGTATAGGCATGCATTTAAACAATTATTTGAACATTCAATTCTGAGCAGCACTAAGGCTGTAGCTATCCGAATGGTTAAGATTATTTGTATTTAACACGTAGGCTTTCGCGACCAATATTATTCATAATAAAGGTTTTTTGGTTAGATCACGTTATTTATAAATGTGTCGTAACTCTCCACCAAAATTGAGTCACGTTGACAAAAGTCAAATAGTTCACGACAATTTGTCTTTTGTCAACATGACAATTTTTTACCGTTCAGCTGTGTCGGGTGGTGGAGGGTTACGATACATTTATAAATAACGCGATGAATCCCAAAAATCTTTATTATTAATTATTTGTATTTATCTCCATTTCGATAGATTCTCTAATTAGTCTTGGCCAGTAGTAACTAGTCTTGCACAGAACGTCAATGAGTGTCCTTGTTGGCATGCGTGTTCTAACACTGCTGACAGTTGTATTTGGGAGTATTTCATATTTCTTTGGTGTTAATTTAGTCTCGTGCTGATCATTCTTACTGTCTGCTCAACATAGCATTGGGCACAAGTGCAATTCATCCGTTATAGACCTTCTGTTAAATGCTTCGTTAATAAATCTTCTGACTCAGATGTTTTTTTTCCTCCAAAAATCTCACTAGTTTATCCATTACTCCCACAATGTACGGTATTTTAAATATTTTTAATTAATAACACGAGTTAAACTGACCAAGTAATTCAAACTACTAAAATACCGTACATCAACTAGCCAGATTTTTGGAAAAACAAAACATCCGAATCAGAGTTGGCGCAGTACACAAAATACAAAAACGAATATCTGGTACTAAAGATGTTTTACCGAATCTTGATTTGAAGTTTTCGTGACTGCAAGAATCCATATACTCTTTGGTTCTTTCGGTAAAGTCACGTAGTTAGAAATAAAATAAAACAAATCACGACGTTTCGATCACAACAGATCACAACACAAGCGAACTTCATCAGGTGGGACAACCACAGCAAGAAAATATTTGCTGAAGTGGGCGAGAGAGCTCCCGTGGCATGAGGTTATATAGGTAAGAAAGGGGGGAGGAGAAAGGGGGGAAAGAGAGATAGAGAGAGGGGGGGAGCGCTGCGTGAGTGCTCGGGGGAGAAAGGATGTGAGGCCAGAGGTGGGGGAGTGGGCAGGGCTGGAAGTGGGAGGCTGGGACAGCTGGGGATGCGGGGAGAAATTATCTCGGAAAAATAGGCAAGTACCCGGCAGATAAACATCCATAAAGAGTTAATGTTTTACCTGGTTAATAACACCCTTCCAATGAGTGCTCCATTTGTATCCATCTTCTCGGTTGAAGTTATGTTTATATATCTGGATGGCTTCATGAACAAACGTTTTATAGTAGCCAGAAGGTTTGCAGAGTACCTTGGTCTCGGAAAAAAAGCATTATCATGCGAGCCCACAGCATTATAACAAAGGTCAGCCATGGCAGAGGTATTGGTTTTCTGCCGTGTTTCAGATCTGCCTTGTGTTCGCGAACACGGTCCGAGAGATGTCGTTTCGTTTCCCGAATGTAACTGCTACCGCAAGTTTGTAAACTCCAGGATATTGCATGACAGGAATCACATCCTTCACAGATGCGATTAGATAACGGATTTTGTGTACTGTATTGAATCGGACCTGGATTTTGTGTTTGTTTAAGATTTTCGAAATATTTTTGGTAACACCTGCTATGTATGGTAACGCGATAGTTTTGATCGGCTTCTCAGGGGGTTGTTTCTCCATGGTTGGAAAAACAGCTTTGGGAATAATGCGGTCCGAGTACCCATTCATCTTGAGGGCCTGGTGTATGTTTGTCTAAATAATCAAGTTCAAGACGGGGTAGTCTTATCCTCTCTGAGATTAGAGAAAGGCTAGCTCTGAATAAGATTAGTTTGGCGTTAGAAGTGACAGAAGCAGATGTTAGTGTAAGAGTATGGATGCCTGCAGTCACGAAAGCTTCAAATCAAGATTGAACCACCTCTACGGGTAGGGTTTTCACACATCTGTTAGAGCTTTTAACAGACTACGAGACAAGGTGGCTCACATGATCGAGTCTTTCACCTTTCTGAAGAGATGCTGCGACAACAAGGTAATACCGACCACATTTACACTGTGGTCGGTATTACCTTGTCACTACTCCTAACGCCAAACGGATCTAATTCAGAGCGAGCCTTTCTCTAATCTCAGAGAGGATAAGACTACTCCGTCTTGAACTTGATAATTTAGACAAATGTCTCCTACAATCACACTTAACATTAACAGATAAAATGTCCGCATTTGATTGGAACCTTGTAGATAACATGACTACTTATTCTGCCGCAACAATGTCCTCCAAATGTAAGGTTAACCTTATTGCTAAATTCAATAACTTGTCAAAAAATAAAAATCAGATCCACACATTAAAAAGCTAGATTTTAACAAGACTTATCAATCAGAGTAGCAGCACAATCTCCGATAGCCTAAAATCGGTACTAGCTAGAGGGATGAATTTTGCTGTCACCCCCAAACACATCCCAGTCGATTATATAATTGCCCAGGTAGATGTAGCCCTCAAATGCTTGGGGCACATCCCGACAGACGTGGCAACATCTGAAATTGCCACCATCCTTAAAAATGCTAAGAAACCCATTAGTAACATCACCAAAGACGAGCGCTCTGAACTCGCTAAATTGAAAAAGAGAGATGACATAGTCATCCTCTCAGCCGACAAGGACAATGCTCCTGTCATCATGGATAAAACCACATACAACAACAAAATCCAGGACCTTCTTAATGATGGAAGTTACACTAAAATCAACAAAGATCCTACCAACCGCCTGGGTACAAAAACCAACAATATCATTACCAGTTCAACTCCTCTAATAGAGCCATTCAAACGGCTCTCCCTAAAACCTTCTGCTACTAGACCACCCAGATTCTATGGTCTTTCAAAATTCCATAAAGAAGGCACTCCACTTCGGCCCATCGTTTCCACTATCAACTCACCTACCTACAAACTGGCCCGTTGTCTGTCTGATACCTTGCTTCCATTCACGGGCAAGACCACCTCAGCAGTACATAACTCAGCTCAATTGGGCTCTCTAATCAAGGGCATTTCACTGTCCCCAGATGATTTGCTCGTCAGCTTTGATGTAGTTTCTCTGTTCACCAAGGTTCCTGCACCTGACACCTTAGCAATAATTGAAGACTTAGTCCAACATGGACTGAATCCTGATGTACATACTCTGGTTAGGCACTGCCTTACCAACACTTACTTCACCTGGAATGGTACTTTCTACAAACAAAATTAAGGTTCCCCCCCTTATCACCAGTGATTGCGAATGTTTTCATGGAGAAATTTGAAACAGATGCCATCCAGATATCCACCCTACGTCCTTCATTGTGGAAGAGAAATATAGACGACACTTTCGGTGTTTGGCCTGCCAGTATTGAACCAATTTCTCAACCACATCAATTCCATACACCCATCCATCAAATTCACCATGGAAGCAGAGAAGGATGGTAAGCTACCATTCCTGGATGTTTTATTTGAGAAGAGACTTGATGGCTCGTTGGGACACTGTCTACAGGAAAGCCACCCACACAGATTCCTACCTGAAACCGGATTCCCACCCCCATCCGGCACAGAAGAATTCTCATCAAAACACTACACAATAGGGCCAACTGCATTTACGACCGACACCACCTAGCCAGTGAACTGGAACACGTACACCAGCCCTCAAGATTAATGAGACCGCATTATTCGCTAAGCTGTTTCTCCAACCATGGAGAAACAACCCCCTGAAAAGCCGATCAAAACCATCACGTTACCATACATAGCAGGTGTTACCAAACAGATTTCCAAAATGTTAAACAAACACAAGATCCAGGTCCGATTCAATACAGTAGACAAAATCAGTGATCTAATCCCATCTGTGAAGGATGTCATTCCTGACATGCAATATCCTGGGGTTTACAAATCGAGTTGTACCTGTGGTAGCAATTACATTGGGGAAACGAAACGACATGTCTCGGACTGTGTTCGCGAACACAAGGCAGATATATAAACATAACTTCAACCGAGAAGATGGATACAAATAGAGCACTCATTGGAAGGATGTTATTAACCAGGTAAAACCTTAACTGTTTATGGTTTCATCATATCTGCCGGGTACTAGCCTATTTTCCGAGTTAATTTCTACCCGCATCCCCAGCTTTCCACTTCCAGCCCCGCCCACTTCCCCCCCCCACCTCATGTCCTCTCTCCCCCGAACGCTCACGCAGCGCCCCCCCCCTACCCCATACCCCCCCCGAAACTTCGTGATTTGTTTAATTTTATTTCTAACTACATGACTTTACCGAAAGAACCAAAGAGTATATGGATTCCTGCAGTCCCGAAAGCTTCAAATCAAGATTCGGTAATACATCTTTAGTACCAGATATTAGATTTTGTATTTTTTGTACTGTACCAACTCTGATTCGGATGTTTTGTTTTTCCAAAAATCTGGCTAGTTGTTGTTCGATATTTTAGTAGTTTGAATTACTTCGTCAGTTTCAACTCGTGTTAATAATTAAAACTATTCAAAATACGTACATTGTGGGAGTAATGGATAAACTAGTGATATTTTTGGAAAAACAAAACATCCGAGTCAGATTTGGCATGGTACAAAACATACATAAATTAATATCTAGTACTGAAGATTTATTAACGAAGCATTCAACAGAAGGTGTGCAACGGATTAATTGCACTTGTGCCAAATGCTATATTGGGCAGATATGACGAATGATCAGCACGACCAAAAGAACACCAAATCAATATCAAATACTCCCAAATACAACTGTCAGCAGTGGCAGAATACGCATGAGGAGCGATCTCCCAGAGTTTCCCAGCGGAAGAACCGTGTTCACCGGAGGTGCCGAACCAGCAGCACACTCAATCTCCCATCTCGCAGGCGGCGGGGTCGGGGTGGGGCGGACGCTCGTGCCTGCTTACCACAGTTGGCTGGCGCAAGGCGCAACGTTGATAAATCTGCGGAAGAAAACGAGCGTCAAGCCGCACAGTCCGTTGGTGCCCCCCCCTCCCATCTTTCCCACCTGGCACACGCAAGCTGAGTCAGCGCAGCAGGAGGGGTACGGCGCGGGGGTGAGGCCGAAAGAGGTCCCGTGTCCGTGCCTGGACGGGATGTGGCGCCGGGTGTGAACGGCGATGCTCTCGTGACCGTGCGTTCGTTTGTGTGTAGGCACGCGTGCGTCTCACCTGTGGCCGTCCTTCTGCTGCACGAACCCCGGTGGCTGTTGGTTTTCATACAATGGGGAAGCATCTCCCTCCCGGTGCTGGGAGACCTGTGAAGGAGACCGCCATGGACATTAGCTCGTCGAGAACGCCCGAGGCAAACGAGCGATTCGCTCGCACATCCGAAACCCATGCTCTGGGCTTCACAGCTAACACCTTAACATGGCTATCATTGCATGTGTGTGTACGCATATGTTGGTACTTGTACGTGTGTGTATGTACGTGCGGAGCAGTAGTGTAGCGGATAGCGCGCTGCCCTACTAACCCGGTGGCCCGACTTCTATGGCCGCTTATGGACAATACCAGTGACGATTATCTGAATGGGTCCTGGGGCTTCCCGAAGTCGACTGAGCCTCAAATGAGTACTTTGTGAAGTGTGTCAACATTGTCATTGGGAAGACAAAGGCGGCCGGGCGTAGTGTTGGCCACCTACCCCCTTGTGTGCCACAATGACGACCTTCATAGATGCTTGCTAACAGCACTTGCTCCAAAAGTCTTTTAGGCTCTGTAGGCGATCTTTGTCTTTTTTACAGTTCTGTATGTGTTTGCATATGCAAGTAACTCCCTACCGATTCATGGCCAAACTTCCAATCAGCTAGCCGTGGCTTGCTGGAAGTGCCCCGGTCAAGGTACAGCATACCACTTGCATCCACAACCGTGGTGTCCGGGTTCACGAGTTCCTGCAGTAGGGAGAATAGGAAATCAGCACGCGGTGAACATATGGACACGGGCCACTTGCCCAAGTGCCATTCGTCACGACGTCCCGGTGATAGTTTGCCTCTCGAGAAGAAACATTAACTCACACTCATCAACGATACTGTGGCCTTGAAATAAAAAAACATAAACATGCATATGTGTAATTGGCGAGATACAGAGTTATATTCACCATTTCGAGAGGTGGAGGGGCACAAGGGTCGTCCTTGAGGAGGCCATCATCATCTGTATCGATGGGCGTGGAGTCTGTTAACATCTCGGACTCAGACTGTGGCAGGTAGCCACTGCTGCCCCCGCTGCTGGCGCCACTGCTGCTGCCGCTGCTGCTGTTGCTTTTGCAGAAGCTGCTACCACAGCCGACGTACATGTCGATGCTGATGCTGGCGTGGCTCGTGTGCACACTGTTGCTGCTTCCCTCGAGGAGCAGTGCGTCCGCAGTGTGGACGGGGTGGAAGCTCATCGCCTCATCCACGAGCTCGATCAGCGCATCCCGGTCAATCTCTCGCCGGGCGGTTGTTCCTGCGACAAAAGGACCACCCCCCTCGTGACTCACGCACACTCGCAGCGCCCGAGAAGGTGGCATCGCAGAACGACTTTCAAAACCGTTTGGACGAGAGCCTCTGTCCGCATTAAAGGCACTGCTTCAACATGTCTTACCTTTATCCCGACCCTGATGCCTGTTGTATATTGGGAATTTGCATGTCTCTCTCCCTGTGGTCACGTATATTTTCTCACGGTCCTCCGGTTTTTCCCTCCACATTTAGAATCAACATCACGTGTTTAGCAACACCTTAGACTGGGCGAGTCTCTCATCGCGAGCTGAGCTCAATCTCCTCACCTGGTCTCCTACCCTTGCCAGACAAGTCCATCGTGCGCCTCCATCTGCCGAGCGCCTTCTTGACATCTCCTTCCATGCTCTCCTTCTCCTCCTCCTTCCGCTCCTTGGCGGCATCGACCGCGGCGGCGTCCCGCCACAGCTCCTCCAGGACCTGGCGCGCCCTCATCTGGGTCTTGGCGAGCTTTCTCTGCGCCTTGAGGAGGGCTTTATCTGCCGCTGACCGACGTGACCCCTTCCCACAAAAAAGGCCCCAGCAGAACAGGCTGCTCTCCTCCTTCTCCGGCAGGTCGTTGTCGGGCGACAGGTTGTAACGTGTCGCGGTCGGAATGTGGTCAATGACCACTTGTCTGCAAAGGCAGACGGAGTGTAATTTGGGGTCACAGATGCTTTGCAGCCGTCGCGCCAACAGTCACGGGCTTCTGTCAACTTGCATTCACACTCAAGTCAAGTGAAATTAGAATCTTTATTTATATTGGAGGAATACGATGAACTATGAAGCTATTTTGGGACCGTCCATAAATGACGTCTCGCACCTAGGGGGAGGGAGGGGGGTCAGACATTTGTGACGATGTGTGACGAGGGGGGGAGGGGGTTTTGATAAATGTGACGTCACATCAAAATGCGCAACTTTAAATAAACTTAATTGAATAGAATTGTTATAACAACACAAATTTTGATTAATTTTCATTAATAACTATTCGATTATTTATATTTACTAAGGTCACCTTTTTATTTATTCCATGAAGGAGCATTTTGCTTCTCCATGGGAAAATGGAGAAACATAAATTAATAAAAAATTTGAATTATTGTTAATAAACATTTTGATTCTAATGATTCTACCAGGACTTTTCATTCTGTGGAATGAATATGTGATTGTTATAATTGTACTCTCCATTTTGCTTCTTTCTACTACAAAATTTCAACTATTTTTTATAGTTATAATTACCTAAAAAAATGTATAATCATAAGAAAATTTCAATATAATATTCTGAACATCTGCAGTTTTATTTAGGCGTTGAATATTTGTAAATGAATTGTATGCTAAATTTCAGCTTTCTAATGCCTCCTTTTAAATAAATGTTTCTCCTATAAGTGCAGCACCACGTAAAATACGCACTACAATGACAATAGTTTAAAGTGATTTGAAGCATGTTTTAGTTTCAAAATGTAAATATGGTTGGGGGGGGGCAGAGCCTAGTGACGTCATATTTGAAGGGGGTCTGACTTTTTGAAAAAAGTGGCGTTTTTTCTTAACTTTAACAACCTAGGACAGCGATTGCTCAGCCAGAAACCATCTTCTCGGTTGAAATTGTCTTTGTGTTTGTATATGTGGATAGCCTCATGAAAGAATCTCTTCTGGCTTAGCAATCATTGGATGTGATTAACCATTTCGGGTCTTAATTGATTGTGTTCACGCTAACGGTGACTTTCAGACCGCATTCCATTCTCCTTCTCTCCCCCCTCCTCCGTTCCGAGCATAGATGGACTCGTCCGTCTGAACGACCGCTAGTTGCTGTCCGTGGTGCTGACGTTAAGAAAAAAACGCCACTTTTTCAAATCTTCTTGCTGTGGTTTTCAGACCTGGCGATGATTGCCTGTGTTGTGATAGAAACGTCGTGAGAATTTTATAGTTTTATTTTTATTATTTTATTATTTCCTTTCTACGTGACGTTACCGAAAGAGCCAAGAATATGAATCCCTGTAGTCAGGAAAGCTTTAAATCGAAATTTAATTGCACCATTACTATAAATTCCCTAACATCAGAACCATAATCTTCATTTAGGCTGGAGGGATCCGATGAGCTATGAATCTCTTCTTTACAGATGTCCAGTTCGGGCTGGTTACATGTAATTGCGGTATTGCTATCAATATCAGCAGGAATCCGCGAAACTTCGGCGAGGATTTGGGCAGTCCTCGATTTACGAAGGGAATCTGTTCTAACGACATACAAGAGAAAAAACAAAGATCCCCCGTGTAGCCTTGGTAGACTGTCGGGGCAAGTGCTGTTAGTGAGCACCTATGAAGGCCGGCACGGCACACGAGGGGGTGGGTACCATGCCCGGCCACCTTTGTCTCCCCAGTAGCGATGTTTACACACCACACCAGGTACTCATTTCAGGCTGAGTCGACCTAGGGGAGGCCCAGGACGCATTAAGATAATCCTCACTGGTGTTGGCCTTGAGCGAGAATCAAACTCGGGTCGCTGGGTTCGTCGAGCAGCGCGCTAACGTCTTCATTACAACAAAGCGCTCACAACTACACTACTGCTCCCGACCCAACTTTCACGTACACACAAAAAAAGACAAAGATCCCCCTATAGCCTTAGCAGACTGGTGGGGCAAGTGCTGTTAGCGAGCAGCACATCTGAAGGACCGAATGGCACACGAGGTGGGTGGCCAGCACCACGCCCGGCGACCTTTTTCTCCACAGTGGCGTTGTTTACACACCGCACCAGGTAGGCATTTCAGACTAAGTAGACCTAGGTGCTCGGGGATAATCGTCACAGCTGTTAAGGCACATTCACATGCACACAGACTAAGATCCCTCACATAGCTTTAACAGACTGTTGGGGCGAGTGCAGTTAGCGAGCAAATATGAAGGCCGACACGGCACACAAGAGGGTGGGTGGCCAGCACCACAGCGGACCGCCTTTGTCTCCCAAATGGCGATGTTTACTGGTACTCATTTTAGGCCGAGTCTTCAGTGCAGGTGTTCCTAAGGCGGGTGCTCATACGTCGGGTGTTCGTAAGTCGAGGGTTTCCTGTAATTTTCATTTTACGGTCCAGCTGATTTTAACTAGAAACTGATAACCTATGGCAGATAGCCTCTAAACTAGCTTAAAGAAAAATCTGTGGTTCATGTGGTTGATGGAGCTGAACAGGGCCAACTGTTGGAGGGGCGAGGCCAAGGCAAGGAGTGAGGCCAGCCTCTGGAGAGGCAAAAAGGGAGACATGTGTGAGTTATGGCACAGATTATGAATCGGTCTACATAAGCCGGTGTGTTTTCGCAGCATTAATTTGAGTAGTTCTCAAAGAATAGAATCGGAAGATAACTTATTTTGACCGTATTAATCCAGCTGGCTATGGTATTAAATGTGAACTTTGTACGACGTATGAATTTTATCTCAGAATTTAAAAAAATATATAATCCAGTGCGTGACACAGGTCGGGTGTTTGATGGCAATCTGAAACACCCACCATAATCACCCATGGGTGTCTTTGGAATTGCACATTGCCTATGTTATGACTCTTGACCTCGATACAAAAAAACAAGTCACGTGCTGCAGTGCAATGACAACTCAGTGAAAATTCGTAAACAACAAACAGTGGTCTTAAAAGTATTTATTTTTTAATACGCGACATCTGGTCAATTGCTCTTCTTCATAGCACGTAAAGCCAACACGTGCGTCAACAACACTGCCGGAGCAGCCCCTGCTGGACTAAACGCGCTATTGTGCCACGGAGACAATACGCATTAGACGGCCAAAAGCGAGTGGTGTCAAGTATGATCGTGATTATTATGAGGCTTTTCGATTTAAAGCTTTCGTGACTGCAGGGATTCATCTTCTTGGTTCTTTCGGCAAAGTCACGTAGAATGGAAATAATAAAATAATAAAAGTAAAACATAATAAAAAAATTCTCACGACGTTGCGGCCACAACGCAAGCAGCCGTCCTCAGGTGAAGAACAGGTCTGTCGGGAAGACAGCGTCTGAATGAAACACCCCAGGCTTGGAGCGTATATTTAAGCTGGGTTGAAGGGGGAAGAGCGCCTTGACAAAAGAATTTGCATATCAAGAGGAATTTAGCATATTTATGGGAAATGCAGATATGGGATTAGTACTACTTGTGAAATGCGTAGGAGGTGGGCGGGGGATTTCAAAGTCATATTATGCCCGTGCATTATGCAGGATTAGCAGCATCAAAGGGAGGGGATAGGGGTAGCATTAATAAAGGGAAGGAATGTTAATAGTATGTAGCTACAGTAACTAAACAACCACGTAAAAAACTAAAGTATAAACTACATAGTATCATCAGTATACTAAATATACTCTCCAATAAGCTGAGCTACTAACAGTAAGTAATACATTACAATTCTACGTCGCAAAAAATATAATATGCTTCCAGCTAAACTTTTTTCCCTTACATCACAAGGGTCTAAACCCAACATTAAATTATATACTGTCTAAACCCAACATTAAATTATATACTGTATTACTATACACCACCCTATAACCTTCGACTATACATTGTAATATTACACTATGTATTATTCTACCCACCCTACTGTAAATCACACTGTTGTATATTCACTATACAATTACGATACTATATATTGCCTTATACATTGTATTAAACATTACAATTTTATACTATTTATTATTATACAATCTGCTATACACTATACCATTGACCGTCGAGTGAAAGATACTAAGAGGAAGCATAATGAAACACCACCACGCTTGGAGCGTATATTTAAGCTGGGTTGGAAGGGGGGAAGGGCGCCTTGACAAATGAATTTGCATATCAAGAGCAATTTAGCATATTTATGGGAAATGCAGGTATGTGATTAGTACTACTTGTGAAATGCGTAGGAGGTGGGCGGGGGATTTTCAAAGTCATATTATGCCCGTGCATTATGCAGGATTAGCAGCATCAAAGGGAGGGGATAGGGGTAGCATTAATAAAGGGAAGGAATGTTAATAGTATGTAGCTGCAGTAACTAAACAACCATAGATGTTGCAGAGCAACATCTATGATGGCCGGCACGGCACACGAGGTGGATGGGCAGCAATGGGTCCGGTTGCCTGTCTACCCAGTGGGGATGTTGACACACCGCACTCGGTGCTCAATGAAGATGAGGTTGACCTCGGGGAGGCCGACCTCAGCAGGAACCTGCGGATCTCCCGTGAGGATTTTGTGAAGAGGAGCGGGACGCGACTTCAAAACTCCACTCGCATCACGATGTCCCCCAAAGTACTCCATCATCACCGTCCATCTCCATTCCCTACCCAATCCCATCACCCTGTGTACCCCCTCCACATCTCAGTTGCATACCTGTCAATCCATACGATTTACCTGTATTCTTGTATGGGGAAATAGAGTTTTCAGGTCCATAAGGCGTAAAGCCGTTTTAATACGGGCAAATGTTTTCATATTTCTTACAGATTAAAAAAAATAGATACTTTTTATCAATTTGTTTGTTTCTCCCTCGTGATGGGACTTTGTAGGATGAACGTTGAGATTTATAAGGGCACGGGGTGACCAATAAGGTCTGAATTTGTTTGTCATGAGGTAGGCACTGATAAGGGGTTGACAGGTATGCAGTTGCTTTCCCCATCAAACCTCAGCCACTCTCCCAATCAGCATGACCCCCATCCTTCCTGCAATCACCCTCTCCAACCCCCACGAACATCACCAATCTCCATCACTCCATCCGCATCACCCGACCAACTCGAGTCCCATAATCACCATGAAGCTGGCCCATCACTGTAATCACTACCAGCATTCATTTTGACTTTAAAAGATTTTAGTAACTGAAGGAATATATTTTGAATCTTTCGGTAAAGTCATGTAGAAAGAAAATAAATTAAATAATAATAGAATACGACGTTTCGATTGCAACACAAGCAACCATCCTCAGGTACGAATGAATGAGAAAACAAACAAAGCAAACTTAGAAATATAATGCAATCGAAACGTCGTGTTCTATTATTATTTAATTAACTTTTTTTTCGAAATGACTTTACCGAAATAACTAAAGAGTAATTCCTGCAGTCACGAAAGCTTCGAATCTAGTTTAATATATTTTGACTTACAACTTTCGTGACTGCAGGAATTCATATTCTATGGTTCTTTCCGTAAAGTAACGTAGGTAGAAAAAATAATAACAATAAAATAATTTTAAAAATAATTAAAATGTCACGACGTTTCGATCGCAACACAAACAATCGAGGCCCTTGCCCTTAGAGTCTGCAGGGGCGACACGGGGGATCTGTCTTCTGTTGCACTGGTCAACAACAACAAAAAAAAACATATTTTTCTGGCCTGGACTTTTGCAGCTGTTCTAAACTAATTTCAGGGTGCTGATTCCAAATCTGATCTCAGATTTGCTCTATCACATCTCATTTTTATGCTATCGGCATACCCCATTTGCATTTATTTTACCCGAAATTAACTCCGTCACTTATGATTGCAAGTTGTTGCGAGTCAGTGATTGCTTTATGGTTAAAATATGGTGCTGTATTTTTAGGATAGTGTGTTTATAATATAATTTTATGTAGATATCCACATTTATTTAATATTTTTCTTCTGCAGTTTTTTATTGAAAATGCAATATTTGATATCTCAAAAAACCTGATGTGATAGACAAAAACTGATGCCAGATTTGGAATCAGCACCCCAAAATTACCTTAAAACCGTTGGAATACCTTATGCCAGAAAAAGTGTGTTGCAGTGCGTATTTAATGTGGCGCTGCACTCTGATGTCGTAGGAGAAAACATTCATTAAAAAGTCTATTTAATTCAGTAGAACGTGTCGTCTATATTTAATCAAAGTTGCGCATTTTGATGTGACGTCAAATTTCTCAACCCCCCCCCCCCCCTTGTCACACAGTCACAAATGTCTGACACCCCCCCAACAGGTGCGTGACGTCATTAATGGACGGCCCCTTCGTTAAACAAGTAGGTTTTCACTATACCAATCCAAGGTTATTTTTTGGGTTATGCGATCGAACCCAAAATGGCCCCCTTCATTATGGGTTCATGGGCTGACAAACGACCCTGACAGACTGTAGGGGCAAGTGCTGTTAGCGAGTAGCAGCACCTATAAAGGCTGGGATGGTACACGAGGGGGGGTGCGGCCAACACCACGTCCGGCCGCCTTTGTCTCCCCAGTGACGATGTTCACACATCACACCAGGTACTCATTTGAGGCCGAGTCGACTTAGGGGAGGTCCAGGACCGGTTCAGATAATCGTGACTGGTATTAGCCGTGAGCGGGAATTGAACCCGGGTCGCCGGGTTCGTAGCGCAGCGTATCGATAACCGCTACACCACCATCCCCCACAACTCACACAAACTGACACACACAGACACACACAGAGGATTCATAATGGGTGTGTCTCTCAGAGGGTTCACAATGGCAGTCTCTCTTTCTCAGTGGATTCATAATGGCTGTGTCTCTCGGGGGATTCACAATGGTTAAGACGGAGACATCCGAGATCCTGGGTTTCCAGCCCTGGGTCCATGTGTATAAGCAGCATCTTCTTTGGCCCCGTGTGTCTCTTCAAGGAGGGTCTGGGCGGCATGGCCTCGCGGGGACAAACAGACCGCTCAAGGCAACGCAATCAACAGAACGTAAGAAACAAAGACGGCCCGGTCAAGACGGGGAAACGTTTTAATGTTTGCATTCACGCTCTCGGGCATCCCGGCGGAAGGGGCGAGAAGCGGCGATTCACGGACCGCCCTTAAAAGCTGGGGGCTATGATCAAGCGCTTGGAGCCAACGGGGAAAAACAAACAAAAACGGGGAAAAACAAACAAAAACGGGGGTCCAAATTGGCCAACGGTGGCTTCCCCTAATACAAGTTTTTATCTATTTAGGTGTTAGACCCCTTATCAGTGTCTACACCCAGACCTGTCAACCCCTAATCATACAAACTCCACTCACTATTATCAGGTGACTTTCAGCCACAGATTATTCAATGCGCATAACTGTAGTTTGCGGCTACATTAACCAACTGTTCGATCAATAAAACACAGACGCAACACCGTGCAGTATTGGACCCGCCCTAGACCCACTCGGCCCAAACCCAGTCTGGTGGTCGTCTGCACCTTCATTGGTGTCCACGCCTTGGTAATTGAGATGTCAACTACCTCACCTGTTATACAGGTCTTGGTAATTGAGATGTCAACTACCTCACCTGTTATACATGCCTTGGTAATTGAGATGTTGACTACCTCACCTGTTATACAGGTCTTGATAATTGAGATGTCAACTACCTCACCTGTTATACAGGCCTTGGTAATTTAGATGTTACCTACCTCACCTGTTATACAGGCCTTGGTAATTGAGATATCAACTACCTCACCTGTTATACAGGCCTTGGTAATTGAGATGTTGACTACCTCACCTGTTATACAGGCCTTGGTAATTGAGATGTCAACTACCTCACCTGTTATACAGGCCTTGGTAATTGAGATGTTGACTACCTCACCTGTTATACAGGTCTTGGTAATTGAGATGTTAACTACCTCACCTGTTATACAGGCCTTGGTAATTGAGATGTCAACTACCTCACCTGTTATACACGCCTTGGTAATTGAGATGTCAACTACCTCACCTGTTATACAGGTCTTGGTAATTGAGATGTTGACTACCTCACCTGTTATACAGGCCTTGGTAATTGAGATGTTGACTACCTTACCTGTTATACAGGCCTTGGTAATTGAGATGTCAACTACCTCACCTGTTATACAGGCCTTGGTAATTGAGATGTTGACTACCTCACCTGTTATACAGGCCTTGGTAATTGAGATGTTGACTACCTCACCTGTTATACAGGCCTTGGTAATTGAGATGTTGACTACCTTACCTGTTATACAGGCCTTGGTAATTGAGATGTCAACTACCTCACCTGTTATACAGGCCTTGGTAATTGAGATGTTGACTACCTTACCTGTTATACAGGCCTTGGTAATTGAGATGTCAACTACCTCACCTGTTATACAGGTCTTGGTAATTGAGATGTCGACTACCTCACCTGTTATACACACCTTGGTAATTGAGATGTCAACTACCTCACCTGATATACAGGGCTTGGTAATTGAGATGTCAACTACCTCACCTGTTATACAGGTCTTGGTAATTGAGATGTCGACTACCTCACCTGTTATACACACCTTGGTAATTAAGATGTTAACTACCTCACCTGTTATACAGGTCTTGGTAATTGAGATGTCAACTACCTCACCTGTTATACAGGCCTTGGTAATTTAGATGTTGACTACCTCACCTGTTATACAGGCCTTGGTAATTGAGATGTCAACTACCTCACCTGTTATACAGGCCTTGGTAATTGAGATGTTGACTACCTCACCTGTTAAACAGGCCTTGGTAATTGAGATGTCAACTACCTCACCTGTTATACAGGCCTTGGTAATTGAGATGTTGACTACCTCACCTGTTATACAGGTCTTGGTAATTGAGATGTTAACTACCTCACCTGTTATACAGGCCTTGGTAATTGAGATGTCAACTACCTCGCCTGTTTCCACGCCTTGGTAATTGAGATGTCAACTACCTTACCTGTTATACAGGCCTTGGTAATTGAGATGTTGACTACCTTACCTGTTATACAGGCCTTGGTAATTGAGATGTCAACTACCTCACCTGATATACAGGCCTTGGTAATTGAGATGTCAACTACCTCACATGTTATACAGGTCTTGGTAATTGAGATGTCGACTACCTCAGCTGTTATACAGGCCTTGGTAATTGAGATGTCAACTACCTCACCTGTTATACAGGTCTTGGTAATTGAGATGTCAACTACCTCACCTGTTATACAGGCCTTGGTAATTGAAATGTCAACTACCTCACCTGTTATACAGGCCTTGGTAATTGAGATGTTACCTACCTCACCTGTTATACAGGCCTTGGTAATTGAGATGTTGACTACCTCACCTGTTATACAGGTCTTGGTAATTGAGATGTCAACTACCTCACCTGTTATACAGGCCTTGGTAATTGAGATGTTGACTATCTCACTGTTATACAGGTCTTGGTAATTGAGATGTTAACTACCTCACCTGTTATACAGGCCTTGGTAATTGAGATTTCAACTACCTCACCTGTTATACACGCCTTGGTAATTGAGATGTTAACCACCTCACCTGTTAGACAGGCCTTGGTAATTGAGATGTTGACTACCTCACCTGTTAGACAGGCCTCGGTAATTGAGATGTCAACTACCTCACCTGTTATACACGCCTTGGTAATTGAGATGTTGACTACCTCACCTGTTATACAGGCCTTGGTAATTGAGATGTTGACTACCTCACCTGTTAGACAGGCCTTGGTAATTGATATGTCAACTACCTCACCTGTTATACAGGCCTTGGTAATTAAGATGTTAACTACCTCACCTGTTATACAGGTCTTGGTAATTGAGATGTCAACTACCTCAACTGTTATACAGGCCTTGGTAATTGAGATGTCAACTACCTCACCTGTTATACCGGTCTTGGAAATTGAGATGTTGACTACCTCACCTGTTATACAGGTCTTGGTAATTGAGATGTCAACTACCTCACCTGTTATACAGGCCTTGGTAATTTAGATGTTGACTACCTCACCTGTTATACAGGCCTTGGTAATTGAGATGTTGACTACCTCACCTGTTATACAGGTCTTGGTAATTGAGATGTTAACTACCTCACCTGTTATACAGGCCTTGGTAATTGAGATGTCAACTACCTCGCCTGTTTCCACGCCTTGGTAATTGAGATGTCAACTACCTTACCTGTTATACAGGCCTTGGTAATTGAGATGTTGACTACCTCACCTGTTATACAGGTCTTGGTAATTGAGATGTTGACTACCTCACCTGTTATACAGGCCTTGGTAATTGAGATGTCAACTACCTCACCGGTTATACAGGTCTTGGTAATTGAGATGTTGACTACCTTACCTGTTATACAGGCCTTGGTAATTGAAATGTCAACTACCTCACCTGATATACAGGCCTTGGTAATTGAGATGTCAACTACCTCACCTGTTATACAGGTCTTGGTAATTGAGATGTCGACTACCTCAGCTGTTATACAGGCCTTGGTAATTGAGATGTCAACTACCTCACCTGTTATACAGGTCTTGGTAATTGAGATGTCAACTACCTCACCTGTTATACAGGCCTTGGTAATTGAAATGTCAACTACCTCACCTGTTATACAGGCCTTGGTAATTGAGATGTTACCTACCTCACCTGTTATACAGGCCTTGGTAATTGAGATGTTGACTACCTCACCTGTTATACAGGTCTTGGTAATTGAGATGTCAACTACCTCACCTGTTATACAGGCCTTGGTAATTGAGATGTTGACTATCTCACTGTTATACAGGTCTTGGTAATTGAGATGTTAACTACCTCACCTGTTATACAGGCCTTGGTAATTGAGATTTCAACTACCTCACCTGTTATACACGCCTTGGTAATTGAGATGTTAACCACCTCACCTGTTAGACAGGCCTTGGTAATTGAGATGTTGACTACCTCACCTGTTAGACAGGCCTCGGTAATTGAGATGTCAACTACCTCACCTGTTATACACGCCTTGGTAATTGAGATGTTGACTACCTCACCTGTTATACAGGCCTTGGTAATTGAGATGTTGACTACCTCACCTGTTAGACAGGCCTTGGTAATTGATATGTCAACTACCTCACCTGTTATACAGGCCTTGGTAATTAAGATGTTAACTACCTCACCTGTTATACAGGTCTTGGTAATTGAGATGTCAACTACCTCAACTGTTATACAGGCCTTGGTAATTGAGATGTCAACTACCTCACCTGTTATACCGGTCTTGGAAATTGAGATGTTGACTACCTCACCTGTTATACAGGTCTTGGTAATTGAGATGTCAACTACCTCACCTGTTATACAGGCCTTGGTAATTTAGATGTTGACTACCTCACCTGTTATACAGGTCTTGGTAATTGAGATGTTAACTACCTCACCTGTTATACAGGCCTTGGTAATTGAGATGTCAACTACCTCATCTGTTTCCACGCCTTGGTAATTGAGATGTCAACTACCTCACCTGTTATACAGGCCTTGGTAATTGAGATGTCAATTACCTCACCTGTTATACAGGCCTTGGTAATTGAGATGTTGACTACCTTACCTGTTATACAGGCCTTGGTAATTGAGATGTCAACTACCTCACCTGATATACAGGCCTTGGTAATTGAGATGTCAACTACCTCACCTGTTATACAGGCCTTGGTAATTGAGATGTCAACTACCTCACCTGTTATACAGGCCTTGGTAATTGAGATGTCAACTACCTCACCTGTTATACACGCCTTGGTAATTAAGATGTTAACTACCTCACCTGTTATACAGGTCTTGGTAATTGAGATGTCAACTACCTCACCTGATATACAGGCCTTGGTAATTGAGATGTCAACTACCTCACCTGTTATACAGGCCTTGGTAATTGAAATGTCAACTACCTCACCTGTTATACAGGCCTTGGTAATTGAGATGTCAACTACCTCACCTGTTATACAGGCCTTGGTAATTGAAATGTCAACTACCTCACCTGTTATACAGGCCTTGGTAATTGAGATGTTACCTACCTCACCTGTTATACAGGCCTTGGTAATTGAGATGTTGAATACCTCACCTGTTATACACGCCTTGGTAATTAAGATGTCAACTACCTCACCTGTTATACAGGCCTTGGTAATTGAGATGTTGACTACCTCACCTGTTATACAGGTCTTGGTAATTGAGATGTTAAGTACCTCACCTGTTCTACAGGCCTTGGTAATTGAGATGTCAACTACCTCACCTGTTATACAGGTATTGGTAATTGAGATGTTGACTACCTCACCTGTTATACAGGCCTTGGTCATTGAGATGTCAACTACCTCACCTGTTATACAGGTCTTGGTAATTGAGATGTTAACTACCTCACCTGTTATACAGGCCTTGGTAATTGAGATGTCAACTACCTCACCTGTTATACAGGCCTTGGTAAATGATATGTTGACTACCTCACCTGTTATACAGGTCTTGGTAATTGAGATGTCAACTACCTCACCTGTTATACAGGCCTTGGTAATTTAGATGTTGACTACCTCACCTGTTATACAGGTCTTGGTAATTGAGATGTTAACTACCTCACCTGTTATACAGGCCTTGGTAATTGAGATGTCAACTACCTCATCTGTTTCCACGCCTTGGTAATTGAGATGTCAACTACCTCACCTGTTATACAGGCCTTGGTAATTGAGATGTCAATTACCTCACCTGTTATACAGGCCTTGGTAATTGAGATGTTGACTACCTTACCTGTTATACAGGCCTTGGTAATTGAGATGTCAACTACCTCACCTGATATACAGGCCTTGGTAATTGAGATGTCAACTACCTCACCTGTTATACAGGCCTTGGTAATTGAGATGTCAACTACCTCACCTGTTATACAGGCCTTGGTAATTGAGATGTCAACTACCTCACCTGTTATACACGCCTTGGTAATTAAGATGTTAACTACCTCACCTGTTATACAGGTCTTGGTAATTGAGATGTCAACTACCTCACCTGATATACAGGCCTTGGTAATTGAGATGTCAACTACCTCACCTGTTATACAGGGATTGGTAATTGAGATGTCAACTACCTCACCTGTTATACAGGCCTTGGTAATTGAGATGTCAACTACCTCACCTGTTATACAGGCCTTGGTAATTGAAATGTCAACTACCTCACCTGTTATACAGGCCTTGGTAATTGAGATGTCAACTACCTCACCTGTTATACAGGCCTTGGTAATTGAAATGTCAACTACCTCACCTGTTATACAGGCCTTGGTAATTGAGATGTTACCTACCTCACCTGTTATACAGGCCTTGGTAATTGAGATGTTGAATACCTCACCTGTTATACACGCCTTGGTAATTAAGATGTCAACTACCTCACCTGTTATACAGGCCTTGGTAATTGAGATGTTGACTACCTCACCTGTTATACAGGTCTTGGTAATTGAGATGTTAAGTACCTCACCTGTTCTACAGGCCTTGGTAATTGAGATGTCAACTACCTCACCTGTTATACAGGTCTTGGTAATTGAGATGTTGACTACCTCACCTGTTATACAGGCCTTGGTCATTGAGATGTCAACTACCTCACCTGTTATACAGGTCTTGGTAATTGAGATGTTAACTACCTCACCTGTTATACAGGCCTTGGTAATTGAGATGTCAACTACCTCACCTGTTATACAGGCCTTGGTAAATGATGTTACCTACCTCACCTGTTATACAGGCCTTGGTAATTAAGATGTCAACTACCTCACCTGTTATACAGGCCTTGGTAATTGAGATGTTGACTACCTCACCTGTTATACAGGCCTTGGTAATTGAGATGTTGACTACCTCACCTGTTATACAGGTCTTGGTAATTGAGATGTTAACTACCTCACCTGTTATACAGGCCTTGGTAATTGAGATGTCAACTACCTCACCGGTTATACACGCCTTGGTAATTGAGATGTCAACTACCTTACCTGTTAAACAGGCCTTGGTAATTGAGATGTTGACTACCTCACCTGTTATACACGCCTTGGTAATTGAGATGTCAACTACCTCACCTGTTATACAGGCCTTGGTAATTGAGATGTCAACTACCTCACCTGTTATACAGGCCTTGGTAATTGAGATGTTACCTACCTTACCTGTTATACAGGCCTTGGTAATTGAGATGTCAACTACCTCACCTGTTATACACGCCTTGGCAATTACGATGTTAACTACCTCACCTGTTATACAGGTCTTGGTAATTGAGATGTTAACTACCTTACCTGTTATACAGGCCTTGGTAATTGAGATGTTAACCACCTCACCTGTTATACAGGCCTTGGTAATTGAGATGTTGACTACCTCACCTGTTATACAGGTCTTGGTAATTGAAATGTTGACTACCTCACCTGTTAAACAGGCCTTGGTAATTGAGATGTCAACTACCTCACCTGTTATACAGGCCTTGGTAATTGAGATGTCAACTACCTCACCTGTTATACAGGCCTTGATAATTGAGATGTCAACTACCTCACCTGTTATACAGGTCTTGGTAATTGAGATGTCAACTACCTCACCTGTTATACAGGCCTTGGTAATTGAGATGTTGACTACCTCACCTGTTATACAGGCCTTGGTAATTGAGATGTCAACTACCTCACCTGATATACAGGCCTTGGTAATTGAGATGTCAACTACCTCACCTGTTATAGAGGTCTAGGTAATTGAGATGTCAACTACCTCACCTGTTATACAGGTCTAGGTAATTGAGATGTCAACTACCTCACCTGTTATAAACGCCTTGGTAATTAAGATGTTAACTACCTCACCTGTTATACAGGTCTTGGTAATTGAGATGTCAACTACCTCACCTGTTAAACAGGCCTTGGTAGTTGAGATGTCAACTACCTCACCTGTTATACAGGCCTTGGTAATTGAGATGTCAACTACCTCACCTGTTATACAGGTCTTGGTAATTGAGATGTTACCTACCTCACCTGTTATACAGGAGGTCGTGGCTTCGATCCCGACCCTGACGCTGCCTACTGCTGTATAGTTGGAGTTGACAATGCCGGTTGTAATTGCCGGTGAAAGTCTCTCGGTGTCTTCGGGGTTCTCACTTTCTCGGATTTCTCTCTCAGTTTCTTGGACTTCTCTCCCACCTTCCAGGGGGGCTCTGCGTCGCGCCGCTGGGCTCGCCCCGCATCGCCTCCTTCACCTGCGCCGGCAGCGACTCGAACAGCTCCTCCTCCACCAGCAGCCCCCCGCGCCTCAGCTCCGCGCACTCCCCCAGCTCGGCCGGCAGCTCCGTCAGCCGGTTCCCGACCAGCTCCAAGCGGCGCAGCCTCGACAGCCTTCCGACCAGGCCGCTCAATTCGCGCAGCTCGTTGTTGGCGAGTGCCAGCGTCCGCAACCCCTCGCACCGGAACAACTCGTCGGGCAGACTCCGCAGGGCGTTGCCTGATAGACGGAGGGTGCTCAGCCGAGTCAGCTGGCGCACCTCGGGCGGCAGGGCGGCGATGGCATTGCGGCTCAGGTCGAGGACCTGCAGGCCGTGCAGACGGAACAGCCCAGCGGGCAGCTCGCCCCCGATGAGGTTCCCGTCGAGGAAGAGCGAGCGCAGCGCCGGCGAGCCTGCCCCCCCCGCCGCCGCCAAGCGCGGGACGCTCGCGAGGGCGTTGTCCGAGAGACGCAGGACGGCGAGGCGCTTGCAGGCGGCCGCCGGCAGCATCGCCGCGTCGTCGCCGTCGCCCGGCGAGCGGAGGCCGTTGCGGGAGAGGTCGAGGTCGCTCAGGCGTCCCAGCGCCAGCAGGGGCCGCGCAAGCTCGGCGGGCTCCAGGCCGCAGCGCGTCAGCCGCAGCGTCTCCAGGCTGCGCAGCTTGCTCAGGGGCGCCAGCGACTCGAGGCGCGCGCCGCCGTTGTCGAGGGCGAACGTGCGCAGGCCGCCGCCGCCGCCGGCGACAGTGGCCAGGCCGGGCGGGAGGCGGGCGACGCTGGTCGTCAGGCGCAGGCCCTGCAGGCGCCTGAGGCCGCCCAGCGGCTTGAGGAGCGCCGGCGTCAGGGGCCCCTCCAGGGACAGCTCCTCCAGGTGGCGCATGTCACGCAGCCAGCCCGGGACCTCCGCCTTGATTGCAAACTTCACCTGCGAGAGGGCGCGGGGGGGGCGGATGGTGAATGTCGGTCCCCGACATTGTGACTTAAATACATTTGGTGGGGGAGGTGACTTTTTGGCGATGTCACGGCCCGGATCAGTGGAGCCGAATGGACCGCTCAGACCGAGCCACCCTCGCGCCCGCCCGCTCATCCACCCACGCACCTCCAGCTGGCGCAGCTCCTCGCTGAGGAAGGCGAGTGCGCGATTGTCGACGCCCACGGTGCAGTTCAGCAGCCGGAGCTTGTGCAGATTCACCATCTGCACCACCGCCGCCCCCAGCGTCACCCCGTGCATCGAGTCCAGCGTCAGCACCTTCGGTGGGGGATTGGGTACGAGGGTGAGTGAGTTGGTGGGTCAGTGGGTATGAGGGTGAGTGAGTTAGTGGGTGAGTGGCTGTGTAAGTTGGTGGGTGCATGGGTGTGTGGGTGGGTGGGTGTATGGGTTGGTGAGTGAGTGGGTGTGTGGGTGGGTGTGTGCGTGGGCGGTGTGTTGGCGAGTGAGTGGGTGAGTGAGCAAGTGGGTGGGTGTGTGCGCAAGTGGTTGGGTGGGTGTGCGGGTGAGTTGGTGGGTAAGTGGGTGTCTGGGTGAGTGGGTGGGTGAGTGAATTGGTGGGGGAGTGGGTGTGCGGGTGTGGATGGGTGGGTGCATAGGTGGGTGGGTAAGTGGGTGTGTCCACGGGCACCTGTATCTGAGTGAGCCGGTATGTGTCCACTGGCACCGCTGCCAGCTTGGAGAGATGTAGCTCGCTTTCGCCCTGCGCATTGATCGCCAGCAGCCCCGTCAGATGCGACAGGGTCCACGCTTGATCCACGTTCACCTGCCTAAGCTTATTTTCGCTCACCTGGAGCAGCAGCAGCAGCAGCAACAACACCAGCAGCCACGCGTGGATGGATTTTATTTGTTTCAGCAGCGAGGGCCCAATGAGCCGTTACGCCCCATGACGGTAAAGACGTTATACACATGTAGTGAGCGACTTCTGAGACACATCATGTAGAGGCCTTCTTATTTATTCTCACACTGGACGATACAGAAATATGAACGTCTCTACGTAGCTACACATAGCCGACCCTTCTACACAACCCCATCGTCGGCGTCCAACTACACGGTTATTTGACTAGCGCAGCGACAGCGACGATGAGAGCCCTGCAGGAGATCGGCCACGACGAAGAGAGATGACGGCGAGCGGCGACGCAGCCAGGACCCAGGACCAGCAACAGCACCGAACCTCTGGTTCGGTCCCCCTTATATACACCCCGGTGCGGCCAAGCCCCGCCTCCGGCCACGCCCCCTTCCAGAATCTTCAAGCAGGTTCCCGGAGCTTGTGGTCTCACTCAGCCTTTGACCTTCACCACCGATACGCCTCCCTTATAATTAGTCATTACATAACTTGCCCATAAGGTCATTACACATAGACTAACACGGCCCATAGACTCAGATAGAGACCCAAAGACTCAACATCCCCCATATAGCCTCGACGGACTGTTGGGGCAAGTGCCGTTAGCGAGCACCTATGCAGACCAGAACGGCGGCACACGAGGGGGTGGGTGGCCAGCACCACGTTCACCACACAGAGACCCACAGTTTGTTGTCCTTACCCCACATCTCCGATCGGCGCGGTCGGCTCCGTCAAACGTGAGGCGCTCTGCGTGCAGCGCACAGCGCGCTCTGCGAGCGGCTTCTCCTCACCTCGGACAGGAAGACAGAGAACTTGCACGCGTAGCAGGGGTCGTACTTGTCCACTAGGTGAAGGAGGAAGGCAAAGTCGTTGCGCACGTCCGGAATGTCGTCCACCCCCGTCTCCTGGCGCGCCTCCGCGAAGCTGTACTCCTTGAGCCTGCGGTGTCAGCGCCCCCCCCAGCACAGAGAACTCAGCGCCCGTCAACCCTCGTCCCAACGCGGAAGATCTCCCAGGAAGCCACAGGTAGAACATTACTATTAGATATACGTAGCGGTGTTGCCGTCCGCGCTAACCGCATCTCCACGATCGCCGAAAAGCCCGCAGACCAAAGTCAGAAGGCTGCCGCACGGCGATCCGGTGCCACGCAACCGCTCTGCGGCAGCCCGCCGCCCCCCCCTCTCACCTGCCGGTCACCACCCAGTAGAAGACGTAGGCACAGGTGAGCGCGTAGACGCACATCGTGGTCGCGTAGGCCATCCACATCATGCGGAAGATGCGCCACAGCCCGTGGACGCAATAGAAGTCTCCGTAGCCCGTGATGTACTCGTCTTCCACGCAGTGGATGTGGTAGCGCATGTTGGGGCCGGCGTAACCGGTGTACGCGAGCACCACCAGCGCCTGCAGCAAGCGGGCCCCCGTCTGCCACACGTAGAGCCTGTGGAGCCCGCCGCTCGCCTCCGTGTGAGCACGTAGTTTCTTCACCTTCTCGAAGAGAGCCTTGGCCTGCTCGCCCTCCTTCTTGTCCAGGATGCGATCATCCGATGGCGTCCGCCGGCCCTCGTTCTGCTCCGGGGGGGGCCAGTCGGGGGGTGGGGCGGCCTCGCCGGGGTCGACGAATCGGACGGAAGGCCGGGGCGGTGCCGGCGGAGACTCAGAAGGCAGTTTCTCCATGGGGAATTCGTCGGATCTCGGGTCGCTGCGAGCGTGGGACGCAGAGACGCACAGAGACCCATAAAGACTCACAGAGACCCATAGAGACTCACAGAGACCCATCGAGACTCACAGAGACCCATCGAGACTCACAGAGAACCGCAGAGACCCACAAAGATACATAGAGTCTCACAGAAACCCCTAGAGACTCACAGAAAGCCCTAGAGACTCACAGAAACCCATAGAGACTCACAGAGACCCGCAGAGACCCACAGAAACCCATAGAGACTCAGAGAAACCAATCGAGACTCACAGAGACCCACGGAGACCCACAGAGACCCATAGTGACTCATAGAGACCCGCAGAGACCTATCAGGACTCACAGAAACCCGTAGAGACCCATAAAGACCCACAGACCCGCAGAGACCCACAGAGACCCACAGAAACCCAGAGATCCATACAGACTCAGACACCCACATCGTGACGCACATACACACGCACACCAAGATCCCCCGTATAGCCTTAACAGACTATAGGGGCAAGTGCGGTTGGCGAGCACTTATGAAGGCTGGAACTGTACATGAGGGGGTGGGTGGCTAGCACCACGCGTGGCCGCCTTTGTCTCCCCAGTGGCGATGTTTACACACCGCACCAGGTACTCATTTGAGGCTGAGTAGACCTAGGAGAGGCCCAGAGCTGGTACAAGTATGAACAACAGGTTCCACACTGCCCACCAGGGATTATTTGTCTGTCGTGCACAAACGCGCTGTCCAACCAAGTTACTACCTGCCCACTCCGAAGGAACGTGTTTCAGATAATCGTCGCCGGTGTTGGCCATGAGCGGTAATCGAACCTGGGTCGCCGGGATCATAGCGCAGCGTAGCGTTAACCGCTTCACTACCGCTCCCCACACACACACCGCCAACCGTAAGCCAAACTGGTTATGAAAAGCAGGGGGATAGAAAGATGCGTGAACGGGCTCGCTGCCCCAAAACAGAGGTCGCAACCGGGTACCTGATACCCGTACCCTACCCAATACCCGGCTACCCGTACCCGGCCGGGTACAGGTACGGGTAGCAGTTTGCGACCCTGATGCGGCCGGGTACGGGTACGGGTAGGCCGTGAGTCACTGGTAAGTAACCGTTTGTCACTCATTTCGGGTAGGGTACGGGTAGGGAACGGGTACCCGTACCCGACCGGGTATGGGTACCCATTTGCGACCCTGGTGCGGCCGGGTACGGGTAAGGAATCAAAACCCGTTTGCGACCTCTGCCCCAAACCCACGCAGGGTCCCCCCCGAATGGAGAAAGGGGGAACTTTTTTTAATTTTGTTACTTAAGGGGGGAAGGGATGACAAAGGAAGGAAGGAGCCGTGGGCCGTCTCTTAGTAGTCAGCCCCCTTCTAACCTGCAGCTCCCCGCCGTGGCGGGCGGTGGCGGATGCAGCGCCGCCGCCGCTGACGCCAACCCGTCCAGCGCGGCTTCGTGCACGGCGTGCGTGGTCCACTGCGAATCCATGCACTTGCCCAGCACGCACACAAAGTGCTCAATCTTGGAGCTCGTCTCCGGGAACCTGAACCAGAAGTTCCTGGTGGCCGTCAGGATGAGCGTGTGCAGCACGACGAGGTGCGGGAAGTATTTGCTGATCCACAGCACCGCGTTGTCGTAGCAGAACTGGTTGATCAACCGGTACTGGTACTGGTCGAAGCCAACCTGGGCGAGTGTGGGAAGGGCAAAATTAACTGGCGTGGCGGTGATGTCGCATGCCCCTCCGTTGCGGTGACAGAGCTGGCTCAAATCTGGCTTTTGCCTGATGATGCCGGTTGTAATTACTGGCGAAACGTCACCGTACTCAAGATCGTCAACGTTATGGCTTTGCTCTCCAACACACCGGTGTGCTGTACTAGGATATTACACTATACACTACACTATACATTACACTATAATGTACATTACAATATACACCACACTATAAATTACACTACACTATACATTACACTATACACCACACTATACATTACACTATACCAGACATGGGCAAAGTACGGCCCGTTGGGCTTTTAATCCGCCGAACTTGTCCAAATATTATTATTATTAAATAAAATTTTACCTTCCTCCTGTAATGTCCCCATTTCCCCAATAGATGGCGCACTTTGACCGGGAGAGAGAGAATATTCGTATGAGCAATTCATGTTTCTATTGAAAGTAAGTTAACAGTAATATTTGGGTACAGTATTGTTTTTGGAAGCATTCACTGTAATATCGTATGAACGTTTACTTCACCGCATCATCATCGTATGAATGATGCGAGAAGAGATTAACGGGTTCTTATGTTAGCGATTTACGTTCTCGGCGCTTTCGCTCTCTAAATTACGGCTTGAATGAGGGGGAGGGGTATGACTACATCGCAAAATTAATATCTTACTAGGACTTATATATAACAAAAGTTATATACATAACTGTTGCGCTTTGTGTAATTCAACAAAACAAACAAAACTTAACTCCGAGTTCTCTCCGAATTTCACCAGTCCTTTCTAGACCCCACAGTTTTTTAAAGAGTTTTAAGCACAGAAAACATAATTAAAGTTTGAAAAATCATTAATTATACAAACTTTTCAATAATTTCCTTCTTCACTTCGATTTAAATTTTCTTTAAAAACTTCTTCTCACCAACATTACCACTCATTACCACTTTCTCCGAAGGTAAGTTTGTAAAAGAAAACATGGTACAGACAGCAGACATCTTGTGTCGGGAGATCAAAAGCAAATTTGAAAAAGTCAGTTCATCACGCAAGACTGTGACTCGCCATGTGGAACTGATTGATAAAAATATAGCCAGTCAATTAAACAAAAAGTCTGATTCCTTTGAATTATATTCACTAGCACTGGATGAAAGTACGGACGTAAAAGACACTGCTCAGCTCCTCATTTTTATCCGAGGCATTGAAGACAGTTTTGCGATAACAGAGGAGTTTTTGACCATGGAGTCCCTGAACGGAACAACGCGGGGAGAGGACTTGAATTGGTTTGGACGCAGGCCTCAGATGTTTTAATGATGTTTGATCAGTCACGTTACGACATGTTTTTGTATTGTTCATGTTCGTGCAATTTGTTAAATTGCCTTACAAATAAATGCTTTGCTACCTGTTAAAGGCCAAATCATTTCATGTAATCATTTTACATGTCATTTATATTAGTTCACACAAACACTCCATCCATTTGTTCCTGGCCCGGCCCCTCTGTCAAATTTTAGAACCCATTGTGGCCCGCGAGTGAAAAAGTTTGCCCACCCCTGCACTATACTGTACATTACACTATTCCTCGGGCAATTGCCGGTGGCGCAGCCGGCCTTACCGCTGGCAACCAGCGGTTCCCCCCCCCCTGCATGGTCGTGTCGAGCCGGCCCGAGGGGGGACCTCACCGTGTGGGCCCTGGGGTTGGCCACGAGCTTCCTCAGCACGGTCTCGTTCCACTCCTTCAGATCCACGTCGAAGCCTCTCGGCACCGGCACACACAGAATGCGCTCGTTCATGTTCTGGGCGGAGGTGGGGGAAGTGGGTACCACGTGACCATGACGTGACGCCGTGTGGTCTCCTTGAAGACGAAGCTCCACTCAGGTTCACTTTGCGCGATTCCCGGTGTGTACGGGGGGGGGGGGGGGAGGCAACCCATATCGACCCAAGATGTGCTCTCTATCCAGCGCTTTGAGTGAGCTCGCACGTCGAGTTGGAACCCACGACCTCCTGCGTACCAGGCGAGTTAGTTAACATCTCCCGGCCACCGTGATGATGAGACACACGCGAAGTCCAAATATGCAGCAGGGGTCGGGATGGAACCTATGACCTCCTGCGTACTAGGCGAGGTCGTCAACATCTCCGCGATGTTATCCATAGCATGGCGGCGACATTGATGAATGTGCGTGGGGACTCTCTAGAGCAGGGGTCCTCAAACTACGGCCCGCGGGCCACATGCGGCCCATCGAGGACATTTATCCGGCCCATGGTCACTAATTGGGCCGCGCTTGTGAGCACTAATTGGGCTGCGCTGGTGAGCACTAATTGGGCTGCGCTGGTGAGCACTGATTGGGCTGCGGTGGCGAGCACTGATTTGGCTGCACTGGTGAGCACTGATTGAGCTGCGGCGGTGGGCACTGATTGAGCTGCGGCGGTGGGCACTCATTGGGCTGCGTTGGTGAATGGTTCAATGGGCCAATTGACTGGACTTGCCCCCCAGGCCTAAGGCTGCCAGCCCTCCCCTGGCTGCGCTTGACTGGCTCTCCCTCCCTCAGCTCCCTCACTTGCCCCTCGGCTCCACTCCCAGTGATATTCCTGTGTGCTGGGGATGTATATCCCCAGCACACGCACCGCTGAGTAAATGATAGAGGGGTAATAACAGAGTGATCTCTGATCTCTGGAGGGGCTGCCTGCTGTTTTCCCGTGCTGGTCAGTGACAGACAGTCGAGGAGTAGGAAACCCAACATAAAGATAAATATGATTGTTTGGTCGGAGAAGTGAGAAAAGATAAAATATTAAAACTGAAATATACATTAACAACTCAGCAAAATACTTTTGTGAAGCAGAAGCAGCTAAATATTTCATCACTGCGAGCAAGTTTTCAAGTTGCCAAGCTAATAGTGTGCACTGGCAGACCATTCGTGGAGGGAGAATTTGTTAAAGAATGCCTTCTTTCTGTTGCTAAAGAGATGTGTCCAGAGAAGGCCGATTTATTTAGTACAGTGAGTCTTTCAGGACCTACAATTACACGGAGGATTGAAGAAATGGGAGACAATTTGCATCAGCATTTGCAAAACTCCACAAAAAAACTTTCCTATTTTTCCTTGGCACTCGACGAAAGCAATGATGTTCGTGATTCTGCACAACTTCTAATTTTTATTCGTGGGACGAATGACTATTTCGAAGTCACAGAAGAGCTTGCTGCACTGCAAAGCATCAAATGAACAACTACAGGAGAGGATATCTATGAAAAGGTTTGCCAAACTGTGAATGGTTTGGAGCTGAACTGGGCTAAACTAGCCAGTGTGACAACTGATGGTGCTCCTAGCATGGTTGGGTCTAAGAAAGGAGTAATTTCTCGCATTAACCAAGAGATGGACAAACATAACCATTCTCATCCAATAGCCATACACTGCCTCATCCACCAACAAGCGCTGTGTAGTAAATCACTGAAGTGGGACTCTGTTATGAAAATTGTGGTATCTTGTGTTAACTTCATTAGAGCTCATGCACTAAACCACAGACAATTTCAGGATATTCTGTCTGAGCTAAATGTTGACTATGAAGATGTTCTGTACCACACAGAAGTCCGTTGGCTGAGTCGAGGGAGAGTTTTGAAACGTTTCTATGACTTACTTCCACAGATTACAGCTTTTCTGCTTTCAAAATCAAAGAAGTACCAGAGCTCAATGATGCAGAATGGAAATGGCACCTTGCCTTTCTGACAGATGTAACAGAGCTACTCAACAGTTTCAATGTGCAACTTCAAGGAAAGGGGAAGCTCATCTGTGATATGCAATCACATGTCAAAACATTTGAAGTAAAATTAGGCCTCCTCATCAAACAAGGAGGAAAACTTCTGCCATCTCCCCACAACTCAAAATCTGTTAGCGGAAAAAACATTGGTTGCATTCCCAAACAAAACATGTGTGGATTCACTGGAAAAATTGCAAAAGGAGTTCCAATTTAGATTTAAAGAGCTTCATCTCCATGAACAGGACATACAGCTTTTCCGTAACCCATTTTCTATTGACATTGAAAATGTGGATACAATTTACCAAATGGAACTGGCTGAACTGCAGAATTGTGATTCTCTAAAATACGCATTCAAGTCAAGCAGCCTTCATAATTTCTATGCATCTCTCCCCTCTAAGACATATCCTCATCTCAGGAACCATGCACTCAAAATGGCAACCATCTTTGCCAGCACTTATGTCTGTGAACACACTTTTTCCAGAATGAAACATTTGAAATCTCCAACCAGATCGAGACTAACGGATGCACACTTGCATCACTTGTTACGACTAGCAGTGACAAATATGGAACCGGACATTGACCATCTCATTAGCCAAAAGCAGGCCCATAGTTCCCATTGAAATATTGGCAAGTTTGTTGATTTAACTTTACTTGTTCTTCATTTTAAATATTTTATTTGTTCCCGTTTTGTTTCTTCACTTCAAAATAAGATATATGCAGTGTGCATAGGAATTTGTTCATAGTTTTTTTTAACTATAGTCCGGCCCTCCAACGGTCTGAGGGACAGTGAACTGGACCCCTGTTTAAAAAGTTTGAGGACCCCTGCTCTAGAGTCTAGAGCAGGGGTCCACAAACTACGGCCCGCGGGCCACATGCGGCCCGCCGAGGACATTTATCCGGCCCGCCGGGTGTTTTTGCCGCCGCTGCCTGTCTGTTACTTATTTTCTACATGAGAAGGACGGTCATTGGTGGAAGAGGGAGAGGGGGCGGCCGCCGCCGATTGGCTGGCTGGCTGAAGCGCTGGATCATGGGAATTGCAGTCCGGACGCAATCAAGCTTCAGGCGGTGGGAGGAACCGAACAGCGCAGCCGGACTACTACTCCACCTCCCAGGACTCAGAGGAAGCCAGGGCATGTGGGAGGGGCCGGCTGCGCTGTGAACAAAACTGCAGGTGTAATTAACTTTTTAATGGCACCCGCACCAGTGTGAGCCTGGGGTAAAAGCGGAGTTCCCCAATCAGACTGCATTGATGGGCAGTGCAGTCTGTATGTCTCTGTGTGGGCAAAGTTATTGCTGGTATATTGTTTTTGTAGCGCTGTATATATATATATTGGTATTTTACTAATAGCAATTTTGACTCCCTAGGAAACAATGATGTCAAGAAAGAGAAAAATTGACTCTGTGTAGGATATTCAAAGAACAGTGGACTTATGATTACTTTTTCATGCAGTATAAGGAAAGAGCTGTGTGTCTGATATGCCAGAATATAGTGTCTGTGTTCAAAGAATACAATTTACGACGACACTATGAAACTCAACATGAAGATAAATATGATTGTTTGGTCGGAGAAGTGAGAAAAGATAAAATATTAAAACTGAAAAATACATTAACAACTCAGCAACATACTTTTGTGAAGCAGAAGCAGCTAAATATTTCATCACTGCGAGCAAGTTTTCAAGTTGCCAAGCTAATAGCGTGCACTGGCAGACCATTCGTGGAGGGAGAATTTGTTAAAGAATGCCTTCTTTCTGTTGCCAAAGAGATGTGTCCAGAGAAGGCCGATTTATTTAGTACAGTGAGTCTTTCAGGACCTACAATTACACGGAGAATTGAAGAAATGGGAGACAATTTGCATCAGCATTTGCAAAACTCCACAAAAAAACTTTACTATTTTTCCTTGGCACTCGACAAAAGCAATGATGTTCGTAATTCTGCACAACTTCTAATTTTTATTCGTGGGACGAATGACTATTTCGAAGTCACAGAAGAGCTTGCTGCACTGCAAAGCATCCAAGGGACAACTACAGGAGAGGATATCTATGAAAAGGTTTGCCAAACTGTGAATGGTTTGGAGCTGAACTGGGCTAAACTAGCCAGTGTGACAACTGATGGTGCTCCTAGCATGGTGGGGTCTAAGAAAGGAGTAATTGCTCGCATTAACCAAGAGATGGACAAACATAACCATTTTCATCCAATAGCCATACACTGCCTCATCCACCAACAAGCGCTGTGTAGTAAATCACTGAAGTGGGACTCTGTTATGAAAATTGTGGTATCTTGTGCTAACTTCATTAGAGCTACGTAGAAGGGAAGTAATAAAATAATAAAAATAAAACATAATAAAAATAATTCTCACGACGTTTCGGCCACAACGCAAGCAGCCGTCCTCAGGTGAAAACCAGGTCTGTCGACGCGACAGCGTCTGAACGAAACAGCACACGAGCTTGGAGCATATATATAAGCTGGGTGCCTTGACAAAGGAATTTGCATATCAAGAGGAATTTAGCATATTTATGGGAAATGCAGGAATGTGATTAGTACTACATATGCCCGTGCATTATGCAGGACTAGCAGCATCAAAGAGAGGGGATATGGGAAATGCAGGAATGTGATTAGTACTACATATGCCCGTGCATTATGCAGGACTAGCAGCATCAAAGAGAGGGGATATGGGAAATGCAGGAATGTGATTAGTACTACATATGCCCGTGCATTATGCAGGACTAGCAGCATCAAAGGGAGGGGATATGGAAAATGAAGGTATGTGAATAGTACTAATTATGCCCGTGCATTATGCAGGATTAGCAGCATCAAAGGGAGGGGTAGCATTAATAAAGGGAAGGAGTATTAATGCTACCCCTCCCTTTGATGCTGCTAATCCTGCATAATGCACGGGCATATGTAGTACTAATTACATTCCTGCATTTCCCATAAATATGCTAAATTCCTCTTGATATGCAAATTATTTTGTCAAGGCGCCCTCCCCCCCCCCCCCCCTTCCAACCCAGCTTATATATATGCTCCAAGCTCGTGTGCTGTTTCATTCAGACGCTGTCATCTCGACAGACCTGGTTTTCACCTGAGGACGGCTGCTTGCGTTGTGGCTGAAACGTCGTGAGAATTATTTTATTATGTTTTATTTTTATTATTTTATTACTTCCCTTCTACGTGACTTTACCGAAAGAAGATGAATCCCTGCAGTCACGAAAGCTTTAAATCGAAATTCATTAGAGCTCATGCACTAAACCACAGACAATTTCAGGAATTTCTGTCTGAGCTAAATGATGACTATGAAGATGTTCTGTACCACACAGAAGTCCGTTGGCTGAGTCGAGGGACAGTTTTGAAACGTTTCTATCACTTACTTCCACAGATTACAGCTTTTCTGCTTTCAAAAAACAAAGAAGTACTAGAGCTCAATGATGCAGAATGGAAATGGCACCTTGCCTTTCTGACAGATGTAAGAGCTACTCAACAGTTTCAATGTGCAACTTCAAGGAAAGGGGAAGCTCATCTGTGATATGCAATCACATGTCAAAGCATTTGAAGTAAAATTAGGCCTCCTCATCAAACAAGTGAAGGAGGACAACTTCTGCCATCTCCCCACAACTCAAAATCTGTTAGCGGAAAAACCATTGGTTGCATTCCCAAACAAAACATGTGTGGATACACTGGAAAAATTGCAAAAGGAGTTCCAATTTAGATTTAAAGAGCTTCATCTCCATGAACAGGACATACAGCTTTTCCGTAACCCATTTTCTATTGACATTGAAAATGTGGATACAATTTACCAAATGGAACTGGCTGAACTGCAGAATTGTGACTCTCTGAAAGACGCATTCAAGTCAAGCAGCCTTCATAATTTCTATGCATTTCTCCCCTCTGAGACATATCCTCATCTCAGGAACCATGCACTCAAAATGGCAACCATCTTTGGCAGCACTTATGTCTGTGAACAGACTTTTTCCAGAATGAAACATTTGAAATCTCCAACCAGATCTAGACTAACGGATGCACACTTGCATCACTTGTTACGACAAGCAGTGACAAATATGGAACCGGACATTGACCATCTCATTAGCCAAAAGCAGGCCCATAGTTCCCATTGAAATACTGGCAAGTTTGTTGATTTAACTTCACTTGTTCTTCATTTTAAATATTGTATTTGTTCCCGTTTTGATTTTTTACTTCAAAATAAGATATATGCAGTGTGCATAGGAATTTGTTCATAGTTTTTTTTAACTATAGTCTGGCCCTCCAACGGTCTGAGGGACAGTGAACTGGCCCCCTGTTTAAAAAGTTTGAGGACCCCTGGTCTAGAGCGTTGGAACGACGTACCTGCAGCATCCCGGCAAAGATGCCTATCATGAACATGGGCACGGAGAGCATGTCGCACAACACGTCCCACCAGGGCTGAAGGATCTTGAGGTCCTGGTGACCCTCCAATGAGAAGGAGGAGGTCAGGGCTCCGATGGGAATCATGACTCGAGCCGAGACTGCACACAAGCAGACACACACGCAGACACACACACAGGCAACAAAGACGCACACAGAGACACACACAAGCAGACACACACAGGCAGACACACACACACAGGCAGACACACACACAAGCAGACACACAGGCACACACACACAGACACACACAGGCAGACACACACACAGAGGGTCACACACAGGCAACAAAGACGCACACATAGACACACACACAGGCAGACACAATACAAATGTCTCCCCGTGTAGCTGACAGGCTGTGAGGCTTACAGAGGCGCGTGTGAGATTGGCTCCACTCTCTCTCACCGCCCTTGTTTTATTATAGTAGTAGTTGATATTACAGTATTAGTTAGTATAGCAGTACATGTTTTATTACTATAGTAGTAGTTGTTTGTTATTTTATTGATGTTATTAGTGTTATAGTTGTGATTATAGTAGTTGATATTACAGTATTAGTTATTATATCAGTTCATGTTTTTATTACTATAGTAGTTGTTTGTTATTGTATTGATGTTATTAGTGTTATAGTTGTGATTATAGATGTTGTGGTTGTTATTATAGTAGTTGTTACAGTATTAGTTATTACAGCAGTTTATGTTTTTATTACTATAGTAGTAGTAATTGTTTATTTTATTGATGTTATTACTAGTGTTATAATTATAGATGTTGTAGTTGTTATTATAGTAATGATTATAGACGTGGGAGATGTTATTATAGTAGTTATACTTGTGATTATAGATGTTGTGGTAGTGCTGGTCGTTAGGCTCCACTTCTCCCGCCAAATCGCGACGGTTTGTTGGTGGTGGTTGAGGGAGAGGGCCGCGTGGGCGAAACCAACTCGAGCGGCGTGCGCGGGAGGGGTTAATTCAATCAGCGAACATAAATTGTATTAATTTAAGGGGATAGACAGCAAACGCCACCTTTCACTAACGCTAGCGGACCCTCTTGCTTCTTGTTGCTATGGATGAAACAATAAAACTATAAACAAGTTCGCTACATTTTTTCAGCACGTCTTGAGTTGATGCTTTTCATCCCCCTCCATACTTGGTATAGTCTGAAACGCAGCCGCGCCTTATCTAGTCTATGCTATTAACCATGGGCCTTAATCCGGGCTATGAAATAAAGTTCAATGTCAAGTGCAACGGAGCTGACCAATTAAAAAACACCCGCGAAATGTCAACACCACGTGGCTGTTGGTGTGGTAGCGGCCATCTTGGTAAGGGAGAAGCCCCCACACCCCCTATCCAAAATGGCCGCCCACACGTTGTTTGCTTGTGGGGGTAATCTCTGATAACCAATAGCGACTATTCACACTCGACTATTACGGAGCTGTCGAACCCCATCACGGTTTTACCCCGTCGTGGTCTTTGCACAGGCAAATTGAGTTCTTAGGTCCGTACGGGCGTACAAAAAAATTTGTCTATTTGTGTTTCTCCTTTGTGATGGGATTTTGTAGGATGAATGTTGATATTTTTAAGGGGCACGGGGTGACCAATAAGGTCCGAATTAGTCTGTAATAAGGTAGAGCACTTATAAGGGGTTGACAGCTGTGTAGTGTATAGTGTAGTATAATGTATAGGATGAACGTTGACATTTCTAAGGGCATGGGGGTGACCAAAAAGGCCTGAATTGGTCTGTAATCAAGTAGGGCACTGATAAAGGGGTTGACAGGTATGATTACAGACAGAGACCCATAGAGACCTAAACGAGATAGATAGAGACCCAAGAGAGATACATGGAGACCCACACAGATACATAGATATAGCATACTGTCAACCCATACGGTTTACTCGTATTCTTGTACAGGGACATTGAGTAACATAATGTGCCTATTTGTTTGTGTTTCTCCCTTGTGATGGGACTTTGCAGGATGAACGTTGATATGTATAACGAGCACGGGGTGATCAGTAAGGTCTGAATTGCTCTGTAATAAGGTAGGGCACTGATAAGGGGTTGACAGTTATGATACTGACACTAACAGTGCGACTATGCATACGTAGCCATTCATAGTGTAGTTATATCTTCTTGGTTCTTTCGGTAAAGTCACGTAGAAGGGAAGTAATGAAATAATAAAAATAAAACATAATAAAATAATTATCACGACGTTTCGGCCACAATGCAAGCAGCCGTCCTCAGGTGAAAACCAGGTCTGTCCAGGCGACAGCGTCTGAATGAAACAGCACCATGCTTGGAGCATATATTTAAGCTGGGTTGGAAGGGGGGGGGGAAAGGGCGCCTTGACAAAATAATTTGCATTTCAAGAGGAATTTAGCATATTTATGGGAAATGCAGGAATGTGATTAGTACTACTTATGACCGTGCATTATGCAGGATTAGCAGCATCAAAGGGAGGGGATATGGGAAATGCAGGTATGTGATTAGTACTACTTATGCCCGTGCATTATGCAGGATTAGCAGCATCAAAGGGAGGGGATATGGGAAATGCAGGTATGTGATTAGTACCACTTATGCCCGTGCATTATGTAGGTTTAGCAGCATCAAAGGGAGGGGATAGGGGTAGCATTAATAAAGGGAAGGAGTGTTAATAGTATGTAGCTGCAGTAACTAAAACCACCGCGTAAACAACTAAAGTATAAATTTCGATTTAAAGCTTTCGTGACTGCAGGGATTCATTTTCTTGGTACTTTCGGTAAAGTCACGTAGAAGGGAATTAATAAAATAATAAAAATAAAACATAATAAAATTATTCTCACGACGTTTCGGCCACAACGCAAGTAACCGTCCTCAGGTGAAAACCAGGTCTGTCGAGGCGACAGCGTCCGAATGAAACAGCACACGCACTTGGAGCATGTATATAAGCTGGGGTGGTAGGGGGAAGAAAGGGGGAGCCTTAAAAAAAGAAGATGCATATCAAGCGGAATTTAGCATATTTATGGGAAATGCAGGTATGTGATTAGTACTGCATATGCCCGTGCATTATGCAGGATTAGCAGCATCAAAGGGAGGGGCTAGGGGTAGCATTAATGAAGGGAAGGAGTGTTAATAGTATGTAGCTGCAGTAACTAAAACCACCGCGTAAACAACTAAAGTATAAATTTCGATTTAAAGCTTTCGTGACTGCAGGGATTCATTTTCTTGGTACTTTCGGTAAAGTCACGTAGAAGGGAATTAATAAAATAATAAAAATAAAACATAATAAAATTATTCTCACGACGTTTCGGCCACAACGCAAGTAACCGTCCTCAGGTGAAAACCAGGTCTGTCGAGGCGACAGCGTCCGAATGAAACAGCACACGCACTTGGAGCATGTATATAAGCTGGGGTGGTAGGGGGAAGAAAGGGGGAGCCTTAAAAAAAGAAGATGCATATCAAGCGGAATTTAGCATATTTATGGGAAATGCAGGTATGTGATTAGTACTGCATATGCCCGTGCATTATGCAGGATTAGCAGCATCAAAGGGAGGGGCTAGGGGTAGCATTAATGAAGGGAAGGAGTGTTAATAGTATGTAGCTGCAGTAACTAAAACCACCACGTAAACAACGAAAGTATAAACTACATATTATCATCAGTATACTAAATATATTCTACAATAAGCTGAGTTACTAACAGTGAGTAATACATTACAATTCTACGTCGTAAAAAAAATATATATATATAATATGCTTCCATCTAAACTTTATTCTCTTACATCACACGAGTCTACACCGTACTATATACTGCCATAGACAAACCCAACATTAAATTATATACTGTATTGCTATAAACCTTATACATTGTAATATTACACTATGTATTATTCTACCCACCCTAATGTATATCACACTGCTGTATATTCACTATACAATTACGATACTATATATTACTTTGTACATTGTATTAAGCATATAAATTTTATACTATTTGTCATTATACACTGTACCATTGACCGTCGTGTGAAAGATACTAAGAGGAAGCAACAAAATATGTCAATGGGAGAGTAGTGCAAGGAAACTTGCAGCGGAGCAAAGAATCAATTCCCTGTGGAGAATACAATGCCAGTGAGTGGAACGCGGTCTGAAAGTCACCGTAAACGTGAACACAATCAGTTAAGATCCGAAATGGTTTATTACGTCCTTCCAATGATTGCTAAGCCAGAATCCATCTTCTCGCTTGAAATTGTCTCTGTGTTTGTATATGTGGATTGCCTCATGAACGAATCTCTTATGGTAGCGAGATGGCTTGCAGAGAACCTCTGTCTTGGATAAGTCAATATCATGTGAGCCCACTGAATTGTAACAGTGATCTGCCACGGCCGAGGTGTTTGTCCTACCGTGTTTCAAGTCTGCTTTATGTTCACGGATGCGGTCCGAGACATGTCGTTTGGTTTCTCCAATGTAACATCTACCACAGAGGCAACTTAGTTTGTAGACGCCAGGGTACTGTATGTCTGGAACCACATCTTTTACAGACGGGACCAGATCACGGATTTTATGTACTGTGTTGAATCGGACCTGGATCTTGTGTTTTATCAGGATTTTGGAGATCTTTTTTGTGATCCTAGCAATGTAGGGTAAGGTGATGGTCTTGAAAGGCTCCTCAACAGGATCCTTCTTGATGGTTGGAGTGATGGCTTTGCGGATTGTGTAGTCGGAGTAACCATTAGCCTTAAGAGCTTGGCGTACGTGTTTGAGTTCACTGGCAATGTGTTCCTGGTCGGATATGCATTAGGCTCTATGGTATAGTCTTGATGAGGGAATTCTTTTGGGATGGATGGTGGTGGGAATCCGGTTTTAGGTAAGCATCCGTATGGGTGGCTTTCCTGTAGACAGAGTGGCTCATTGAACCTTCAGGTCTCCTTTTAATTAGGACATCCAAAAAGGGTAGCTTGCCATCTTTTTCGACTTCCATGGTGAATCTGATGGCTGGGTGTATGGAATTGATGTGGTCGAGAAACTGGTCTAGAGCAGGCCGGCCATGTGGCCAGATGACAAAAGTGTCATCTACGTACCTCTTCCACAAGGACGGGCGTAGAGTGGATGCCTGGATGGCGTCCGTCTCACATATTTCCATGAAAATGTTGGCTACAACCGGATATAAGGGAGAACCCATTGGCTGCCTTCAGTTTTTTGTTGTAAAATGATGGTGAATATGTATGTCTTAGCATTTGCTATTAAAATATGAAATAATTATTCTGTATTAGATGTTAAATAATGTTGAAGCCAGAGAACATCCCTGTCGCACATACATACGCGCACACGTACACACACTCTCAGCGATGATGTTAAGACTCATTACAGCTGGCTCCGCCAAACCAAATGGTTGGGTGGTTCGTATCGCCAGTGCAAGTCGGCGTTGTCAAGCTGTTATTAAAAGTTTTTTTCTCTCACGGAATGTGTTATCTCCATGTTGTCTTAAATGGGGCTTTCGTCCACTGAGTGTCAACTTACAATGAGTTGGATCAATGAACGGGCCTCAGGCACACAACCTGTTCGTGAAGCGGGAACTGGCCGTAAAGTGTTATGACGGTGAGTTGCAAATATAGCTTTATTGCAGCACAGGATTATTAATTGTTGCATGGATAGGGTCTTACCTTTATCTATCGCAAGTTTGTATCTTCACGTTTACAGGGCATGTATACGTGACATATCACTCAGCAAGCAGCTGTGATGCCGCCGCCACGAAGCCGTTCAGCAGGCGCCCCATCTACGACCTCGCCACCACCAAGCGACGGAGCCGACCCCGCGTCCCCCTCACCTCACCTCACATGAACACACCCGCACGCATTTCCCCCCCACCCATAGAGCTCCGAGGGGAGGTCACTTGACCGACCGGTTTTTATCCGAGAAACCCTTATCGGGATGAACTTTCACGGTTTCCGGTGACCAGGGAATTGGACGACCTCCCCCGACGCTACTTTACACCGCGGCGCTGCGAACCGGCCTTAAGATGGTATGGTCGCGGCGAAGGGCATTCGGCCACCGTGGTTGAAACGCATCCCCCCACACACACCCCCACGGGTCGACGAGACAGGCAGAGGAGGGACGGGGCGGCATAGTTTAGGGTGCGCAATTGATGGGGCAGGTGGTGGGGACATGCGGAGGCTCCGTGCTTAACTTCCACAGCAGGCCGTGGTCATGGACGACGCTGCATAATGCGCAAGAGCACAACGCCATGCATGAGAAAGGGATGAATTAGAATAAACGCCGCAACACGCAGCGCATCTGATTAGCATAGCAAGGGCACCCGGAACCGCCGTACGCGTGCTAACGGGCGCGCGCCCATTGTTAAAGAAAAACTGGGAGGGGGCCGCCACCACGCTCGGAGCCGCATCCCTTTGATGTAGGGAGGATAAAAAGGGGGCGCAAAGGGGAGATCGGTCTCTTTTACTCCAGCACCAGGCGACAAGACGCTCTCCAGCCCAGCGACCCGAACGTCCGTGAGACGCATCGAGGTACGCTGCGAGTACGGGATCAGCGGACTGCCGTGGGCACCTAACAGTGAGTAAGGAGGTGAAGTAGGATCATAGCCGATAAATAGGGAATAGGTACAGGGGTAGTAGAATAGGCCAGCCTCGTCGATTCATACTGATTTAACATCAATTCCCAGGTAGCAGACAATAAATCATTAATAGCTGACCGTGGCCTCGTGTGATCTCGTTGAGCAGTGTGCCGTGTGTGGAGCGGCGTGTGTGCGCGTGCGTGCACTCCGTGTATGATACAGGTGCGCGATCATAACGTGAGTAGTCAGTGTTGAGTTGGAGTGCACGGAGCTGCGTATGTGTGTGTGGGTGTGCCTACGTTTGCTCCGTGTGGGTTGCAGGTACGCGATTAGGAAAGGGAGGTATCGTGGTAGCGTGAAGGGGGGCATAATACTACTCGGTAACTAACCATGCCTACTACGCAGACCCGCGGAGGAGGGGAATCCTCGAGCGACGGCTCCCACACCAGGGGTGAGGAACCCAGCAGCGGTTCGTCTAGCAGCGGGGGGGCGAGTGATGATGTTAGCCCGGCCGTTAGCGTTATCGAGGGAGCAATCTCGGGGGCCAGCGAACCTCACATATTGGTGTCAGAAACGGGACGATCCCCCGCACTCCCAAGGGAAAGAGGCCCCCCAACCCAGATTAAAATCAAATGCACATTTACGGGCAAAGGAATTCCATCATGGAAATCTTTTGCCCGCAGCATCAGGGGGTCTAAAAAGGTTAATGGGTGGTCAGATGAGGAGGCGTTGCAGCAGTTAGAGCTACATTTAGATGGGCGGGCAGCTGACTTTGTGGAAGCTTTGCCCACAAGCGCACAAACACAGTGGGAGGAACTAATGTGCCAACTCCAAGAGCGCTTCGGCACGTATGACGAGGAGGAGGCGCAGGCGGCCTTAGAGGCACGCCGCCACCAACCCGGCGAGGATTTGCGAGATTACGCTGAGGACGTACGCACGCTGACCCAGCTCGCGTACCCGGAGTACGAGTCAAAAATAATTGAGGGCCTCGCCGCCGGGAAGGTCCAGCGATATTTGGCACACACCCCATGGTGGCAGCCAAATGTAGACGGTGCACGCCTCTCCTTTGACACCCTCGTCAAGTGTGCGCAAATGCGAGAAACTCTCGGGTGAGCGCGCGCAGCCTCGAGGGAGGGGACGAGAGTGCGCCGTAGCGAGCCTACTCTCCGACGAGGAGGAAGAGCTCGCCATCGCAGTAAGGGGACGGGCAAGGGAGCCCCAGAGACCCAGCGAGACAACCCCGGGGTGGGTAGCCGGGTTACAGGCCGGTATGGGAGATATGATAAACCAAGTAGGTGAGAGGGTAACCCAAGTAGGTGAGAGGGTAACCCAAGTACGCGAGGAAGCGAATAAAAATATGAAGACCCTCCAGTCTGAGATGGGGGAACTACGCTCGACAGTAGGGGGGCTGGCCGGGAGGGTAGCCCAATTAGAGTCCGATGTGAGACAACTGCGTACTGGGGGAGGGAGAGGGAGCGGACAGGGGACCCGCTACGGAGCCGCCCCCCCTCCCCGGACATGTTATATGTGCGATCGCCGAGGGCATCTAGTGAGAGACTGTCCTGAAATCAACCGAGCTAGGCAGACACAGGGGTTAAACTCCAACGCCCCCTAGAGAGCGGACCAACTAGGGGTGCAATCGACGCGGTCCCGATACAAATAGACGATAATGAGAATAATGGCGAGTGAGTGATCTCCACACAGGTTCCAGCAACAACGCCCACGGAAACGGTGACTCCTGGCGACTGGCTACGGGAGCTGGTGGCGGGGATCACGGGGGCCACGTCGCTGGTGGAAGGGGAGGTAAACGGAATGCGTACCCGAATCCTGCTGGACACGGGGGCGGTGGCCTCGCTCGTGAGTGCAGCGCACTGCAGCGCGATCGGGGTCGACGTGCGTCACCTGCAGGCCCCGGACCGCGCGCTACACACGGCGAGCGGAGCCGGAATGGGGTTGCTGGGGAGAGCCACCCTAGAGGTCTGCATAGGCAGCCAGGTGTGCACCCAGGAGTTCTACGTGTCAAGTGCGTTGTGTCACGAGTGTATCGCAGGTACCGACCTCCTCGAACAGCTGGGACTCAACGTGCAACCCCGCCAGCGATGCGCCACCATGGAGAGCAACGGCGAGCGGATTCCGTTCCTGGGACGAGAACCGACGCGCCCCCGCTTCGCACCTGTGGCCGCTATCCTGGCGACGGCAGTCACCATCGGGCCGCTCACCGAGATGCTAGTGCCGGTAGCAACATCCCCCACCGACCCCGCGCTCCGTCCATCAGGGGAGGTAATGATAACTCCTCACCCGGAGTTGGCCAAACGGTATGGGGTCGTGGGGTCCACCACGTTGGTAAACGCAGATGGGGACCCATTGTTTATGCGGATGTTTAACCCCCACAGCACCCCAGCGATACTACGACGGCGCACCCCGATAGCCACCGTACACCCCCTGCACGCACGCCACTCTAACGACTCGGTGTTCGCACTCTGGGCTGAGGACCCCGGTCGTCCTGAGGGTGACCAGGACCTGGCCTGGTGAGTCGGCCCGACTCCCCGAGCCGAGGTCGTTCCCCTGCTCGACGCGTTACATGTACCATGGGCGGATTTACCTAAGGGAGAGGCCGATCGGCTGCGCGAGTTACTGCGGGAGTATGCCGACGTATTCAGTAAACATGACTCGGACGTGGGTCGGACCGACCTTGTTAAGCACCAAATTGACACCGGTGCAGCCCGACCCATCAAACTCCCTGCATACCGAGTGGGCACACCCGAACGCGCCCAGATCAAAGAGGCAGTTGGGGACATGCTTCGCGATAACATAATTCAGCCCTTGGCGAGCCCCTGGTCAGCCCCAGTGGTACTAGTGACGAAAAAGGATGGGTCAACCCGGTTCTGCGTCGATTTCCGTAAACTGAACGCAGTCACGCTCAGCGACGCCTTCCCCATACCCCGCATCGACGACACCTTCGACAGCCTCGCCGGAGCGCGATATTTTTCCACCCTCGATCTCGCGTCCGGGTACTGGCAGGTGGAGATGGCGGAGGAGGATCGGCCGAAAACCGCATTCACCACCCCGATGGGGCTATTCGAGTTTTGAGTACTCCCGTTCGGACTCACCAATGCGCCCGCAACGTTCCAGCGGCTGATGGAGTTGGTGATGCGGGGCTTGCAATGGGAACAGTGCCTGATTTACTTGGACGACGTGATAGTGTTCAGTAGATCTTTGTCTGAGCATTGGTCCAGGTTACGAGAGGTATTCCAGCGACTGCGAGCGGCTCATCTCAAGCTCAAGCCACGTAAGTGTTACATCGCACAACGCGAGGTGGGGTACCTCGGGCATGCGTCAGCGAGGCAGGCGTGCACACCGATCCGGAGAAGGTACGCGCCGTAGTGGAGTGGCCACGGCCAAGGAATCTGACGGAGATCAGATCATTTTTGGGGCTCGCCACCTATTATCGTCGATTTGTAAAGGGATTCAGCGAGATTGCACGCCCCCTCACCCAACTCACCTCCCCTAAGCACCCCTATCAGTGGACGGGGGCCTGCCAGACGGCCTTCACCACTCTCAAAGACCACCTCACCCACGCCCCCACCCTCGCTTTCCCCGATTTTACCACCGATTTTATTTTGGACACCGACGCCTGCAGCAGCGGGCTGGGCGCGGTGTTGTCACAGGTACAGGATGGGACGGAACGAGTCATCGCGTACGCCAGCCGGACCTTGAGTGGGGCCGAGCTGAACTATTGAGTTATACGCCGTGATTTTCGCATGTAAGCAGTTCCGGCCGTATTTTTACAGCAGGAAATGTCGCGTATGCACTGACCATTATGCTCTGCAGTATCTTCTTACATTCAAGGAGCCGTGGGGGCAGATGGCCCGGTGGTTGGCGCAGTTGCAGGAGTACAACCTGCAAATCGAGTATCGGGCTGGCCGGACGCATGCAAACGCGGACGCCTTGTCGAGGCGGCCCACGGTGTACGCCGAGACAAGGGCGGAGGAGGCCTGCCCGTAGGAATTATTATTTGGTTCTTTCGGTTAAATCACGTCTAAAGATAAAATAATAACTAAATTAAATAATAGAATACGACGTTTCGATTGCAACACAAGCAATCATCATCAGGTATAATGAAATAGCGACATAAAATCTAACCAGAAAACTATAGACAGACATATTAGCAGACAGATATCACCAAGATACATAGCGAGAGCAACACAGGTAACAGAGAGGGGTGATCGTCTCTGTGGGGTGGCCTTAAATAGACAGAGGGGGGGGCAGAGGCAGAGAGAGGGAGGGGGGTTAGAGAAAACATTAGCATATCAATGAGTGGTCAACAGACGTGGTGCTGCAAGTACGATGGCACGGCAAGCAAGCCTGAAAATCAGGAGAAGGACACACTAAAATTAAATAACCTAGTAAAATAAGGCCACCCCACAGAGACGATCACCCCTCTCTGTTACCTGTGTTGCTCTCGCTATGTATCTTGGTGATATCTGTCTGCTAATATGTCTGTCTATAGTTTTCTGGTTAGATTTTATGTCGCTATTTCATTATACCTGATGATAATTGCTTGTGTTGCAATCAAAACGTCATATTCTATTATTTAATTGAATTTATTATTTTATCTTTAGACGTGACTTAACCGAAAGAACCAAATAATAGGCCTGCCCGTGTTTCACGGGGGGACGCTGCCGGCAGGCAACGGACCCCCGAGAGGCCGCGGCCACTGACCCCCCCCCCAGCGAGAGAGAGTGCAGTGTGCGCCACAGAGACCCTCACAGGTGGCACCGAGGATCCCGTCGACCGCCCGGCAAGCGCGGGACCCACGGCTCGGGACCCGGCGGATCACCCCGCCCCGATCGGACGGATCCAGGAGGACGTCGGCTGCGCCTTCCCGGGCCTGAATGACGAGCAGCTGAGACAGACCCAGCAGCGGGATCCCGATCTGGCGGCGGTGGAGGCGGCACTGCGGGAGGAAAAGAGCGCCCTACCAGGACCCTGGAGTGGTTTGTACGGCCGGTTGTGTGTGCAGAACGGGGTGGTACGGGAGTTAATCGAGGCCGGCCAGCCGGGGTGCATCTGTGTTCCTGCCCAGGTACGACCCCAGCTGCTACGGCTGGTGCATGACCACCCACTCGGGGGCCACGATGGGAAACGACGCACTCGAGAGACCCTGCGTCGCCAGTATCTCTGGCCCAAATTGGCACAAGACGTGGCCGCCTGGGTACAGGGCTGCCGCGCCTGTCAGCAGTGCGGGCCGAAACCGGCACGATACCAGGTACCCCTAAGGCCGTTCCGCGTCAGCCGCACGAACCAGCTGGTCGGGATCGACCTACAAGGGCCATTCCCTCGGTCCCATCGAGGCAACAGGTATATCCTAGTCGCAGTAGAGTATTTCACCCGCTACCCCGTGGCAGTGGCCATCCCTGACAAAACGGCCCTGGTGGTGGCCCGGGCATTCGTGGAGCATTACGTACTTAAGCACGGGATCCCAGAACGAGTCCTCACCGACCAGGGTAGCGAGTTCGAGGCCGAGCTGTTCCAGGCACTGTGCCAAGAATTCGGAATCCAGAAGGACCGAACCACAGCGTACCACCCCCAGGTGAACGGTATGGTGGAGCGCATGAATCAGACCTTAGCGGGGAGACTCAAACGTATGGCGGCCGCAAATCAACGGGATTGGGACGAACACCTCCCCTACGCACTTTTCGCCTACGCCACCACCGTACACACGTCGACGGGACAAACCCCGTTTTTGATGATGTTCGGCCGTGAGTCTCGTTTACCCGCAGATCTGCTGTTCGGCGTTCCTTCCCCCCAGCCGGAGGAGGGAAGCCCCCCCGTGGAACACCTGATGGAGACCCTGCGAGAAGCCCGAGGTCGAACATACCCGCAAGGGGAAGCCGCGCATCGGCGGCAAGAACAGGGCGCCCGACCCCGCATGGAACCCCCCTTATTCCTGACCGGCGCTAAGGTGTGGCTACACACCCCTCGCGTCGGGGCCGGGCAGGTGGGGAAACTGACGACCTACTGGCGAGGACCCTGGACCGTGGTGCGGCAGATCTCCCCCTGGACGGTACTAATCTATGGCGGGGAAAGGGGTCGAGAGACGGTGGTCAACATCCGCCGCTTAAAACCATGGAAAGCGGCCCCGGCGAGAGAGAACCCCGTTGCCCGAAGGCCCCGAAATCCCGGGGTACCCGCACCCCTCGTGTTGGGGGGCCTCGCACACTACATGGGCCCCGCCGGGCCCCCGAGGCGCCCCGATCCAGTCAGGAGATGACGCGGACGACGGCTCCTAAACCCTTCTGCTGCTGAGTTTGTGCCTCAGCCCGCAGGTACCGAGGGACAGGGAGAGCCGCTGGAGTGGAGGAGGAGGCCGCCGCAGGAGCTACAGAGGACGGAGCCACCCGCCCCGAGACCAGCCACAAGGTCCGGACGGATTCCCCGGATCCCGCAGCGTTTCCTCGTGGGCGTGGCCCATGCAAGGTGCTCCAGTCAACCCGGGACGGGGACTGGCACCTCGGGGGGCTATGTGATGCCGCCGCCACGAAGCCGTTCAGCAGGCGCCCCATCTACGACCTCACCACCACCAAGCGACGGAGCCGACCCCGCGTCCCCCTCACCTCACCTCACATGAACACACCCACACGCATTTTCCCCCCACCCATAGAGCTCCGAGGGGAGGTCACCTGACCGACCGGTTTTTATCCGAGAAACCCTTATCGGGATTAACTTTCACTGTTTCCGGCGACCAGGGAATTGGACGACCTCCCCCGACGCTACTTTACACCGCGGCGCTGCAACCGGCCTTAAGATGGTATGGTCGCGGCGAAGGGCATTCGGCCACCGCGGTTGAAACGCATCCCCCCACACACACCCCCACGGGTCGACGAGACAGGCAGAGGAGGGACGGGGCGGCATAGTTTAGGGTGCGCAATTGATGGGGCAGGTGGTGGGGACATGCGGAGGCTCCGCGCTTAACTTCCACAGCAGGCCGTGGTGATGGACGCCGCTGCATAATGCGCAAGAGCACGGCGCCATGTATGAGAAAGGGATGAATTAGAATAAACGCCGCAACACGCAGCGCATCTGATTAGCATAGCAAGGGCGCCCGGAACCGCCATACGCGTGCTAACGGGCGCGCGCCCATTGTTAAAGAAAACTGGGAGGGGGCCGCCACCACGCTCGGAACCACATCCCTTTGATGTAGGGAGGATAAAAAGGGGGCGCAAAGGGGAGATCGGTCTCTTTTACTCCAGCACCAGGCGACAAGACGCTCTCCAGCCCAGCGACCCGAACGTCCGTGAGACGCATCGAGGTACGCTGCGAGTACGGGATCAGCGGACCGCCGTGGGCACCTAACAGTGAGTAAGGAGGTGAAGTAGGATCATAGCCGATAAATAGGGAATAGGTACAGGGGTAGTAGAATAGGCCAGCCTCGTCGATTCATACTGATTTAACATCAATTCCCAGGTAGCAGACAATAAATCATTAATAGCTGACCGTGGCCTCGTGTGATCTCGTTGAGCAGCGTGCCGCGTGGGGAGCGGCGTGTGTGCGCGTGCGTTCACTTCGTGTATGATACAGGTGCGTGATCATAACGGGAGTAGTCAGTGTTGAGTTGGAGTGCACGGAGCTGCGTGTGTGTGTGTGGGTGTGCGTACGTTCGCTCCGTGTGGGTTGCAGGTACGCGATTAGGAAAGGGAGGTATCGTGGTAGCGTGAAGGGGGGCATAATACTACTCGGTAACTAACCATGCCTACTACGCGGACCCACAGTGGAGAGGAATCCTTGAGCGACGGCTCCCACACCAGGGGTGAGGAACCCAGCAGCGGTTCGCCTAGCAGCGGGGGGGCGAGTGATGATGTTAGCCCGGCCGTTAGCATTATCGAGGGAGGGATCTCGGGGGCCAGCGAACCTCACACAGCCACTCAGCCTGTGCGATGGCGCAAAAATAACAAAATGTTAATGAGCCCTGTTGCAAGAGGTAAATTTGCCTCTTGCCTGTGAGCTGCTTTTGTCAAACATTTTACCGTGTGTAAGCCCGTTTGTGATGTATAACATTTTTCCCACTCAAATTCGCAATGCAAAAATAGCAATGCAAATTGCTACTCTGATTAGCACGGTTGGCTGTGCGAAAGAAATTCAACATACATACATACAAACGAACTCGAGTCAATGTGAATTATCAAGACAATTTATTTACAGTTGGTAATACATAATATAGGTTTTGTGAGTTAGATTGCGTAAATATAAATGTGTCGTGGAACACGCCACCACCCGACACAGTAAGGTTTGTCACGTAAACAGAACATGCCAATTAATTACAAGTACAGCACACCGGTGTGTTGGAGAGCAAATCCACAACATTTACAATCTGAATATGACGTTTGGCCAGTAATTACAAATAGCTTCATCAGGCGACAGGAGATTTGTGTATAAATCCTCCTGTTTCATTCCTTAAAAAGGGATAGATGTGATGACGTCACTTGTGAGCCCTTCTTGTGCGAAGGGGGAGGATTCATGTATGTGTAGTGGTGATACGCGCTGGCAGTAGGGATCGTGGGGTAGCGCGTGGTGATTGGCTGTGTGTTGGTGACGCGCGCTGACGGTGAGGGATCGTAGGTCAGCGCGGGGTCATGGGTTATGTGATGGTGATTGGCTGTGTGTTGGTGACGCGCGCTGACAGTGATGGATCGTGTGGCAGCACGTGGTGATTGGTTATGTGCGCTGACACAAGAAGGGATCGTGTGGCAGCGCGTGATGATTGGTCGGCTAGGGTGGGTGCTCACATCGCGGTCCGCATAGGCTCCGTCTCCTTGGAGCGAAGGGCTATATAAGGCGGTGGGCGCGGGCGCTCGGGGAGCAGTTGGTGACCAGTGAAGACGGAAGACGGAGGAGGAAGAGATAGGGCCCTGAGACACCTAGTCCCGCTGTCCTTGTAAGGACCGGGGCCCTGTGTGGCTCAGAGGCGAGACCTTGGGACCCGGGGGCCGGACGTCCGTGTGAGGACCGGGCCGCGGGACCCAGTGGTCGTGATCCATGCCCAAGCTGGGGTGGGTCTAGAGGTTCCCCCGGATGCTACGGGGCTGGAATGCCCGTGTGTGTGTAGCCGGGTGGAACGGGTAGCGTGAGCTGTAGAAACCACACGTGTCAGGTGGAACGTGTAGCGTGAGCTGTAGTAACCACACGTGTCGGGTGGAACGTGTAGCGTGAGCTGTAGTAACCACCCGTGTCAGGTGGAACGTGTAGCGTGAGCTGTAGTGACCACACGTGTTATTGTGACAACCCAAGTGTGAAAAAAGTGTGCTACCCGTCAAGTGGTCTCCCGCCGTAGTTTACTATACTACAACTGGCGTCAGGAGTGAAACAGTCTTCCTGCCATGGATACCAGGAAGACTCATCGGACTCACGAGTGTGACCGGGAGGAAAACCACGACGACTTGGGCCAGCAGGCATCAGGGAGAGAAGAGGAAGAGACGCCGGCGCCACAAGACCCTTCATGGGCGCCCAACGAGCGGCTGGGGGCTGACGCCGGACTCCGCGACGCGCACTCCCGCCTGGCGGAGCTACTACTCGCCGCGGCGTCCATCCTAGCGGAGATCACCACGTCTGGAGGAGCGAGAACGTCGACGGACATTGAAAGGGCTCGCGTTGCTGATTCCCGCCAAAATGACTTTGAAATTCCCGCCATTTCTGCTGAGCGGCCATCTTTTGGCGGGAACTGCGAGCAACACGTGGCGGGAGTCTTCCAATCCCTGCCGCTTACGTCATCAACGCGCGTTACGGGCCGCCATCAGCCACCCGCCATAGGGGCCGCCATTTTGCAGCTCGACGGTGCGGCGCGGGAGAGTCACGAGCCAGAGGACGACATCATTTTCCAGCAGCGTCTTCCCGCGTTGACAGCCTTCAATGCGGACGGCGGGGACTGGGGCGCATTCCAAAGAAGATTTCGCGCCCATCAAGAGATGTCGGCCTGGTCCGACGCTACGGCGCTGCGGGCACTGCCTGCCATGTTGGACGACAACGCGCTCGCAGCCTTCAGGTCCGCACCGAGATCGGCCCGCTCCACGCTCAAGGCTGCGCTGGGCCTCATGGCCAAAGTGTACGGACCACCTTCGGCCTGCCGCCACCAATTTTACGACCGACGTAAGGCGGACACGGAGACCGCGCTCGCTATGGTTTTGGAACAACTTCTCAAGTTGGCACAGGACCTGGGGGTCTCCATCAACACAGCCGACGAAGTGGATATATGTTCGTTACGTGTTGCAACGAGTATTCAGGCACACGAGGTCCTGCAGCGGAAACAGGTGGTCGTCTGCACTGCTGCCGCGGTCTCAGCTCCGGGCCCGGTGGTCACCGAGCCCCAGGTCGTTCGCCCACAGGAGGAGGCGTTCGCGGCTGCACGACCGGGGGATTGGAGGTCGGGGGGTCGGTCGCCTCTGCGATCGACCCGCAAGCTGGAGCAACCGAGACCTCCGACGTCCCTCATCACGTGCTACAACTGCGGCCTTCGGGGCCACGTGGCGTCTGGGTGCCGCACTCCACGTCAGCGCACCACGGGACCTCGGCTGGACGACGACCATGGCCCCAAGTCGTCCCAACTACCCCCGACAAGTCGCGGCACTTCACATGCTCGGCCTACATACACGACACACATGGGCCGTCACTTTGCGGCGGAGGATGTGTGATTGGGGGTCGGGGATTCGGTTCGTACGGGGCCGGGTGGACATTGAATGGTCTGAGTTGGGCCACAGAATAGTGGCCGCGGCGGCCGGTTCGTCGGTCGTTACGGGATTCATAGACGGGGTCGAGGTCAGGGTGTTGGTGGACACGGGAGCGTCGGCCACTATAATTTCAGACCTCATTTATAACATTCTCCCCGTCCAATGTCGACCTCTGCTTCCGGTGGACGTGCCATTTTACGCGGCAAATGGGGGCTCATTGGGTATTATCGGTCAGATTCGGGTGTCCATTTGCATAGGGGATATTAAATTGGCGGGACCTATTTTCGTCTTCTCTTCCCTAGCGGTTCCTTGTCTGTTGGGCACAGATTTTTTGGCTAAGATGCCCATTAAAATTCTCGTGGATCAACGTTGTATTGAGCTGCCATCGGGTCGCCGTATTTCTTTTTTGTCTAACCCTACTGAAATACGGACGGCGTGCGCGACGATCCAAGCGCTAGCGACACAGACGGTGCACGTGCCCCCAGGTTCGCAGATGTTGATACCCCTCCGGTTGCGGAAGCCATTGGGTGGGGCGACTGCGGGACAAGGCGTGCTTTTGGGTCCATCGAATAGAGCTGTCGGGGGTCTGGATTTGGCGGTGGCTCAAACGTTGGTTCGGGCTGACGGGGACCCGTTCGTTATGGTGTTAAATGCTGGTTCGAGGCCGGCCATTATTCCGCAGGGGACCGTGCTTGCTCACGCGGCACGGGTCCCTGCGGAAGAGCGCCTTGTTGCACATGTTGATCCCGTCCCGGCGCAGAAAATTAGATCGGGTGATGACCTTGAATGGGTCGATTCGCTGTGTGCGGACTCAAGTGATTTGTCAAGGGTGCAATTGGGTGCGCTGCGCGCTCTGCTGATCGAATTTTCCGATGTGTTCAGCACGCACAAATATGATATTGGGTGCACGGACCTGTTACGCCACCACATTGAAACAGGCGATGCAGCACCAGTCCGGCAGAATCCCTTCCGGCTGAGTCCTGCCGAGAAGGAACACGTTCAATCGGCCGTCAATGACATGCTGACGGCCGACATCATTTCGCCCTCATCCAGTCCGTGGGGAGCACCTATCGTTCTGGTTAAAAAGCAAGACGGGTCCTTGCGATTTTGTGTGGATTTCCGTCGCCTGAATAAAATCTCCGTGGCCGACGCGTATCCGCTCCCCAGAATGGACGACTCCCTGGATGCATTGTCCGGGGCGTGGTATTTTTCTACACTTGACTTACTGTCGGGATTCTGGCAGCTGCCACTCGACGATGAGTCTAAACCTAAGACAGCATTCCGGACCCCAGGGGGCCTGTTCCAGTTTAATCGCTTGCCCATGGGACTCCACTTTGCTCCCGCGACGTTTCAGCGCCTTATAGAATTGGTTTTGTCGGGTTTGCAATGGGATACTTGCTTAATTTATCTTGACGATGTCATTGTTTTCAGTAAAACCTTTGAGGAACACCTCCAGCGATTTAGAGGGGTGTTCTTGCGGATGCGTTCGGCTAAGTTAAAGTTTAAACCGGCGAAATGCCACCTTCTGCGGAAATCCATAAGGTACTTGGGCCACATTGTCGATTCTTCGGGGATCTCCACCGATCCCGCGAAGACAAACTGTGTCAGTTCATGGCCAACGCCCACGTCGGTTTCTGAGGTCCGCAGCTTCATTGGTTTTGCGTCATACTACCGCCGATTCGTGGAGCATTTCGTCACCATTGCCAAACCCTTGCACGCTCTAACAGCCAAAGGAGTCAGGTTTCGATGGGAGCCAGAGGAGGAGGCTGCGTTCTGCTCCCTTTGGGACGCCTTGGTGGGTGCCCCGCTCTTACGTTACCCTGACTTTACGAGTCCCTTCTTGCTGGATACTGATGCTAGTAACACGGGCATTGGGGGGGGGTGCTCTCACAGGTCGTTGGGGGAGTTGAACGGGTGGTCGCCTATGGTAGCAGGGTTTTGTCGCCTGCGGAACAGCGCTACTGCGTCACCCGTCGCGAGTTGCTGGCTATTGTTTTTTTTGTGCAGCAATTTCGACCTTATCTCTATGGCCGTCATTTTACGGTCCGGACGGACCACGCGGCGCTTCAGTATTCATTGAGGGTCGCCCAGCCCTCGGGCCAATTGTCACGGTGATTGGAAGTCCTCCAGGACTATCAATTTATGACCACTTACCGTAAGGGGTTGCGCCACACCAACGCGGATGCCCTGTCGTGGTTGTCGCCTAGTCCTGAATGTGCGTGCTTGATGGGGTCGGCGCGCTGTAAACCGCCAGGTACTGTGCCCGAGAGTGAGTTGGTCGCGGCCACGAATGCGCCGATGGTTGACGTTCCCGCTACCCCTGCGGGCGGGGACTCGCTACTCTCACTGTCTCTCGTTGAGTGGGGCCGACTCCAGATGGCTGACAGCTCCCTGCTCGCGTTGCGTCGTAGGGTGGGGGGTCCCGAGGAGGGTCGAACACGGGCTGGCTCCTGGCTGCTCAAGCAGGGCCTGCTAATGAGGTGGGACAATATGTCCCGGCGGCACGCACTCGTCGTGCCTTCCGCTTTGCGGGGCAAAGTTGTTTTGGCTGCACACGAACGCCTCTTACATCTGGGGGTAAACAAAACGCTTGCTCTGCTCCAGCGTGACTATTATTGGCCGGGGATGGGGAGCGATGTGGTCAATATACTGAAGGGGTGTGTGGATTGCGCCAAACGGAAACCACCGCCCGTTGCGCCAAATCCACCGCTGCAGTCTATTCAGGTCTCGCGCACCAACGAGCTCGTTGCGCTGGATATTTTGGGGCCTTTACCTGTCACGCCTAGGGGTAACAAGTACCTGTTGGTTGGTGTGGAATACTTTACCCGATGGCCTATGGCGTGGCCACTCGCCAACCAGTCAGCGGCGACCGTGGCGGACGCTTTTGTCCAAGGCTACGTCTTGGACAAGGGGGCTCCCGAACGCTTGCTGACCGACCAGGGAAATAATTTTTCGAGTAAATTGCTGCAGGAGGTGTGCGACCTTTTGGGTACTAAAAAGGTGCGTACCTCCCCGTACCACCCACAGACTGACGGGATGGTGGAGCGACTCCAGAGGACTTTAACCTCCATGTTGTGCCAGCAGGTGTGCGAGGCACAGGTTGACTGGGACTTGGAGGTCCCGGGGGTCCTCGCCGCGTATAGAATGGCCCCCCACGCAGCTACGGGGTTTTCCCCATTTTATCTGATGTATGGTCGGGAGGCCGATCCGCCCATGGAGACTCAGCTGGGACTTTCCGTGCCACGCCCTAATTCCAAATTGGCCGACCATATTAAATTTAACATTGCTAAACTCGCCGAGGCACAGGAGGCCGCACGGCTTAATTCGAGATCTCGGCAAGTCGCCAACGAGCGCTTGCGTGCACGGAAGGTGTCCGTGCACGATTGGATACCGGGCGATAGGGCCTGGTTGCACTGCCCTCATGCACCTTTGGCTACGTCGCCTAAATTGTTGAGGCCATGGCGGGGACCCGTGGAGGTCGTGCGGGTTGCACGCCCCCAGTGTGTTCAGATAAAATGGGGAAAGCGCCGGTGGTACGTTCACCCCTCCCGGCTGAAACCGTTCTCGCCACCATATGGCCTTCCTTTGTGTCGTGATAACCGAGCATGTGATGTGACCGACGACCCGGGGAGGAAAATTTCTTCGCCTGATCCTCACATGTTTTCGCCTGATCCGCTCCCAGGTGTCTTGGAACTGACGGCTGCCGACCACCGGCGACCGGATCCCCGGGGCACGGCCGGTTCTTCCAGGCCCGAACCGTGCCTTCCTGGGCTGCCAGAGCCACCGGACGGTCGACAGCGTCTCGTCCCGTACGACGGACCGGCCAGGCGGACTCGCGCTAGGTCGCGCAACTTTTCCTGACCGAATAAATGGGGTGGGGATGCGGGCCGACGCGGCCGGAGCATCTCGTCACTACGTTCCCCGTCCGCTCGACCGCTTTATCACCCGTTCAAGGAGCGTGCGGAAGGGGGATCGGTAGTCAAGGAGACACTGGACACGTTTTTTTTTCGGAATAACTTTATTGTGTTGCTCGTCGGTTTGTACATAGGTTGTTGTTGTGTTGTGTTGTTGTGTTGCGTTGTTGTTGTGTTACGGGGCACACTTGGGGAGTGGGGTTTTTTTGTTTGTTTTGTTGTTGTTTGGCAGCCGGGCCGGCTGCGAGTTATGTGGGGGGGGGGTGATGTAGTGGTGATACGCGCTGGCAGTAGGGATCGTGGGGTAGCGCGTGGTGATTGGCTGTGTGTTGGTGACGCGCGCTGACGGTGAGGGATCGTAGGTCAGCGCGGGGTCATGGGTTATGTGATGGTGATTGGCTGTGTGTTGGTGACGCGCGCTGACAGTGATGGATCGTGTGGCAGCGCGTGGTGATTGGTTATGTGCGCTGACACAAGAAGGGATCGTGTGGCAGCGCGTGATGATTGGTCGGCTAGGGTGGGTGCTCACATCGCAGTCCGCATAGGCTCCGTCTCCTTGGAGCGAAGGGCTATATAAGGCGGTGGGCGCGGGCGCTCGGGGAGCAGTTGGTGACCAGTGAAGACGGAAGACGGAGGAGGAAGAGATAGGGCCCTGAGACACCTAGTCCCGCTATCCTTGTAAGGACCAGGGCCCTGTGTGGCTCAGAGGCGAGACCTTGGGACCCGGGAGCCGGACGTCCGTGTGAGGACCGGGCCGCGGGACCCAGTGGTCGTGATCCATACCCAAGCCCGGATGCTACGGGGCTGGAATGCCCGTGTGTGTGTAGCCGGGTGGAACGGGTAGCGTGAGCTGTAGAAACCACACGTGTCAGGTGGAACGTGTAGCGTGAGCTGTAGTAACCACACGTGTCGGGTGGAACGTGTAGCGTGAGCTGTAGTAACCACCCGTGTCAGGTGGAACGTGTAGCGTGAGCTGTAGTGACCACACGTGTTATTGTGACAACCCAAGTGTGAATAAAGTGTGCTACCCGTCAAGTGGTCTCCCGCCGTAGTTTACTATACTACATATGCATATGAATAACAATGGGGGTATCCATTGCCGGTTGGGTTATTGATATGTTAATCAATGTACATTGTGCATGAACATTATTCTTGTACTTCCTGCAAAAAAATAACAGCACCTGGTATTGTCTGCATACAGTTGATCCCCATTTATGTATGGTGACCTGTATAGGCATGCATTTACACAATTATTTGAAGATTCACTTCTGAGCAGCGCTAAGGCTGTAGCTATCCGAATGGTTAAGATTATTTGTATTTAACACGTAGGCTTTCGCGAACAATATTAATCATAACAAAGGTTTTTGGGTTAGATCGCGTTATTTATAAATGTGTCGTAACCCTCCACCAAAATTGAGTCACGTTGACAAAAGTCAAATAGTTCACGACTATTTGTCTTTTGTCAACGTGACAATTTTTTACTGTTTGGCTGTGTCGGGTGGTGGAGGGTTACAACACATTTATAAATAACGCGATAAAACCCAAAAATCTTTATTATTAATTATTTATATTCATCTCCATTTCGATAGATTCTCTAATTAGTCTTGGCCAGTAGTAACTAGTTTTGCACAGAACGTCAATGAGTGTCCTTGTTGGCATGCGTCTTCTAACACTGCTGACAGTTGTATTTGGGAGTATTTCATATTTCTTTAGTGTTCTTTTAGTCTCGTGCTGATCATTCTTCCTGTCTGCTCAACATAGCATTGGGCACAAGTGCAATTCATCCGTTACACACCTTCTGTTAAATGCTTCGTTAATAAATCTTCAGTACCAGATATTAGTTTATGTATTTTATGTACCATGCCAAATCTGACTCGGATGTTTTGTTTTTCATAAAATCTCACTAGTTTATCAATTACTCCCACAATGTACGGTATTTTGAATAGTTGTAACTAATAACACGAGTAAAACTGACCAAGTAATTCAAACTACTAAAATACCGAACATCAACTAGCCAGATTTTTGGAAAAACAAAACATCCGAATCAGAGTTGGCGCAGTACACAAAATACAAAAACTAATATCTGGTACTTAAGATGTATTACCGAATCTTGATTTGAAGTTTTCGTGACTGCAAGAATCCATATACTCTTTGGTTGTTTCGGTAAAGTCACGTAGTTCGAAGTAAAATAAAACAAATCACGACGTTTCGATCGCAACACAAGCGAACTTCATCAGGTGGGACAACCACAGCAAGAAAACATTTGCTGAAGTGGGCGAGAGAGCTGCCGTGGCAAGAGGTTATATAGTTCAGAAAGGGGGGAGGAGAAAGGGGGGAAAGAGAGATAGAGAGAGGGGGGGGGGGGGGAGCGCTGCGTGAGTGCTCGGGGGAAAAAGGATGTGAGGCCGGAGGGGGGGGGGGGGGGGGGAGTGGGCAGGGCTGGAAGTGGGAGGCTGGGAAAGCTGGGAAAGATGGGGATGCGGGGAGAAATTATCTCGGAAAAATAGGCTAGTACCCGACAGATAAACAGCCATAAAGAGTTAAGGTTTTACCTGGGTAATAACATCCTTCCAATGATTGCTCAATTTGTATCCATCTTCTCGGTTGAAGTTATGTCTATGTTTATATATCTGAATGGCTTCATGAACAAACCTTTGATAGTAGCCGGAAGGTTTGCAGAGTACCTTGGTCTCAGAAAAAACATTATCATGCGAGCCCACAGCATTATAACAAAGGTCAGCCATGGCAGAGGTATTGGTTTTCTGCCGTGTTTCAGATCTGCCTTGTGTTCGCGAATACGGTCCGAGAGATGTCGTTTCCTTTCCCCAATGTAACTGCTACCGCAAGTTTGTAAACTCCAGGATATTGCATGTCAGGAATGACATCCTTCACAGATGGGATTAGATCACGGATTTTGTGTACTGTTTTGAATCGGACCTGGATCTTGTGTTTGTTTAAGATTTTCGAAATCTTTTTGGTAACACCTGTTATGTATGGTAACGCGATAGTTTTGATCGGCTTCTCAGGGGGTTGTTTCTCCATGGTTGGAAAAACAGCTTTGGGAATAATGCGGTCCGAGTACCCATTCATCTTGAGGGCCTGGTGTATGTTTGTCTAAATTATGAAGTTCAAGACGGAGTAGTCTTATCCTCTCTGAGATTAGAGAAAGGCTAGCTCTGAATAAGATTAGTTTGGCGTTAGAAGTGACAGAAGCAGATGTGAGTGTAAGAGTATGGATGCCTGCAGTCACGAAAGCTTCAAATCAAGATTTAACCACCTCTACGGGGAGGGTTTTCACACATCTGTTAGAGCATTTAACAGACTACGAGACAAGGTGGCTCACATGATCGAGTCTCTCACCTTTCTGAAGAGATGCTGCGACAACAAGGTAATACCGACCACATTTACACTGTGGTCGGTATTACGTTGTCACTACTCCTAACACCAAACGGATCTAATTCAGAGCTAGTCTTTCTTAAATCTCAGAGAGGATAAGACTACTCCGTCTTGAACTTGATAATTTAGACAAATGTCTCCTACAATCACACTTAACATTAACAGATAAAATGTCCGCATTTGATTGGAACCTTGTAGATAACATGACTGCTTCTTCTGCCGCAACAATGTCCTCCAAATGTAGGGTTAACCTTATTGCTAAATTTAATAACTTGTCAAAAAAGAAATCAGATCCACACATTAAAAAGCTAGATGTTAACAAGACTGTTATCAATCAGAGTAGCAGCACAATCTCAGATAGACTAAAATTGGTACTAGCTAGAGGGATGAATTTTGCTGTCACCCCCAAACACATCCCAGTGGATTATATAATTGCCCAGGTACATGTAGCCCTCAAATGCTTGGGAAACATCTCAACAGACGTGGCAACCTCTGAAATTTCCACCATCCTTAAAAATGCTAAGAAACCCATTAGTAACATCAGCAAAGACGAGCGCTCTGAACTTGCCAAATTGAAAAAGAGAGATGACATAGTCATCCTCTCAGCCGACAAGGGCAATGCTCCTGTCATCATGGATAAAACCACATACAACAACAAAATCCAGGACCTTCTTAATCATGGAAGTTACACCAAAATCAACAAAGATCCTATCAACCGCCTGGCTACAAAAACCAACAATATCATTACCAGTTCAACTCCTCTAATAGAGCCATTCAAACGGCTCTCCCTAAAACCTTCTGCTACTAGACCACCCAGATTCTATGGTCTTCCAAAATTCCATAAAGAAGGTACTCCACTTCGGCCCATCGTTTCCACTATCAACTCACCTACCTACAAACTGGCCCGTTGTCTGTCTGATACCTTGCTTCCATTCACGGGCAAAACCACCTCAGCCGTGCATAACTCAGCTCAATTGGGCTCTCTAATCAAGGGCATTTCACTGTCCCCAGATGATTTGCTCGTCAGCTTTGATGTAGTTTCGCTGTTCACCAAGGTTCCTGTACCTGACACCTTAGCAATAATTGAAGACTTAGTCCAACATGGACTGAATCCTGATATACATACTCTGGTTAGGCACTGCCTTACCAACACTTACTTCACCTGGAATGGTACTTTCTACAAACAAAATGAAGGTTCCCCCCCTTATCACCAGTGATTGCGAATGTTTTCATGGAGAAATTTGAAACAGATGCCATCCAGACATCCATCCTACGTCCTTCATTGTGGAAGAGAAATGTAGATGACACTCTCGGTATTTGGCCTGCCAGCATTGAACCAATTTCTCAACCACATCAATTCCATACACCCATCCATCAAATTCACCATGGAAGCGGAGAAGGATGGTAAGCTACCATTCCTGGATGTTTTGTTTGAGAAGAGACCTAACGGCTCGTTGGAACACTGTCTACAGGAAAGCCACCCACACATATTCCTATCTGAAACCTGATTCCCACCCCCATCCGGCACAGAAGAATTCTCATCAAAACACTACACAATAGGGCCAACTGCATTTACGACCGACACCACCTAGCCAGTGAACTGGAACACGTACACCAGGCCCTCAAGATGAATGTGTACTAAGAACGCATTATTCGCAAAAGCTGTTTCTCCAACCATGGAGAAACAACCCCCTGAGAAGCCGATCAAAACTATCACATTACCATACATAGCAGGTGTTACCGAACAGATTTCAAAAATATTAAACAAACACAAGATCCAGGTCCGATTCAATACAGTACACAAAATCAGTGATCGAATTCCATCTGTGAAGGATGTCATTCCTGACATGCAATATCCTGGAGTTTACAAATCGAGTTGTACCTGTGGTAGCAGTTCCATTGGGGAAATGACACATGTCTCGGACTGTGTTCGCGAACACAAGGCAGAACCAATACCTGACCATTGTTATAACGCTGTGGGCTCGCATGATATTGTTATTTCCGAGACCAAGGTACTCTGCAAACCTTCCGGCTACTATGAAACGTTTGTTCATGAAGCCATCCAGATATATAAACATAACTTCAACCGAGAAGATGGATACAAATGGAGCACTCACTGGAAGGATGTTATTAACCAGGTAAAACCTTAACTGTTTATGGTTGTTTCCATAATATCTGCCGGGTACTAGCGTATTTTTCCGAGTTAATTTCTCCAAGCATCCCCAGTTTTCCAAATCCAGCCCCGCCCACTTCCCCCAAGCGCTCACGCAGCGCCCCCCTCCCCCTACCCCGTACACCCCCCCTCTCTCTCTCCCCCCTTGCTGTCCCCCCCTTTCTTACCTATTTAACCTCTTGCCACGGCATCTCTCTCGCCCACTTCAGCAAATCTTTTCTTGCTGTGGTTGTCCCACCTGATGACGGACGCTTGGGTTGCGCCCGAAACTTCGCGATTTGTTTAATTCTATTTCTAACTACGTGACTTTAACGAAAGAACCAAAGAGTATATGGATTCCTGCAGTCCCGAAAGCTTCAAATCAAGATTCGGTAATACATCTTTAGTACCAGATATTAGTTTATGCATTTTGTGTACTGTGCCAACTCTGATTTGGATGTTTTGTTTTTCCAAAAATCTGGCTTGTTGATGTTTGGTATTTTAGTAGTTTAAATTACTTGGTAAGTTTCAACTCGTGTTATTTATTAAAACTATTCAAAATACCGTAGATTGTAGGAGTAATGGATAAACTAGTGATATTTTTGGTAAAACAAAACATCCAAGTCAGATTTGGCATGGTACATAAAATATATAAACTAATATCTAGTACTGAAGATTTATTAACGAAGCATTCAACAGAAGGTTTGCAACGGATTAATTGCACTTGTGCCAAATGCTATATTGGGCAGACATGACGAATAATCAGCACGACCAAAAGAACACCAAATCAATATCAAATACTCCCAAATACAACTGTCAGCAGTGGCAGAATACGCATGCCAACAATGACACTCAAGTGATTCTGATCATTTCGAAGGTCTGTGCAAAACTAGTTACTACCTGCCAAGACTAATTAAATAATCCATCAAAATTGAGAAAAATTATTGTAACCATTCCGATAGCTACAGGCTTAGTGCTTCTAAGAAGCGAATCATCAAACAATACATTGTTTAAATGCATGCCTACAGGTCACCATACATAAATGGGGATTACCTGTACACACGTACTCATTGATTGCTCGCAAACTACAGGCAGTTCAAGAACAATGTGCATGCATAATGTGCACGCATAATGTATGTTGATAATTACCATACATATAACGCAACCGGCAATGGATACCCATTAAAATGTATATGCATTCATTAATGCCCCCACCCTTCGTACAAGAAGCGCTCACAAGTGACGTCGTCAACAAAACAGGTGGTAGCTTCATGATGATGAAGCTAGTTGTAATAACTGGTGAAACGTACTACTCAGATTGTAAATGTTGTGGATTTGCTCTCCAACACACTGGTGTGCTGTACTAGTAACAAATTGGCATGTTCTGTTTACATGTCAAACCTTACCAATTGGCTTTGTCGGGTGGTGGCGGGTTTAACGACAGATTTATATTTACGTGATCTAACCCAAAAAAACCTATATTATGGATATTGGTCGCGAAAGCCTACAAGTTACTATCAAAAGAGGGGCTATCCCAAACATCCGTCCGGATTGGAGAGGTTTTGCTCTCATGAGGGTCCATGTTGAGAACAGTCCACAGAGGAAGATGAGGAGCGATCTCCCAGAGTTCCCCAGCGGAAGAACCGTGTTCACAGGAGGTGCCGAACCAGCAGCACACTCAATCTCCCATCTCGCAGGCGGCGGGGTCGGGTGGGGCGGACGCTCGTGCCTGCTTACCACAGTTGGCTGGCGCAAGGCGCAACGTTGATAAATCTGCGGAAGAAAAAAAGCGTCAAGCCGCACAGTCCGTTGGTACCCCCCCCTCCCATCTTTCCCACCTGGCACACGCAAGCTGAGTCAGCGCAGCAGGAGGGGTACGGCGCGGGGGTGAGGCCGAAAGAGGTCCCGTGTCCGTGCCTGGACGGGATGTGGCGCCGGGTGTGAACGGCGATGCTCTCGTAACCGTGCGTTCGTTTGTGTGTATGCGCGCGTGCGTCTCACCTGTGGCCGTCCTTCTGCTGCACGAACCCCGGTGGCTGTTGATTCTCATACAATGGGGAAGCATCTCCCTCCCGGGGCTGGGAGACCTGTGAAGGAGACCGCCATGGACATTAACTCGTCGAGAACGCCCGAGGCAAACGAGTGATTCGCTGGCACATCCGAAACCCATGCTCTGGGCTTCACAGCGAACACCTTAACATGGCTGTCATTTCATGTGTGTGTACGCATATGTTGGTACTTGTACGTGTGTGTATGTACGTGCAGAGCAGTAGTGTAGCGGATAGCACACTGCTCTACTAACCCGGTGACCCGACTTCTATGGCCGCTTATGGACAATACCAGTGACGATTATCTGAATGGGTCCTGGGGCTTCCCGAAGTCGACTGAGCCTCAAATAAGTACTTTGTGAAGTGTGGCAACATTGTCATTGGGAAGACAAAGGCGGCCGGGCGTAGTGTTGGCCACCTACCCCCTTGTGTGCCACAATGACAGCCTTCATAGATGCTTGCTAACAGCACTTGCTCCTAAAGTCTTTTAGGCTCTGTAGGGGATCTTTGTCTTTTTTACAGTTCTGTGTGTGTTTGCATATGCAAGTCACTCCCTACCGATTCATGGCCAAACTTCCAATCAGCTAGCCGTGGCTTACTGGAAGTGCCCCGGTCAAGGTACAGCACACCACTTGTATCCACGACCATGGTGTCCGGGTTCACGAGTTCCTGCAGTAGGGAGAATAGGAAGTCAGCACGCAGTGAACATATGGACACAGGCCACTTGCCCAAGTGCCATTCTTCACGACGTCCCGGTGATAGTTTGCCTCTCGAGAAGAAACATTAACTCACACTCATCAACGATACTGTGGCCTTGAAATAAAAAAAAACATAAACATGCATATGTGTAATTGGCGAGATACAGAGAGTTATATTCACCATTTCGAGAGGTGGAGGGGCACAATGGTTGTCCTTGAGGAGGCCATCATCATCCGTATCGATGGGCGTGGAGTCTGTTAACATCTTGGACTCAGACTGTGGCAGGTAGCCACTGCTGCCCCCGCTGCTGGCGCCACTGCTGCTGCCGCTGCTCCTGTTGCTTTTGCAGAAGCTGCTACCACAGCCGACGTACATGCCGATGCTGATACTGGCGTGGCTCGTGTGCACACTGTTGCCGCTTCCCTCGAAGAGCAGCGCGTCCGCAGTGTGGACGGGGTGGAAGCTCATCGCCTCATCCACGAGCTCGATCAGCGCATCCCGGTCTATCTCTCGCCGGGCGGTTGTTCCTGCGACAAAAGGACCACCCCCCTTGTGACTCACGCGCACTCGCAGCGCCCGAGAAGGTGGCATCGCAAAACGACTTTCAAAACCGTTTGGACGAGAGCCTCTGTCTGTCCGCATTAAAGGCACTGCTTCAACACGTCTTACCTTTATCCCGACCCTGATGCCTGTTGTATATTGGGAATTTGCATGTCTCTCTCCCTGTGGTCACGTATATTTTTCTCACGGTCCTCCGGTTTTTCCCTCCACATTTAGAATCAACATCACATGTTTAGCAACACCTTAGACTGGGCGAGTCTCTCACCGCGAGCCGAGCTCAATCCCCTCACCTGGTCTCCTACCCTTGCCAGACAAGTCCATCGTGCGCCTCCATCTGCCGAGCGCCTTCTGGACATCTCCTTCTTCCACGCTCTCCTTCTCCTCCTCCTTCCGCTCCTTGGCGGCATCGACCGCGGCGGCGTCCCGCCACAGCTCCTCCAGGACCTGGCACGCCCTCACCTGGGTCTTGGCGAGCTTTCTCTGCGACTTGAGGAGGGCTTTGTTCGCCGCCGACCGACGTGACCCCTTCCCACAAAAGACGCCCCAGCAGAACAGGCTGCTCTCCTCCTTCTCCGGCAGGTCGTTGTCAGGCGACAGGTTGTAACGCGTCGCGGTCTGAATCTGGTCAATGACCACTTGTCTGCAAAGGCAGACGGAGCGTAATTTGGGGTCACAGATGCTTTGCAGCCATCGTTCCAAGAGTTACGGGCTTCTGTCAACTTGCATTCACACTCGAGTCAAGTGAAATCAGAATCTTTATTTATATTGGAGGAATCCGATGAACTATGAAGCTATTTTGGGGCCGTCCATAAATGACGTCTCGCACCTAGGGGGAGGGAGGGGGGTCAGACATTTGTGACGATGTGTGACGAGGGGGGGGGGGCAAAAATCGGCCAAAATCGCGTGACGTCATTTATGGACGGCCCCTATTCATAGATGTCTAGTTGGGGCTTGCTCAAAAAGTTACAACAATACAAAAACACGATAGGAGTGCAGAGTACAGGAAAGGTAAGCAAATCACTTCAAAAATATATACAAATGAAACTCAACTAGGTTCATCCTACCAGGTAAAGCCCACAGAGCTATTAGCTTTTTTTCAGAAGCCAGATGGCCACAAATGCTAGAGGGGGCCGTCAGGATGAGAGGGGATGTCGGCAGGAGGAGTGGATGAGAGAGAGCAGCTGATGAGGAGGAGAGAGCAGTGGATGAATAGGGTGAGAGAGAGTTGCGTGTGAAGGAGGGATTGGAGGACTGGAACGCTTTGCCTGTCTCCGTGTGTTGGTGCGGAGTGTTCGCTCCCAAGAGAAAAGCAACTTGTGTCTGCCTCCTGTGTCTCCGTTGTGTCCACGTGTCTCCCTCACGGTCTGTATCAATGTCCCTCTGAAAGCAACGAGCGATCTGATGAAGGCCTCGGCCACAACACAGGCGGCGTGTGCCGTGTCCAGGGCCGTCGTCTCCCTCGCCCGCTGCACACGTGTCACAGCCGTCTGTGTCTCTCTCCCCAGTGCCGTCTCACACTCACCTCGGAGATGTTCTCATCCTTCGACCGTCTGCGGCAGCAAGTCGGCGAGAAGGGTCTTCAGTGAAGCTGGGAGAGCGAGGCGAGTGAGAGGCTCCCCCAGAGAGGCGAGTCTCGGGGTCGTGAGTCTCGGAGTGAACCGACTGGAGCGGGAGCCTCCACTGCAATGTCGCAGATCGGGCGGCACGTGGGCGTGACGTCACGCGACGGTGGGCGGAGCCTGTGTCTGTGGGGGGAGGGGTGCGGGGGATTGGGGGGAGGGTTGTGAGGGGGAGGGGCTTGCGGGGGATGGGGGGGGCGTGCGTGGCGGGGCTCTCCAACGGGCGATGCACCAAGCGTCCCCAACAGCGTGTTTGTGTTGTTGTTACATGACAACAACAACACGTGTTTGTGTTGTTACATGACAAGAATAACACGTGTTTGTGTTGTTGTTACATGACAACAACAACACGTGTTTGTGTTGTTGTTACATGACAACAACAACACGTGTTTGGTCACACGGGGTCATTGTTGACGAGTGGCGAGCCTGTTTGTCCATTGTTCTTTTGCACGAAAAATGCATCAACAAATATAATCTTTAATTGCACCATAATAAAAATAAAACAATAATATTCTCACGACGTTTCGATTGCAACACAAGCAATCATCATCAGGTGTAAAAAACACGGCAAGAAAATTTGAAAAAGTGGCGTTTTTTCTTAACTATAGCAACCCAGGACAGCGATTTGGCAGTTGGTCAGATGGACGAGTCCATCTATGTTCGGAAAAGAGGAGGGGGGGGGGGGATGAAGAAAATGGAATTCAGTCTGAAAGTCACCGTAAGCGTGAACACAATCAATTAAGCCCCGAGATGGTTTATCACATCCTTCCAATGATTGCTAAGCCTGAATCCATCTTCTCGGTTGAAATTGTCTCTGTGTTTGTATATCTGGATAGCCTCATGAACGAATCTCTTCTGGCTTAGCAATCATTGGATGTGATAAACCATTTCGGGTCTTAATTGATTGTGTTCACGCTTATGGTGACTTTCAGACCGCATTCCATTCTCCTTCTCTATCCCCTCCTCCGTTCCAAGTGTAGTGGTGGTATTGACGTGCGCCGACTGTGACAGTGATGGATCACGGGGCGGCGCGGGGTGCGGGGTTGGGCACGCGCAGTGGGCGTGGTGTGGACGCGCGCGCCGGGAGTGACAGATGACGAGGCGGCGCGGAGTGAGTGGTGAGGCACGATGAGATGTGGGAAAAGAGGATCGTAGCCAGCGCCCGGCGATTGGTCGAATAAGTGGGTGCTCGCAGCGACGTCCGCAGGTGGGGTATAAAGGGGGACGCGCGAGAGCACTCGGGGAGAGTTACCCAGTTGAAGACCCGAAGACGGAGCTGAAGACCTAGTGAAGCCGAGTAGCTCAGTGGCGTTAGTCGCCGAGTAGCTAAGTGGATGTTGGTCATCCGAGTAGCTCAGTGGGCGTTAGTCGCCAAGTAGCTAAGTGGGTGTTTGTCACCCGAGTACTCAGTGGATGTTGGTCATCCGGGTAGCTCAGTGGCGTTAGTCGCCAAGTAGCTAAGAGGATGTTGGTCATCCGAGTAGCTCAGTGGGCGTTAGTCGCCAAGTAGCTAAGTGGGTGTTGTCACCCGAGTACTAAGTGGATGTTGGTCATCCGAGTAACTCAGTGGGCGTTAGTCGCCAAGTAGCTAAGTGGGTGTTTGTCACCCGAGTACTAAGTGGATGTTGGTCATCCGAGTAGCTCAGTGGGCGTTAGTCGCCAAGTGGCTAAGTGGGTGTTTGTCACCCGGGATACAAAGTAGGTGTTAGTCACCTGTAACCAAGTTTGATAAAATAAAGAGTGTGTTACCCGTGAAGTCGTCTCCCGTGGAGTTACTACATTACAACTGGCGTCAGAAGTAAACCTGTCTTCAAGAAGTATGGACACAAGGAAGACTACCCGTACCCACGAGCGAGGTCGGGATGACGACGGCGTACCGGGGACACCGACCTCGGGAGTAGAGGACGAGGAGTTGCCGCCGATGCAGCACTTCGCGGTGATGGCCGACGCTCCGCTTGCCTCCGACACCGGCCTCCAGGACGCGCACGCCCGCTTGGCGGAGTTGCTACTCGCCGCCGCCGCTGTCTTGGCCGACATCTCCGTTCCGGCGAGGGGAAAAACGGCTGCGGGGGTCGTGGAGGAAGCGACGGTGGAGGATTCCCGCCAAAGGGCGCTTCGCGCCAAAAGCCTGGAAGTTGCCGCCGTTTTTGGGGGGCCGCCACCGATTGGCGGGAAAGACGGACGCCACGTGGCCGGACACCTCCGCGCAGCGCAGCCCACGTCATCGGCGCGCGCCGGAGCCCTCCATTTTGCGCCTGACAACCGAGCCGACATTTTACACAACTCCAGCGGAGCGCGGGAAAATCTCTCCGACGTCGACGACGATCGGGTCCTCCAGCAAAGATTGCCCGCGCTGTCGGCGTTCAAGGCGGATGGGGGCGACTGGGGAGCCTTCCAACGAAGGTTCCTCGCTCATCAGGAGATGTCGGGGTGGTCCGACACCACTGCCCTGCGTGCGTTGCCAGCGATGCTTGACGACGACGCGCTTGCAGCCTTCACATCTGCTGCAAGGTCGTCCCGCTCTACGCTCCAGGCCGCACTACACCTGATGGCGAAGGTGTTCGGGCCGCCCTCCACGTGCCGCCACCAGTTCTACGATCGGCGGAAGGTGGCTGGGGAAACGACGCTAGCCTACCGCACGGCACTGCTCGCCTTGGCGGACGCGGCTTTTCCCCGCATGGATAAGGAGGGGAAGGACGCCATGGTGACGGAGCAGCTGCAGGTGTTGGCCCACGAGTTGGGGGTCCCCATCAACGTGGCAGACGAGATGGAGATCTGCTCCCTGGCGATCGCCACGAGCATTCACGCGTACGAGGTCCTCAAACGCAAGCCGGGGGTCGTCTGCAAATGGCCGGGGAATGCGGCACTGGCCGCCACGATCGCCGAACCTCAGCCAGCTGCGGTGCAGGAGCGGGGCTTCGCTGCATCGTGTCCGGGGGAGTGGAGAACGGGAGGTCGTTCGCCCACACGTTCGCCCCGCAAGCTGGAGCAACCGAAACCTACGACGTCCGTCGTCTGCTACAACTGCGGCCTTCGGGGTCACGTCGCAGCCGGGTGCCGGGCCCCGCGTCCGCGCGCCGCAGGACCACGTCGGGACGACGACCAGGGCCACAAGTCATCCCAACAAAACCCGGTGCCTCGGGCTTGACGGCTGCTGACCGTCGAGAGCCTGAACCCCGGGGCACGCACGAGTCCTCGATGCCTGGCCGATGTCTCCCTGAACCGCCGGCACCACCGGACGTTCAACCGCGTCTGGTGCCGTACGACGGACCGGCAAGGCGGACTCGGGCTAGGTCTCAACAATTTTCATGAGGACGGTTTTTTTGTGCTCTACACCGAGCTCGCCCGGTGTTCCCCTCTGCCGGGGTAATGTCCCGTTGTAGGGACGCTCGGAAGAAAAGGGGACACTGCACGAGTCGAAAGAAAAAAAAAAAAAATGTTTCCATTTATTTTTTTTGTATACACATTGCTATTGTCACTCGCCGGTTTGTATATATTGTTCTATTGTCGCGGTGGCATTGGTTGAGGGTTGCGGATGGTGGTGTTCGCGTCGTGTTGTGTTGTTAGCTTAGTTGTTGTTCTTGTTGTTGTGTTGTGTTACGGGGCACACAGGGAGGGTTTGTATATTTTTGTAGCAGCCGGGGCGGCTGCGAGCTATGTGGTAGGGGGTGATGTAGTGGTGGTATTGACGTGCGCCGACTGTGACAGTGATGGATCACGGGGCGGCGCGGGGTGCGGGGTTGGGCACGCGCAGTGGGCGTGGTGTGGACGCGCGCGCCGGGAGTGACAGATGACGAGGCGGCGCGGAGTGAGTGGTGAGGCACGATGAGATGTGGGAAAAGAGGATCGTAGCCAGCGCCCGGCGATTGGTCGAATAAGTGGGTGCTCGCAGCGACGTCCGCAGGTGGGGTATAAAGGGGGACGCGCGAGAGCACTCGGGGAGAGTTACCCAGTTGAAGACCCGAAGACGGAGCTGAAGACCTAGTGAAGCCGAGTAGCTCAGTGGCGTTAGTCGCCGAGTAGCTAAGTGGATGTTGGTCATCCGAGTAGCTCAGTGGGCGTTAGTCGCCAAGTAGCTAAGTGGGTGTTTGTCACCCGAGTACTCAGTGGATGTTGGTCATCCGGGTAGCTCAGTGGCGTTAGTCGCCAAGTAGCTAAGAGGATGTTGGTCATCCGAGTAGCTCAGTGGGCGTTAGTCGCCAAGTAGCTAAGTGGGTGTTGTCACCCGAGTACTAAGTGGATGTTGGTCATCCGAGTAACTCAGTGGGCGTTAGTCGCCAAGTAGCTAAGTGGGTGTTTGTCACCCGAGTACTAAGTGGATGTTGGTCATCCGAGTAGCTCAGTGGGCGTTAGTCGCCAAGTGGCTAAGTGGGTGTTTGTCACCCGGGATACAAAGTAGGTGTTAGTCACCTGTAACCAAGTTTGATAAAATAAAGAGTGTGTTACCCGTGAAGTCGTCTCCCGTGGAGTTACTACATTACACAAGCATAGATGGACTCGTCCGTCTGAACGACTGCTAGTTGTTGTTCGTGGTGCTGACGTTAAGAAAAAAACGCCACTTTTTTCAAATTTTCTTGCTGTGGTTTTCACACCCGATGTTGATTGCTTGTGTTGCAATCGAAACGTCGTGAGAACTTTATTGTTTTATTATTTTATTATTTCCCTTCTACGTGACTTTACTGAAAGAGCCAAGAATATGAATCCCTGCAGTCACGAAAGCTTTAAATCGAAATTTAATTGCACCATTACTATAAATTCCCTAACATCAGAATCAGAATCAGAATCTTTATTTAGGCTGGAGGGATCCGATGAGCTATGAAGCTCTTCTTTACAGATGTCCAGTTCGGGCTGGTTACATGTAATTGCGGTATTGCTATCAATATCAGCAGGAACTCGCGAAACTTCGGCGAGGATTTGAGCAGTCCTCGATTTACGAAGGGAATCTGTTCTAACGACATACAAAGAGAAAGACAAAGATCCCCCGTGTAGCCTTGATAGACTGTCAGGGCAAGTGCTGTTAGTGAGCACCTATGAAGGCCGGCACGACACACAAGAGGGTGGGTGGCCAGAACCACGGGTGGACCGCCTTTGTCTCCCAAATGGCAATGTTTACTGGTACTTATTTTAGGCCGAGTCAACCTCGGGGAGGCTCATTACCGGTTCAGATAAGCGTCACTGGGGTTGGTCCCTGGGTTCGTATCGCAGCGTAGCGCTTACCGCTACACTCCCGCTCCTGACACACACAGATACACACACACACGCGTGCGCGTGCACACTCTCAACACACACACACTCCCAGCAGTGACGTGAGGACTCTCAGCTGGAGTAGTTGGGTGGTTAGTTTCGCCAGTGCGAGTAGGCGTATGCAAGTTGTATTGAAAGTTTTTTCTTCACGGAATGTGTTCTCTGTGTTGTCGTAAGTGGGGCTTTCGTCCACTGAGTGTGAGTTGGACCAATGAACGGGCCCCAGGAACAGAACCCATTCATAAGGCACAACTGGCCGTAAAGTGTTATTTCAGTTTCATTTATTAGGTATAGCCCTGTGAGCCATGAGGCTCTTGACTCGGGTGCAACCGCAACAAACAACAGAAACATCCAGGAAAAAACAGTAAATCTTCCAGATAAAAGCACCGTACATCAACGTTGTGTGCAAATATCCCAATGGGATGCAAGTCGAACAACTACAACCATAAGACAATTTAGATAAAGTTATCAGGCTAAATCCGTACTTCAACAAACAAACATGACTTAACCATACCTTTTCGAATATCACCAAAACAAAGATATAAAAATAATGTAACAGTGATCATAGGAACTGTGATTCAAATTTAACAATAAACGATATACATAACACGTACGACCAAATTTTGCAGCCATAGCTGGCAGCATGAGTCACTCCATAACAGCAGGAGTATCAGTAGGAGCATCAAAACATTTAAATTCACCGTTAAAGATCAGCACACTATAATTGAAACTCAAGATCAAACTTTGCAGCGGACATCCGGAGTGGTGCATTTGATTTCAGGCCACTCTGCATCGCAGTGGCAGTGGGAGGTGTACAGCTCCTCAAGAGCAGTTTTGAGTGCAGGTCTCACAGGTAGTGATCTAAGTTGCAGTTCATTGGCGATAGCATTTCAGACCCTGGGGGCATCAACAGAAAAGGACCTTCCTCCAGTATTTGTACGGCAATAAGGAATGTGAAGCTGGTAAATGAGCGAAGACCTTAGGTCACATTTGTTCTTCGAAACAGTGAGGAGATCCAGCAGGTAGTCTGCTGATTTTTTTTAAAGTACATCGTGAATAAATACGATCTGATGCACAAGCCGTCGATCATTAAGAGATGTTATGTTTGACCCAATGTAGAGATCGCAGTGGTGGGTCCTATATGGGCAGTTCAATGCAAATCTTACGGCCGAGTGATAAATTGGGTCAAGCTTCTTCAGTACAGTACTGGGGGCTGATTTATATACGATGTCACAGTAATCAAGTAGATGAAGTATGGTAGCTTTGATCAACATAGGGGGGAAGCAATGCTTGTGTCGAAACAGAAAACCCATTTTTAATTTTGTCTTTTTACCAATATAATCAATGTGATCTTGAAAATTCAGTTTTGAATCAAAGATGACCCGAAGATACTTGTAGATCTTGACTTGCTGTATTTGATAATTATTTAAGGAATGTAATTGTGGAAAAATTACTTAGTCCTGGTGAGAAGCATAGAACCTTGGTTTTGGCGGTATTCAGGACTAGTTTAAAAGCAACTAGCATTATCCCCTCCCTTTGATGCTGCTAATCCTGCATAATGCACGGGCATAATATGACTTTGAAACCCCCCGCCCACCTCCTACGCATTTCACAAGTAGTGCTAATCACATACCTGCATTTCCCATAAATATGCTAAATTCCTCTTAATATGAAAATTATTTTGTCAAGGCGCCCTTCCCCCCCTTCCAACCCAGCTTAAATATACGCTCCAAGCGTGGTGGTGTTTCATTCATACGCTGTCTCCCCGACAGACCTGGTCTTCACCTGAGGACGGCTGCTTGCGTTGTGGCCGAAACGTCGTGAGAATTATTTTATTATGTTTATTTTTATTATTTTATTACTTCCCTTCTACGTGACTTTACCGAAAGAACCAAGAAGATGAATCCCTGCAGCCACGAAAGCTTTAAATCGAAATTCAGTTATGTGTTACTTGTTTATTGGATATTTATTTTTTAATGTTTTTACCTACGTGACTTTACCGAAAAAACCTAAGAATATGAATCATTGCAGTCACGAAAGCTTCAAATCTAGAATTAATGCCCTCTACGGGGAGGAATTCCATCTATCTGTTAGAGTTTTTAACAGACAACGAGACAAGAAGTCACAGCTTCTCGAGACGCTGGCCTTCCTCAAGAGATGCCGAGATAACAAGGTAATACCCATCGCTTTCACACTCACATCCGCTGCTGTGTCCTCACCGAACTCTAAACAGATCTTATTTAAAGCTAGCCTATCACTAATCTCGGAGAGAATAAGGTTACTCCGATCTGAACTCGATAATTTAGACAAGACTCTCTTACAAACACATTTAATGTTAACACAAAAAATGTCACCTTCCGATTGGAACCACGTTGATTACATGACTTCTGCTTCTGCTGACTCAATGTCAGCCAAATGCAAAGCTAACCTGCTTTCTAAATTCAACCTCCTATCTAAGAAGAAACCAGAGCCACACATCGCAAAGCTGGATGTTAACAAGACCGTGATTAATCAGAGTAACATCCCAATTTCTGACAATCTAAAAACGGTACTGGCCAAAGGACTAAATTTCGCCGTCACCCCTAAATATATACCAGTAGAGGATATGATTTCTCAGATTGATGTAGCCCTCAGAGGCATAGGACACATCCATGCGGATGTAGCAAGAGCTGAAATAGCTACTATTCTTAAGAATGCTAAGAAACCCACAAGTAACATCAGCAAAAACGAACGCTCTGAACTCGCGGACCTAAAAAAGAGAGATGATATAGTCATCCTCTCGGCAGACAAGGGCAATGCCACGGTCATCATGGATAAAGATTCATATAACAACAAAATCCTAGACCTTCTTAATGATGGGAGTTACTCCAAAATTAAAAACGATCCCACTAAAAACCTAACGACAAAAACCAACAGTATCATCACGAGTTCGACTTCCCTAATCGAACTAAGCAAACGTCCCTCTCTAAAACCATCGGCGGCTAGACCTCCCAGACTCTATGGTCTTCCCAAAATCCATAAAGAAGGCACCCCACTACGACCCATCGTGTCGACGATAAACTCTCCTACGTACAAACTAGCCCGTTTTCTATCAGATACTCTGCTCCCCTTCACAGGCAAGACCTCTTCGGCAGTACTCAACTCAACCCAATTAGTCTCTATGGTTAAGGACATGGTACTATCTCCTGATGACATCCTCGTCAGCTTGATGTAGTATCTTTGTTCACCAAAGTCCCAGTACCGGACATCCTAACAATAATTGAGGACTTAGTCCAACATGGATTGAATTCTGATGTACCTGCGCTGGTTAGGCATTGCCTCACCAACACTTATTTTACCTGGAATGGCACCTTCTACAAACAGAATGAGGGTACCCCTATGGGCTCGCCCTTGTCACCAGTTATAGCCAACATGTTCATGGAAAAGTTTGAATCAGACGCCATCCAGACATCCACCCTGCGTCCTTCCTTGTGGAAGAGGTATGTGGACGGCACTTTCGTCATCTGGCCACATGGCCTCCCAGCATTGAACCACTTCTTGGACCACATCAATTCTAGACACCCATCCATCAGATTCACCATGGAAGTGGAGAAAGACGGTAAACTACCATTCTTGGATATTCTGTTTGAGAGGAGGCCTGACGGATCCTTGGGACATTATGTCTACAGGAAAGCCACCCACACAGATTCCTACTTGAAACCGGATTCCCACCACCACCCATCTCAAAAGAATTCTCTCATCAAAACGCTATACCACAGAGCCCATGGCATTGCTGACCAACACCACCTGGCCGGTGAATTAAGACATGTACATCGAGCCCTCAGGATGAACGGATACTGTGACCGCACTATCCGCCAAGCTGTCTCTCCCACCATACAGAAACAGCCACATGAAACTCCGACCAAAACTATCACGTTGCCATACATAGCAGGCGTGACCAAAAAGATCTCCAAAATTCTAAACAAACATAAGATCCAAGTCTGATTCAGTACAGTGCATAAAATCCGTGATTTGATTCCATCTGTGAAGGATGTCGTTCCTGACTTACAGTATCCTGGAGTCTACAAATTGAGTTGCATTTGTGGTGATTGCTACATTGGAGAAACGAAACGTCATGTTTCTGATCGTGTCCGCGAGCACAAGTCAGATCTGAAACACGGCAGAACTGATTCTTCGGCCGTTGCCGATCATTGCTACAACTCGGTGGGCTCTCATGAAATTGTATTTTCCGAGACCAAGGTTCTCTGCAAACCTCCTGGCTACCATCAAAGGTTTGTACACGAAGCCATACAAATATACAAACACAGACATAATTTCAACCGTGATGACGGTTACAAACTGAGTAATCATTGGAAAGATGTGATTAACCATGCAAAAAAGATGTAACTACACTTATTTGCCAATCTTATTTGACAGACAACCCTTACTGTTTTACCATGTTTAGTGGTGGTCTCCCTGTTACAGGTTGAGTCACAAACCGCACCTCTCCATAACAAAGGCTCAGCCTTTGTTATGCAGTCTATTCTTAGTCTCAAGCCTCACCTTACCATATTAATAATAAGTATGCGGCCCTTGCCCCACCACCTTCTCCAACCATTATATAAACGCAGTGGTAACTCCTGCAATTTCTCATTTACTTGATACAGCTGTCGTGGCTGTGACGGTACCACCTGAAGACAGAAGCTTGTGTTGCCTCCGAAACGTCGTGATTTTTATTTTTATTTTACTTTTTAATGTTTTTACCTACGTGACTTTACCGAAAAAACCTAAGAATATGAATCATTGCAGTCACGAAAGCTTCAAATCTAGAATTACCGTTATAAGTTCACTCATTTTCAGTTAGTTTGTTTTCTTTGTGCACGTTATGATTTTAATGTTAACAATTGATAGTGGAATGTATTACAAATGTAAACTTTGTATTAATATGATGGAATTAAGTTGTGGTAACGACGTTAAAGATATGAATGCATGCGGGGTATTTGACGATGCGGGCTATCTGAAATTTGTTTTGCACAAAACGCTATTTTGCGGGGTATATGCTTCTGCGGGTTATATGCATATGTGGGCTATATGCGGGAAAATACGGTAATTTGGTAGCTCAAATTTTCTTTTTTTAATGTCATCAACAGGGACAAAATTTAGATAGGTCGGTAGTTATTTGGATAATCTTTAGGGCCCTCTTTGTGAAGTGGACGAACATAGGAATGTTTCCATTCTAGAGGTAGCAATGCTTCTTTGATGAACAGGTTGAAAATATGGGCTAGAGGGTTGTATATTAGGTGACCAACAAAGACGGGAATACTATCCGCTCCAGTAGAGGAGGACCCTTTGAGGTAGGACAGTTGTTTCAGAACATTACTTTCGTGGATAGGCTGGAAACTAAATTCGTTGAATGTTTGGACAGGGGTGTAGGAAATTGCATGAGCAGGGGTGACTCCCAATACCTTATCAAAAAGGTCACCAGCTTCAGAAAAATTAAGATAAAAATTGTCGACTATTTTTTGGGGCTCTGAAAAATAGTCCCCATTTCGGTTATGCGCAATGGGAAGATTATCTGTGTTAGATGCCTTTTCGATATATTTTACTGTTTTCCAGAAGACCTTGGCATTGCCATGTGCTTCCAGGAGAGTGGAGGAAAAGTAAGCATTTTTTGCATGCCGTATTTTTTGACACATCTATTCCTTAAAATATTGTACTCTAGCCAGTCACTTACCAAATTACTTTCATGAGCACATTCCCAAGCCTTGTCCCTAGTTTTCATGAGCTTAGTAATAAAAGGATCAAACCATGGTGGGCGGTTGCCTTTAATTTTAAATCGAACCAACGGAGCACGTTTGTCAAGAATTTGGAGAAACGTGTACCTGAAGGTCTCACAAGCCGTAGTCAGGTTGGGGATATTGCAGACCTTGTCAATATAAGAGTGAAGCACATCATTAGTAAATGCCTGTGTGCTGAAATGTCTCATGGAGTGATTATCAACCAATTTAGGGGGGGCTTTGGGTCTGCCTGATGATCTCACCCCAAATATGAAGGAGTGATCATTAAGGTTATGACCCAGAATACCAATAAGTGGAAAATTGTGAAGGGCATTAGTCAACATGACGTCAAGCAGAGATGACTGTACTGGATTTTTTCGGTTGGGTTTCGTGGGGTCATTTATTAATCGAAATAGGTTAGATTCATTTGCAAAATGTGTGGCCACGGCCGGCAGGTTTAGCCAATTCCAATTCAGATCACTCACTAAAACTCTTTCACCTTTAGGGAGGCCCCAAGAAGCTCCCTCAGTGCAGACACAGCTTCAACATCCTTATCACTAGGCGGTTATGGCGGTGCGTTGCAAATAATGTAGCTTTTTGCAGCACAGGATTATTCATTATTGCATGGATAGGATGTCTCACCTTTATTTTATTATTGGAAGTTCGTATCATCACGTTTACAGGTCAATAATAGGTAAGGTAGTGCTCAGCAAGCAGCCACCCAGCCTGAGTGATGGCGCGAAGTAAAACATTATGTTAACGAGTGACGTAGCGCACGCCGATTGGTTGAAGTGCCTGACATCACCGAGACCAAGCTGCCAACCAGAGGGGCAGAATGTTACAGGAAAAAATGTCAGCGTATTATTACATAAGATAAGCTAATAATAACTGTGTAACAAAATGTTTTTTTTTGTTCCCGGGTAGTAAGTGTTATTTTCTAATTGCTTATGCCTCAAAAGTACAGATGAATGGCTACTATTCCCCACAAACTTTGCTTTTGTGACCAGGACACAAAAGCAAAGTTAATAATCCACTCCATTAATAACACTGTGTAACAAATTATTTGGGTCTTTCGGTAAAGCCACGTAGATAGAAAAAGAATAAAAATACTCACAATATCACGACGTTTCGATCGCATCACAAGCAATCGTCATCAGATGAGAGCTGCTGAAGCAGGAAAAAATATATGGCGGGAGTGCTGCTAAGGCAGGGAGTTATGAGGTTTGAGATGGGTGTAGCCGAAGGGTCAGTGGGCGGGGCGAGAGATGAACTTTGCATGTAAATTTAAGATAGGAGAAATCTTGATAAACGAAGCTGTGGGGGTAGCCATTGTATTGTAAGAGATTAGCATGTCAATGTAAGCAATTTGCTTATAAATGTAAGCTAGAGAGAGCTCGGAAAGGAACATTGCCACATGGAGGTAGAAAAGGATGGTAAGCCGCCATTTACTAACACAGCTAACGGTGGCTGTCTTAGTGAATGTAACGCAGAGAGTCGAAAATAACTGCTAACATCGGTAAGTAGGAAGGGAACAACACAGCCAGTTATGACCTAAACTGGTTAATAACGTCCTTCCAATGATTGTGCAGTTTGTATTTTGAAAATTACCTATTTTCAATTTAGAAAAATGTGTGCATTTGTGTCATTCCTTCACATAAAGTCCTGGTCACCAAAGAAAAGTTTGTGGGGAATAATCGCCATTTTCTCGGCTTTTGAGGCATAAGCAATTAGAAAATAACACTTACTACCCAGGAACAAAAATCGTGTTACATAGTATATAATCTTCTATTATTAATTATTGTCCTGAATAATAGGTGTACTTAAAAATGTCATCTCATCTATAAGAGAGTGGCTTAGGGTGTTGTGCGGTTTTAGCTCGCACGAAAATAGCTTAAATGTATCTGCAAACAAAAAATGAATCGTCAACCTTGAATGCTACACCAAATTTTATTGTTGTGAATGTTATCACGACACGAAAAAGATCGATAACATTGTAAACACTATCACCATAGACAACCATCTTCGCCAAAGTTAACCAACCGTACGCATGTTTAGCTTCGAAAGTATAATTGCCGAGTGGTTAATTTATAATAAATTTAATGTTTATTTTGCGTGACCGCCAACCGCATTGGAATGCTCGGGATGGAGGAGGGCAGCAAGCGTAGATTTATATCACCCCCACGCGCGGTTGATCACCTTTCATGGGTTCCATTGCGGTTCCACAACACAATCAGCTCGCTTCAAATGAACCCAAGCTGCCTTAAGGTTGCCGTTAGCATTTTATCTTAAAAACAATTGGATGACGTGTAGGAAAAGTGCACCGCTTTCATCTTCTTGGGCTATCGTAAAGAAGGGCGAGCTGTGGAATTGTTTTTGGTACTCAAAATATTTATCTTGTGGCACTTTGTAGACAGCCCATCATCAGAACATTTTAAGTAACACATTAAGTAGAAATAATGACACCAGTCGGCCAAAATGTCGATATCTTTTCGTTCTTGGTGACAGCATGACAACCATGGTGGCGAGATGTTAACTACCTTTCCTGGTAGGCAGGAGGCCGTGGGTTCAATCCTGACCATGACGCCTGCTGTATATTTGCAGTTTGCATGTTCTCCCCGTGGTTGCGTGGATTTTTCTGCGGGTCCCCCGGTTTTTCCCCTCCACATTTAGAATCGACATGCGTTCAGAGTATTTGTCTGCTATAAATGTCCACATGGTAAGCCACCTTGTTGAGCTATAATTATTGACCAGGTCACTTCTCGTAAAATGGAAATTGTTAGTTAAAACCATTGTTATTTGTACTTAACCTTTTTATTTTTCATGGACGTTCACCGTGTCGACATCCTAAAAACTTTGACAAACAACATTTGCAAATTGCAGTTGGAACCCTGTTATATGGACAGCGTGGCTTACAAACACACACATGTGTATATCGTTTTGTTTAAACGCGACGATTCAGGTCGAGTAACGAATGAAGGTGTGAAGAAACGTTTCCGATTCTGTGCTATGCGCGGCAAGCGCGGATACATTTTAAGGTGAGAATGCAGCGTGATTGGGTTAACATTGAAGGTTAATCAGGAGACAAATATTAAATCAGATGGATTATAAGAATACATGGAGGGTTGCGTTGTAGGTCGTCCGTCTTGCTCCGATGTTCTCTGTTCTTTAAATGAGTCCAGGTATCGGGCCGGAGCCTGAGCCGCTGCCGCTGAATATATCGGGGCTCACGGTGAAAGCCTTCAACACAAACAGTGAGAGGTGAACATTAACAGACAATCCATTTGTGATGCATTGCATAGGGACTTTAACATTAAAAACTTAATCTTCAAATGAAACAGGTTAACACCTGTGCAGGGACATGCACCACGTTGGTGAAACCCAGCGGTACCCATCCGGTAAACATGGAACGTTGGGATAACGGTTCCAACCACATGTCAACAACGTTTGTTCAACGTTACATGTTTACTGGACAGCAGCTTCTGCAAACGGGCGCTGCGGTGGCGAGCTGTTAACTACCTCGCTTGGTATATATGAGGTTGTGGGTTTGATCCCGACCCAGACGTCCTCATATTTGGAGTTTGCGTTGCCTCTCTCTCCCCCTGTGGTCTCTCGGATTTTTCTCTGGGTCCTCCGGTTTTTCCCTCGACATTTAGAAACCCTCAACATTTAGGATCGACATGCATTTCGAGTATTTGGCTGCTATAATTTTCCACACGATAAGTCACTTGATTGAGCTATCATTTGCGGCCAGGTAGCTTTTGAAAAAGAGCTATATAGATAGCTCAGTGGCCCTTACCTGGTAAAATAAAAAAATTAACCCGTAGAAACAAAGTTTTTCACTATAAATCCTTTATATGCGTGGCATCGGTTTTATTTTATTATTAATTTCTGTTTTTCTTGAGTAAAAGTTTCATTTTTATCACATTGGTATTTTAAATTAAATATGAATTTTTTTTTTCCTAAAAAGTGTAAAATTTAGGAAAAAAATTTTCACGAACATTAATTGTCACGCACAACGAGTCTGTGTGGAAAATGTCAGCTCGATTGGATCACGGGAAGTGGGTTAAAAAACGACCGAAAGATTTGCACGCTCGTAAGCAAGCAAGCAAGCACGCAAGTGAACTTAATAGAAAGGATTTAATAAGTATAACCCGTAAAAACAAAGTGTTTCACTATAAATCCTTTATATGCGTGGCGGCTAGAGTCCTCTCGTCCTCTGGCTTGAGATGGCTGCTACCTATGGGTCAGATGATTGCATTGCACCATTAAGCAATTGGTAATTAAATATAATATTTTTGTCCTAAAAAGTGTAAAATTTGGGACAAAAATTTTTCACGAACATTAATTGTCACGCACAACGAGTCTGTGTGGAAAATGTCAGCTCGATTGGATCACGGGAAGTGGGTTAAAAAACGACCGAAAGATTTGCACGGTCCTAAGCAAGCAAGCAAGTGAACTTAATATAAAGGATTTAAAAAGACATGGTTTAGTTTAGTTTATTTGCCACCAGCCAATCACCGCCCCCTGCTATGGACTCATCATGCCTGCCCTGGCAACGCTATGACATCAGGACCAATCCGGTGAGTGATGGTCAGAGAGGCCGCACGATGGCAAAGCCACTCTGCACAGGCGGTTTGTATTTGCACCCCGAACTCGCCAGTGAACGTGAAACCGCTCGGCCAATGCTGGTCCAACGGTTCCCACCTATGTGCCTACTTTGGTCCAACATTGCATGTTTATTGGGTCGTTGTTCCTGCTCCATAATTGTTTTTGTTTTAGTCAGATCGCGTAATCACAATGCCGACATTGTGTGTTGCATAACCCTCCCCCACCTGACACAGCCGAATAAAATAGAGTTGTCACGTGAAAAATCACGCCAACTTTTCATTAGCACACCAGTACGTTGAAAGAGACATCCACAACATTGATCAATTCGGTGCTGTGGACTGCTGTTCAGCGGAAATATATTTTTGTCCATTGTCAGCGGAGCAGTCCCGAGCAGCTGAGACTGTCACATTCCAGACAACTTCAACAAATGGAAACACATTCTTGCACATGATGCGATGCCGATGCATGAAACGTGAGCTCAAATCTTCTCCTGTCGGACAGAAAATGGCAAAATGTTTCTGTTCTGGTTGGGTTTCTCTCATTGGGTTTTGCCACCGGTTACAGATTTGATTATCGTAATAACAAACTTTTACAAGGGTATATGGAGTTTAGATATCCTGCGGGAAAGTGAATGTCAGGGGCAATTGGTCACGACATGTTCCATTGGTAATTTGAATAATGTTAATAAATAATTATATTAAGCACAATATTAATAATATGATTAATATGACGTCACCCTGCTGCTCTATTTAAGACCGGGAGCAGGTGTTCTGGCAAATTGCCCGATGATGCTGGATGTAATTACCAGCGAAACGTCGTACTCAAAAATTTTAAATGTTGTGGATTCACTCTTCAACACACCGGTGGGCTAAAGTAGTGAACTATTTGTCTTTTGTCAACGTGACACTTTTTTTGCTGATTGCCCGTGTCGGGTGGTGAAGGGTTGCGACACATTTATAAATAACGCGATCTAACCCAAAAACCTTTATTATGAATAATATTGGCCTCGAAAGCCTACGTGTTAAACTGATTAATAATAGTATTGAATAATATTAATAACATTCAATAATATTATTAATATTATTCATGAATTTAGTGAAGCATGGTTTAGAGTTCTACATACGAAACCAGTTGGTTCTGGTGTCTTGGCAGGTACTGACTCATAATTCTTAGGCTCATGTTCTATGCATAAAGTCGCCCGTATAAAACAAATTCCGTGCTAATTGACCTATAGACTATGGGAATGATGCACAAGTCTGCAAATGAGATGGACAATACTAATAGTAAGATGGTAACACAGGTTAGACACTGTTATTCTTTAATAGAAACGTGACGCTGAATTATGCCTATTCATTTAATATTTGTGCGAGTGAATGATTATATGATATGCCTATGAACTCATGTGGGGGTTGTGCACTGATACAGTGGTTAATGGCAATGCACTATGCACCTGGTGGCGTGAGTTGATTCCCAGCCATGGCTAAGACCATAGGCAAGTGATTTTTGAATCAATCATGTCGGTTAACGTGGTTCATACATCTCAGCGATGCATTTATCCACAAGAGCTACTTGTTTGTTGGGTTGTATCCTTAACCTCCTGCACATGGTCATGTGACGTGTGACTGCAGGTCGCAAAAAAAATGCTTGTGTTCTTTTCTGCTGCGCAAAGAGTGTCCTCCCTGTATGGCCACAGGCCACAAACCGCCTCCACGCCTGCTAAACGTGTCATGCATCGTCACTTGTCTTACGTCCGGCAGGGCCGAGGGGTTCGTGTATGCAAGTCCGAGTCCTCCGGTCGGTGCCGCTGTCTGCAGACAATACAAAAGCAATCCCACCATCACTGAAAGTCCGTTTCTCTTGAAAACCAGTGACACCAATTTTTGTTTCCGCCGTTTTTCGCTTTTGTAAATCATTATATGTATTGCTTCGCCGAGTCTCGTGACTCGTTTTCAGGGGAGGGTCTTGCCAAGTTTTCCGCAGGAGGGAACAGATTGTTTCAATGGGAATTCCAATTCAGTGCTTTTCGGCGACGTTTTTCAAGTTGAGCTAATTTTGACCATGACGCCGGCACACAATGGCCTATACTCTTGCGAACTGTGAACCAGACGGCGAGAAGTATTCAACGATTAATATATCTGCAGTACCAATCATCCCGCAGTATACGGCCGCATTATTAATCATCCGCAGTTTGTGGTGATAGAGAAAAGTCACAGTTAAGTAACGATACCAAATTGTTGTAATTATGTATACAATATTTTAGGGTGTGTTAGATATGTACCTTGATATCAATACAACCAATACAATAAATGATGCTAGGTATGTCAAGTGCATGAGACACCAAAACATCAAACAGAATTCACTATGTAAGATATCAACACATCCAACAGTATAAGATCTGTTCAGAAGTTATCGAGTGGCAGAGTTTCACTGTGTGTGGTCTCACCAGTCAATATGTAGGCATATTCAAATACAGGGTGTTTAAAAAAGATTGACCCGATTTGAAATCGCTATATCTTTGCAACCACGAACCGCCCATGAATGAAACTCTTACCACTTGAAGGGGCGGGGCATAGAGAGGGCGGGGCATAGAGTTTCAAATGATTACCGCTCGATGCCTCTCCCAGCGCACAAACAGCCCCGAGCCTCAGTCATTCGCAAGACACACTGCCTCAACGTTGGATAGGTCGCACAGGACCCCAAGACTTGGCGCTAGACTCTTGGCCCCCAAGATTCCCAGACATCATCACACCCTGCGACTTTTTATTGTGGGGATACGTCAAAGACCGTGTTTTTGTGCCACCATTAGCGACTAATCTGGATGACCTCAAAAACAGAATCACGGCAGTGGTGACTTCAGTAGAAGAAGACACTTTGAGAGGCGTTTGGGACGAATTCAACTATCGTCTCGATGTTGTCCGTACAGCAGGTGGAGGGCACATAGAGCATTTATAAAATGGTTAGTAAAACACGTAGGCTTTCGCGACCAATATTATTCATAATCAACGTTTTTGGGTTTAGATCGCGTTATTTATAAATGTGTTGTAACCCTCCACCACCCGACACGGCCAATCAGTAAAAAGTGTCACGTTGACAAAAGACAAATAGTTCACTGCTTTAGCCCACCGGTGTGTTGAAGCGTGAAACCACAACATTTAAAAATTTTGAGTACGACGTTTCGCTGGTAATTGCATCCAGAATTGCCCGATGATGCTGGATGCAATTACCAGTGAAACGTTGTACTCAAACATTTTAAATGTTGTGGTTTCACGCTTCAACACACCGGTGGGCTAAAGCAGTGAACTATTTGTCTTTTGTCAACGTGACAATTTTTACTGATTGGCCGTGTCGGGTGGTGGAGGGTTACGGCACATTTATAAATAACGCGATCTAAACCCAAAAACGTTGATTATGAATGGTTAGTAAAACTTGATAACTCATAAACCCGTTGTAACTTTTCGTGTAATTGTAACATGTTGCCATCGTGAAATATACTGCTTTGAAATTGGGTCCATATTTTAAAACACTCTGTATATTCGTATGCTCACTGTATATTACTTGAAAATGCCTTCATGTACATCCTGTGTGTGATTAAATAATGGGAACAGTGTTAATGGTGCCTCCGATTAGCACGATTGGCTGCGCTTGATGCGAAAGAAGTTCATATATCATCCAGAATCTATCAACTGCTGGATGAAAGCCTGCCTATAGCCTCCGCCGTTTCTCAATATCCTGAGACGTAGCGATCCACCGAGCACCTGCACGAAAGCTAATTTCATGACTCAATCTCCGCGGAAGACCTCCTTAATGTGGGATGTTCCTTTGGCTGCCATTCTTCCAATGTGTCTCGACCACTCTCCGTCATCCCATCTCGCCACGGCGTTTCCTGCCCAAAGCCTCCTTTACTTTTATTAACAGTCAATGTGACCTCTCTAACTTGCGTGCGCTCTCCAAGCCACTGTACTCCTCGCTCGCGGTCTCGATGTCATTCCAAGCGCTGCCGCTCTTGGTGCTCTCGTTGCACGCGCGCATCTTTTGTTCCGTTGTTTTGCGTTTCAGAGGCCGCGTGTCAAATCAGGCCATCCTGAATGGAAGGTCGATTAAACACGTTCCTCTTTCGCAACATTGCTACGATGATTTTTTTTATGATTAAGTTGATAAAAAGCACCCAAACTGCTCTCGTTCACCTCTTTATTCCATCCTTTAGCTTCTAGTTTAGCAAATTTTTCTAAGATGAATAATACATTCACCGTTCACCTGTGTGTTTCTTTGATTCTACAGTCCAGAGGTTTTAGAAAGTACTTTCTAATTTTCGCATGAATAGCGTTGGTGAGAGCGTATCTCCTTATCTGACTATTTTATTCCTGTTACAATGCGTTGTGCAATCTCGGTGCGCCTGTTCTCTCATCAGTATTATGGTTGACGTGATATCATATTTCACGGTGGTTTATGAGATATGATATCCAATTTCATTGTGCAATGAGCCTGGCAGCATGAGTTCAAAGTCACAGCCATCGCCCGGAATTGTAAAGCGATATCTGAACCGGTCCCTTGGCGACCACTGCTTCATCAACCCGCAATGACCAGCGCGGGGAAGTATGGTCAAACAACCGCCACAACCGACACGGCATGAGGAGTGTTTTCATCCATCAGTTTTAGCATAGGGCCGTCATTTAACGTTACTGTGGACTTCCTGTCACACTCTAAATGTTTAAATAGATCAAATTATTTGGTAAGTGTACATTTTAAATGCGTAATTTAAAAAAAGAAAAATTTGTCCTTTGCTGCAAAGCTTCCTTCCATACTGTTCCCCAGATGTTTATATTGTTTCCTGGTATAGGCACACAAAAGCGATCTGTGCGGACCAAATGCTGTATTTCGACATCGAACGCTCCCATGTCCACATTCACAAACACACGCACGGGATTTTTCCACTTCTCACGGTCCATCTCGCACACGCGTGTGTAAAACGTGTAAACGTGTCCGTGTTCGATGTCATGTGTGCACGATCGGACAGCGAATGCGTTGGTCGATGGCAGTCATACACCTGGGCATGCCCGATCATCCTGAGCGCCAGCGCGAATCCCAACAACGGTAATCCCATCGCAATGTGCTGCTAAAATTACACCTTCACGGGTACAAAGCCTGGGTTTCAATCCAGACAGGTGCCCATGATTAACCAAGGTTCTGAAGTTCAGGAGTTGAAGGTCTCAGCCCAGTTACCTGTGCGTTAAAAAACCCAACAGATACAATTTTGTTCCTCTACACTTCATTTGGATAATATTCAGGCCTGATAATTAAAAAAATATCAATTTGACTGTCATCCGAGAAACGTTATTACGTGGTAGAGCAGGTTGAAATTTGCTGCCCTTTTAGTTTGGGAAAGAGGTCGCCTGAAGTAGTTTTGTGATGTATTCTTCCCAGGACCATTCTGGAAAACGGCGGATTGCCTTGCTCTTTAAGGGTTCTGAAAGTATTATTTATATAAAACTATATCCTGCAGCAGCAGGAAAAATAACTCATTATGTATATTGCACTTTTTTTGCACCGTACTTGGCCAAACGTGCTAATCGGAGGTGCTGGGAAGGACAACCAACTAAACGCAATGCTGCTTGAGCCCAAGGCAGACGGTCATCTCTTGGGCGATCGAACCATCTCAACGACACATCAGTAAAACCTACCACTTGTTCTGAATGATTAAACAAACACCCCCCTCTGGGTGATTCTGCCCGCTACAAAAAAAGACGCAAGCACAAGGGCCGTCTCACCTGCATGCCCAGGGTGGTCGGTGCGCAGTGGCTGGCGTGGGATAACATCGCAAGGACGCAGAGGAAAACGGCAGCGCTCCGCGGGGACATCTTGACTAGTTGCCTGTGTTGGAAACAGGGATGAGCAAAGTGAGAATGGAGGAATAGGGCCGCTGTGCTTTTTGCTTTAAATGTCCAGAAATTATTCAAATGGCGTTGGTGACGTGTGTAATTTTTACACAATGCCGTACGGCCGTGCTTAGCGTCGCTCTCTGGTATCGGTGTGCAACGGACATTCAAGCGCTCACGCTCGCTAGGTGAATGTTTTGAATTGCCTCTTGCCATTTGAAGAATAACAAAGGTTTATTTCACGGCAGGGTGTGGTCACGAACTGTCAGTCATTCATCACGTCAATGGTGGTGATTGCATTTCAGGACGTTGCAATAATGGGCCACGGTTCTCTCGAAAATGAATTGTCTTGATGTTTTGTGAAAAACGCCGTGCGGTTCCATTGACATCGCCTGCAGTGTTGTAACGAAAACAGAGCAAACACTTCCGCAACAGAGCGGCACACCGCGCCAACACGATGCACTTAAAGCCTGACAAGAGAAACGCCACATTCGCGTACGTAACACGTTTGAGATGTTGTTTTTATTAAGTCTTACCATTAATACCGGTCGGAATTTCTCAAATATAGTTTTTGTTTTGTTAAATCGGCGTTGCTAAAAACGCCCGGCCTGAGAGACATACTGTACCTCATTTCCTTTTGTCGCCGTAGATATTTGTATCTCCTCAAAACTGTGGAATTTGCTGACTTCGCGTTGGGTTTTTCGTAAAAAATAATTTATTGGCAGCCACTTAAAATATTTGCCAGCTGGAGGCTATTGTTGTTGTTCCCTGTTGCCATCAGGACACTGAAGACTGTAATCATGGGCGTAACAATCTACAGTAGACTCTCGATTATCCGTGCTAATGATGGGGAGGATGACCGCAGATAATTCAAAATCGCGGATAATCCAAAATGTTTTTATTTCCGGGCATCTCTATGCCAAAAACCCACGACTATAGGTATACGTTATTTTTAAGTTAAGAAAATTGAGTTTGTTAATGAACAAAACTAATATTTGTAGTAAAGAATCGACCGATCGATAATGCACGTGCTCAGTGATAACACCTTCCTGTTCCCGCAGAGAAGAGTCTGCCGATGAAGTGGTTGGCAGAGCCACGCCAATCAAAATCAATCAAACTCCGCCCATTGTTTTACAGATATGCAACTACTGTACTGTAGAGGAGATCACGTGGATTTCGTATTAACCGGAGCAACATATTTGTACGGTTTAAGAACGAGACTAGCAATAAACATTTGCAAGAAAAACAATGTACTGTATTAACTGTTTTTAGAATATTAAGTTGGGCTTAAGACCCTGGGGCCGATCCAGGACACACTGGCAGGACGATGTCGCTCGGCTGGCTTGGGAACGCCTGGGAATTCCCCAGGAAGAGCTAGAGTCTGTGTGTAGTAGTGTATAGTCGTGTATGGTGTCGTGTATAGTAGTGTATGGTGTAGTCGTGCTCGAGTCTTTCGCCAGGGAAAGGGAAGTCTGGACCGCCCTACTCAACATGCAGCTGCCGCGACCCTCACCAGAGCAGGCGGACTGAGAAGGAAACGAACGAACAAATTTGGATTGAAGGAAAAATCCACGAGTTATTAATTTATGTCAAAATCTCATGTACACAGCTAATCTGCAAATCAGATAAACCGCACCCGGATAATCGAGAGTCGGCTGTATTTCAATGGGGGCCCTATGCCAGATGTCGACTGTGGGGCCTTCTCCTGTCTCCCGATTCACTTTGACTGAAATAGCGATGGATGTTTTTAACCCGTATACAATAATATGTTAGCTATAACTAAATATTATTTTAGCTTCACAGTATACTGGGTTTAGAGGAAGACAGTCTCACAGTGACAGTATTAATAAGAAACATATGTAAAGGTCTAGGATTTCCGCAACGGGGGGAGATGCGTTAATCGGGTTTGGTCCATGGTAGACTGCAGGTCATTTTTGTTATGAATTAAAAACCATTTGAATAATTTTTTTAACATTTCCTTCTTGCGTGTCTGTTAATTCTGGGCCCCCTTTGTGGCCAACTGGGCACCTATGTGTCGCATGACGCTGCCAACACCACCCATGGTGGCGCCTCTGACTGCGATCGTTTTTTCACCTCACACGCATCCCTCGCTTCCTACCCCGACCCTGGTCCCCTACATTACTGTGGGATGAGGGCACCTCACCACGCCATGCGGGTCACGGAGGATTTTTGACCATGTTTCACCGCACTGCGTCAGTGCGGGTTGGTGAAGGCAGGGAGCGTAAGCGTGGGAACATTGAAGTACAGTACAACAATGTATTTTATAAGGCTCAACTCCCCGGCCTATCACGTAAGTGATGTGGTTACCTTGTACTTTTCACTACTATCGTATTTTTATGTTATTTGTTGTAACGTTCTTACCCGCCATGTGCAAAGAGCCTCATAGCTCATCGGATTTCGCCCTCCGGTATAAATGCATATTCTGATTCTGAGCTCTGACAGCTGTTGTGCATCGTCGTTGGCCATACAAGCACTATACAGGTTCAGCACCTGCTTAAGCTTCTTAGACCTCATGCGATGGAATGCAGGCTTTTTCAATGCCTTCATCTGTCTGCTGCAATGCCTCAAAGCTACTGTGATACTTCCTCAACAAACAACACCAATTGGCTCCAACTTTGCTACGAATTTCTGCCCCCATCTCCAAACTTTACTCTTATCGAAAAAATAACAACTGGTTACTTTCGTTTAACCTCTCACAAACATATCTCCCTTCACAATCATCACGATTCTGTTCCCAGGGCGTTATCTTTTTCTCGGAATCCTCTTTCTGTGGGGTTTCAAACGGTTGTGTTGTCCTTGGCCCTCTGCTCTTCTTTATCGCTGTAAGCGTTTTGGTAAAGATGGGGAAATCAGCTGCGAATTCTGGTAACAAATGTGGGACTCATTTGGAAGGAAAGCAGGGCTAATGCTGCATACCACTTTGATCAACACGCACGTGCGTTAGAACGCAAGTGATGGAGTGCAGTCATGGATTTGTGTGTACAATTTGCACGTTTCCACTACACATATCTTTCTACGGTTGAATCTCTAACTTAAGGGAGGCTTTATTCGTGAACTTGCTTCCAGTTTGTTTGTTTCTTAAAATCTGTTTTCAAACATTTAATCCTCAGCGGACTATGGGCGTGTTGTGTATATACCCCCTTTTTATTTTTTTTTATATTTTTTTTTTTAAGAATTATTCTGCCAACATATATAATATCGTTTTTTTTAATAGACACGCGGCAACGTGGGAACGGACACGTCCCCACACTTCCACAGATGCGCATACCTCACCTCAAAAGACTAGAGGGCATGAAAGAGGGCAATAAAGGTCATAAAAACTCCCCTAATTTCACACAAGAGGAACAAGGGAGGGGGGAATGGCAGGCGGAGGGTTAGAATGACATCCTTTCGTTACATTTTCTTACAAAACCAGGCACCACGGAGGAAGAGATAATTATATTCTTAACAAAGGAAATAGCATCGACAAAAAAAAAACACAGACGGGTTTGAATCCTCATGTATTAATTCCATACGGACATTATGTACACTTGGTAGTTTCTACGCGGCCAGGCCGAAGCATCAAAGAATAATTATGGCTTGGGTCGCTCCAAAACAAAAATTCCTAGCTGGGATATCAGATTAAATAATCACAAGAAGTCAAATAATAAGTACGGAATTAAAGTGGATCTCCTAGAGGAGCTAAGGGCGGAGAAGTCTCTCATAATTAACCAAACGCAACACGGCCGTCTTTGTTTTCCCGAAGAGGATCTCCACACCCACACACCAGGGGCCAGGAGTGCCCCAATAAAGGTTGGAACATATGCCTCCGAAGATAAATAAATAAGCGCATGCGCCGGGTGCTTCCACCGTGGAAACAACCGTCTTTGTCTCCCCGCAACACGGACATCAAAAATTGCACACGCGAGCAAATAACATTTTTATGGGGAGATCGGGCCATGATGAAACACCGTGAACACAGTTACGGCATAATCAGGGTCGCTCGCAATCAAGTCACAATGGAACCAAGCAACAAATAAGTCGCATTTCAACTTCCAAACCAAAACAACTTAAGCTGTGTGAGACAAAAGATATGATCCCCGAGCAAGGGAGGGAATAATTAAGCTCGCTTAACGCGTAGGTTTTCGCGACAAATATTATTCAGAAACAAAAACATGGATTAGAATATTTTTTTAATATATATAACTCGATGCGAACGCGGACCGTCGGTCTGGTTAATGGATAATGAGGTGGCGCCGTCGCGAGGCCCCCACCCCTCCTTCCAGAATGATTACACAGCTAATAAACACACACGGACGGACACGACACACACGGACGCACAACTTCACCCCCACAGGAAGGTTTTATGACAGCCTTTGAACAACTCGGGAAAACTGAGTGGAATTTCCCGATATAAGCCGAGGAAAAATCCATTCAAACCATCTCGTCAGGGGCTCTGGGCCCCATCTCGTCACGGGGCGTCGGCCCCATCTCATCTCAACGCCGACAACGAAGAAGTTTTTCGTCATCCAGAATGACGAGGTTCGCGGGGTAGCGACGTGCAGCAACAAGCCGAGGTCTGCACCACCTGAGAAGAATCGCTACCCTGAGTCGCCGAGCTGCGAGTGAAGCCAACAAAGACGCCAACGTCCACCCTGCCACGAACGAAACATCGCTCCTCGTCAGAGTGACGACCAGCGATCAACCCGCAGGGAAGGCGGAGATCGCCAAGCGAGCAAAGCAGTGGAGAAAGCCTGATTGAACGGCTGTGAGGAGGAGGACAGCGCCGTTGAATGCGCCGTGGGTTTGATGCCAGCATCAACCAAAACCGACTCGTCATCCCGCAGTGAAGAAAGAGAGTCAAAGTCTTCCGAACGAGCGCCGCCGTCAGAGCTGCAGAGAGGCGCTATCGCGCCGTCAGCTACCGAGGACCGCCAAGCGCCACTGCTCAACTCCCCGCGGAGAAAGTTGCGTCTGCAATCCGCACGGGCTGTGAGGAAATCTCCGAGCAGGGTGGTATGGCTTCCACGCACACAGGCTCAAGGAAGCACAGAGAAAATCTTGTCAAACCGGTTTCTTTGTCAGAGTCTCGCCGAAGAATTAATTAAAACAGAGCCAGATTCGCCCTCACACCACCACACACGCCCTCGCCCACCATTATATCAAACATTCCGTTAAAAGGATTTTATACTTGCCGATGAATCTATTGACATAGACTTTCGCCTCTGGGATACAATAAGTGCTTTTATTACCGCCATATGAAGTGTGTCATGCTGGTTTTCAAACTCGGCCAGTCGCCGATTGTGATCGATACATGGGGGAACTAATGAGATGCCTGGTGGAAAGGTAGAGGTTACGATTGTTAGAAGTGTTTTAGTCATCCATTTTCGTTAATTGCATAATCTTGCTCATGAATTATTGACGCATGTTTGACCTGCATGATAGAATGTCACATGCTTGTTAGAATAAAATTGCTTAACACCAACTGTTCGAGTGCTTCTTTCCAAGTCCATGCAAAACTATCTTATTCTTGATAACTGTATCCTGTGATGAGATATGAAAATGGAGACCTAAAATAACATAAACACACTAAGATAATCAGTAAACGTTTAATCGATGATAATCGTGTTATCCTGATTGATAACACTGGATAAACGAAGCTAAGCTTAATTATCACAACTGCACACATTAACATAATCGCAAGCATCCGCATAAATTACTACGATTATCTCCGTGATTATCATAATTTATGCATATAGTTACACGCATTATCATAATTCATGCATATTAATACACGCATTAACATAATAAATGCGATTTGCGCATTTTTCGGAAAATTATAAATTTTTAATATTGTCATCAAAATTTCATAACCCAACACATACAACATAATGGGGGCTCGTCCGGGATCTCTCGCAGACAGTGTTTTGCATGGATGATGGAATGAATCACTACGTGTTAACCAGAATATCGGGATCGAACATTGCATGGTGATTGTAAACGGGCGTAAAACAAAAAAAAACGCCCTCTAAGGTTAAAACCCAGAATAGCAGGTTGAAACAGAGACAGTGGAATTAAGATAATATCATATCGAACCAATTGCATCCTGTGATAAATGGTGTTAGAGGTACGCAAACTGAATCGGAAATAACAGAATAGCTCGAGTCAAATTGACTACACTCTGTGAGATAATTGTTCTATATGCACTCTGAAAGGAAATGTCAAAGTAACTCCCGCCACACTTGAGATGCTAGGATTAAGAATAATATTTGAATGGATTATGGGATACTGGGAACTCGTATTAAAACGTACCGATCGACCTGTTACAAAGCAGTACAGGCAGAGAGACATATGGGAAGGGAGCTGTATCGATAACACGAACACACATCGGGGGAAACTAATTGACTGGATAAAATGTAACGAAGGCGAACACGATGCAAAAACTGCAGAGAATGCAGGACAGGACTCATGCCTTCCCACTCAGGCATACAGACAGGGATTGTGGAATGAGGAAAAATTCGGAAAGGAAACAGGAGAGAAATCGTCTCTAATAAACGAGGAAAAATGTCCTCACACCATCGTAAGGGAGGAGAAATCAGTGTTCGCGACACCAGCGAAACTCACAGACGTTGATCCACAGAATAAATATGGAAGTAACAGTAAATCACACTCTTGGGTACGTGGACAGAGTCCAGGGACTGATCGCACAAAAATTATGGATATCGAACAAAAAATCCTTGACAAAGGGAAACCCTCACAATTCGAGAGAAGGGATGGAGAGATACATATGCAAACAAAAACATGTGAGACTGACAACTTCACAGATAGAGGGAGGCAAAATGTTAAAGTAAAGTCGACAGGACATGCTCCACTAAGGGCAGAGGCAAAAACTGAAGGGAAATGGCAACACGAGCGACACAGCACTGAGCGCTCACACAAAAAATGCACGCCGCTGAAACACGCCCGACACAGCACAGACCAAAGTGACAGATTGCCTGATGATAACTTGTTTGATGATGACGTTGTCGGCAATCAACTTTCGGAATACCTATTCACCAGTAAAACCCTTAAATTGATGGACAAGGCTCTAGTCAGAATTCCCGATTTTGACCCCCACAATAAGTCCATGGATATATACACACATATCGCAACAGTAGAAGAGGAGGCAATGATTAGAGGGCTGAGGAGACGGGATGAAAAAGCGAGTTTGTTGAAACGAAGCTTACATAGAGAATCTATACCATGGGTAAAGTCACTACCACACAAGGTTAGAAATGATTTTAAACAACTGAGCCTGGCAGTGATTCGGAAGTTTGGAGAATATTCGACACTCACTGAGGGGTTTTATGCGGTAAAATCGATGACCCAGGGCATGGACCAAGACCCACGTGACTACCTTTTACAATTTAAAAGAGCGTATTACGCAGGCGATGTGAATCAATACCACGAAAGAGATACAATGTTCAAAATTATGTTTTTTGAATCCTTGAGCCCAGAGATTACAGAAAGGGTGAGAATGGTTTTGAATCCAGAAACCGCATCCTTACACCGCATAGAGAGCAAGGCGTACATTGCATGGTTATATAGAGCTAAGAAACATAATTCGGATCCAGAACACAGGGAGAGGGATAAGGAACCCAGCCTCTCAGAGAGGAATAAAAATCACCGAGCAGTCCCACAATGCAGGGAGGGGCAAAGACGCACGCACACATGGCAAAATAACCCAGAGAGAGGGGGGCACGAGAATGAGAGCGGCACAAAGGCGAACATTCAGGAGAATCGCAGGGGGAGGTTCAGAGCAGAACCATATCAACACCCCATGCCACGACACACGCAAGGTCAAAATTACTCACAAAGATGGCGAGATAACCATCTAGCGAGAAGGTGGTACACAGACTGCGGAGGTACGGAGGCGAACATTCAGGAGAATCGCAGAATGTGGAGACCAAGGGCAGAATCATATCAACACCCCATGCCACGACATACGCAAGGTCAAAATTACGCACAAAGATGGCGAAGTAACAATCCAGGAAAAATTTGGCACCCAAATGGGAAAAACACTGGGCCAAAAATGTACGAGAATCGTAGGAGGGAGAGGTTCAGAGCAGAACCATATCAACACCCCATGCCACGACACACGCAAGGTTCAAATTACACACAAAGATGGCAAGATAACCATCTAGCGGGAAGGTGGTACACAGACTGCGGAGGTATGGATGCGAACATTCAGAAGAATCGCAGGAAGGGAGGTCAAACACAATCGGTCCAATTCCGAACAATTCCTCCACCGGCTATACCAGGAGGGAATAGAGGAATAACACAGAATGCGGTCCAAATACGTGATGAACCACCCACAGTGATTGAGAGCGAGCAGCCCATACGCGCCACGCACGCTGAAGTTTTGTTAAACCCTGGCCTCATTGGGAAATACAAGCAGGCTGCAAGTGACAGAGCGGGCAAATACCACCACGACCGGGAAACATCAAATGCATACGATGCGGTAAGAAACGCGGACAGTGCTCCCGTAAATGACGCGCAAATCGAATGCAAGGACAGGGCTGAATTGAAGTGTGATCGGACAGTAGATAACAGACAGCAGAGACAAAGAGAGAACACAGAGACACGCCCTGAGGAGCGCAGGCGTGAGCCTTTGAATGAAAAATATCCAAGGGAAACCAAAATTTATGCGGATTGGAGTGCTAAAATGGAGACAAATGTTCATGACATATCGGGAATGGTGTTGGAATCTAACACACTCGTAAAAACAAATAGGGCAACATTACGAGGCACAGAATTAAATCGACACACTGACTCGGCAAATGTGCATGTAATCGCAGAGAGAGCGAATGCCACGAACCAAGTGTCAAAGTTGGTCGTGTGCGCGAATTCTGGTTATGTGCAGCACAATTTTTCACCACACACTCCCACGACGCGAGAAAGTGAGAGAGGAAACTACAAAAACAAACCCGAAAACCGTGATCGAATTATCAAAGTGATAAGTGGTAAACCAGGCAACATGAGGAAGGTAACGCATAAATGCGTTTGAAACCGCTACCTAGCGTTTCCCAGGATTTAACAAAAACAAAAATGAATATTCGTCGGAGTTATGATGTATGAGAACCGATGTAACTGGCAATATCGATGTTTAACGTGTTGTTATTGTCTTTGCTTATTTCAAATGTAACCATGTTAAGCAAAAACAAAAATGAATATTCGTCGGAGTTATGATGTATGAGAACCGATGTAACGCAATATCAATGTTTAACGTTTGTTTAATTTTCTTTGCTCAATTCAAATGTAACCATATCAAGATCGTAATACGTGCACGCGCGTCGTAAGAAATGCGTCCGAAACCGCTACCTAGCGTTTCCCAGGATTTAACAAAAACAAAAATGAATATTCGCCGTAGTTATGATGGATGAGAACCGATGTAACGCACTATCGATGTTTAACGTGTTGTTTATTTTCTTTGCTTATTTCAAATGTAACCAGGTTAAGATCGTAATACGTGCACGCGCGTCGTAAGAAATAACCGCCGAGAGTAAGGGCGGCTGATGGGATTCATGACAAAAAAGGGGGCATTACTTTGTTTGAAAATTCGCCAGTGGCCAAATCGACCCCTGATCATTTTCAAAAGGGCGGACTGTTGTGTATATACCCCCTTTTTATATTTTTTTTATATTATTTTTTTTTAAGAATTATTCTGCCAACATATATAATATCGTTTTTTTTAATAGACACGCGGCAACATGGGAACGGACATGCCCCCACACTTCCACAGATGCGCATACCTCACCTCAAAAGACTAGAGGGCATGAAAGAGGGAAATAAAGGTCATAAAAACTCCCCTAATTTCACACAAGAGGAACAAGGGAGGGGGGAATGGCAGGCGGAGGGTTAGAATGACATCCTTTCGTTACATTTTCTTACAAAACCAGGCACCACGGAGGAAGAGATAATTATATTCTTAACAAAGGAAATAGCATCGACAAGAAAAAAAAAACACAGATGGGTTTGAATCTTCATGTATTAATTCCATACGGACATTATGTACACTTGGTAGTTTCTACGCGGCCGGGCCGAAGCATCAAAGAATAATTATGGCTTGGGTCGCTCCAAAACAAAAATTCCTAGCCGGGATATCAGATTAAATAATCACAAGAAGTCAAATAATAAGTACGGAATTAAAGTGGATCTCCTAGAGGAGCTAAGGGCGGAGAAGTCTCTCATAATTAACCAAACGCAACACGGCCGTCTTTGTTTTCCCGAAGAGGATCTCCACACCCACACACCAGGGGCCAGGAGTGCCCCAATAAAGGTTGGAACACATGCCTCCGAAGATAAATAAATAAGCGCATGCGCCGGGTGCTTCCACCGTGGAAACAACCATCTTTGTCTCCCCGCAACACGGACAGCAAAAATTTCACACGCGAGCAAATAACATTTTCATGGGGAGATCGGGCCATGATGAAACACCGTGAACACAGTTACGGCATAATCATCGCTCCTCGTCAGAGTGACGACCAGCGATCAACCCGCAGGAAAGGCGGAGATCGCCAAGCGAGCAAAGCAGTGGAGAAAGCCTGATTGAACGGCTGTGAGGAGGAGGACAGCGCCGTTGAATGCGCCGTGGGTTTGATGCCAGCATCAACCAAAACCGACTCGTCATCCCGCAGTGAAGAAAGAGAGCCAAAGTCTTCCGAACGAGCGCCGCCATCAGAGCTGCAGAGAGGCGCTATCGCGCCGTCAGCTACCGAGGACCGCCAAGTGCCGCCGCTCAACTCCCCGCGGAGAAAGTCGCGTCTGCAATCCGCACGGGCTGTGAGGAAATCTCCGAGCAGGGTGGTATGGCTTCCACGCACACAGGCTCAAGGAAGCACAGAGAAAATCTTGTCAAACCGGTTTCTTTGTCAGAGTCTCGCCGAAGAATTAATTAAAACAGAGCCAGATTCGCCCTCACACCACCACACACGCCCTCACCCACCATTATATCAAACATTTCGTTAAAAGGATTTTATACTTGCCGGTGAATCTATTGACATAGACTTTCGCCTCTGGGATACAATAAGTGCTTTTATTACCGCCATATGAAGTGTGTCATGCTGGTTTTCAAACTCGGCCAGTCGCCGATTGTGATCGATACATGGGGGAACTAATGAGATGCCTGGTGGAAAGGTAGAGGTTACGATTGTTAGAAGTGTTTTAGTCATCCATTTTCGTTAATTGCATAATCTTGCTCATGAATTATTGACGCATGTTTGACCTGCATGATAGAATGTCACATGCTTGTTAGAATAAAATTGCTTAACACCAACTGTTCGAGTGCTTCTTTCCAAGTCCATGCAAAACTATCTTATTCTTGATAACTGTATCCTGTGATGAGATATGAAAATGGAGACCTAAAATAACATAAACACACTAAGATAATCAGTAAACGTTTAATCGATGATAATCGTGTTATCCTGATTGATAACACTGGATAAACGAAGCTAAGCTTAATTATCACAACTGCACACATTAACATAATCGCAAGCATCCGCATAAATTACTACGATTATCTCCGTGATTATCATAATTTATGCATATAATTACACGCATTACCATAATTTATGCATATTAATACACGCATTAACATAATAAATGCGATTTGCGCATTTTTCGGAAAATTATTAATTTTTAATATTTTCATAAAAATTTCATAACCCAACACATACAACAGGCGTCATAGCATGAGATGGAAACATCTATTCAGAACTTTTAACAAAAAGTGCATCTTTTGATTTAAAGCTTTCGTGACTGCAGGGATTCATATTCTTGGTTCTTTCGGTAAAGTCACGTAAAAGGGAACTACTAAAATAATAAGAAAATTTGAAAAAAGTGCCGTTTTTTTCTTGCTGTTGATTGCTTGTGTTGCAGTCGAAACGTCATGAGAATTTACTTGTTTTATATTTCTATTATTTTATTATTTCCCTTCTACGTGACTTTACCGAAAGAACCAAGAATATAAAAAGTGCATCCTCCACGCTGAAAAAATATCGTACAAACGCATCTCTTATATCTTCAAGAGACATCTCATCCACACTAGGAGGCAGAACATCCCTACTCGCCCTGCTCCAGAGGGTCATGGTCGTTACACTACAGTCAAACCAATATTATTGATTCTGATAGCTGGAATTTAGCCAAACAGTGCAAATCCAAATGTAACTGTGGTCCTCGATGGTTCTTTTCAAATAAAGATTGTAACTAAGGGTTTTAAACTGTCATTCGAGACTTGTTTGAGACAATTGCTTCACTAAATTTAAGATACAATTTAGAATTATAATCGCATCTGAATACAACTGCATCTCAAGACATTTGAGAACGCTGGATCTCAGTGGCGCCAGCCCAGCACTATGTTCTCCGAGCTACTGGAGCCACGTCATTGCCAACATCGGGGTCATGCCTGAGTCGGCTGAATTGAAGGTGTGCAGGCATCACCAGAATTCCCTCTCACAGCACACCGACCAGCGACGCAATGTTTCCCTATGGGCCCCCTGTCAGCATTCTTTTCAGACAGCTCGAGAGAGTATCGCTCCGGAGGGTACTTTGACCTCCTCCTCCACGCCGGCCAAACACCTTGGAAGATCTTGATTTGAAGCTTTCGTGACTGCAGGAATCCATACTCGTTGGTTCTTTCGGTAAAGTCACGTAGGTAGAAAATAAATGCAATCGTGATTTAAAGTAAATTATTTTTTTATTTAATTTATTTTATACCTACGTGACTTTACTGAAAGAACCAAAGAGTATGAAGATGGCAACTAACTGGTGACCTCTGGGTTGCAAGGCCAGTTTGGTACCCATCACACCACGACAGCGTCCTTTATATATGCTGTGTGTCTATGCAGGGCTTATACTGGTAGGAACCTCTTGGTTACACCAGCCCACAGGGGATTATTGTGTCCGTCCGTTATGCAGGGAGGGGCTGGGTGGGGAGGGAGGGGCTGGGTGGGGAGGGGAGGGTGGGGTGGGGAGGGGCTGGGTGGGGAGGGTGGGGCTGGGTGGGGAGGGGAGGGTGGGGAGGGGCTGGGTGGGGAGGGTGGGGAGGGGCTGGGTGGGGAGGGTGGGGAGGGGCTGGGTGGGGAAGGTGGGAAGGGGCTGGGTGGGGAGGGGCTGGTCACCCCGTGGTGCCCTTATAAAACTCAACGTTTAACCTACTCACGCCGGCTTGTGCCCGCCCTCACAGTCGGGCATATTTGCGGAATACACCACGCCGCCATTGACCCTGGCCATTGACCGAGCAACCCAACGTTCATACCAGCTCCCTCTGCAGGAATGTGTTTAGACAGCGGACACTGATGGTGTTGATGAGACAACATTACTCTCATCTCATTTCTCATTAATAGTCGCAATAGTTTTGGCCATGTGGCGTCGAGTATATTGTCACATGTCAGACTCGTTGAGGTCTGAAGCACCGGCGATTAGCATGGTTGGCTACGTATGGTGCGAAAGAAGTTCAACATTCGTACACACATGTGTAATAAAGGACTCGACCACGGTATCTGGCTTGGTGTCCTTTATTCGGGTTCGTATATTTTTCCCACACGGCTCTTCTCTTTCCCTTAGCAGCCTCACTGCTAATCTCCTCGTGCAGCCTCTCCAGCTGCCCTCGCGGCAGCCCCACCGCTGCTCTCTCTTCTCCGAAGCAGTCCCGCTGCTGTTCTCTTCGTGCAGCCTCCCAGCTGCCCTCGCTGCAGCCTCACCGCTACTCCCCGCTTCTCCGGGGTCGGTCACCGCTGGCCGACGGTGCCCTATCCGTACTCTGTGTGTGTGGCGATCTCGCCACTCTCCCCAGCCTTCGCCCTGCGTGGCCTTACTCTAGCCCAGTCTCCAACAACCTCCCTCCTCTTTCGGTTTCTCCCCTTTTAGACCTGAACCCTCTCCCCCACGTGACGTAACTCCTCCCCCCATGACGTCACATCCGGAAGGTCGTTAACGCCCGCATTACACCACCCTCCCCCGTAGAGAAAATCCAGCCGACCTCGGCTGAACAACAACTCCAACAAGTAATGCGAGCAAACACGACCGAACACGTTAAAGGACACGAAGCATACAATAATATAACAGTAAAACCAAGAACACAACACAACATTCAACGAAATATGAGGGATTTTGAGCGGATGCGGGTCGCCGGCCCGTCCCGGACGGTCGGCGGCCCACCCGCCGAGCGGGAACGTGACAGGGTTTTAGGAGCGACAAGACAAAGTTCATCTGTCGCTATTGGAGGCCCGCCAACATCCCGGTTCTGTATTCCCAAAGGCCCAGCGTCAGAGGTGTCCCGCGATCGCGTCTGCGGCGGGGTCGGAAGGGCTGCGGGTCTCAGAGTTTTCGCAGCCGTAGTAGGCACACCCCGAGCAGAGCCTCCTCTGTCCTGCGGCGTCACGGCCGGCTTGTCTGTAAAAGGCACGACAGGCGCTCTTGCAAGGTCAACAGGCACAGGCAAGGGCGAGTCGGCAGCAACAGACCCTGGCAAGGCAACATCAGGAGATGACGCATCAGGTCGAGGGGCCACGTATGGTTTCAAGCGAGATGTGTGAACGAACCAACGCCGGGATCCAAACCGAACACGCGCCGACTGTGGGTTGGGAACCTCGATGAGGCGAACCGGCCCTTGCCAAGGTTTATGTAATTTAGGAGAGGTACCTGGCCGCACTTGTGGGCAATGGAGCCAGGCCAGGTCCCCCACTTTCCAGGGGCACTCCCCCTTAGAGCGTCGAGCACACCGCTCGTTCCGGGCCTGGGCTTTGGCCGTAGCCATGCGGGCCCCTTCCCGCGCCACAGTAACACAGCGAACGGTGTCCTGAATATAATCAGGAAGAGGCTTAACAGGTCCCCTCACTCCAGTTCCCAACTGCACATTAATCGGCGGCACGTTTTCACGACCGTACATAAGAAAAAACGGCGAATATCCTGTAGCCGCATGCGGCGTCATCCGGTACGCCGAAAGTACGCCAGGGATATGCAAATCCCAATCTGATTATTTTTCACTCACAATTTAGAAGAAAAATTTCGGCCCTGATCCGTGAGGAGCCTCTCCGGCGCCTCCTTGTCCATAACGTACCCAAATAGAAAGGCGTCTGTAATGGACGCCGCTGACTGGTCGGGCAAGGGCCAGGCCATCGGCCAGCGGGAGAGGTACTCCACGCCAACTAGCAAATATTTATTTCCCTTAGCGGATGGCGGAAAGGGTCCAGAAATATCTAACGCCACCAATTCATTAACTCGAGACACCTGAATAGACTGTATCGGCGGCACATATGGATGTTTAGGTGGCTTCCGGCAAGCACAATCGGGACACGCGCGAACGTGACCGACGACATCTGTCGTCATGCCGTGCCAATAGTAATCCCGCTGCAGCGTCAATAGGGTCTTCTGCACCCCCAGATGTAAAAGCGTGTCGCAATGCAGAGTCCTAATCAATTCGTACCGCAAAGATGCCGGTACAACCAGACGCCAGCGTTCCTGTATCCCTTCCCTCCACATCAGCAGACCATCACGGAGAGCGGTTTCCGGCACACCCCCCGTACCCGGTCCCCCACCCTCCTTCACAGGCCGCTTACGTAAAGTCACCAATGAATTGTCCAACATTTGTTCCCGAATCCACACAGACCTCGGGAGATGCAAAATCCCATCAGCCGGTCCCCCATCAGCCGGCCCCGGCTCATTCGGAGCTTCAGACACTTCGACCGCCAGCGCGACAGGCTGAGGGGGGTGCTGAATCGGCCCACATCTATGCGTTCCAGACGCGCACGCACAAGGGGATCGCTGTGGCAGCCTGGAAAGCGCGTCTGCATTGGCGTGACGCACCCCCTTCCAATGGTGAATTTGGAAGGAAAATTCTTGCAGCGTGTCCAACCACCGCGCCAGCTGGCCGGATGGCTGGTCCATCTTAAGAGCATACTGCAAGGCCACATGATCCGTGCGTACAATAAACGAACGGCCGTACAGATACGGTCGAAATTGGTGGAGAAAAAAAACAATAGCCAACAGTTCCCTGCGAGTGACGCAGTAGCGGGTTTCCGCGGGAGACAAAACCCGGCTACCGTACGCCACCACGCGTTCCACACCACCTTTGGACTGAGACAACACCGCCCCAATGCCCGTGTCGCTCGCATCCGTATCCAGAATGAAAGGATGTTCAAAATCTGGATAATCCAACGTCGGCGCCGTAGCCAATAGATCGCGCAGGCCCAGAAATGCCACTTCTTCTGGCGGTCCCCAAGCAAATTTGTGACCTTTACCCGTAAGGAGGTGCAAGGGCCTCGCGATCGTCGCAAAATTCGGAACAAACCTCCGATAATATGAGGCAAACCCCAAAAACCGACGCACATCCCCCACCGTGGCCGGGGTTGGCCAGTCACGGACGCACGCTGTTTTTTCCGGATCTGTGGCCACCCCGTCCACACTAACGATGTGCCCCAAGTAACGCACGGAGTGTTGCAGTAGGTGACATTTCTTAGGCTTAAATTTCAAATTAGCGGAACGCATCCTGGTGAACACAGCCTCCAACCGCAGTAAATGCTCGTCAAATGTGCGGCTGAAGACGATAATATCGTCTAAATATATCAGACGTCTCCCACTGCAACCCCGTTAATACCAACTCCATCAACCTTTGAAAAGTGGCAGGGGCCGCATTCAACCCCATCAGAAGACAGTTAAATTGGAATAACCCCTGCGGCGTACGGAAAGCAGTCTTCTCCCGCGAGGACTCGTCAAGGGGAAGCTGCCAGAAGCCCGAAGAGAGATCCAGCGTTGAAAAAAACTTAGCCCCCGACAAGGCATCGAGAGAGTCGTCCATACGTGGCAGGGGGTACGCATCTGCCACCGACACTTTATTTAATTTGCGGAAATCTACACAAAATCGCAATTTGCCGTCTTTTTTCTTAACCAAAACAACAGTCCGCAGCCAACATGTCATCCACTGCCCCACGAACGTGCTCTCGCTCAGCCGGACTCATCCGATGCGAGTTCAACCGAATAGGGGCAGCGTCCCCTGTGTCAATATGATGGTAAAGCAACGAGGTGCGTCCCAAGTCCAAATCGTCGGAGCTAAACACATCAGAATAACTCAATAATAATTTACGAATCGCACAACGTTGTTCCCCGGAAAGGGCAGAATTCTCCCCACACAATTCGGCGATCCAGCGATCATCTGCAGCCTCAGGGCCTGAAACACCACCAACCATAACCTGGCTGGCCAGATGATCATGAGCCGTAAACGCAGTAGTGGCATGTGCCACAACCGTACCAGCCGGTACACACACACTTTCGGTACTTGCGTTAAGCACTTGCAAAAATGGCTGCTGGTCCGGCCGGACAATAGTTTGCGCCCCAACGAGCGCCGATCCGCCCGTGATGGTGGCGGACGGCGACAACAAAACCCCAATAGCTCCTTGACGACCAGGCACAGGCTTCCGATATCGCAAGGGAATGAGCATCTGTGAGCCTGGTGGAATATCAACAGATACTTCGGACAGCGCCTGCACCTGGGCGACAGGAGCAGGTCGCCCCCAGGGCGACGGCAGAAATGTAATTTTACGCCCCTCCGGTAATTCAATGCAGTTTTCATTAATTCTAATTAGAATGGGCATCTTGGCCAGAAAATCCGTTCCCAACAAACAAGGGACCGCAAGGGACCTCGAAATTAACACGATTCCCGAGGCCGACACTCCCCCGATAGATATTTTAGCGTCCACCTGGCCCACAATGCCCATGCTACCCCCGTTTGCAGCGATGCAGGAAGCGTAAGCCGGACTCACGGCCGCTGGTGGGATGTTCAACAGATGGAATGTTACATCCGATATAATGGTCGTGGACGCTCCGGAATCAACCAAAATACGTACGTCCACCCCTTGTATTGACCCAGGTACAGTGGACGAACCGGTAGCGGCCGCAACAACCCGCCGAGCCAACTTACGCCACTGCGTTACCGAGCGACATGGACCAGTCAATGGCCTCCCGTTATTAACAACACCCGGATCGCATGACAACGGTGATGAGTGAGGTGTCAAGCCTTGCCGGGTGTCTGGTACGCACCAACTTGCCTATGCTGAAGAATCCTTCCGTGGTGCGTCCGCTGTCGAGGCCTCCTGCTGGGGCGGACCTGGGACGCGGGCCCAGCAGTCCCTGGCGTAATGGCCCTTACGCCCGCAGCGGAAGCAGTCGACGTCGTTGCGCCGCGCCGCGGGCACCCCGTCCCGACGCGGCCGCATCGGCGGCGCAGCCCGCGGCCCACTGCGGACCGGCCACGGAGCAGAGGCGGCTGACAGCTCCTGCGGGCCCCTCTCGTCAGGCACATACACCGCCTTTGTGGGATCCCAACCCGCGGCTCCTCCTGCGACGATGGGCCCCCCCGTCCACGCCGTGACTTGTTTCCACCAGCGCAGGTTAAACTGGGCATCCAGACATTTAGCCGCAGCCCGGGATGTCAGCTTTTCATGGCCACACACCGGCATAGGAATGCCCAGATCCCGGGACAGCTCGAGCATCTTACCCAAGATGAGAGGTTCCAGCAGGTCAGGCTCCGTCTCCGGGTAAGCGGCCATAGCCAGCTCCAGTACCGCACCCCTATATGCCACCGGCGATTCCTCGGGTGCTCGCTGTCGTTGAACGAACCGGCGATGAGCATCATCTGGCGGCTCGTAAGCATCTGCCATTTCGTCGAACACTCCTCTCAATGTTTTCTTCTTCGCGGCCTTTATAGAGCGAAAGAATCTGACCGACTCGTCATCGAGAAGAGTCGGCAGAACTTCCAATGCCTCAGCGTCAGTCCACCTTGCAGAGCGTACCGCCGCTAAAAATCTGCAGGCGAAAGCACTCCAATCGCCGCCGATGGAGAATTCTTTAACAGTTGTAAGATGCCGACTGCGACTCCTTGGCGCGCCGTCTTCAGCCGATGACTCATCTGGTGGCATGTTCAACATGGCGTCGCATCGTGGCGTGGTCAAGATGGCGGCCTCCCGCCGCGGAGAGCGCAAAATGGCGGCTTCCCGCCTTCCTTCGCCTGCCACGCCCAAGATGGCGTCTTCGTGCCGCGTGGCCGATGGCGTCGACAGCGAAGGCAGAGCGGCGACCTGCGGACCACCCTCGGCTTTCCCCTACGCCGTCCTCGGCGTGACGAGCTCACACAACTGCGCCAGTACGTTTTTCAGTGTTTCAAGCTGCTCCGCCATCTGTCCCCATCGTAGATCCGCGGAATTTGGTGCAGACGGGTCCGCCGACGCGGCGACATCTTGGACCCCCGGCTCCGCGCTCGTTCCAGCACGGATCTCCTCCTCCATCGTAGTCAGGTCCCCCGTTGGAGGAAGGTCGTCGTCGTCGGACGATGAAACAGATGCTGGCGACGGAATATTCTTTTTTCTTAGTTGTTTTGCCATGCCGTTACACTTCAGACACCAGTGTAATAAAGGACTCGACCACGGTATCTGGCTTGGTGTCCTTTATTCGGGTTCGTATACTTTTCCCACACGGCTCTTCTCTTTCCCTTAGCAGCCTCACTGCTAATCTCCTTGTGCAGCCTCTCCAGCTGCCCTCGCGGCAGCCCCACCGCTGCTCTCTCTTCTCCGAAGCAATCCCGCTGCTGTTCTCTTCGTGCAGCCTCCCAGCTGCCCTCGCTGCAGCCTCACCGCTGCTCCCCGCTTCTCCGGGGTCGGTCACCGCTAGCTGACGGTGCCCTATCCGTACTCTGTGTGTGTGGCGATCTCGCCACTCTCCCCAGCCTTCGCCCTGCGTGGCCTTACTCTAGCCCAGTCTCCAACAACCTCCCTCCTCTTCCGGTTTCTCCCCTTTTAGACCTGAACCCTCTCCCCCACGTGACGTAACTCCTCCCCCCATGACGTCACATCCGGAAGGTCGTTTAGGCCCGCATTACACATGTAAAGCATGAGCGGATGTGTCACAAAGTCGGACGTGTGGCCATCTATAGAACACCCCTAAGTACAAACACTGCCCTGGGTGTGGGCGGTTGTTATTATTACTACTGTCACAAATGTTTACCCAGGAACGCCTCACTGAGTCTCAAGACTCTTTTACAGGAGGGTCTTGCCAAGCTTTCGCAGTAGGGGGCGATGTTTCTACCGTGCGTCATCCCAATGGAGTAATTGGCAGATAATTTTTCAGCTTTGAGATGTTTAACCAACACCACTTACATGGTAAAGTAAAACAAAATCTCGGTTCATTGTGGATGTATGACGATCCGACGTGCAACATACAGTATTCATGCTTATCGTCAGAGCTGTTGGAACTGCAGGGCACTCTAACGCATGCCAGTCACTCTGGCGGCGCCTTACTATACACGTTTCAGTATCTGAACAACATTCTGCAAAGCTGAGATGGGATAAAGCTTTCGCCATAATTGTAAAGTTCAGCAACCGAGTGAACTGGACTCCATTCAGACTCTGTACTTCTGCTGCTTGCTGCCCCCGTCATGACCTTTTAGTGTCTATTCCTGTATAGATTTAAAATGTATAGAACTCCTCTTATCCACAGTGGTGATACAGGGGACCAACAACGTGGATCCTATTATCGGAACTAAATTAGAAATATATTTGATATATTTACCACTGAGCTATACAGCTCTTTTTCATAAGCGACCTCGACACAAAAGATAGTTCAACGAAGTAGCTTATCACGTGGAAAGTTAACGCAGTCAAATACTCTAAACGCATGTTTCTAAATGTGGAGGGAAAAACCAGAGTAACCAGAGAAAAATCCACGCGACCACGGGGAGAACACACAAACTAAAATGTACAAGCGTCAAAGTTGGGTTCGAACACACAACCTCCTGCATACCAGGCGAGGTATTTAACATTTCGCCATCGTGTCACCCCTATTATCCACGCGGTTATCCGCAATTTTTTTCCTCTTATCTGGTAGGGTAAAAGATTGCGGATAACCCACGGATAATCGGAGTAATTTTCTGCACGACTTCTCTTATCTGCGGAAAAACGGCGAGTATTAGGGCGCAGCTTCAATAATCGTGATGGGTAAAATCGTGGATAATACAGAGCTTTCGCAGACCCTGGAAATAAAAGCACGAGTTAATAGGACCGCGGATAAGAGGAGTTCTGTGTTATCAAGTTATCTTGCTAACTTACACGGTTATGCTGCTGCGCACATCACTTTGCAATTCTACTTGACTGAAGGTTCAGGCATCTGCCCGTGACATCTTAAGTGGGAGTTAGTTGCCCACTGACTCTTGTCCGACACTCGTTCGCAGCTCGTGCCGAGTTCCATTCTCGGGTAGGGAGGGCTTTCTGAGATGCTTCGCTCGCGCGTGCGACAACGAGTACAGAGCACGTTCACAAGGCGTGGCCTCGGGAAACCTACCGCCCTCAACCAGTTCCCGTCCCGTTCAGCCGAGAAGTTGACAAAGAAGCTCCCCCTCCCCCCACGTTGTTGGAGTCCAACAACAATAACGACGACGAGCCTTGGGGACACAACGAGCGGCCACGAATGGGCGCGCGTGCGGCCGTTGATTGTCGTCGTCGCCCCCTTTGTCCGTCGCATTGTTGCGCAAACTCGAAGACGTGGGGGGGGGGGGGGGAGCGCTCGAATCACACGATGAGCCACCGTGCAGTGAGTGAACTCGACGGTCATCCTCTGGCCGCCACGTGACGGCAACACGCGCGTGCTTGTGCGCAGCGTCGCGGTGAGCGCCCTGCGCTACGAACCCGGCAGAGGCCCGAGTTCGATTCCCGCTCACGGCCAACGCCAGTGGCGATTATCTGAACCGGTCCTCGACCTCCCCTAGGTCGACTCAGCCTCAACTGAGTACCCCGTGCGAAGTGTGGAAATCGCCGCTAGGGAGACAAAGGCGGCTGTGCGTGGTGCTGGCCACCCACCCCCTCGTGTGTCACAGTGCCGGTAGCCTTCATAGGTGCTCGCTAACAGCACTTACCCCAACATTTTGCTAAGGCTATAATACGGGGGATCTTTGTCGTTGTGCCTTCAACATTCTGGGCTGTCATGCCCCAAGCGTCGCGGCATGGATTCACTCTCGCAAGGCGACGGACGAGCAGCCGGCTGCGTGTGATGGCGCTGACAGGCTACAACAACAACAACCGCCATTCGCCACTAAGTGGCGGTGACGTTGCCCACGGCGCTTGTGCCAGGCCAGGTGCACTTTGACAGATGACTGGCCGATGCACCATCTGCGCCCCCTACTATGCCAATTTGTTGTGTTTTAGCCTAGCGCTACTCAGCTCGTTGTTGTGAGTGTCGCTCCTCTGCCCTCCGTTATTGCTGGTGAAGCCTTATAAAATGAAACGACCCCCGAACTTTTAGAAGCCATCATTCGAGGGCACCTGGACAGAATGTTCATGGGCAGAGAAAGTTGTTTTAGAAGAGATCTTCCTGGGAGACGATAGTCTTCCAGCCAAAGAAATTAGAATTGCATCTTTGAGAGATGCATGCTTCAAGGGGATCTCTTCTGAAATATGTTTCTCTATCCACGAACCTTCTGCCCAGGTGCCCTCGGATGATGGCTTCTAAAACCTCGGGGATCGTTTAATTTAATAGGGTTCTACCAGAAGAGTTAAAGTTGTGTTTCGTTTAGCTGCTAAGAACTCAAGAGACCAGGATAGACATCTTATAGACCTAGATATTATTTTTTATTGAAGCTGGAAAAAACCGATGAGCTATAAGTTTTTTTTAAACACGTACCCGGCTGAAACTGGTTAGCAGTGGTGGAAAATTACAGAGGACGTTACATAGATTATCTACGTACGGTGCGAAAGAAGTGCAACATACATAGATAAATTAAACAATCATACATAAACAAGAACAAAACAGGATAATGAAAATAAATTTTTACAGCAATAGTTAAATTCAAAAAAAAGGATAAATTACACTTGCAAATTCACAGTTGTCAAATCACAGTCGTCAAATATGTCTTGAGTTGACATCGAGCGTGAGTTTTTTTATTGACGGTAAAATCCACGAAATTGAGAGAGAAAGGATTCGGGGGGGGGGGGGGAGAGGGGATTCCCACACAGCGGGTGCCGGTGCCACCACGCCAAGAGTGGTGGGGTGGAGAATGACCCTCGTTATAGGGACGGTCACCAGAAATGGCAAAAAATACAAAATAAAGTACAGAAATGAGTGAAGAGTCTTCCTTCCGCCCGTGAACGTTTAGTCTCACGGAGGGCCACTTGGACTCGGGACGAAAGATCGGTCGCACCACACAACGCTGCCGTTTGTTTACGATTGCTTTCCCATAACTGACAATTTGAGTTGTTATCGTCCAGGGATCGGCAACTTGTGGCTCTGGAACTGCATGCGGCTGTTTGGGTGTCTCCTTGAGGCTGTTTGGGTGTCTCCTTCAGGCTGTTTGGGTATCTCCTTGAGGCTGTTTGGGTATCTCCTTCAGGCTGTTTGGGTATCTCCTTGAGGCTGTTTGGGTATCTCCTTGAGGCTGTTGGGTATCTCCTTGAGGCTGTTTGGGTGTCTCCTTGAGGCTGTTGGGTATCTCCTTGAGGCTGTTTGGGTGTCTCCTTGAGGCTGTTTGGGTGTCTCCTTGAGGCTGTTTGGGTGTCTCCTTGAGGCTGTTTGGGTGTCTCCTTGAGGCTGTTTGGGTGTCTCCTTGAGGCTGTTTGGGTATCTCCTTGAGGCTGTTTGGGTGTCTCCTTGAGGCTGTTTGGGTGTCTCCTTGAGGCTGTTTGGGTGTCTCCTTGAGGCTGTTTGGGTGTCTCCTTGAGGCTGTTTGAGTGTCTCCTTGAGGCTGTTTGGGTATCTCCTTGTGGCTGTTTGGGTGTCTCCGTGTGGGCAACTGTTAAAAAAACGGAATTAAGTTTATTCTCTTCATTATGCAGTTTCTTAAATCACCTATTTTGTTTAAGTCAGAATGTGCCATCTGCTGTATACTTGCTATGTTTGTGTGGCTTCGCGTGTTATGAAGCTCTCGAAATATGTTTTAACTTGCTGGTTGTTCTTCTTTAAAAGGTTGCTGACCCCTGGTATAGTATCATCGTTGACGCACTGTGTGCAACAATGGCCTGATCCAGAACACGTTTTGATCTTGAGCAGTGATTCCTAAGATTGCTTACGCCTACGAACATTCTGCTGCGATCGCGGACAACGAAATCTGAGCTCTGATGGAGTACTGGCTCTGTAAGGAGTGCCGGTGTGCTTCCGATTGTGTACATTTAATACGATACCAAGATATACTGAGCACAACAAACAGTCCAATATTTACGATTAGCAGTTGTCTTCATTGCTATAGTTCAGTGGGTCTTAACCTTTACTGCAGCCTTGCACCCATTTTGTTCTCAATCGTAAACAAATTATATTGTTAATAAACGCATATGTCTGATGAAACAAGGTAGTTGTACTTACGCGCCTGTACTTAATTTGTGTTTAAATTATTTACATTCTAGAGCAATCTGGCCATGCATCGCACCCCCAGGAAGGTAATCTCGCATCCGCAGGGGTTGCATGCACCCCAGGTTAAGAATCACTGCCATAGTTTCATTTACTGTACCGTATTTTACAGTGGAGATGTGTTATTACGGAGTGAAAGGTCAGCCTGTATGCGAGAGGGTATGTTTACATTACACAATACCCCATTGACTATGATGGGAGGTGTAGTTTAAACAAACACGAATCTTTGCTCGTGTGGGATGATGTAAAACACGTGGTTGCTATGTCATGAATTAGTGACGTCCCATGGCCACAATACTGCCTAATTCACTACGTGCGAATTTCTGTAACCGCCCGAATATATCTATACAATTGTTCGAGATGTTTAAATGATCTTTTTTTAGAACTGAGAAAAAAATCCACGTTAAACGGGTTACATTCCGGAAGAACTCAACCTTTCACGCACAGTCAGATGTTGAAATGTGCTACTTGTGATGCAGTGACAAAAAAATACTTGTTTGGTTGAATGGAAATGAAGTTGGAAATGTGTAAGTTTTTAATTGTGAGTATTTAGATACGACCGATTGAGATTCTGATCTCGTGGGTCAATTATATGAGGGTGTATTCTTAAGATAAATTTGACCGTCTAGTACTTTTAGTATCTTCGTAACTTAAATTTTTTACCTCTGACTACAGTGTTGCAGATCTCGGAAGTTAACACAATTTCTGCGAAACGTCGCTGGTGCAGTGGTCAGTGCAATGGAGTGTAAGCTTGGCAACCTGAGTTCAATTCATGACAACGGCTAACATCAGTGGCAAGTGCTATCTGAACCGGTCCTGGTGCCCAAATTCTCATTTAGCAACCCGCGCGGACAGCGTTCTAAAGCATGGTCACACAACCCAACATGATGAACATGGGAACATGGCGTGGGGATGCCCCTATCCAGCAGTGGATTGACATGGGGCCTGTGAATTATTGTTAATATATTAATCTTACCGAACATAGTGGCACATGCTTGTTCATACGGTGCTGTCGACCCTAAGTTAATGGACCAAGCAACCCGGACGTTGAGACTCAACCCACCATGCTGCAAAGTGGCCACAAGATGGTAGTACAGTACAGCAATATGGTTTGTGATGAGTCTCCGTGGACTTTTGAGTGTTATCAGGACATCTGTGGCATTTCTCTTAATACTTCCAGTTTCATTTCACACGCAAAGAAGTCCCACATTCTTATGACGGAGGCGAGTCTATCGATAGGACAACCACCGTTGGAATTCCTCAAAAGTGGTAACTATCTTATCGACTCCTGGAGCGATGATGGGCGAAGTCAACACCCAACCAGAAATTGAACTCGCAATCTTCCGATTGCGAGCCGCTCACTCTCCCCGCTGAGCCACCAGGAAGGCACTTAGCGAGTGTATAACGTTCATATTTATCATGAGCAGGTAAATATATACTCTTAGTTCTTTCGGTAAAGTCACGTAGGTAAAAAATTAAATTAAAAATAAAACAATAAAATCACGACGTTTCGGAGGCAACACAAGTCTCCGTCATCAGGTGGGACGGAGACTTGTGTTGCCTCTGAAACGTGATTTTATTGTTTTATTTTTATTAATTTTAATTTCATTTTTTACCTACGTGACTTTACCGAAAGAACTAAGAGTATGAATCCTTGCAGTCACGAAAGCTTCAAATCTACAGGTAAATATATGTAATATTTCGAATTTCTTTTGGACAAAAAAAAAATTCGAACCTCAAGTGAAATGAGTGTCTTTCAGCTACAAATACTATCATAATTTCTGCCCAGCCAGTAGTTGCAATACGGCATTCAAGTAAAATTTCATAGGTGCAAGGCAAAGTGGTCAATGCAACCCACGTTCAATTTGTATTCGTGAACAACGAAGGAGAGAGTGGAAGGGATATATGGAGGTGCATTTGGTACGTCCGCTGAATGACTGCAAGCCAGGTATTTCCCTCCCTGTACGAAACATGAAGGGACAGCTTCAGGTAACGAAATGCTGGAAATAATTTTGAGGTCTAAAAACGTGTATGGGCTTTCCTTCCATTAATTAGACCGTTGAACTATGAATAGCATTCGTATCTAAATAGTATTTAGTTTGTCATGTTGAAATGCTCACGCACCACGAACCTACCTTGTAAAATATCCGGGCTACTGGATAGACAGGATCGTACGTGTAATAAATCAAACTCAAAACTCAAATGGGAGCAGTAAAAGTTTTCTGGCCATAACACCAGAAATAATAATCAAAAATAACACTGAAATCGATTACTAATCTCCATTACTCACAACGAATTGAACCATACGATTTGAATCATGATTAAGCATTTGTAACAATAGCCATCCAATAATCGTATACATCAATAGCGCAGTAATATTGCTGAGAGTAATGTGTCTGGACGCAAAATTACGTTGTGGAAAAGTGCAGGTTTGCGAATCTGGTGATTGTCAAATTCAGGTTTGTTGGTCAAAACAATCTAATTCATTGTTTTATTTAATGTTGTGGATTAAGATTAAGAATACTGATTTACTCCAGGTTCTCCCGTTTCCTCGCCATAGCTAAAACACACACAATGCAACTGGTATTGAACCAACACATTCCAAATAATGAAACAATTCCTGCGAATGACTAAATTGGGATCACACCTAGCGGCAACATCGACCCCTACTGCAATATGAGTCTTGACACTCATTGAGGTTTGTCTGAGTAATAATGACAATGAAATACAATGGTAATGTTTAAAATCCATGAATGTTTTCTTATATCATATCACTTCTTTACAGCAGAGGGCGCTATTGTCACCCACACGAGCTGATAGATTCCATGCAAACTCATAAGGCCACGGAGGAACTCAACCAACACACACACACGTGCTGACTCACACGTGCTTACACAAGTGATCCTTATGGCGGTATCCCGGGGTACCAAATAATAGAAACTGGCCGAGGCAATTAAATATTTTATTTCTGGGACACTTTTTTTCCAGGGGTATTACTTCACTCCGACATCAGTGCCACACTCCGCGATGTGAGCACAGCTCGTCCAGATGAGTCAATTGCCGCATCGCCGACTATCAACAGCGACTAAAGACAACTGCATCACAGACATTACACGTGTGTCTCTGCGTGTATGACACATGGATGATGCAGACCCACTAAGTCACTAAGATAACACGCACGGCAGTCACTCGCATGGCAACACAACAACACAGCAACAGATCCAGACGTGGCCTCTCAGACACGGCAACAAGACCACACACACACACACAAGGTGCACTTGTCACGGGGGGTACACGCAAGTCGCCCTGGTGGGGGAGCTTTCACTGTTCCGTCGAACGCCGAGGCCAACACCAACACCGCTGTAGAGTGGAGTAGTGCACACTGTAGTCCACACTGTGGTGTCCACGCCCTGATGAGGGAACTTGAATTGTTCCATCCACACCGAGACCACCACTTGTAGGCCAGGGCACTGACACCGCTCTCGACGCTCCACCATTCTCAGCCATCCGATCCCCCTACGTGTTTGTGGTCTTCATTGCAAGGCCCCTGACGTGCGGCCCTCCGACAACACACAAGTTCAAGTTCATTTATTAGGTATAGCCTTGTGAGCCATTCGGCTCTTGAATCGGGTGCAACCGCAACAAACAAAAACATGAACAAGAAAACATCTTAAAGTGACTATGTGACTATGTGCACATAGAAAATCCAAGAAAAGACAGCAACATATTGCAGAAAAAGCACCGTACACCAACGCTGTGTGCAAAAATGCCAGTGGGATGCAAGTCAAACAACAACAACAACCACAAGACAACTTAGATTAAGGCCATCAGTCTAACTCTGTACTACAACAAACAAACATGGCCAAACAAAAAACTTTTCTAAAATCACCAAAATCAAGCAATGAAACAGTGTGGAAATAACCCCCGTCATCATCGTCATCATCGTGCTGCTGTCAAACCCCCAATGGTTTCAAATGTGGCGGCCCCTCACACTGACGATGTCTTAGCGGCGAAGGTGGCCCCACTCTTAAAATTAGTCAAGAACACTGCTACAAATAAACCCGCTCTCTTCGTCTCCTCCTCATTCCCACCAATATGTATCCCTTGGGGGTTTGTTTTTACCCCCAATCCCCTATTTCGCGCCTTGCTTGCTAGCGCCGTTCTTTAATTATTTATCAGAACGTGATCCCCTTGCCCCTTGCGTGACCTCTACACACAAGCATGGCCGTGTCCCCGCACGAACTCTAAAACAAAACTACAGTATTTATTTTTCACCAGGTAAGGCCCACTGAGTTAATCGCTATATATTTCTTTCCAGAAGCGACCTGCCCATCACATAGCGTGGAAAGTTATAACAGCCAAATCATCTTAAGCGCACGTTGATTCTAAATGCAGAGGAGGAAAAAATCCGGAGGACCCGGATCGAACCCACGAGCTCCTGCATACCAGCGGCGTCCCTCTAGAAATGAAATGTCCATTTGTCCATCGACTGCTGGACGAGGGCCTCCAGATACCGTGCGGGTCGTGGCTTTACTTGACCATCCTTCATCACGCCCGTCCAGTGCTAGTTGGGAACGTATAAGCACAGTACAACAATGGGCGTTGCTGCACTCCCCTCTGCTGCCCAGCAAATTGTCCTGCTCGAGCCTAGATACAACGATCTAAAGCTTTTGTAACTGCAGGGATTCATATTCTCGGTTCTTTCGGTAAAGTCACGTAAAAGGGAAATTTAAAAAAAAAATGTATTGTTTTATTTATAAAAAAGAATACAATTGTTTTGTTTTATTTTTATTATTTTATTATTTACCTTCTACGTGACTTTACCGAAAGAACCAAAAATATATACACGTGTTCATCCTTGGTGATCGCCCATCTATGCAGGCCTGTAACCCTGCACTGTGGAGGCAACGGCGAGGGTTGGTGGATCAACCCGCTGCTGTGGAACTCCCTTCCCGTGGGGGTTGGGGTGCCGTCGTTCGGCTAGCGAGGAGGCGGTAACAGCCAAAAGTGTGGACTCTACCTGTTCCGTCTGTATGGGATAGAGTATTTCCCCCTCGCACGCGTGTGGATTTACTCCAGACGCTCAAGTTTCCTCCCACGCGTGAAAGCTCATTATTTGACCGATAATACCTTAACACAGAGGATCGCAGAGCTTGGGTAATTGTTTCCGCCGGCACACTGCCTGGCCGCTGCTTTCCCGCTCGTCTGTGGTTCCTCCTCGAGCCTCCGAGACGTCCTCTGTCCATGAGAGTGAGCGCGCGACGACTGCGTGGCGGTGTCGGCAGCGCGATACAATACATAATGATCGTCATTATCGAAGCACTATCAAGGCTCCGGCCTGCTTAGCTTATGAGATCGGAAGAGGTCTGGTGCACACCTGGCGATTTGCTGCTCATCTTGCCTTATCGACAGGAAGGTGACGCACGTATGACTAAGGGTGGACATGCTGACGCTGCTGCGAACTTGCAGACATACAGATGGAAGCACACACCGACAAGCCTGCAGATAACCATGTAAAGCAAACACAGAAGCCTGCGGGCCATACGTGAGCACACACAACCTCCGACACGCACACGCAGACACTGAGAGATAAAGACAGATCCACGTATTGCCTCTAACAGACTGTTGGGGCAAGTGGTGTTAGCGAGCACCTATGAAGGCCGGAACGGTACACAAGGGGGTGGGTGGCCAGCACCACGACCGACCGCCATTGTCTCCCTCGTGGCGATGTTTGCACACCGCACCAAGTATTCATATGAAGCTGAGTCGACCAGCAGAGGCCCAGGACCGGTTCAGATATTCGTCAGTAGTGTTGGCTGATCGCGGTAATCGAACTTGGGTATCCGGATTTATAACACTACCGCTCCCCACGAGATAGATACACATGTCCACACCCACTCTTTGTCGACAATCAATACGTGCATGTGCACATGGCTGGTATTTATCAAAGTAGTATTTTCATGATTTTATGTTTTTTAAAAGCTCCTATTATTCTTTAACCAGATGAAAACCACCGAGACCAGAAGCCAGATTCACATTTTTGACGAACTGGCCAAAACACAACACAGTACCTTGGTGATCTGGTCCATTGTTGGTGATTGAGACATCACATCTTCGGAAAAAGAAAAATCTAATGAAAAAGCACGTTCACACGTGCAATGAGATCAAACCACGAGGAATATTAATCTTAACAGAAGCTATGAAAAATATGTATTTATACTTCAGATTCTCAGCACAAGCATAAAGTTCCGCAAACAGCACTGCTGAAGGTATAATAGATGACAGTTCATGCATTTCTTGATTTGAGTAAAGTTGTAAGAATGGGAAAATAGACAATGGGAAAGAATTCCAAAAGTGGATACAGTAGTGCCAGAATAAAAGTACAAGTGGTGTGACATGCAGTGCGGTGGGTGAGTGGATGGTTGAGTGAGTGGATGAGTTGTTGTAACCTGCAGTGTGGTGCGTGAACACAGATGAGAATACACAGTTTGTTCGACTCGGCCCTCAGCGTGCGTGGAGGAATCAATGAGAGAAGTTCATGAGAAGAGCAACCAAAATAGTAGCGATAAAAGAGTGATGGAGAGGTGACTGGCCATTGTGAATCAGTGAGTGCTGGGTCGCCAATCCATCTGACTGAAATGATACAGTGAGACGAGTGCAAAAGCACAAGTAGATACAACGTATGAACATCAACACAAACTAGCAAGTAATGTTTAAGCACATTTATAGAACATTTATATAAATATTAATAAAAACATTCTTACAATCGTGTGGTATTTTTTAAAACATATTTTGCTTAATATTCAATAGTAGGTAATATATTTATACAATTCAATTAAAGGTTGACTGTGAACTTGTAGATTTAGTTTCTGCAACGTATGCAAACACACACTGAGCAGTCAAATTTACAGCATGACACATGTCCAAACGTTATTACATTTTCTACAACCTTACCATTTGTGCCTGTTTGGTTGCCTATACAATAAAAATAGCAATGCTAAGAACAATTCGCCTTTTCCAACTGGTAATTTGATTTACATATATGATGAGTTTTTTTTATTCAACACAATATGAGCACGAGTATGGGGCATGTTTGCAAGGGCATATTTGCCAATATCTTTGGACAAGGACATAATGACTCATCATTTGCTCAAACAGTTGAGGTATCGTACTTGAGCACACACACACCAGCATAAATGCAGCTGAGCAATCGGTTGTAAAAAAAAAATCATGTTGAATTGTGGATATTTTACCGTGCCTCTGTTTGTCACTGGAACTAGTGGACGATGGCAGCCATCACGCGGCCCACTCTGTTAAATCAGACATCACGACGAATACCATCAACGCGGCGTCCAAACATCGATCATTGATCTCCCGGCCTTATTCCAAGACCAGTGCAGCCTGTGTGGTCATCCACCTACAACTCAGTCTGGATTAAGGGCTTGATGTTGAAGCTCTCAAGGACCATTCCTTGCCTCAAAACAATACGCCTGAGATTGAATAAATCCAGGTCACCTCTTTTCCTCAACAATGGATTTCCAGAAGGTTCAGTCCTCGCACCAACGCTCTTCAGTTTCTACACAAGAGACATGCCGCCAAGCCAGGTCACGCAAATTTGTATATTCGGATGACCTTGCCCTGGCAACACAAGCAGCCACTTTCAACAACATCGAATCTATTCTGAACCAAGACCTACACACCATGGGAGAATATTTCAAGAAATGGAGGCTCAAGCCAAATCCCCATGAAACAAAAGCTACTGCATTTAATCTTGATACTAGGAGCACCATGCACACTCTGATAGTGACCTGTGATAACACTGTGTGACACGACCCCACTCCAACCTATCTCGGATTGAAGCTGGAGCATACGCTAACCTTCCACGACCAAAACTACCTGAAAAGGTAGCCAGCAAGACGAAAACAAGGATCAACCTGGTCCAGAAACTGGCAAGGACAAGCTGGGGAGCATCAGATCCCTCAGTACTACGAACATCAACGATGGCCCTCGTGAACTCTGTAGCCGAGTACTGTGCACCAGTATAGACCAGAAGTAGTTACACTAGACTTGTTGACGTCCAACTGAACACTGCAATGCGGTGTATTACTGAAACTCTCAAGTCGAGTCCAATAACCTGGCTGCCTGTGCTGTCACAAATATATCCCCCACCTATACACCGTAATACTACAACCCTCTACAAAGTCTTGTGAATCGAGGAATATAGTAGCCTTCGCATTCATCTGGACCTCAATAACGTCCCTCATCATCGCTTGAAGTCACGCATGAGCTTAGCCTTAAACAATGTAAATTAAATCTAGATGAAGCTTGGAAAGCTGTCTGGAGTTCAAAAGAACTCACAAACACCTTGTGAATGACTTAATGCAGAAGATCCCTTGTTTTGATCTTTCCACGAAGCTCATGGTCCACCCTAAAGCACATCTGCACAAACCATGGCAGATGCGGATACCTGATGCACAAATAGAAAATTAAAAACTCTCAAGTGTGCGACTGTGGCCGTCCAGAACAGACCATACAACGTATAACTATGCAATGCCTGATCTACAAATATGGAGACATCACAGCGATACACTCTGCCACTCCTGATGTGATTATCTGGCTTGACCACCTGAATGTGAAATTGTAGTTATTGCTCTGCATCTAGATCAGCCATACGAAACAAGAAGACGAAGACTGGAACTATAGTGCTTGCAGGGAATGTGAAGTCACACTTTTGGAGAAATATTAACATAAGCCATGATTTATATCATGTGATTCAGTGGACGCACAGGGAACTGAAATTAAGAAGTCGATTGGAGATAATTGTTTCCCCGTATTTTGGAATAGATTCCTGGGATCAGTTCTCATACAAATAGTGGCAAACTTAAAAACAGTTTTTTATACGATTTAGCCAAATACCTCATGAGCTATTTGTGCAAATTCGAAGCCAAATCGTATTTCTTTTCATGGATTAAAAAAAACTTGGAAGTCTCCCCACTATGTCTCTATCTCCTTCTTTATCTGTGTCTCTGTCACTGTATTCCTCTGTGTCTGTCTCCCACTGCATCTGTCTCTTTGTTTCCCTCTCTGTTTATGCAAGCATCTCTTTCCCTTTATCTCTGTCTGTCTCCAGCTGCATCTGCACCACTGACTTTTCAGCTGAGTCTCTACCACTAGTGCTGCTGTCAGTGGTGAAATCTGTGTAATCTGCCTGAATGACACCTTTCCACCAGGAAGCTTTGTTAAAAAATAATAGTCTCCTCTACTTACGAACGAGTTCGGTTCCAGAGATCTATTCATAAGTCGATTTGTTCGTAAGTCCCAACGTTGTACACTAAACACGAGGAATGGCTTTAAAAGTTGTATAATCTCCTTTCAATACCACTGGTTCACAACGCTTTATCGCATGCACTTTAATTGCAATCATAATAGTGCGCCTCTTCTTTATTTCCACCCTCAACACTTTCAACACTTTTACGCTTCTGAGACATGATGGGAGTTGATGTTTCTGAAAAGCCCAGCGATAACACAACAACAAATGCGGTGGCCCAGGCAGAAATACTGGGAATGCTGGGTAATGGCACCGAACAACTACCGCCATCTATTGCGCAGCGGTTGAACTTATGACTTCCAGTCCGAAAAGGAAACTTGGACATACCGACAGGTTTGTTCGTATCTCAGAAAGTTCGTAAGTTGAATGTTCGTAAGTAGATGAGTCCCTGTATTATCAAGTGCGTGTACTGCAAAACGTAGATATTTTGAAGAAAACCCAAGGATAAATTGGTGCAAGGTCACGGTAAAAAAATGCAAACTTATTTTTTTGCCAGTTCTCAGCTTTTTTGTGGAAAAAAAGACCAGTTCAAGAGCTTTGAAATGTCACGAGTCTCGTCTGCCTATGTCAATGATAATGTAAGTTATAATGCCTGGAAGGTTGCCAAGTGGTCATGGTCAAGCCAATGAACAACATCTGGAGTACAGGAGGTCAAATTGAACTGAAATTGGGTCGTGACCTTGCCTACTGCACATATAGTTAAATCAGAATCGATGACGGTCGTGTCCATTTCCATTTATGAAGCAATTAAATGACCGAAATTTCATCACTCCGATTCTTATTTGTATGGTTTTTATGAAGAATTCCTCTACATAGTGCCATCATTTATAACTGTAAATGTTTTACTTTAATGGATTGTCACTTGTGTACGGGATAGATCCTTATGTTACAATAAAATTTGAATGACTTCCAAAGAGGTACGATGGAAACACATGTTTTTGGAAATGATAAAAAAATATGCGAAAAAATAGCATTTATCACTTTCAGTGATTTGTACTGTTAACAAGTAATACAGCAATCCATCGCCAACCGCAGATTTGCCAACCGTGGAATTCATGTACACATGGTTTATTATCTGTGTACCGATTTACCAACTGCGGCCAGGAAATTTGAGTACACCATGTAACACAATTTTTGTTCCTGGGTACTAAGTGTTATTTCGTAATTGCTTCTGCCTAAAAAGTATAGAAAATGGCTATTATTCCCGCAAACTTTGCTTTTGTGACCAGGACAGTGATATTTTGAAATTGACTTATTTTCGAGAAAACGAGCGAATTTGTGTCTTTTCGTTCACATACAGTCAGAAAAAAACAACATATGAATCAAAATTAACATGTATTTATCCTAAAGTAATACAAAATTACAAAAGATTTAGAAGTGAGTAGTTTTTTGAGATTAACGATTATACTGTAAATCACTTTGACGAATCAGCCCCCAAATGTAGTCTCCCATTATATTCTCTTTATACTGTCCTTGGTAGCTGCGTTCAAAGCCCAGTATATCCTGATGGAAGCGTTCACCTTGCTCCTCTGAGTATCAAGGATATTAACTTTGAGGGACATCCTACAGCCCATTGTGCCATAGTTCTTCACCAGAGTCTCAACCAGCTCCACATAGTTTTCGACCTTGTGATTGCCTAGGAAGCCACTAACTACTGCGACAAAGCTGTTCCAAGCCACTTTCTCTTTACTAGTGAGCTTCTTTGGGAATTCATTGCACTGCAGGATCTTCTTTATCTGTGGTCCGATGAAGACACCAGCATTGTCCTTTGCCTCAGACAGCTTAGGCAATAAGTCTTTAAGTTACTTGAAGGCTGCCGACTCCTTATCTACAGCTCTGACAAATTGTTTCATAAGGCCCAATTTGATGTGTAGTGGTGGCATCAGCACCTTCTGGAGGTCCACCAGTGGCTCCCACTTGAAAACTCGGTCCGTTGTGGCCAGTCCCACCTGTAATAATGCGCTTTGGTGTCCCTGCTGTCTCAAAGGCAAAGATAGCAGGAAAACTTGGTAAAACCGCCTTGGAGACCAATCAGGAATGCCACCATTTTGAAGTCTCCGATGACCTCCCAGCCATATGCATCATACTTCAAGGCGTCCAGCAAGGTCTTAATGCTGTTGTAATCCTCTTTGAGGTGCACCGAGTGAGCCAGGGGAAGAGATGGGTACTTGTTACCATTATGGAGCAGCACGGCTTTGAGACTCCTGGATGATTCTAGATTTGAAGCTTTCGTGACTGCAAGGATTCATACTCTTAGTTCTTTCGGTAAAGTCACGTAGGTAAAAAATGAAATTAAAATTAATGAAAATAAAACAATAAAATATTAAAAATCACGACGTTTCGGAGGCAACGGTCCCACCTGATGACGGAGACTTGTGTTGCCTCCGAAACGTCGTGATTTTTTATTTTTATTAATTATAATTTCATTTTTTACCTACGTGACTTTACCAAAAGAACTAAGAGTATGACTCCTGGATGAGTTGTCAATGAAGAGGAGCCACTCATTCTGGTTACAGGCGATTCCGATTGCCTTGAATAGACTGGTCACATTGTGGCAGAAGCAGAACCCATCTTGACGGGTGAAGAAGCTGTAAGAAGGTTGGTAACGCTTGCTCTGATCTGCGACTTGCACACTTTCATTCAACAAGTTCCACTGCTTGAGCCTAGACGTCAAAATCTCGGCATTGGACTTGGTGAGACCGAGACCTCTGATCGAGTTGTTGAGGTCTTTTTGGTTATGGTAGTATGGGTTTCTCTCCTCAGCGCCACCTCTGAAATTATCATCTGGATCTTCAACGTCTTCCTCGCTCTCTGACTTGCTGCCCCCTTCCAAAGACAGCTGCTCTCTCCAGAGGAGTGGGTACGGGGAGCTCATGGCAGTGTGGCACCGGGGTGATGAAGTTCTGGATACGTGATAGCAGGTCCATTCTTGCAGGTAACAAGGTTTGGAAGGTTCCACCATGCAGAAGTAGCAGTTGCTTGAGTGGTCAGTGGGTTCTCGCCAAATTATTGGGATAACGAACTTGATGGCTCTCGTTTCCCCTTTGTATCATCCTACAAAAATGCATTTATTTCACCCATGACTAATGTGTAAGAGATTCTCGCAATATTTTTCATACATATATTTTTCATACATGATATATTTTTTCAATAACATTGAAAATTGTAAAACAATTCAAAATTAAAAACTTTTAGTATTACTTTTTTAAGACAAATTTTATAATATTAAATTCCGAGCAACAATTGTCCATCTTACCTTCCAGAGTTTTTTTTGCATTGCTCGCAGGTGAAATGAGGTGCCCAGGGGTTATCTTCATTCCCGACAGGCATGCCGAAATATGCCTTGTAGGCCTCACACATCTTAGCAGATGCTTCCACAGAGTACTTTTTCGCTTTAGTTTTGATTAAACGGCCGCAGACATAGCAAAATGCGTCTGCCGGATGCTTGCAGCCTCTTGATTCCATCTCAGAAAAATGCAGAAATGTATTCACTTAGGCAGCTGGAACTAAACTTAACTGGTGGGCTTAAGGCCCCTGTATTTATACTACTATTTATATCACTGGAAAGTTTTACAATGTTCTAGAAGTTACTCCAAGTTTACGCAGCACTGACTCTATCTGGAATGTTCTGGAAAATAAGTGAATTTCGAAATATAATTTTTCTAGTCACAAAAGCAAAGTGTGTGGGGAATAATAGCCATTGTATGTACTTTTGAGACATAAGCAATTAGGAAATAACACTTACTACCCAGGAACAAAAAAAAATGTGACAGTGGTATCCGCAGGTAAGCACACTGTTAAGTAAGTCACATGGCGTGTGTTTTACGTCATTGCAATGTAGAATGACATAATTGTATTGCCCTCACGTCATCGTCTGCTGTCGTCATCCTGTCAACCTGGAACACACGTGGGGGGTGTCCTCAGGCACGCATTTACAAATTTCGCGGGGCCGCGGTTCTCCTCGGCGCCACAGCGCCACCTGTGGCGCCGCGTAGCTTATCAGCTGTCCGGCTGTTTTGTTGTACGACGGTAATTGGTTCAACGAAACCGGTTGTTAAGTGATTTTTGGTCGTTAAGCGAGTATAGGAAATGCACTTTAAAGGGTTAATTCGTTCCAAAAGCATCGAAAGTTACAATTTGTTACCCCAAAAAAGGCACTTTATAATATTTAAACAATGGATATGAATACATAAAGATAGTAACACAATTCTAAACACACGAGCCTTGTGATCGTCCAAGGACGGGTGTATTGCAGCAAATCTGAAAATTGCAGAGCGAAAAGCAGACCGCGACGTGATATTCATCGCATTAATGTGCAATTTGTAAGGGCGCGGTGACACAGACGTATTTCATTTTAAGGTTCTAATCCCTTGTTCATCACGACGTCCTTTTTACTTTGATGTCTCAATAGCATTACGAAGGTCGCGTGACGTGAGGGTTCTGCCTTTGTAGTGAGGGTTGTAAGTTGACGCCGAGGAGGGGGGAGGAGGCGCCTCGCCCCCCCCCCATGTGGAGTGACGTCAGCCGCTAATTATTATGAATGGGGGGGGGGGGTGTCCATTTGGAGGACTTCACCATATAATGATATTTAAATGAGGGGAGCTGTTCGATGTAGAGTGACGTCACCTGCTCATGATTATTAATGGCGGGGGGGGGGGGTCCATGTGGAGGCCGTAACCAGTTCACGATTATTAATGAGGGGGGCTGGTCGACGTGAAGTGACGTCACGAGCGTTGCACACAGACATTATTGGCTCATTATAATAGATACTAATAATGGGAGGGGGGGGGGTGTCTATTTGGAGGACGTCACCTGCTCATGAATATTAATGAGGGGGGCTGGTCGATGGGGAGTGACGCCACGAGCATTAAGTACAGACATTCCTGGGTGATTATAGTAGGTATAGTATTAAAATGAACATGGGTAATCAATGCATTAATTAACATTTACTGTATCTACAACAGCCCGTCGTTAATAGGGGAATGGTCGGGAAGCGAACACATTGCGCAGTGGGCCTTACCTGGTAAAATAAAAGTAGTTTATTGTTTTATATATTACATCCGTTTTAACTAGAGGTATGAATGCTTCTCGCTTGATTTCTCCTCTGCCCAAAAGTTGAATAAGATGATGAAGCCCTGCCCAATGGTGTACAGAAGGCCAAGTAGCAGCAGCAGCACCAGCAGCACCAGAAGCACCTCTCTCAAAGCTTTCACCAGCTGCGCATTCAGATTCCAGCGGAGGGATGCAGAGGCGTCACCCTCCACCAGCTGCTCCACTGTCAGCGACTCGATGGGCCGCTCCAGAGAAAACCTACATTGTTAAAGGCCAGCCACTCTTTGACCAACTCCTAACAGAGCGTGTGGACAGATAGTGGGGTATGGCCAAGTCCCCAATGGTGAACAATGGCTGTGATTGTGGATTCCGCGGCTGTGAAGACAGCGTCACCTTTTAGCGCAGCACGTCAGCCGAAAGTGTCCCGTGTGAAACGTGAAACAATTATCTGTGAATTGGTGATTGGTGTTCGCTCGTAATTCAATACATGTTACATACCGAAACATGCGTGTTTTAATTACGAATTGAGCTACAAAGTGACCTGGTTACACCGCTTAGATAGATGATGCTTTATTATTATTTAAAACTACAAATGTTTGTAAGATAGAAGTGTTAAGCGGTTGTAGAGGACAGCTTTCATTTTTAACTGATACCAAACTTGTGGCGGTGGGGCCTGCGGTTGCGGGGGAGATTCAGAGTCTATGTGTACGTGTGTACGTGTATGCACCTGTGTGTGGGGACCGGTAGTGTAGCAGTTAGCGCACTGCACTACAAACCCAGCGACCCAAGTTCTATTCCCACTCATGGGCAACATCAGTGACGATTATCTGAACAGGTTGCTGGGTTAACTCAGCTTCAAATGAGTACCAGGTGCGGTGTGTTAACATCGCCACTTGGGGAGACAAAGGCGGACGGGCGTGGGGCTGGCGACCCACCCCCTTTGTGCGCCGTGCCAACCTTCATAGATGCTCGCTAACAGCACTTTCCCCAAAATTATGTTAAGGCTACACGGGGGATCTTTGTCTTTGTTGTGTGTATTCATCGTCGGCCCATACATTAATGGTTTCCCTCCATACGCGAGAAACTGCAACGGTAAGATTGATGACTTAAAGGAAGTGTTTTCAGTTAAGTAATTTCATGGATAGTTTTGCCACTGGAATTATTCACCCAGAATGCCTATAGAAAAAAACTGAATTACTGTACTGCATTTCCTTTAGTTTGTGATTAATAAGCCCCACTTTTACTTTCTCTACACATTGGTAACGTAACGGGGTTTGGCAGTAACGCCCTTGAAACCCCTTAGAGTCAACCAGTGCTCCTGTTCTTCAGCTGCCAACGCCATGATTTTCCAGACTGACCGCGCCATTACTCCAGTGGCTGCCGCCTGCTGCTTCTGCTGCTACTGAGTGAGGTTCTGTGCTCGTGAGGTCCACTTCGACGCCCCTTTGTGACGTGTAGTGGGTCACTGTGCTTGAGCTCCTGTCCATTTCAAAGCACTACATACGGCGGCTCGCAGTCGAAAAAATTGCGAGTTTAAATCCTGGGACGGGGGTTGACTCAGCCCATTATGCCTCCAGGGTCGATAAAATTGAGAACGCAAAAGTGGTTGTCCTATGGAGTCTCACCCCCGCCATAGGAATGTGGAATTTGCCACCAATGGCTCACACAACTGTAAGCAAGAGATGAGCCCCCCCCCCCCCTCCACAAATTGTATTTGAACAAGAAATATCTTTGACTCTATTAGACATGTGTAAGCTTAAATACCGGGCATCATCGGCATCACCCCTGCATCATAGCCAGAGGTTGGCAAATCCCAATCCCCAAGACGAGTGGGAGCTCGTTCAACTCCGCTCTGCCTTCCCGGTTGACTCTCCGTCATGCCATTTCCTTTTTTCTTCACAATTGAACGCGAAAAAATACATGCGCGCATTTTAACACGGCGAAGCTCTGCCTCGAACAATTTAACAGGTCTTCGCAGCATTAAGCAATACACGTGGGGGGAAAACATATATGTTGTCGCTGCTGAAACCAGTTTAAACCATTCATGTATTGTTTTTGGCCCAAGAAATGATGAGTGCAGCTAAACTTATAAAGGTTTAAGTTGTGCGAAGTTAAAACAATACACTGAATTGGAGTGGTGGCAAATCGGTTGGTGTACCGTGCTGTGAGCCTGGTGACCTGAGTTCAGTTCCGATTTGGCCGGGACGTGACTGATGGCAGAGAGCGGTGGAGGGGTGTGGTGGCCTCGATAACATTGGCCTCTCGTCCATTGACCTTTGATTCAAAGGGTGGACCTAGATCAGGGGTCGGCACGTTTCAAAGAAGAGAGACATTTTTTTTGTTTTTGACCAAAATTGTTCTAGAGCCGCATCACACGCACAGCTACTAGTGTTGAGAAGTGTTGGGCTTTATTAAGGGCTTCTGCCAATTAACTCTAAGATACAACCACTTCCCAGGGGTAGGGGCTCTAGGCTGGGTCCTCCACTCGACCCTCCACCCTGTCTGTTCCCTAGCACAGCTGGATGCCCTGGCTGCCTCCTCTGCCCCGGCCGAGGGTTTATCCAAACTCAGCCGACCGAGGAGTGCAGCCACTCCTCGTTCCTATGCTGGCCTCCCTCCAGACTTACCCCACCTTACCCCTGGTCCTAACTCCCACCCTTCTCGTCCCCTTACTCTTCGCAACGACCCCGCCCACGTCACGGGCTCTCCCTTAAGTATATCCCAGGGACATGACGTCATCCCGCTAGCCCGGCGCGCATGACGCCACTTCCCGTGACGTCACCGCCCCAGCCAGCGAGCGTGACGCCACGTCCCCCAACTAGTCCTCTAAACTAGTAGACAAACACAGCAGGTATACAGCAGATGACAACAAGCAGAGGTGTGGACTCGAGTCATGTGACTTGGACTCGAGTCAGACTCGAGTCATGAATTTGATGACTTGCGACTCGACTTGGACTTGCATAACAATGACTTTGTCCCACCTATGAGATGTGGACTCGAGTCATGTGACTTGGACTCGAGTTAGACTCGAGTCATGAATTTGATGACTTGCGACTCGACTTGGACTTGCATAACAATGACTTTGTCCCACCTCTGACAACAAGACATTCTGACTTAAATAAATAGGTTGTGGAATAGACTGCGTCTATTTGGTTTATGTCACCCCTTAGTTATTCTTTAACAATACAGTTTGACTGTTGTACATTTGATCGTCACCAAGACATTCTATTATTGACCCCAATTCACTGTCATACTGCATCAGTTCTTTTTACGTAACATTTTAAATTGATAGTAAAAAAATGGGGGAAGCCAAAGAGCCACCGCATGCGGCTCCAGAGCCGCAGGTTGTCGACCCCTGATCTAGACCAATAGTATCTGCATGAGAATCTACCCTTTGCATGCGTGCGAGTGCACAAGTAACGTGATGGGGTTGGGTTAATCCTGTGCAATTAGATATTTTTCAACGGTTTTACTTAATTTGATTCCTCTGTTTGTCGTGGCCAAATCTTGTAATACAAATTTCGTCCACTTCCCGTTGTCCAATCAATTCCACATTTTGCACACGTACTCAGATCCGGTGACAATGCATGCCTGTATCAATTATCGGCATCAATTAATCAATGAATTCGCTACTTTAAAGCAATTTACATTTTTTTATGGACGCCTTATTATTTATGTAAATATATATTTGTGTAGGTCAAAAATGCCGCAGTTCCTAAACTGTGGAACCGGCTCGCACAAAAAGCAGGCGCCACGTGTCTCAGGCGCCATTGACGTACTTCTCGGCCGTGAGTTAAACGAAGTTGTTAATAAAACCGTTGTTTTAAAAAAAAACGTTTTTAAAGGAGTTTATTTTAAAATCTTTCCAACTAAGGTTGAAGGAGTTGATACGTTAGCTCTCTGCATTTGTCTGATTGTCCGTATGTCATGGTGAGACTTATGAATACGATCCAATATGAACGAACCTTTTGTATAAATCCGTTTTGCTATTAGAGATTTATCCTATTGAAAACTGGCCACATTGATAGAAGGGTAGCTCAAAATACGGTCATAAAAAAAACAACACGTGCTAGATTGAAATGAATGTCGCCCAAGGCGATGACATCACACACTGTTCGCGATGTCATTAAGTGGAGCATATAAACACATTCCTGCGGAGCGAGCTGGTAGGAACGTTGGGTTGCTCGGTCAATGGCCAGGGTCAACGGCGGCGTGGTGTATTCCGCAAATATGGCCGACTGTGAGGGCAGGCACAAGCCGGCGTGAGTAGGTTAAACGTTGAGTTTTATACGGGCACCACGGGGTGACCATCTCCTCCCCACCCAACCCCACCCCTCCCACCCCCCACCCAGCCCCACCCTCCCCACCCAGCCCCTTCCCACCCTCCCCTCCCCACCCAGCCCCCACCCTCCCCTCTCCACCCAGTCCCATCCCTCCCATTTTTGGATTCACGACGGACGGACGGACACAATAATCCCCTGTGGGCTGGTGTAACCAGGAGGTTCCTTCCAGTACAATTTCATCTAGTAAAACTAATTGACTATGCTTAACCCGTTTCATAAGTGTGTATACTTTTGTATTTACATGTCTAAAGTAATTTATAATCTAACAATAATGTATGGCAATATGTCAAACTCTTAAGTGTCTCTGCCTGCCGCTCCCTGCTCTCTTTGGGCTCACACCCCCAATTTAAGGCCCAAGACCGGAGATTTTCACAATTCTGGCAAGTGGCTGATGATGCTGGCTGTATCTTACCAGCGAAACGTTCGTACCCAATTGTTAAATACGGTGGTGCTGTTGAAGCGGTGATAAATTGGCCACGTTTGTTCCCATTGCAACTGTAGTAATTGGCTGTGTCGGGTGGAGAAGGGTGTACGAAGAATCTGATCCAAATATAAATTACGAATAAACTATTTTCAGAACTGCATTGTTCGTGACTTGGAGCCAACACACGAAGTATTGTCAATATACCCTTGAGCTGTTAATGCATCTTACATTATGAATTATTACATATATATAAAAAAGGCGAGTATTTTTTTTCTTTGCAAAACAAATTAACACGTGTCTCTTGCCAGCCAATGCATCAGGGTCGATCTTTCTTTTTTTATGCTGTTATACCGTATTACATTTTTTTACCCAATTTATGTCAGACATGTTTTAGACAATAAACATATTCATGCCACGTAATGCCAGTTGCGTAGAGGTTTTTTTCGGGGGGGGGGGGGGGGTTACGAGTAATGGTAGGGCAGTGCACGTTTTAACGACCGTTTCTCAACTCCTTTTGACGCCTTGGCTGAAATCAACACGAGTCTTAGTACACACGCAGAGGCAAACAGGCCCGGGTAATCAGCGGTTGTCATTTATTTTGCATGGAGTATGACGGCCAACTACAAGCTAACGATCAATTGAGATATACCGTAAATGGAAATGTTATAGCTTTAATAACAATGATTAAAAGTAACCATACAGAGTGTATCACTCACTATGATTAATAAGATAATTGACAGCTCTTTGTCAATCCAAGAATGGATGATCGCCTCCCCGTGCTATGTCGGGTCAAGGGGGCGCCAGTGAAAGTGGGTTGGTGGAGGGCAAACCCCAGGACTGGTTCAGATTTCACTTACTGCTGATGTTAGCTGTGAGTGGGATTCAAACGCAGGTCAGTGGATTCATAGCGCAATGCACCGCTTCACTCCGAGCCATGAGTAATACCAAAATACTGAAGGGGGAACTGAAAGACACATTTTAACCGATCAATATTATTAGCTAACCAGCAACATGCTCGTATTTCCTTCATTATAAAGTTAACGTGTAAATGCAATGAAACACCCAACGTAATTAAACCGCTTCAGTACTTGCGAAGAAAGCACATCGGCGGAGCAGTGACCAATTACATCTATGTGTCGGTCAAATTATTTTAGCAGTCAGCTGTTCCTTGAATCCCCCTGCGAAACGTACCCATAATATAGCAACACTGTCTGAAACAAAACAAAAACACTCCTACTGATGATTACATTTGCGTTGGGCTCAAAGAGCAATATCCCTTCTTGTTGGTGGTGGTGGTGTATCTTCCCAGTGTTTGGTGTCCTTGAATAAACAAAAGCGCCGTTGATGATACAACTTGTGCGTCATTGAGGCCATACTCCCTCTTTGAAATCCAAGAGCTGCATGGTGTTTTCCCCCCTCAGCCAATGTCCAATCCAGATTGAAGTAACGCCAAGACCCATGTGCCGGGTGGACTCCTCGCAAATCACTTGAACGCATTTCATCTGACCTCCGGTGTCGCGATGCTTCGTGCGAGGGGCGTGCAAAGTTAATGTGCACATCTGTCTCGTAAAACTAAAAACCGCATGGCGAAAATATGGAATTGGTTTGACGATTACCGCGATGTGTTTTTTTTTGTCGTCGTAAGTATGCGCCAATACAGCGGCTCACTTCTCTCGTTTACATTGTCCATATGCCGCGAAAACAAACACGCAGTATTTACGTTCGGCGGGCATACATTCCAGGAAATGGCGCGTTCACACTATCATCAGTTTTGGATGCCAATGCCTCGTGGCTTTCTCGACGAGGGCAACCCAAACGGCGACAAGTCGGGGGAAGCGTCTTTTATCGCTGGCGAACCCGGTGTCTCGTTGCATTTGAGCAGACTTCCAAGTAACCTTTCTCCCTCACTGACTTAATGATCCCAAGAAGTCTGCAAAGTGTCTGCTCGTAGTACTACTCCTGCTGCGCCGTTGATCAACAATTGCGTACGGGCTTGAATGAACAAAATTATTTTGATGTTTTTTTTAACATGTAGGCCATCGCGACCGATACTATTTGAATATTCTGGATTGCTCTCCGACACACCAGCGTGCTGAAATGGAAATACATTGGCACGCGCTTGTCCGTGTGGCAACTTCGTTGTCTGTGTCGGGTGGCGGAGGGTGTATGACACACATTTTACTTCAGGCAATGTGACCCAAAAGGAACATTCACGAATAAAAATGTGGCATTGATTTAATTTCTGCTGCAAAACAGTGCAGACCGATGTAATTGATTGGCCCAAAATGATCTGCTGCATATGCATGTGTGTGATTGCGGTATCAGCAATTGGTCACACATGTGCGTTTGGAAAGGAGGCTGTTTACCATACAAATACAGGGCCACAGCCGTAGTCGAACATATTGGTGTCTGGGAAAAATGTCACCATGCCCCACGCCGTCTGCCCCCCTTACTCCCAGTTGGCCTAATTGGAACCTGTCCACCAAAGCCTGGGCCACGCCTAATATTTACCCAAGCACACCGCCTCGCATGAGGTGCTTTGCGACAACTGATCTAACTCCGGCACGTGAGCTGATCGCTTTCGTCCGTGATGTGTACGTGTGTCCTCTATGCCAGTGGTTCTCAACCTTTGTTTGGCCACTATACCACTGCCTTGTTGAATTTTGTTTCAACCGAGTACCCCCCTGCCTGACCCAACGAGTAACCAAGTAAGAACATTTGTTTGTTGCTCACTCTTATGCGTCCAGTCCATCACCAATGTGCATCGATCACATTGAAGTCGGATCTCTGAAACAACAATAAGAACAACGCCGTTTTGAGACTGTTGCAGAACTGGCTCCGACTCAGGGATGGCTCCCGAACACGTGAGCTTAGTAGTGTGTTCCAGGTCTTTTGGCTGGAGGCCCCGACACTCCGCTGGCCGTGTCGTGCAGAAGGTTAACACGTGGCGGGTGTACAGCAGAAGGTCGCCGCGAGCCGCCGATCGTAGTCGGAGTCAATTTGGGTCCGTTGAAGCTGGCACGCACTGATCGGCGAGATGGGGCAGAGCATATTGAAGGAGGCTCTTGAAGACGAGTAGGACATAGCGTGGTTCTGAGACGTAAATGTACGAATAATGAACATCAATATTTTAACGAATTGGTCCATTTTGTGAGGTATCCTAACTCGCGAGTGACCCTCTGCACGCGTGACCTCATTTGTTCCACCTTGTTTACGATCTTGTAAAGGCATTTCTATCGTTCTAGCTTCACCATACGGTTTAAAATGTTATCGTCATTCTTTATTGCCGGATTCGTAAGTGATTATAATCACCAATTACTCTCCCGTGTGACCACAATTTCACACATTTATAAAGCGCCTCGCGTACACCTCCGGGAATATTGCCACGCACCACCCCGAGGGGTCCCCGGTTGAGAACCGCCGGTGTTCCGGGCCATGTTCTCTTGTTTTTAGCTGTCACTCCTTCGTTAGTCTCAATCACCGGCCCTCGTACATTCTCCCGACATGAGCTGCCCAAGCCCATGTTGCTTTCTTAAAGTCAAAGTGTCTCCGGTGTGCGTACGTTCACTCGTCCATGCGCTCCACTTCATTGCCTCTCGGTGCTGTTGAGGGCTACAATTTTCGACCCGAGAAGCACATTGTAAACAGTTAACGCGATGTTTTTACGTCGGCGCAATAGCAAAACAATAAAAACCCTGCAATGCTATTCCACGGCAATGGGGCACACGGCATTTGTCATCATAATTCAACGGGAACGCTCTGTGCCGGAATCACTTAAAATAATCCTTGCCAAAATGCCTCGAGCATAGCGACCAAAAATGTTTTACTCTCCCTTTAAGCATTTTAGTGTCTGAAGCAAAACATTGGGGGGGGGGGGGGGGGTGGGGATGAACCTTGTGATTTGTCCTGCTAGTGAAGCGTAATCTGTGGATGTACCCAGAATGAAACAAGGGACTCCTTCGCGTTTCCCGTGAAAGTATGCACGCTCGACCTTCTGGGTCTGCTTGGCTTGTTTGTTGATGCCGCCATCTGGCAGGGTAGGGTGCCGTGTTCTTGTACTGGGACATTTGTGAAAAAGAGCTTCATAGTTCGTCGGATTTCTCCAGTGTAGACACATGTTCTGATTTGTATGTCGTTGTTATTATTCTTGTGCAGCAGAAACCCGTGATGCTTGGACTTCATTTGGAGCACAAATGAACTCCTCTTGATACTCCAGGAAAGTCATCATCAACTGTGGCGGTGGTGGAGGATCGTGCGACGGAGGATTGTGTGGTGAAGGATCGTGCGACGGAGGATCGTGCGCAATGAGTTATACACATTTTTGCTGTCGTTGTTCTGAACCAACAGCACAGTTTTCACGGAGTGCTGTCTGTCACAGCACACATCGCAATGCAGCAGCAGTTGTTTAACAGGCCTGACTCTGCTGGTGGGATCATGGACGTCATAATCCCGTTAAGAGTTTTCCTCTATAAATGAAACAAATGCTACACGAAAAGTTCGTCCAACAGTCGTTAAGGCCCACATAAGCAAAAAACATTTTATTTTAGGTGCAGAGTCGAATTTATGGTCATCGGTTCAATATTTGTTGAGAACCTAACTCGTAACTTGGAAGGCTTTTAAGTTCAAACCTTATTTGGGAGGTTGCCCATATTTGATGAGCAGAGCACCTATTTTTGGGAGGTCAACAGCTGTTCTGCTTCTGCCCAGGTTTTCGTGGTCGCGCCGCGTGGCTCTCCGATGTGTTTTTGGGGTCGTGCCCTGCGTACTGCTCGCCACGATGTCCGACGTTTCTCTCCGTACCGCTGGAGCTACTTCTGGACCTCGAATGCAAGCGGAGCGAAACGTCCGACGCCATGCTGAACAAACAGCACGTGGTGCAACCCGAACCCGCGTTGAAGAGCCAGGAGTAGAATTCTCATGGAGATACCGGGCCTAGTCTGGCTGGTACAGGACCGCCTACAGCGTGGGTGCAGAGCGAATCAGCGTGCTGTTGAAGCGTTCGTGAATGCAATCATTCTGCTGACTCGTAAGCAGAAGGACAGCTACATTTGCACAAGAGTGTGGTCGACACAATCCCTGAGGTTTATCAACCCATTCCACCACTTGTGGAAAAAAAACATCGGGCCCAGCTTGCTCTTTGCACAGTGGAATGGTCCACAGTGGGTAAAGCTGAAGTTGCAACAACGATTGGCTGCCTGATCTGGGATATGGCTGATCAATTCCCTCTTCCCTGTGTTGTTTGTTCCACAACATGTGGAACCGGTTCCATGGTTTGAATGTGTACGTGTGTGCATGTCTAGAGCAGGCCTTTGTAGGTGCTAAGGCTATAGGGAGATATTTGTCTCTGTAGAGCGGTGCTTTCTCACACGCACACCTGTGTGGGCTCATGCACTGTTCGCATGCACACGGCGCACGTACTGCATGTTCAACTTATTTCACGCCCTACGTGGCCAACCGTGCCAACATAATATGCACTGAATAAATGACATGAATAATGTACAACCCTCTGTCAATCCCCTGCTGGATGAATACCTCCCAAAATGCATGTCATTCAGTGGTGTGGCTGACCCTTTGATCCTGAGATTAAATTATTTCCTCCCCCCACCCCTTTTGATGAATATTCCCCGAGTGAGGTGACAGGAGGGATGGAGGTGAGATCGAGATGATGTAGAGAGATAAGTGCGGAGAAAAAAGACGACAGACATGGATGAAACAGACATTTATTAAAACGAATGAGATGCGGACAAGAGACAGATACAGTGAGCTAGGACAAGATGGAGAGATGAGATATTAGAGTTTTACGTCAATTGATGAATTACGTTTATTAGGATCTGAATCCAAGATGATAATGTGGTGCCCCTCTCTCTTTGCACACTATATATGTATGAATAAAGGCATCTAAATTTGTGATTAGTTTGCCGATGCCCAGCACCAAGCACGAAACAGCATCAGGAGGCCTCACGCTGGTCAGTGCGAGGTGGTGCAGGATGGCAGGCCCCAGGGTGGCTTCAGATATCGCACGCACCTGGGCATGACATTCTTGTGACACCAGGGGTGAGGGGTGAGGGCGCAGTTGCCGCCTTACCCACTGCTGCCATTGTGCACATGGCACGGGTTGGCGACGTGGCCCCGAGTGGTAGCGCGCGCTCGCTGTTTGCCGTACAGCTTCACGGTTCGATGTAGCCGCCCCCAAATGATCACATCGGGAGGGGTCTCCATAACAATGCGCGCCATCTCCTTCGTGGACGTTAAAGATCTCGTGACGTCGTTCGCAAAGAGTTTGCCGTTTGTGTGCCGGCGTCAGGAGTCCAGCATTTTGCCGAATTCGAAATTGGCACCCTTAAGTTTCGCAGCTGGGATTATACAGTCGAGTAACATTTGCAGGCTGGGTTCTGGGTCACCCCGTGCTGCACAGGGGCAGCTGCGACTTGGAGGGTTGGTGCTATTTCGATCGTTTGTAGATGAGAGGTGATGTGGGGCTCTCACGAGGAGCGGCCCCCACGCACAGGGTGGTGCCAAGGTAAATCATCTTTTCACAACACAACCGAACTCGGGACCGGTTTTGACATCGGGTCTCGTCAGCAATCAGGCTTGCTTGAAAATAAATCTGGCATTTCACCAGCCCTGACTCTGCTTATGAGACACCAGTGAATTTATTGTAATCCACATGTACTATACATTTAGCGAAGAAACGCACACAAATCTCCGTTTAAAATTCTTTTTCATTATAAACTATCGAACGATAAAACAAACATTTTTTGGAGACATAAATTATTATGATGGCAACATAATAGGCGTACAGGGCACTGATTTGCAGGACATCACTGCTCGAAACAACAAAATAAACTAAATTATTTATCATTATTCATATGAAAATGTGCAGTCCAGCAGTGTCTGGCTTACATCAATACTGGCACAAGCCCCCCCCCACTAAAGGGAACTTCAGTGAGGCTCTCTAGAGAGTATTTGGCCTGCTTTACCCCCCACCACATGTGACCTGCCACTCGACTGCGGTCCACAGATTTATACTGCTGGGTGGACATAGGTGGGGATGGGGAAATTACAAACAAAAACTTGCTATGTTAGAATATTGAACTGGCGACCTCTGGGTCTTGAATCCAGTGCGCTAGCCTTTGCACGACAGCAGCATCCCACCTCAATAATGGGCAGGAGCTATTGCGACTGTTATCACGTAACCGGGCAATGTGTAGGGGACACAGTGGATCCCTTAAGTCTCAGCATGGTGTTTCATGGCTTTTTTCCACAATCATTGGGAGCATCGCAGTGAGGGGAGGCGTGGGTGGTTCCCCAGGACAGCCCCGGGAATCTCCTCCTCGTATGTCCTCCAAGCCAGACGAGCCCTGGGGATCTGCTCTCGTGATTTCTCAGGGTCAGGGCCAGACGCGCGACGGCTGTGACTCAGGGAACCGGGAACACGCATGCGTCAGTGTCAAAAAAAAGTACACAAGCAGCCTTGTACATAACCCCATTATATTACACGTGTTATGAAGTAAGTTTTTTTTAAAGATCACTTTCCAGTTAACTATGCACTTTATTATTTTTTATTTTACCAGGTTATTATTTCACCACTGAGCTATATAGCTGTTTTTCAGAAGCGACCTGGCCACAAATGATAGCTCAAAAAAGTTACTTATCAAGTGGACATTTATAGCAGTCAAATACTCTAAACGCATGTTTCTAAATGTGAATGAAAAAAACCGGAGGATCCGGAGAAAAAACCACGCGACCAGAGGCAAGGAGTCATGCAAACTCCAAATATACAGGTGTCAGGGTCGGGATCGAACCCAAGACCGACTGTATAGCAGGCGAAATTGCCGAGCGAGAGCTGAGGGGGGAACCCCGCGGGATAAGGCACGGCCAGGGAGGTTCACGGGGACACGGATTTGGTTCACTTTGGCCAAGTCTGGGCTCCAGCACAACTCTGGTCCAAACACAACAGGTGAGAGTAACGCCGGGTACACGGGGCTGGGGCAGGCTGTAAAAGGGCCCTGTCGCTCGTGAAAAGGGGGCACTCGCTTGGAATGTGAGCGCGTGGCGAGAAAGGGCAATACAGAATAAGCCACATAAAATACACCCGAGACTCAAAGTGTCTCCCTCTCCGCACGCACGCACGCAGGCACACACATACACACACATGTGCGGCAGGTAGCCATGCTCATCTACGTTGGAGTCGTCGAGCCGGCGGTGTGAATTCGACATTCCTATGGCAGGTGCCATGGCGTGGAATAGGACAAGCATTGTTGGCTTGCAACAAAAGTGGCGCTCACTGTGTTGACCCGCGAGGCAGGGTGAGTGTGTATGTTTATAGTGGCAGTGGTGGGGAGCCCTGTTTTTTTTTTAACCACACGGCACCATACATCAAGAGTCCTGCCCTGTACACACACACACACGTAAATCACGAATGAGGTAAATAAACAGGTAAAGGTGTAGCCCTGCAATGTCCAGCTCACACCGCTGCTGGTGGAAGTGCCTCCTTTCGAGAGCCCCCTCTAGAGTCACATCTAGAGGGGGGTATTTGGCCAACTTTTTCAAATGTCGTGGAAGAGTTATCAGTACTCACACTTAACTCCACCATGCGCGACGTCGATCCATTAACTGCGGTGAAGCCATTTACTAAACTTAACTATGCCAAACGATGTTTCTTATTGTACCAGCTAAGGTCCACTGAGCTGCGATGTCGCTTTTTTCAGAAGCGACCTGGCCACAAATGATGGCTCAACGAAGCCGCTCATCACGTGGAAATGTATCGCAGCCAAATACTCTAAATGCATGTTGATTCTAAATGTTAAGGGGGAAAAACGGAGGAGTTGGAGAAAAAAACCACGCGACTAGGGGGAGAGTGAACATGTAAGTTCCATATATACAGACATCGTCAAGGTCGGGATTGAATCCACGACCTCCTGCATACTGGGCGAGGGAGTTAATATCTCGCCGCCGTGGCACCCTTACATTTCTGGGTGGACAGAGGTAGAGGGGGTGGTGGAATTTAAAGAAACGTACACAACGTTTTAACTGCTACGCCGGGAGATAGAACCGGCGACCTCTTTATTGCAAATACACAGTCAGTAGAAGGTTTGACTAAAATCAACTGTGTGCAATAGAGAAGGTGATTGATCTTGAGCCTAATTTGTAAACAATTGAGGTGGCCAATCCTCATAACGAAATGCTAATAACCTTTGAGATGGGGAAGGGGAGGGGGTCTAAAATCCCACCTGTGAATTATGGCCCACTTGTTGATTTGCTAGCTGGTTTATTGTTTTATTTGTTATTGCGATTTTCCTGAGGTATAATGTTTCAACTACAACAAAAAATCCCAGCAAAGATTTTGAACAAACAACATTACCCCCTCACCTCCCCTCCCCCACCTCCCGATCGTAATTAAACTTGTCATTTTTTTTACCTTTTGGCCTCTTGCGATCCCCACGCAAGCTGGGATCGAACCGAGACATGGAAACAACGATGGACAGCTCCCGGGCGGGCTGGCAATGGCTGTCGGTGGCGGCAAGGGACCTTCACTAAATCTCCACCCCGCAAAAACCCTTTTTGTAAACAGACTAAGACAAAGGTCCCCCATATAGCCTTTTTAACATTGTTAGGTCAAGGGCTGCTAGCGAGTATCTATTAAGGCCAGGCACGGGTGGGGGGGGGGGCTAGCACCACCGCTGGCCGCTTTTGTCTCACCAAGCGACGAGGTTTACATCCCGCATCAAGTCCTCATTTATGACTCAATTGTTCCTGGGCCTTCCCAGAACCAATTAAAAGCTTCGCCACTGTTATTTGATCGCGAGCGGGAATTGAACTCGAGCCGTGCGTGGGGTTCCGAACGGAGTGCGCTAACCACTGCGCCACTGCTCTCCACCACCCACTCACAAACACACGCGTACAGTATAGCGCGCGTATGAATTCAATTCAAGCACCTTTCTGGCACACAGAACAATGCCATTATTTGATATCTGGATTGTAACCATAGCACGCGGTGACTCAATACGGCGTCTCGGATTTCCACGGCGTTGCATATGTCGACTTCCTACGTCACAGCCATCAACGGCGGCGAGTCACGTGGGTCGGCATCACGCAAACAAAGGGCTCGACTGTGCGCGCACGCGGCTCCCCATGTGGGAAAGGAACCACCTTGCCCCCCCCTCCCCCACGCATTCTGCCCGTGACGTCTTTGGTGCACACGCACACACACACTGCACACACACACTGCACACACACACTGCACACACACACTGCACACACACACTGCACACACACACTGCACACACACACTGCACACACACACTGCACACACACACTGCACACACACACTGCACACACCACACACACACCGCACACTGCACACACACACACTGCACACACACACTGCACACACACATATACTGCACACACACACACCACACACACACCGCACACTGCACACACACACTGCACACTGCACACACACTGCACACACACACACACTGCACACACACATACTGCACACACACTACACACACCACACACACACACCGCACACTGCACACACACACACTGCACACACACATACTGCACACACACACACTGCACACACACACACTGCAAACACCACACACACACCGCACACTGCACACACACACACTGCACACACACACACTGCACATACATACTGCACAAACACACATACTGCACACACGCACTGCACACACACACTGCACACACACACTGCACACACACACTGCACACACACACAGTGCACACACACACTGCACCCACACACACTGCACCCACACACACTGCACACACACCCACTGCGCGCGCGCACATCTGAGCCATTTGTTTATCGGGCCCTCGGTTTAAAAGCGCCCGTTTGTTTGGCGTCCTAATGGGGCTTGCCTCAAGAGGTGAAACAATCGAGGCCAGGGCAGCGTGTGACCGCCGTGGCCCTGTTGAGGGGAAAGTCGGGTTGTTGAGGTTTTTTTTTCGGAGTGAGTTTGGAGCGAGACGTTTCTTCTGACTCATGTTGATTTAAATTGACGATATTATAATGATCACGTGCTTGTTTTTCCAGGAAATCTACACTTGAGTGGAGATAATCTTTTTTTCAGGAGGAGCCGTTCTACGTTGGGTTTTAATTTGAAGATGTTTTGAGGCCCATTGAAGATGAGCTGTGATTATTATACAAGTGGGGAGGAAACCGGAGCACCCGGAGTGAACTCGTGCACGCAAAAGGGGGCAACACTAAAACTTAACTTTTTTTTCAGATTTTACCAAGGCCCAACTGAGTTATGTAGCTCTTTTTCAGAAGTGGCCTTGCTATCACAAATGATAGCCCGACGAAGTGGATTATCACGTGGAAATGTATAGCAGCCAAATACGCGTATTTTAAATGAGGGAAAAACTGGAGGACCCGGAGAAAAATCCATGCAACCACAGGGAGAGGCATGCACACTCCAAATGTACAGCAACAGGCGTCAGGGGTCGGGATCGAACCCACAACCTCCTGTATACCAAGCGAGGGAGTTAACATCTCGCCACCGTGGCACCCCAATACTATCCCATACAGATGGAAACAGGTGTCGATTCCACCTGCTGGACTGCCTTCTCCTGGCGAACCAGGGTATGGCACCTACTCGTCGCCCACTGGAAAGGAATTTCACAGCCCATCTGTGTGCGATCCACCGACCTTCGCAGCCGCCTTCGCAGTGCTGCGTGGCAGGCAGCCAACGTGCAGCAGCAGCGTAGCCACCACCGCCACCACCACCACTGCCACCACCACCGCCACCACCACCGGTGTTGCCACCGCTGCCTGAACACAAACACGCACACTCGCCTTTTCACGTCTTAAAGAGAGCTTGTTTCTCATAACATTAAATATTTATGTTTTTTTCCTTCTTAAAATATTAATCCTTTCATCGGCTTCGAAAAGTTTACCGCCGTACGAACCGGGAAATGTGCACAGTAAGCTAGTGTCTGGACAGTGGCCCCTTCCTCAGAGAGGCAATGCAAAACGAGCCGTGGCTTTGAGGGTCACCACCGAGCACGCGGTGACTAAGCCTGCGAAGAAAACGAGGAAAAAAAATGCAAATAAATAGAATTAACAGGGTTTGTTTAATCCTTTCAACTAAAATACAACCTCAATTCATCGCCGAAGGGGGTTACAAATGAATGTATCCTAGTAACGTTTATTTAGATTAGGAAAACCCTGCTGCACTAGTGTTGACCTTGAGACCGGTTGATTTTGTACGACTCCCCCCTTCCTCCCCCAGTTGACCGAGGCAGCGCTTAACCAGATCGCTAATGCACAAGTGGAGAATCGGACCTCTCTCATTCTGTCTCCTGTGCGCGACTTGCAGTCACCAACTCCAAACCGTGGAGCCGCGATATCCTCGCTCTGCCCCAAATATTAATTCGAAGGTGGTTTATCAGCAATTCGCCAACTCTCAGACGAAGCAATTGAATGGCTAAATCACTCAAAACGGAATCTCTAATCGTTTGATCTTCGTAGAGCTCTTTAAAGAGCAACTATCTTAGAACTCTTCCGCCACGCGACTCACGACACTCTCCTCTTCCTCCTCTCTAGACCAAGGAGCAGGGCCATGGTCACCGCCGGGTTCGTTTCTCTATGTCAGCCTCCGCTGTCTGGGACGCGAAGCTATCATCACCATCATCACCATCATCACCGTCATCATCGCCATCATCACCATCATCACCGTCATCATCATCACCATCATCACCGTCATCATCATCGTCATCATCACCATCATCACCGTCATCATCGTCATCATCATCGTCATCATCACCATCATCATCGTCATCACCACCATCATCACCATCATCATCACCGTCATCGTCACCATCATCACCATCATCATCACCGTCATCATCATCGTCATCATCACCGTTATCATCATCGTTCCGCCACCGCTGCACATTCACAGCGGCGTTCAATCTGCGCCGATGTTTCTTCTTCATCATCATCACCATGGGCATATAGCCCTGTAAGGTGTCCACTGAACATTTCGTCATTTGTTTCAACTTTCCTCTCTGTCTTGGGGCAGTGTGCTCAAGTAGTGGCCACGTCTCTGCCACCAATTTCTTGCGACTTTGAAGAGACGCTTAAAGGCCCTCACGTCTCTCTCTCTCACCGGGTTTCATAGCGAAACTCAGCCTGGCTCCGCGCCGCAGGGAACGCGGTCGTTAATGTCCGTGAAATATCGTGCGCGTTACAAATTGCATTATTCGTTTTATTATTGGCCATACAATCGAGAAGACTGAATGGTGATTTTAATAGCATTAGCTATAAATAGCCATTTGTCAAGTTGTATCATCAACATACTTTGAAAACATAATGGGAATAAAAATATATATTGAGATACGCACATTAAACATCTGTAATTTACTTAACGATTACTGCTGGGCTATCATGCAACCATGTGAAGTGCCTAAACATAAAACTACCTCTTCTCTGGATTTAGCAACACACAATGTGTCCAACATTACACGTACAAAAATACCTCAGCCTTATCCAGACCACCAGCTCAAAAAAACTGAATGTGTGGCCTTTTTCATTTAGAACCACCCACTCGATGTGTGTGTCTCTCTCTCTGTGTCTCTCTCTCTCTCTGTTGTTTCTCTCTCTCTGTGTGTCTCTGTGTGTGTGTCTCTCTCCGTGTCTGTGTTTGTCTCTCTCTGTATATGTGTCTCTCTCCGAGCTTGCACCTGATGACGGTTGCTTGTGTTGCAATCGAAACGTCATGATCTATTATTGAATTTTTATTTCTACGCGATTTTACCGAAAGAATCAAAGAGTAATTCCTGCAGTCACGAAAGCTTCAAATCGAGATTGAACCATCCACTCTAAGAGCTAAGAACATGTGGCCATCCCTACAGGCAGTGATGGAAAAAACGGTAAACCAGGTTCATCCTCATTGACTCACCACTGCACTAATATTTATGCAGTTTAACACGTAGGCTTTCGCGACCAATATCATGCATAATATAGGGTTTTTTGGGTTAGATCGCGTAAATATAAATGTCGTTAAACCCACCACCACCCGACACGGCCAATTAGTAAGGTTTGTCACGTAAACAGAACATGCCAATTCGTTACTAGTACAGCACACCGGTGTGTTGGAGAGGATTTGTACCTTGAAACTATGGGGACGCCCCATTAGCACTTGCCCATAGACTACAATATCGCACATCTGTACATAACGAGAACTCCCCAATATATCATCACAACAGAAACATTCACACAGGCTGGAAACAAACACTGCAGATTTAACTAGACACTAAGGTGTGTATCTTCCGGTCGTCCTCTCGCAGAGGCTTTGGGCTGGCCATCGAACAAAGACGGTCACTGCATCGCGCGCTTTTGGATGCGCCTCTGCGGCCGTCTGGAACGTTCTTCCTGCCGATATTAGGAACCCACTGGGAGCTATAGACTTTTAAATAATCATCGTCTAGATTGAGAACTCATTTTTGTTGTTGTTCTTCCCCTGCACCTCCGATTATCACGGTTGGCTTGGTACGGTGCGAAATAATTTTAATATACATCCATCGTTATTGTATCGTCTGGATATGGATGAGAGCTTTTGTACATGCCGTCACATTTCTGTTGATGGGTGTTCTCATCTTTTACAGATTTAAATCAGCTCTTCTCTAGGTACTGCACCGAGTTCCGTTTGCTGTGGAATAGTGGACCTGCATTAACCATTCCCGGTCTGCTGTACGCGTTGGGACTGTGTTAACGGTGTTTTCCTCCATATTTGGAAACATGCGTTTCGATCATTTCTACATGACAAGCCACTTCGTTGAACTGTTATATGTGGCCAGGTCGCTTCTGAAAAATAGCTACATATCTCAGTGGGTTTACTTGGTAAGGTAAAACATTATTTTATTTGTATATATATTAGTTATTTGCTTGTTTTTCTGATACTTTTCGCTCCTATCGTGTTTTCGTCTTGTTGGCATAACTTTCTGACCCGCCCCAACTGGACATCTATGAAAAAGAGCTATATAGCTAATCGGATTCCTCCAGGGTAAATAAATATGCTGATTATGATTCTGACGCAGGGATGTGTTTAGAAAAAAATTCATCTTTTTCCAGGCTACTTCGTTTCTTTGTTCCTTGGCGAAGATGAATTGTCTCACCTTTAGAATCATCGTCAGCATCGGTCGCAATCTATCTGCTGCTGGATGAAGGTTTCCCCAAGCCATTGGCCATCTCTCACGGTGTCACGAAGCAACAATACTGTCTAGCTCAGGGGTCAGCAGCCAAAATAACAAGAATATCCATTTTATTCCATTAGGTAAGGAAACTCAATATTTCAAGGGATGCAATGCATGCCAGTACAAGACGGTCCTTAATACATAACGTCACAAAGCAGTCCTTGAAGAGATGCAGGTTGCCGACCCCTGGTCTAGCTCCTGCGCGAGAGCCAATTTCATCGCTCCATCTCTACACTGGAGGATGTCTCCGCAGAGTTAACATCCTCCGTGGTGCATTCCATTTTTGGCAACTGCTCGAGCAAGCGATGCACTCTGAAACAAGAGGGGGAGAAATTCCTTGCGGCTGAACGCGTAATCGCCAACTGGCATTCACCGTCACAATGCGCTTTTCTTGGGGTGACTCACACGTTAGTGCGAGCGCCGGACGACGCTGACTAAACCAAATAAATAGTGGAAAACATCACGCGAACAAAAGGTCTCTAACTGGCAACAAGCGACAGTTGGGGGACGTTGGGAACGTTGGTGAACTGATCCACAGCGATAAATGCAGCATCGCACCGTGTGCGAATTACCGTTTGCGAATGACTAATTAGCTGTGTAGGATGGTGGCGGGTTTAACGACATATTTACATTCACGCGATCTAACCCAAAAAACCTCTATTATGGATAATATTGGTCGCGAAAGCATACGTGTTAAACTGGTTGCTATAAATGTCTACACGATCAGCTGCTTCGGTGAGCTATCATTTGTGGTCAGGTTTCTTTTGAAAGAAAGCTGTGTTGCTCCAGTGGCACTTACCTGGTAAAATAAAATTGTTTAGTTTTCTTAAAATCGTTTTAAGAGTTTGTGGATTCCACAAATGTTGTGAGATCCCCTTCTCCTGGACGCCGAGGAGGTGTCATACATTAATTGGCTAAAAATCTGTATCGAGGACCACAGAACATGGGCACTGGCTCACTATCACTGCCTGGCTGCTGAGCGAGTGTATCCTGTGCAGTGTGGTACGAGTTTAATTAATTACTCGCTAAGTAACTGGAGTAGAGCAGTGGTGCAATGGTTAGCGCAGTGCACAATGAACATTGCACTACCCGGGTTCAATTCACGGCCAAGGCTAATATCAGTCGCGAGTGATGAGTGAATTGGTCTTGTCCACCCGCCCCCCCCGCGTCAACAACACAAACAGGTATCCCTCGATTTACGAAAGGGGATGCGTTCTTCAAACAAACACGCGTACAACGAAATTGCGTAAACCGGAATGGCTTTTCCCATTAATTTTATACAAAAAATTAGGGATGTGTTTCGGACCGCCATTCTCACCCCCACTCCTAACCTAAAAATATAATGCACCTAAATCAACTTTTCATAATCCAAAAAAGAATAAAGAACATAGAGATGAAAACGATTTAATAGTAATTAATCTTAAACTAATATAATTAACCATTTCTGAAAACTCACCTAGAGAGATCTGCTGCACGTTGTAACGACTGGCCGGGCGATGTGGAGGCGTTACTGCAGGGACGCCGTGACGCTATCGTGGATGGATGACGCAGACTCCCGGGATGCTGCTTCTCGTTTCATGTTCTCGTGGCCAAATTTTTTTTCGCGCGGAAATTCGATTTCCTTAATCTAAAAGTGTCCACAATTTGTCAGTCGCGTTCACGCGAAAATTCGCGAACCGAACGTTCGTAAATCGAGGGATACCTGGACTGACCATTGGTTTATTGGCGACCCGGATCACCCTTTGCAAATGAGACTCCTCCTGGTCTCCTCAGGTCTCGTCTGGATTAACAAATAACCTTGAGCTTGACCAGCTTGGAAAAGTGTGATTAAACAATCTCCACGATCGATATGGCACGGGAAGGCCACAGTCCAGCATTGTATTGAAGAACGTTTGTAAATAATAAGCAAAGGTAAAGGCGCAGCCCTGCAATTGCTTGATAACGCCACTGCTGGTAGAAGGGCCCCAACCGTAGCGAGCCTCGAGAGAGGAGGCCCTTCAGAGGCTATTGTGGCCTCATCTGTTACGCTGGCCACACATCTCGGAAGAGGTGGGAATCCCCACCGCTACTTGCCGATGGAGATGATTCTGGTATAGTCATTCATACCGTGGGGTGGACAGAGGAGGGGGAGATTTAAGACCAATACATTGTCCAGCTGTCGCGCCAGGAGATAGGACCACCGAACCTCTGGCGGCGCTTAACCAAACAGAAGACGCACGTGCCGGGGAGACAACCAATGCAGAAGTTCCCCCCCATTCGCCGTCTCTTGCAAGGCTCACACGAGCCGGGAAACCGCCACAGGCCACGCTAGAGTGTGAGGCGTAACAAGTGCGCTCCCTCGCAGCTGACAGTACAGCCCAGAAACCATGGCACCTGCAGACTTCCACCTCTTCCTGATGTTCAAAGAAAATGATCTCGACGACGATTCCAAAAATGGTTCACGACGCTGATAAATCTCGTCACCGTAACAAGTGCTGCACGCACCAGCATCGTTTGCCGTGGAACAATGAGTTCAAAGAATGTTTTTTTTTCCTTTTCTGAACGCAAATTATGCCACCCAAGCGCAGTGGCTGTTGCTACACGCCAGTGGTTTTAAAATCTTAAGACGAACAAGAATCTTTGTCTTAACACAAATACATGGTGACCATTCAACCCCCGCAGGAGTAAAAGTGTCCTCAGTTTAAAAATATAATTATAACCCGAATGCCTTTCAAGCCTCAAATGTGCCAAATAACACACAGTGAAGGGGAGGGAGTAATGGTGCAGTGTGCTTCGCAAGGGTTAATTTTCCAGCCGTAGCTAACATCAGTGGCGACGGATGTCACGCCAATTACCATCAGCGTGGTACGACGTCATCCAACGAACCCATCGTGGTGTGTGGGCAGGCCTTCATCCAGCAGTGGATTGACAAAGGGATGTACGCTGTCATTATCCCTACGTCGTCATGATACAACGCCGTGAGCGTTGTCGCTGCTGCTGACAAGGCGCACGCTGAGATGGAACTACGGCAGTCAGTTTGGTGATGCTCTATTGGCAGTGGTGCAAAATGATAAATAACAATCAAAACAAGTCAACACGTTCACCAAAAACACTGCACTGAAAGGGAAACTGTAATGATGAGCGACGTTTTGGCCAATGGCCCTTCTTCATAGCACATTGCATGCCTAACACCAAGAGGCGTGCCAGTCTCTGCGGTGTAGGCAGGGGAGACTGTGTCACTGCATGTGATGCAGTGACACATTGTCTGCTCTATAGCAGCCAAATCATCTAAAAGCATGGTTCTAAATGTGTGGGGGGGGGGGGGGGGCCGGGGGGATCACGGATTGAGAGACATGCAAACGCCAAATACGATATACAGCAGGCGTCAGGGTCGGGATCGAACCCACGACCTCCCGTATCCCAGGGCGAGGAAGTTCACATCTCACCGTCGCGGCGCCCCGAGTTAGTGGACAGTCGTCACCACCACGCGACATTGGTTGTATGGTACCGCAGCTGCAGCTGTGGGGGTTGTCATGAAGACCCAAACGCTGGAGGTCGTCTGCACAAGGACCTCACCCTGCCAGCATGGAGCCTCTTCAGCAAGGCTCGGTGACGGCGTGGCAGCTAGAAGCCGGCTGGGCAGATCCTCTGCAGGATCCGTGACAAGGAACTGATTTGGTGCTCATTTTGCCCTCCACTCCTCCCGCCAGCCATTCCGCAGGTCCTGCGTTGTCGTTGATCTTCTCCAGCAGCTTGCTCGTTGTAAGAACTTCCCGTCGGAAGTGAGGGGGAGCAATGTTGCTCAGGACTGGGAGCACTGGTTGAGAGATCGGTCGTAGAGTGTCCGAGATGATGATGATGATTCGCATCGTCGAACGTAAGCTGCACATCGGTGAGTTACTCTCAGAAATGCATCCTAGGACTTCCCAGGATCCACTACCTCTTCTGCATAATCTTCTTCATTGCCATCATCGTTATCATCAACAGCAGAAACAACAACAGAATTAGCAACCGCAGTATTATCATCATCAACAATCATCATTTGCTTCATGAACACCATTGTCGCAGCGGTGCCTCACGTGGACTTGGAACCAATGAGAGGATTGCGGAGAGGGTGGATGTTTGTGTCACTAATGTGTGTGTGTGACTCAACTGTGTGTACCACTCGACTGTGTGTTTGCCACTCGGCTGAGAGGGTCTCGAGGTGTGCGTCGGGCCGTGCGGGGAGAGGACTGAGACGCCACCTCCCCGATTACCACGAGGTATGCCACTGCTCATCTTCAGGACGCACAGAGAAACATCCAGATCCTGTCTACACACCTTTCACAGCCTCTATGCATGTGTAGTGCCATTGTTTGGCTGTATCTGAATTCACCATTAATCTTATCTGCAGTAGCAGACATGTGTCAACAGGGGGTGCTAGTCAGGCTAGGTGGGATGAGTCGGGCCCTGGACCATCATGGACCCCAGACCCCAAGGGGGGGGGGGGGGGGCTGGGGGGATGCCGTCATGTTCCAGGACCCCCTAGAAAGTTCCAGAAAGAAGGTGTGGCTAGGGGCGGAGAGGCTCTGGCGCGAGAATAAAAGGCGGACCTCTGAACGGGTCCGGGAATCGTCAAGCTGAAGACCCGAAGAGCGAGCCTAGAATAGGACCCTGGGAACCCCCGGACCTGCCATCCTTCTGAGGACCGGGACTGAGTGGGCCAGTGGCGGAGACCCGAGGACCTTGGCTGGGTCAGGTCAGCTAGCCTCCCCCTAGGTCCCCTTAGCCGGAGGGCTGAGATATAGAGTGGTCCCAGTGTTAGAGGGCACAATAGCCCGTAGGCTGTACCTCCCCAGGTATCGGGGCCGTTACCCCTTTGTGTTAGGGACTCTGTATTGTTATAAATAAACGTGTTGCCTCTAAAGAACCGTCTCTCCTCGAGTTGGACCCACCACTACATATGTATGTTGAACTTATTTCACACCGTACGTAGCCAACCGCGCTAATCGGAGGTGCGGGAGAAGGACAACGAACTAAACGCAAAAATCAGTCATAAAGGAATTTGTTTTCAATCTAGGAAGGAAGGAAATTCCAGACGGCCATAGAAGCGCATCTGAAAGTGCGCGATGCGGTGACCGTCTTTGTTCGATGGTTTGCAGCCAAAAAGTCGCTGCTGCAAGGATGACCGCAGTTTATGTTCCTTACAAAGCGAGACAAGGTTTTGGGCCGATGAGTAACTTAAAGTTTCTGAAGAAGTTGTGTTGATGCCTGGCTGTGGTGTGGAGATGCTGTCAAGAGGGGTTGTGTGAAAACTGCATTATTGGTGCCTTGTTTGGCAGAGACTAAGTTGTGTTCACTGCTGTTATTGTGTTCCAGGTTTCATTTGAGTTCTCTCACGGTACTTAATTCTATGGGAGGAGAGGCTCTTGGTCGTCGTATCACGTCGCCTCACATAGGTGCACCTCGCACATCACATCTCACCCATCCCACACCTCCAATTAGCACGGTTGGCTACATACAGTGCGAAATAAGTTCCACATACATACATACACACGCTGCTGCAACACGTTACACTGCGTGACCATCATCATGAACATCAACAATCATCAATGTGACAATGTTCATTGTCACAATCTTCATCACAATCATCAGTGTGGGTATCATTACAGGAACTCCTCTACTTATGAACATTAAACTTACAAACTTTCAGAGATACGAATAAACCTGTCCGTATGTCAAATTTCCTGTTCGGACTGAGAATCGTAAGTTCAACCGCCACATAATAAATGGTGGTGGCATCTACATTTGCAGAACATGAAGAACCAGTGTCATCTACAGCAGATTATGCAACCTTTCAAGCCATTCTCCATGTGTAGTGTACATGCCATTCAACATGTTTGGAATCGGCAGGAGTAAAGTTGAACTTACAAACACATTGAATTACGAACAGACCTCTGGAACCTAACTCGTTCGTAAGTAGATGAGTCCCTGTATTGACAACATCCTCAGCATTTTCTCCATCTTCTGCCAAGTCTTTTTCATCGCTGTAATATTCTCCAAGTCCGTGTGTGCCTCCAGTCTGCCGCTCTCCAAAAAAAGTTTAAAGCGAACAAAAAGGGCCGCTCCAAAAATTGTGAGCGGAAATTCTGAGAAAAAAAGTTTGAAAAATTGCGGAACGGAGGCAAAAAGCATGCACAATGATTTATGGTGGAATGTTCCTCAATCCCCCTCCCAGAGTTCCCCCCGATGCTCCGGTGTGCGATGAATGCGATTCCATGCACATTGGCAGAACGTTTCCATAGATTTTTGCCAACGGCGCCTCCACCCTAAACCCCACCGTTATCCTCGCCCACTCGACGCGGCTCTGCAATTGCATCATGAATATTAGTGAAATGGGTGTGCGTGGGAATTAGCAATACATTGGAATGGCTCAGATTGTATGTTAAAACTTACCACCGTTCTGCCAACCAGTGGCAGAATGACAGCACGCATAACCACGTAAGTTAGGCACCATCGAGTTTAACTTTAACATTATATATATTTTAAAAGTGCTTACAGATGAGTAGTAATCACATCTGTAAATGATGAGAAAAAACTATTGTAACAATAACAGTGCAGGCTCGAAAAACACGAGTTTCAAGGTCCACAATGCACTTCTTCAGGAAATGCTGTATTTTTTTATTTTGCGATTTCACAATGGCTTTTACACATTTATGTGTCTGTTTTGTTTTGCCTGTGTAATGACGACTTGGCACATTTCTCTTGAGATGGCACTTTATTGAAGACACGTTCACTTAAAATCAGGCGGAGACCCCCACCGCAACAGCCCCGAGTCTCCCATGCATCTCCCTTATAAACCATCCGAGGTCACGCCCCCCTTCTCGAACCTTCTCGCTGACTCTGGACGCTCGCTCCACCGGCAGACTCCATCGTCCTCTTCCGTCACGTGACCACGCCCCCTTCTCGAACATTCCCGTAGCCACCAGTCCCTTCGCACTCACAACTGACTCCCCTGTCATTACTTCCCGTGGCCACCAGTCCCTTCACACTCACAACTGATACCCCTGTCATTACCTCCCGTGGCCACTAGTCCCTTCACACTCACAACTGATTCCCCTGTCATTACCTCCCGTTGCCACTAATGTATTCGCACCGCAAGCAGGCTCTACTTTCATTATACCTGTATCAAGATTCATGCGAATTAGCGCAATAGCAATCATTCTGTTTCAATAGTTATAGAAAGTGTTGTCTCTAAGAGAAGTGTTCAGTAGAAGACTTTTACTGCGATTACCACTTCAGATCAGCTGGTGGTGGTGTATGTCCTCACCTGTGTATTGGCAGTCACACCTATGAAGGCACGTAAGGAGGTGGGTGGCCAGCACCACGCCTGGTCGCCTTTGTTTCACTAGTGGCAATGTTTATATATCGTACCAGGTAATCGTTTGAGGATAATTCGACCCAGTGGAGGTCCAGCACTAGTTACAGGTATTCTCTATGAGCCACAAGTTCTTTCTCCACTGGTAAACTACTGCAGCGTAATTGAGTCCATCGCTAACATCCACAGGAACTGGAAATTGAGCTTTAATACATGTTTTTTTTTATATTTTCAGGAAACAACTCGGCTATGGCAGCTGTAATTAAGTAAATCAAATTTTATACACGCAACCCTTATTCCCAAAATGTATTAAAGATTAGTTTTTGTTGCTGTTGTCATACTCTCAGGGCTTCCACTACACGTTTCTACTAACCCCCCCCCCCGAAGCGTGCTAAAGAGATAGAGTGTGGGGGTGTGGTTGGTTCACGTGACAGGAGGTGAATGAGATAGCGGCTAATGTTGACAAGCGGGAGGCTGGAACATTGTGGCCTCTCCGAATGCCTCTTACCAGAATGCCACCGCAGTGGATACTGGCTGTGCTTCAACTGTCCCTGTCCCCACTTCACTTATCAGCAAAGATAGGAGCCACCAAACCCGCAACATCTCCTTTCTCAACCCAGGCACCGTAGCGGGTGCCACAGTGGCGAGATGTTAACTCCCTCACCTGGTATACAGGAGGTTGTGACGTTCGATCCTGACCCTAACGCCTGTATATTTTGAATTTGCATGTTTCTCTCCCCGTGGTCGCATGGTTTTTTCTCCCGGTCCTCCGGGTTTTCCCTATAAATGTCCGAGTGATAGGCCACTTCGTTGAACTATTATTTGTGGCCAGGTCTCTTTTGAAAAAGAGCTGTATAGCTCAGCTGCAATGAAAAGTCATCTGTATATTTACCAATAATAAACTAAACATTTTTTTTACAAGATAAAGCCCACCTAACTGTATGGCTCTTTTTTTTAAGCGACCTGGCCACATTTGATAGTTCAACAAAGTGGATTATCACGTGGAATTGTATAGCAGCCAAATACTCTGAACGCACGTTTATAAATGTGGAGGGAAAACCCGGAGGACCTGGAGAAAAATCCACGCGACCACGGGGAGAACATGCAAACTCCGAATATACAACAGGCGTCAGGGTCGGGATCGAACACAGGACCTCCTGTATAGCAGACGAAGTAATTAACATCTCGCCACCACAGTGCCCCATAAATAATTAACTGTATGTCATAAAAACAACCTCTTGTACACGTGGCACATCACGTAAAGGGGAAATAGAGTCAAGGATATAATGTATGGAGAAAGAAAAATTACTGGGAAAGGGAAAAGATGCAGGCACGGAAAGTCCCCAAGATCGACTGGGGAGAGAAGAGAGGGAGAAGAGAGAAGGCAGGAGAAAGCAGAATTGAGCTGCACGGAGCAGAATAGATTTTCACAGGAGGCGGGGGAGACAGGACCTCCGATTAGCACAATTGGCTACGTACGGTGCGAAGAAGTTCAACATACATGCAGAGTGGAGGTTGCCACACAGACGTCACAAGATTTATGGGAGTCCTGAGTTTGTTCGGATAGAGAGATGAGAGATCTATAGGTGAGACGAAGAAGGATTCAGAGTGGGGGTGGCCACACAGAATCCACGTGATATACACACAACTTGAGCTGATTTAGATCGATATATCTCAAAGCGTTTCCCGACAGAGGCGATGGGAGGCATGTATCTGTGTGTGTGTGGCCCTTATGCCCAGTTTCTGCGGACAGCCAACTGGAGCCCAAGCGGAGTGCACGTGGGTTGGCTTGAATTCGAGCTGAAGGAAACCTCGACTTGACTACAAAAGTGACACCCCACCTCTGATTAACACAGTTGGCTACATAGGGTGTGAAAGAAGTTCAACGTACATAATCCACGTTGCTCGAACTATCACGTGAGCTGGGCAGCTCTTCCCCAGAAATACTCCCGAGTAAGATGTTCCATGACATTCTTCCGAGTCAAAACTCGGGAGCCATATTGCTGACCGAATTCAATGTGCGTTGTAAGGTGAGATGTATCTTCCTGCTCGGAACATTCACGATTGACGGGGCTGGTTGATGCTCAGCCCAGTGTCTTTGAAGTAGGGAATTCAGGGCAAGCCCCTGAACCAAAAACCAGCCCTGGAGAATTTGCGCTACGGCTAGAAACCGCTACCACCGTGAGCTGAGAAAAAACATGGGGCAGCGGCGACTCGAGTGCTTCTGTGGCTTGTATAAATGCGGTATAAGGCCAGCGGTGGAAACTGCGCATTGATACATCGCACCAAGGTTCACCTCTCGCAAAACCGGTTCCCATTTTATCCACCCCATGAGGGACGAAGGGCTGATTCTGCGTCCTGACGAGGATGTGTGACTCGCTCCCTTCTGTGAGTGGCACATTCTCACCACAGTACCGTCTGCCGACAGTTATTATGATGACGCCTTTTTCTTTAGCCGGTATAGGAGCTCTCTAGAGCGCCCTCTAGTGGCGGTCTTTCTACCAGCAAGAGGTGTAAGCTGGACATTGCAGGGCTGCGCCTCTACATTTTACATGATTCACGACAATAAAAAAAACATTTTTACTTGAGACTTAAGCGTAGCCTCAACTCACGAACCTAGATCTCCTGTTAAACATGGACATGGGGGTCAAAGTGACCTTTGTAATGTTCAAATGTGACGAGATACATTCAATAGTATCCAGATCCTGGTATTTTATAAACTAAGAAATCATTCTGTCTCATGAAGCAAGGCCATTGCCCGCAGCAGCGCCATCGATGTTGTTATTCTTTTTAATGCCATAGTGCTATTGACGAACGCGTTGACTTTTAACGAATCACTAGATTCGTTTGAACGTTATTATTATCATTGCCATACGTTCACATACCTTGTAAAGTTGAAATATCTACTCTCAGTGATCATTAAAGGGGGGATGTAGATTAAAGGCAAAACACTGATATGACTAAAGTACTAGAAAGTTGTGCTGTTAGAGTGGACATGCCTTTCCGTAACATAAACAAAAAAAATGCTGCGTTAATGTGACACTGCGTTACACACATTGCACATTCACGATAAGAGCTCTGCTGACTTGTAAAAATAGTTGTTTAGCTCAATGGGCCTTTCGAGCTGAAATAAAGTTTTAGTCTGATACGGGGAATGGACAATATATATTTGACCATAAAAGGTGATGTTCGTCTCTCCCATTGCTCCCAAAAACATTGTCAAAGCCACTCTCGTGGTTTTTGGATTTCCCAATGTGCTGATTTAAACAATTCGGTGCCGCAACTCTGGTGACTTCTCACGAGGGAGACTCCTGTATGTCAGTTACTTCTGATTTTGAAAAGTATACCGCCTGCCAGGAAGTAGACATCCGCAAGTCAATTGTATATCGATACCTGTCAACCCCTTATCAGTGCCTACCTTATTACAGACCAATTTAGACCTTTTCATAAATTTCAACGTTCATCCTACAAATTTCTGTCACAAGGGAGAAACACAAATAGACATTTCTTTTTGCCCGTATTGAAACTGCTATACGCCATTTGGACCTGAAAACTCAATTTTCCTGTACAAAAATACGGGGTAAACCGTATGGGTTGACAGGTATCCATATCTAAAACCCACAATTCCACAATTAACATGTTAAAATAAGCATCTAGACACCCAACTGGCCCAACTGTGAAACAATCATTAATCTGTTTTTCCTTGCGAAAGAAATACGAAATCTAAACTGGGCTTTGACTGGCTCAATAATTTGAAAAATTGGACTCATGCCCCCGAAAACAATAGTTTTTTCCCTTGCGCTTCGACCTACGTGCACCAAATGTTTCCTCCACACAGGCTTATCGAGTTCCGAAAAATGGTTCAATCAGACTATCACGACGTGGGCCGGAGTTGAATTTGTGGTGCTTCCATCTGCGACGTGTGCATCAGTCAGACTCGACCGCCCGTACGATGGGGAGGTATCCACTGCAGGAAACGTGGAGATATATTGCAAGGTGTGATTTGGGTCTCAACAAGTTTCTTGCATTGGTTGTGACAACAGTAAGCCACAGCCCCCCTTTTTATCTTCAATCCATTGCTGGATGAAGGCTTCCCTACACCGTGTCAGTCGTGGGAGCTGTCGACCATACTTCACCAAGCTGGGCATTACATGTTGCTGAATAGGGAGGCTATGACCGGTTCAGATATTACTCGCCAATGGTGTTAGCTGTGGCCAGCCATTGAAATCAGGTCACTGGGTTCACAGTGCAACGGGCAGTCAAGTGCACCACCACCTCTTCCACTGGTTAAGTCAAGTTGATACACAGGGCAGCAGGGCGGTCGCATGGATTTTTCTCCGTGACATCCAGTTTTTCCCTCCACATTTAGAATCAACAACACGTATTTAGAGTATTTAGCTGATATAGATTTTACCAATGATAAGCCACTTGTTTAGCTATCATTTCTGATGGCCAGGTCGCTTCTGAAACAGGGCTATATCGCTCAGTGGGCCTTACCTGGTAAAATAAAAATAGTAGAATAGTAACACTTGTGACTCACAGCAAGAAGGGCCAGGGTGCGATTTCCGAATCTGGTGCCTTTGTTGAGTTTGTATTTTCTTCCCCTGTTCCCCATGGGGTTCCTCCAGGTCATCTGGGCATTCTCCCATAGCTAAAACAAAACCCATGCAATGTAACCTGGTTTTGGCAAAACATCCCAAGTACTGAAAAATTACCTACAAACAGGCCCAAACTGGCCATCGGGCAGCAGTCCATAGAGCAAATTTTCTGTGGGCCAGTCTATTCCGAGGGCCAGTGGACCGGTCTGTGTGGGGAAATTGAAAATGTGATCAGAGTTATAGATTTTGTTACCTCTAATGTGTACACTTCATTGCTTATTTACACTCTCGGTTGGAATTAAGTCCCCATTATTTGTCAGCCCCAAAAATTCTTCCTCACCGGCCCCATTTATTTGTTTTGACTCAGGCCCAAATGGGCCAATGAGATCCTGTGGCAATACAATGCTCACACGTCGTCACATCGCAACATTTATCCAGTATACAGTTTGTCACACAACCCATTTTTTTTTTATAATTGCTCATAGCCAGAATTTTGGTTGGCGTGTTCACTAATGCCTGGGCCGATTTTTTGTCCCAAGTCCATCATTGCCTACAAATGATTGCACTCAATTGGGATTACACACAGCAGCAACGTCGCCCCCGACTGCGAAAACTTGGCAGGACCCTCCTGAAATATTGTCTTGGGACTCAGTCAGGCTTTCCTGGGTAAACAAACATCGTAGTAATAATGAGAATAATAACAGGAGTGCCGGTAGCTTTCAGATCAGTGCACTGAGCTGGCATCGCGGAGATCCTGGGTTCTCAAATGCAGTTCGTTAATGGTCTCTGCTTGATTACCGGAGACTGCACAAAGATATAATTAAAATCAAATTTTCAATTTAAATTGGCTAAAATCCAGATTTAAAAAAAAAAATGTTTGGCACGTAACAAATGTGTGTCCAGGAGAACGCGTGCCCCCTGGTGCGTGGACACAGACGGCCACTTGAAGGGATCTCGGAAGGAGCTTTGCGGGGGCGGCTTCTACTGGAAGGGAAAACTGGTCCTCCGGTTTTCCCCTCCACATTTAGAAACATGCATTTAGAGTAGAAGACTGCTATATATTTTCACATGATAAGCCCCTTCGTTGAGCTATCATTTGTGGCCAGTTCGCTTTTGAAAAAGAGCTATATACAGTAGCTCAGTGGGCCTTACCTGAAATAGTTTTTTAAGTTTAGAGTTTGTAATTGTCCAATGCCCAAGATGATAATCATGAGACACGTTCAGGCCTATGATGGATGAAGGCCTTCCCAAGTCATTGCCTCTCACACAATCCCGTGATGCAACAATCCAACACGAATCCACCTGTTCCTCCACATGAGCTGACCTCATCGCTCCATCTCCACAGTGGTCGTACTCTTGAGTAAATTCTCTCCCTTGGCGGCCACTCTTGTCGTCAGTCTCAATCATCGGTCATCATTCCTTCACGCTTCTGATCCGTATGTCGTGGCAGATCTTCCTCTTTCGTATGGTAGGAGGGAAAAGCAAGAGTGTCGATATGTGTCATAGTTGACTGCTACGTTTCTTTTCAACCAATCCAAGGAGGCAGGAGATGAGATACGGATTACAGCGATACCGCCAGGATGTTGCATGTGTAGGGCTGTTACAGAGAGCCCGTTATGCATGGCAGCCTATGGTAAACAAGCACAGTGGGCGGGGCTACGTCAGTGCACGGGCAGGTGCCCTCTACGACGTCCGCGCTTCGGACGTTACGATCCCCCGGGGCCCCACCCCTCAGGGAGGGGGGTGTATAAAAGGGGAATGTATCGGGGGGCTCAGGAGGGATGTTGAGCTAAAGGAGAGAAGACGGAAGACGTCTTAGAGAGAGCCCTGGACTCCCCCTGGTACGCCGTCCTTATCAGGACCGCGCAGGCTCGAGCCAGTGGCGTGGTACCAGGGCCAGAGCCAGTGCTGGTCTGGACTCTGGGTACCGGGCCCGACTGACCAGTGTCGGGCCAAGATAGCCTCCCCTAGCCCATTAGTGGAGGACTCAGAGGCAGGCTAGGGTTAGCTAGAGAGGTGTGTCCTCAGATAGACGGGTGAGGGGGCCGATACCCCCTCTAATGTGTATGTCACAACGTTGGTGTTAAATAAACAAGTGTGCCTCCAACTCCGGTGTGAACGAGTCGTGAGCGTTACTACATCTGGCGTCAGAAGTGAAACAAAGTACGAACATGGATACACGCCGGACGACTCGAGTCGGGGTACCAGAGGCAGAAGACACCACTGCAGTCGGAGGGCCCGAGACGGCTGAAGATGCCATCGACCAGCCGGGGCTGGGCGCATCCACGCCACAGCAGCTGGAGGAAGGGGAGCCGTCGATGGAGGGGCTGAGGGAGGCGCACGCGAAGCTGACCGAGCTGCTGTACGCCGCAGCCGCCATGCTCGACACCATCACGCAGCTGGGGGCTGCGGGACCGCCACGGGGCAACGGCAGCCGACGATCACAGCGCCTTCCCGCCATTTCCACGGAGCAACATTTTGAAACTCCCGCCATCGCCGCAGCTGCTGTTGAGGGCGTAGCCGCTCTAAGCATCGCGTCCAACGGCGGGAGTACAGTACCTGCCGCCTCACCACCAACGGGCGGAACGTCACCACGGGTGCGACCGGCGATGCCATCGCTGGTTCGTGCCGACGCTGAGTTGAGTGAGGCGGACGAGGGAGTGCGTTCTTCCTCTGCAGCCGCTGCCTTACATCAGCGGCTACCTCCACTCAAGGAATTTGTGGGCGAGGATGGCGACTGGGGCGGCTTCCAGCGGCGCTTCCTCGCTCACCAGGAGATGGCACAGTGGACAGACGCCGAGGCTCTCCGCGCGCTGCCAGCACTTCTCGACAGCGACGCCCTCGCCACTCTAACATCGGCTTCGAAGGAGAGGCGCTCCACGCTGCGGAAGGCGATGCAGGTGCTGTCGGCGGTATATGGTCCACCATCGGACTGTCGCCAACTCTTTTACGATCGCCAGCGGGGGACGAAGGAGTCGCCCCTGGCGTACCGCACAAGCCTCCTGGCACTGGCGAAGGAGGCCTTTCCACGAATGGATGACGAGGGTGTCGACGCCATGGTGACAGAGAAGATACTTTTGCTGGCGGACGACTTAGACATCGTCATTGTCGCACAGGACGATGCAGAGATGTGCTCCCTCCAAGCGGCCCGTCTTCTCCACGCAAACCTGTCCTCTCAACGACGGAAGGCCAGCAAGGCAGCGAGCGGGCGTGCCGTCGCTGCAGCCACCCTCCCGGCGGAAGAGGTTTGCGCCATCGACCATCAACGGCAGCATGGAGCGGGAGTACGGGAGGACCGGGCCGGTTCAAGCCGTCTACAACATCCATCGTCGTCACCAGCGCTTCCACGCTGTTACAACTGCGGCATCCGGGGCCACGTCGCCTCGGGGTGCCGCTCTCCTGGGCAGCGCAGGACGACACCTCAACGGGACGCCGGCCCTCGTCACAAGCTCCACCATCATAATCCGGCGAGTCGCGGCACCCCTCACGTTTGGCCCACGCACACGCCCGTCGCACACTTAAACACCGCAGCGAAGGGGGGGCCAATATCGCGTACCATGGCACCAACACGCACCGCTCTGGGTACTCACATTGAACCCAGCCAGTGGTCCGTGTTGGCCCATCGGGTTGTAGCCGCGTCGTCGGGGTCGTCGGCCGTTGTGGGTCACATCGATGGGGTGGAGGTTCGCATCTTGGTCGATACAGGAGCATCGGCGACCATTATTTCGGAGTTGATTTATAACATTCTCCCTGCCCAGAGCCGTCCTTTGATGCCTGTTAATGTGCCATTCTTTGCTGCTAACGGGGGTTCACTTGGCATCATCGGACAAATTCGAGCCCAAATTTGTGTCGGGGATATTAAATTATCTGGGCCGATTTTTGTTTCCTCCTCGCTGGCGGTTCCGTGCCTGCTGGGGACGGATTTCCTGGCCAAAATGCCGATTAGGATATTAATCGACCAGGGATGCATTGAGCTCCCATCGGGCCGACGCATGGCGTTTTTGCCATCCCCCGCTACGAGCCGGACGGCGTTCGCGACGGTGCCGGCGTTCGTAGATAGAACGGTGCGCGTTCCTCCGGGGGCGCAAATGTTAATTCCTTTGAGACTTCGGCGGCCCTTCGCTAAGGGCATTGGGGCTCAAGGGGTTTTGCTGGGACCGTCTAGGGCCGGGGTCAGTGGACCTAATTTACTCCCGGCCCAGACCATAGTGAGAGGGGATGGAGAACCCTTCATCGCGGTCCTCAATGTGGGCTCGCAGACGGTGGTGGTCCCACAGGGGACCGTGCTTGCTCACGCAACGCCGGTGCCCTGTGAGGAACCCGTCGCGAGTCATGTCGGCGCTGCCCCTGCACCGCGACCACATTCAGACAGCGATGAAGGGTGGCTCGAGGCGCTTTGCGCGGGATCGACGGACCTGTCAAATTTAGAGCGCCAACGTCTTAAGACACTACTGAGGGAATTTTCCGACGTTTTCAGTCGGGATAAATACGATTTGGGCTGCACTCATCTGCTGCGTCACCATATTGATACGGGTGACAGCGCGCCAATACGCCAAAATCCTTTTCGGTTGAGTCCCGCCGAAAAGGACCATGTCAAATCGGCTGTTGATGACATGCTAGCCGCCGACATAATTTCTCCCTCCAACAGCCCTTGGGGAGCGCCGATCGTCCTGGTTAAGAAGCAGGACGGTTCGTTGCGGTTTTGCGTTGACTTTCGGCGCCTTAATAAAATTACGGTTGCCGACGCATACCCGCTCCCACGGATGGACGAATCGCTTGACGCCTTGGCGGGAGCGCGATTCTTCTCCACATTGGACTTACTTTCAGGATTCTGGCAGCTTCCTCTGGACGATGATTCAAAGCCTAAAACTGCTTTCCGTACTCCGCACGGCCTGTTTCAATTCAACCGGTTGCCGATGGGCTTACACTCAGCGCCGGCAACTTTCCAGCGGTTGATGGAATTGGTTTTGGCTGGATTGCAATGGGAGTCGTGCCTGATTTATTTGGATGACGTCATTGTCTTTGGCAAAACTTTTGGGGAACATCTCCAGAGGTTGCGGGCGGTTTTCCTAAAGATGCGGGCTGCTAATTTGAAATTTAAGCCCCAAAAATGCCATTTGTTACGCGAGTCGGTGCGTTATTTGGGGCACATCGTGGGGCGCTCAGGTATTTCTACCGATCCCGCCAAAACGCAGTGTGTAAGCTCCTGGCCGACTCCCACCTCAGTGGGAGAGGTTAGGAGTTTTATTGGGTTTGCGTCGTATTATAGACGCTTCGTCGCTAATTTTGCGACTATCGCCAAACCCCTACATGCTTTAACATCTAAAGGGGTTCGGTTTTGCTGGGGTCAGGAGGAGGAGGCTGCTTTTTGCTCCCTTCGGGATGCTTTGGTAAACGCTCCTCCCCTGATTTACCCTGATTTTTCAAAACCGTTCTTGCTCGACACCGATGCGAGCAACACGGGTATTGGGGGCGTGCTCTCCCAGGTGGTTGACGGCGTGGAACATGTGGTTGCGTACGGCAGTCGGGTGTTGTCTCCAGCGGAGCAACGGTATTGTGTCACCCGTAGGGAACTGTTGGCAATTGTCCATTTCGTCCAACAGTATCGCCCATATCTGTACGGTCGGCATTTCACCGTCCGCACAGATCATGCGGCACTGCAGTACGCCCTGAGGGTTCAACAGCCATCGGGACAATTGTCCCGATGGTTGGAGGTCCTCCAGGATTACGATTTCCAAACCACATACCGTAAGGGCGTTCGCCACACCAACGCGGACGCTCTGTCACGCTTGCCAACCACCTCCGAGTGTGCATGCCTCCTGGGGTCTGGACGTTGCAGGCCTCCAGGGGACACATCGGTACCTGTCTTGGCGGCCGCCAACGACGACGATGCAATGGTTCCTAATTCGATCGAACAACAGGGCAAAGATTCCCTGTTGGGGTTGCCCGTCATTGAATGGGGGCGTCTCCAGATGGAGGATGTCTCCCTCCTCGGGTGGCGACGTCGCGTTGGCGGTGCGGCGGGGGGAAAAAGAGGTGGTTCCGACGCATGGGAAATGTGCCAAGGTCTGCTAATGCATTGGGACGGGAAGTCACGTCGACATCGGCTGGTTGTCCCTACTGGGTTGCGGGGTAGGGTGGTATGGGCCGCTCATGAGCGCCTCCTACACCTGGGGACCCAAAAGACTCTCGCCTTGCTGCAACTTGATTTTTACTGGCCTGGCATGACGAGGGATGTGGGGGATTTGTTGGGATCGTGCCCTCAATGTGCACAACGCAAACCGCCGGCACGGGAGTCTAACCCGCCCTTGCAATCGATCAAAGTGTCCAGGATAAACGAGCTGGTCGCTCTGGACATTTTGGGACCATTCCCCGCCACCCCCAGAGGGAATAGATATTTGTTGACGGGTGTCGAGTATTTTACACGCTGGCCTATGGCCTGGCCTTTGGCCAACCAGTCGGCAGCAGCCATCGTGGAGGCCTTTGTTCAGGGTTATGTCCTGGACAAAGGTGCTCCGGAGAGGCTGCTGACCGACCAGGGCAGAAATTTTTCCGGTAAACTACTCAGACAAGTCTGCGATCTCCTGGGCACAAAGAAAATTCGGACCTCCCCATATCACCCACAAACTGACGGGATGGTCGAACGTTTGCATCGCACCATCTCGTCCATGTTATCACAACAAGTTTCGGACTCGCAAACGGATTGGGACCTACAAATTCAGGGGGTCTTGGCGGCGTACCGGATGGCACCCCATGCGGCTACGGGGTTTTCTCCCTTTTACCTCATGTACGGCCGAGAACCAGACCCGCCTGTTCGTGCCCAGTTGCGGATCCCCGTGCCGCAGGGAAAAACTAATCTGGCTGACCACGTTAAATTTAATCTGGACAAATTGACCGAGGCACGGGATGCTGCAATGCAAAACTCTGACCTCCGTCAGAAGGCAAATGAGCGCCTCAGATTGAGTCGAGCGCACATGCTGCAGTGGAAGCCGGGGGACAAGGCATGGTTGCACTGCCCCCAGGTGCCACTGGCAACCTCCTCTAAACTTGTGCGGCCGTGGCGGGGCCCTGTGGAAGTGGTGGAGGTGTTACGTCCGCAGTGCGTGCGCATCAAGTGGGGGAAGCGGCGATGGTTCGTGCACCCCTCCAGATTAAAACCCTTCGCTGCGGTACACAACCCCACTTCACACGCGCGTGGCCAAACATGTGGGGGGTCGGCCGACTTGTTGGGTCCGTCTCTGTCGCTCTCACCAAATGCCTTGCCGGCTGTGCCACCTTCAGGAGCATCAGGAGTGACGGGCTCACGCCCGATCACCCCTCCTGCGGATACCGAGGGTCACGCGGAGTCAGAGGAATGCTCACCTCAAGACGGACAGTCGCCACCTGATGGTCCGCCACGCGGGGTTACCCCGTGTGAGGGGCCCGCTGCAAGGACGCGCGCTAAAATGCGCAAACTGTTGTGAGGCCGGAAAATGTGTACATAGCTGTTGTGTTTATTGGCTGTTGTGTGGATGGTGTGTTTCCCACTCCTCGGATGTACATATGTTGGGTTCACCGTTTGTTGTGTGTGCGGGGTGGGTTCCCTGCTGGTTGTATATAAGCTGTTTTTTTACGGAATTCGTATTTATTCGGGGGGGTGCGACGGGTTGTTTCTCATCTTGTTGTTGTGTCTTGTTCTGGTTCCTGTTATGGTTCAAAAATAGTGAGGCACACGTCAGGGGGTGAAGGCACCTTTATTGTCAAATTTTGTATGTTGGCAGCCGGGACGGCTGCATGCTATGTGGGGGGGAGTGATGTAGGGCTGTTACAGAGAGCCCGTTATGCATGGCAGCCTATGGTAAACAAGCACAGTGGGCGGGGCTACGTCAGTGCACGGGCAGGTGCCCTCTACGACGTCCGCGCTTCGGACGTTACGATCCCCCGGGGCCCCACCCCTCAGGGAGGGGGGTGTATAAAAGGGGAATGTATCGGGGGGCTCAGGAGGGATGTTGAGCTAAAGGAGAGAAGACGGAAGACGTCTTAGAGAGAGCCCTGGACTCCCCCTGGTACGCCGTCCTTATCAGGACCGCGCAGGCTCGAGCCAGTGGCGTGGTACCAGGGCCAGAGCCAGTGCTGGTCTGGACTCTGGGTACCGGGCCCGACTGACCAGTGTCGGGCCAAGATAGCCTCCCCTAGCCCATTAGTGGAGGACTCAGAGGCAGGCTAGGGTTAGCTAGAGAGGTGTGTCCTCAGATAGACGGGTGAGGGGGCCGATACCCCCTCTAATGTGTATGTCACAACGTTGGTGTTAAATAAACAAGTGTGCCTCCAACTCCGGTGTGAACGAGTCGTGAGCGTTACTACACATGGATGGCGCATTTGGCGGTGACACGTTTCATGGTTTGGACTTTACCACAACGGTAGTTCGGCAGCGATTTTTTGATCATCTGTTTGTGGAATGTGTACGCGCATCTCCCACGTCGTGTTCGAGCATGGGTTAGCTTGGTCCATGGTGGCCATAGTTTGTCCTTCCCCCTGCGCCTCGAATTAGCACGGTTGGCTACGTACGGTACTCAAGAGGTCCGACAAACATACGTACATACGGTACCTTCATAGTCGGGTCCTCAATGAGGTTGTTGATGGCCACGTCCACACAGGGCCGGATCATGGTCCCGTGAGGCCCCTGGGCACATGTCTTTTGGAGACCCCCCCCCGCTTTCCTATATTGGTGTCTTTCTTGCCTTCCTTCTCGCAAAATAATCTACTAGATCGTCAAAATATAGTTGTCTGACAAGGTCTGACTCTATTGACACAAGTGAAAATGAGCTGAGGCGTGTTTGGCACATGCTACTCCGCAGCTCATTTTTAAATCCTTTATATTAAGTTCGCGTGCTTGCTTGCTTGCTTAGGACCGTGCAAATCTTTCGGTCGTTTTTTAACCCACTTCCCGTGATCCAATCGAGCTGACATTTTCCACACAGACTCGATGTGCCAGACAATTATTGTTCGTGAAAAAAAATTCCCAAAATTTTACACTTCTTAGGCAAAAAAAAATATTTTACATATATTCAAATAGAACGCATTCATGGCTTTGGCTGAACGTCAGAGTGTAAGAGCCCAGAGCGTAACCCCTCCACAGGCCGTGGCGGAGTAGCGCAGTTGGTAGCGCCCTCGCTTTCCATGCCAAAGGTTGCGGGATCGATCCCCGCGTCCTCCACAGGCGAATATGTTTTTGAAACCTTTATATTAAGTTCGCGTGCTTGCTTGCTTGCTTGCGTGCTTGCTTGCTTGCGTGCTTGCTTACGACCGTGCAAATCTTTCGGTCGTTTTTAACCCACTTCCCGTGATCCAATCGAGCTGACATTTTCCACACAGACTCGTTGTGTGTGACAATTAATTTTCGTGAAAAAAAATCCAAAATTTTACACTGTTTAGGGAAAACAAATTAAATATTTAATTACCAATTGCTTAATGGCGGCAGACAATCATCTGACGCATAGGTGGCAGCCATCTCAAGCCAGAGGACGAGAGGACTCTAGCCGCCACGCATATAAAGGATTTATAGTGAAAAACTTTGTTTTTACGGGTTTACTTGTTTATTCTGCCTAAAAGGAAAAATGTCCGCTCACCCTGGCAGTTTGTCACTGGCAAAGTTAGAAAAATCCGAAGTGCCACGAAAACATGGGGGAACACTGACTGCAGATCAAGTGCCTGCAACGTATCAAGCAATTTAGTTTGGCACTTCTCACCCGCAGAGTCAGACATGCAAGACTTGAATTGGATGAGTTCGTTGGCAAAATTAATGTCCAGGTCTGATGGATATGCAGCAGAGAGTGCATTTACCTCCAAAGAGTCTGGTCAAACGCTTGTAAGCGTCCAAGCGATGTTCAAGGCATGCCACTAGCTTATCAATGACCACATAAAATGTTTCTATTTTGAACTTCTCCCTCCCCTCAAATATCACACCTGCAAATGTTTTGCGTTTCCTCTTTTGCTGAAGATCGTGCCTATATGACTGAGAGACACCTGTCACATTTAAGGCTGCCCTTTCAAAAGCCCCAAACTGGTCTCGCTGTCCCGCCACAAAATCCCTCAATAAATAAAAAAGCTGTGCTGCTACAGAGATGTCAATGTCACTTTTCTGTAGATGCATTCTTGTAGCGTGTAACCAGTCAAGTATGACGTCCCGGAAATGTGCCATGAACACCATCTCTCAAGTGTCCAATTTAGCACATAGTCCAGCGGCCTCAATTCGAGTATCTCCTTTCTCATTACCATCATTGCACATACCACCGAAGGGCTCTCTAATGTGGGTGTAATTACTCCACAGTGCCTTGGTTGACTCTGCCCGAGCACTCCTCCGAGTACTGGAGAGCGATTTTAATGTCAGTCTGAAATCTGTCTTCCGAAAGACTTTCCCCCATCTGTGTGTGGATGAAGAGCAAAATGTGTAAAGTGACTGCAACATGTTAAAAAACTCGTCAGCCTCTGGGCTACTGCCGTCTAAGGTGTTAACACCAAGTAAGTTTATTGAAAGTGCTGCGCAAGGCACATACTCTATCAGAGGTTTTTTGTTGTTTCAGGTGAGCCTGTAGCCCATTGTATTTTCCTGACATGTTGCTTGCATTGTCATATGACTGCCTCTACAGTTTGAGAGGTCCAACCCAAGGCCCTCCACCATCAAAGTCACACAGTCTGCTAAACTTTTACCAGTGGGGCTCTCAATTGGCTCAAAGCCCAGGAATCGCTCTACCACATTCCCGCTGCTGTTAACAAACTGGAATATGAACGTCAATTGGTCCACATGTGACACACTGAAAGTGCTGAGGGGCCCGGGGGCCCACGTGCTCAGCTCATGCTTTAAGTGCAGAGGGCCCCAGGGACCCTCAAACTGTAGGTGCCGAGAGACCCACGGGGCCCAAGTGGTCAGATCACACTTTAAGCCCCAGGGATCTAGGGGCCCTAGTGGTCAGCTCACTCTTTATGAACGCCAAGGGGCCTGGGGCCCCTCACACTGTAAGCGCCGAGGGGTCTGCGGGGCCCTAGTGGTTAGCTCACGCTATAACCACCCAGGGGCCTAGTGGTCAGCTTGCGCTGTGTGCGCTGAGGGCCCTGGCGTTCTACTTCTTTGGGCCACGCACTGCGTGCAGCCTGAGGCTTGGAGGCCCCCTGGCAGTCCGAGGCCCCGGGGCACTGGCCCCAATAGCCCGGTCCATAATCCAGCCTTGCGTCTATACGATTCCGTACGACGAGTGCCCGATGTCTTTATTTTCGGCTGCTAGAGTGAAGGCGTGCATACAGAAAGTTTTCCTGGATTGGAGCCTATGGTGTGGGGGTGCTTTTAAGTGTTGTTGGCACGGCAGAGCGAAGTTCTCCATAATCTTGCAGTACTCCTTGGGTCATGGCGACATCGCGTCCGGGATGTTGGCGGGGCCGATGTTCGCCATCAGAGGAAGCCACGGGAGTGGAGTGAACTTCAGGGTGCCGTTGATGACACGAAGTGCGGTGTTGATCTCGATATCGACGAGGTTTGTGTACGAGGGCTGCCACTCAACAGTGGAGTGCAGTACGACTCCGCGGTGGAGTGGACCACTGCTTGCGTCGATGTCTTCAACGTGCGAGTGTCACTTCGCCACGTTGTTCCTGCAAGTTTCTGAATAAAGTTCACTCGTGTTTTTGTTTTCCTGTTGTCTCGTTTGAGGTGGTGGTGGGAGGTGAGCGTCCGGTCGAGAGTTGGTGCTGTCAAGAATAAAGAAGCTCCGAGCAAACGTGTGTCGGTGTCATTTCAGCTGTATCGTCAATACATCTGAGATGGTTAATTATTTCTACATTTATGTTCATGCATTTATTTTTTCAAATCCATGTTATGGGACAATCGGCTCTACAGTTGTTGTAAATAGCCCTGGGTTGAGTGTATTTTATTTCTCGATCCCTCTTCTGATTAGTTTTCTGTTACATCATTCCAATGATGTCAGAGTAGCTGTACCATCCTTACAAAAGGTTTTGATCGCTTCCATGAAATTGTTTAATACGCCTTTGATTTGTGCGCGTTTTAATCAAATTGCCTTTTCATAACCAATAATAAACAAGTAAACCCGTAAAAACAAAGTTTTTCACTATAAATCCTTTATATGCGTGGCGGCTAGAGTCCTCTCGTCCTCTGGCTTGAGATGGCTGCCACCTATGCGTCAGATGATTGTCTGCCACCATTAAGCAATTGGTAATGAAATATTTAATTTGTTTTCCCTAAACAGTGTAAAATTTTGGATTTTTTTTCACGAAAATTAATTGTCACACACAACGAGTCTGTGTGGAAAATATCAGCTCGATTGGATCACGGGAAGTGGGTTAAAAAACGACCGAAAGATTTGCACGGTCGTAAGCAAGCACGCAAGCAAGCAAGCACGCAAGCAAGCAAGCAAGCGAACTTAATATAAAGGATTAAAAAATATATTCGCCTGTGGAGGACGCGGGGATCGATCCCGCGACCTTTGGCATGGGAAGCGAGGGCGCTACCAACTGCGCTACTCCGCCACGGCCTGTGGAGGGGTTACGCTCTGGGCTCTTACACTCTGACGTTCAGCCAAAGCCATGAATGCGTTCTATTTGAATATATGTAAAATCATTTTTTTTGCCTAAAAAGTGTAAAATTTTGGGAATGTTTTTTCACGAACAATAATTGTCTGGCACAACGAGTCTGTGTGGAAAATGTCAGCTCGATTGGATCACGGGAAGTGGGTTAAAAAACGACCGAAAGATGTGCACGGTCCTAAGCAAGCAAGCACGCAAGCAAGCAAGCACGCGAACTTAATATAAAGGATTAAAAAATATATTCGCCTGTGGAGGACGCGGGGATCGATCCCGCGACCTTTGGCATGGGAAGCGAGGGCGCTACCAACTGCACTACTCCGCCACGGCCTGTGGAGGGGTTACGCTCTGGGCTCTTACACTCTGACGTTCAGCCAAAGCCATGAATGCGTTCTATTTGAATATATGTAAAATAAAATTTTTTTGCCTAAAAAGTGTACAATTTTGGGATTTTTTTTTCACGAACAATAATTGTCTGGCACATCGAGTCTGTGTGGAAAATGTCAGCTCGATTGGATCACGGGAAGTGGGTTAAAAAACGACCGAAAGATTTGCACGGTCCTAAGCAAGCAAGCAAGCACGCGAACTTAATATAAAAGATTTAAAAAAGGAGAGATAAATGGTATTTAAAAAATCATAATATTATCCGATTGATAGTGTGCGTGTGGTCAATGGTAGCGAAACCCCTCTCGTCGTGGCGGCTTGCTCCTGCGGTTGCTTTGCCTCTTACTATCCGCAACTCATGCTTTGACTATTCAGCTGCATGGACGATCAACAACATCGCGGCGACACCGCAGACCGCGAGCAACGATCAGCTCGCTCTTGATGATCACACGACCTCGTCGCCTGATTCTAATAATAATTCAAATAAAAAAAATGCAAACCACACAGCGAACATCTCCAGGGCAGTCTTTGAAACCTCACAACATTGCCGACTCAAACCAAGACCACCCATCCTGGGCATTTATTCTCGTTATCTAAATACAGCCGGATCTAAATGCAGAGCGGTGCGTCTTATTTTAAATTGGTCACTCGCATCTTCCACTCGGGTTTATGAATCACCACCACCTGCCACCGATCCAGTGAGTGTGCATTCACACTGTGCGCGCACATTTCTGCCAGTTAACATCTAGATATTACTAGTAGGAACCTCCTGGTTACACCAGCCCACAGGGGATTATTGTGTCCGTCCGTCCGTCCGTCGTGCAGGGAGGGGCTGGGTGGGGAGGGTAGGGTGGGGAGGGGCTGGATGGGGAGGGTGGGGCTGGGTGGGGAGGTGCTGGGTGGGGAGGGTGGGGCTGGGTGGGGGGTGAGAGGGGTGGGGCTGGGTGGGGAGGGGCTGGTCACCCCGTGGTGCCCTTATAAAACTCAACGTTTAACCTACTCACTCCGGCTTGTGCCCGCCCTCACAGTCGGGCATATTTGCGGAATACACCACGCCGCCGTTGACCCTGGCCATTGACCGAGCAACCCAACGTTCCTACCAGCTCCCTCAGCAGGAATGTGTTCATGAATGTCTGATAATAATTAAAATTTATCATTGCGGCATTCCATCTTAGGATCCCAATCTGCAGTGCATAAAAAGCAGGAAACAAAACTGCATCAGGGCCACCGACCATTGCCACAGTGCAGCACACTCACGGTTCCATCTCTCGTCCTTGAAGGCCGAAGCGGGAACATTGAGCCACCCCGAGCCCTGTCGGTGATTAAAAACACAACCCGCGAGCATGGCATTGTTGTTAGGAGGGCCTTCTCAAGCGATGTCTGCACTGCATTATACATGGGATTGAGTTGGTGAAAACAAAAAGTCACATCACCCGTGTCCAGATGACAGCACTCATGCACAGCAAGAGCCTCCCCTGCCACAATACAAATACGGATTCCTGATACATCACGAATATGGGATTTCTAGTCCATGACAATCTGGTATGGATTGTCTATAGGCATACTTGTTTTTCTGCAGACATATATAAAAGAGAGAAAGTAAACAACACACATTTCCTGCAGTACATTGCCGATCAAAGGCGACATGAGCGTATTAGCAAACCTCACCTGGCTGGCCTTTGCAGGTTGGTGAAACGGTGACGCAGGAATGGCTACACGATACATCTCGTGGCTGACGATAGCCGTGGCTGGGAGTCAAACTCAGGTTGCCAGGTTCACAGCACAGTTGTGAATCACTGCGCCATCCCCCCCCCCGCAAATGCCCATCACAGGCCTGATTTGTTTCGTTGCGTACAGGTATTTAAAATGAATGATTATGTAACGTTGGACTGAAACCACTGCCACCCCCCTGCTCATATTCTATACAGCTCCGGCGGTGCAGTTAAACCCCCCCCCCCACTTATACCCATTAAAATAATTCACGCTGTGCAACTGCTGCGCCGGACACAAACACTGGAACAGTTGCGGGAGGGGGGGTGGGGTTGTGAAAATTGTGGGCGCAACGGCCCCTCCCCTTGCCGCTTCTCTACCCACCCCGCACGTCTGCGTGCGTGCGGAGCGGTGGCGCAACGGTTAGCGCGCTACGCTGCGCTGCTCGACGAACTCGGCGTTCGATTTGCCCGCTCACGGCCAACACCAGTGACGAATGTCTGAAACGGTCCTGGGGTCTCCCCTAGGTCGTCTCAGCCTCAAATGAGTGCCTGGTGCGGTGTGTAGTAAACATCGCCACTCGGGAGACAAAGGCGGCCGGGCGTGGTGCCGGCCACCCGCCTCCCACGTGTGCCTCAGTGCCGCCCTTCATAGGTGCTACTCGCTCACAGCACTTGCCCCGAAGTCTGCTAAGGCTACACGGGGGATGTTTGTCTTTGTTGTGTGCGTTGTGCGTGGGTCACAGCATTCTCCTCCGCTCGCTCCGTTGACCGCAGCCAAACTCCCAACACCGCGAATTTTGGGGAAAAAAATCCGTGTTGGGGCTCCCCCCCCACCACCGCCACACCGCCGCGGTCGTTTCGCAGCAGACCGCAGTAAAAAAGCCCTCGTGACGCATTGGTTCGAGGCGCAACACAACGAACAGGTTTATTTGTTGGCGGGTGAGCAATGTTGCTCTTTCCATACATGTCATAGTCTAGCTGGCGGCACGATTTATGTAGATTCTATGAAGAAACTAACTTTTATTTGGCGTAAAAAAAACAAATTTGAATAAATGGTACTCTTACTTTCAGACCAAAATGACCTGGGAAACATCGTTCAGGGGCCAACTTAAACATAATGTCGCCTGCCATGGATTTTTTTTTCAAATTGCTGTAAAACGTTCTGCCAAAATGGAATGAACAAAGTGTAATGCAGTTCTAAGAACACATCAAGCGAATTGGAAAGTTAACTCATCATAAAATATGGCCAGTTATTTTGTGGGGGTGGGTTTGAGGGAGAGTGTTTGCATAAATAATTTCAGCTTAGTGTTCCAAGTGACGTGGAATTGTTTGTTCGTTTGATAGCCCTCCTCGATCCCTCGATGACTGGGCCGTGGGATGGGACTCTCCCAGGCCAAAGAGCAGCTCCGTTTTTGGCAATCCTTGCGGAGGCATCGTCCCATAATGAGCCCTGTTGATGCAGGCTGCTTGGATAGTAGCGGCAGCAGCGGCAGCAGCGATAGCGGCAGCCAATCCAGGCTCTTCTGGGTCGGCCTCGCTTATTTTATTAACTCAAAGATCACCTCTTGGTTGACCGTTTCATCGAGGGCGATTTATTTGTCCTTTGCGGAGCTTGTCCAGGGAATGCTTTCATCTCAAAGGCCTCGATCCTCCTTGTGCATCCTTCCATGGGTCGCCAACCCTAACCGTGAAAAATAAATTAGACGAACATCTTTCATCAGCAATCCACGTGAGCAGTTTAACAAACTTTAAATGTTTTTTTTTTCTCTTTGTAAAATTTCACAGGCCTTACAATTTGTTTTACAAACACATGCTCGTCATTTGCCTTATATTAATAAACTTGAGTTAATCACAGTTATAAAGTATTTACATCCTTTAAAATTGGGGGTCTGCACCCAGCAGTAAATGAGCAGATGGCTGTATATTATTTGTTTTACGAAGACAAACGTTGGTAGATGCCAGCATCATTCACTACATATGACCTCTCACTCGCTTATCGGTAAAAATGTAGACTCGGATAAGCCATGGATAGGGTCAATAATGGCTTGCTTCAATTTTCCCACTTGCAGCTGCCATCAATATGTGCTCATGCAATCACCAGCGTTACGCAATAGATGGCAGTAGCATTTTGCTCCGATAATTCTCCAACGTGAACTGATAAACAGAGTTAAAATAAATCGCGCGGTTTGCTGCGCGCTTGTGGAACCGAGGCAGCTTGATGTTTGCCGGTATGCATGTGTAATAAACCTTCTTGAGACGGCTTCCGGAATCAGTCCTTTTTATTTTCAACTTCCACAGTTACACTTCACACACTCCCCGTTGCTGACAGACAACGGAGAGAGGGCAGACTTCCCGCCAAGTCCCCACCGCGCACGTGGCAGCCAGAGCCCCGTACGCGCGTGACTTCTGCTCTTCTCGTTCCCAAGTCTGCTCACGACTGCTCTCTCTCTCTTAATCCCTTCGTCACGTGGTACCCCCCAGCCAATCCTTCATAGACAGCCTTAACCGTTCCCGATGGTTCCCTGTCAATCCCGGGACCACGCCTCTGATCCGGCTCCCCATTAGCTGAGGCCCCGATTGGCCAGGCCAATCACCCCTGCTAACATGCTGTGATCACGCCGAGGCCATGCTCCCTGGCTCATCCCTTATTGGCTACAAAGCGGGACCGGCAAGCCAATCCCCACGTGAACCCTCTATGGCTGTTATTACATCACCCCCCCCCCCCCCCCGGTGAAAAAAATCAGCCGTCTCAGCTGGGAAAAGGGTGATCAACCAATTCCGTAAAACATCTTATTAGGGCACCAAGGTGCATTTAACAATAAAGGGTGAAAACGGCGTCCCCGCGCCGAACAACACTTAAAAACAGAGTCACCCATGATAAACCCGACATACATTAGGGCGCCCCTGCAGCGCGGTAACGACAGGGAAGAAACAGCTAGACGATCAAACGTTAACGAAACGGGAGAGATTTCGATCACGTACGCGACGCGGGACGCTCTCCGCTTCCAGTGCATGGTCGCTTTGCTTTCAGATTGACAGGAGGTGGTAGGCTTGAAGAAGAAGGTTGTTGGTTCTTGGTCATGTCCAGGGCAGGCCCCGTTGGAGGGGGGGCAGCGGGGGCTTCCTCCGCCCTCAGAATCTGTTCATCTGTAGGAGGCACAACACAGTCCCCCTTGGGATCAACGGGCGTGGCAATCGGCGTAATCGGCCCGGCAGAACCCAGCAGGTCAGCTAGTGGGGATGAAGGACCGACACACGCATCAACATAGGGTTTAAGTCGCGAGGAATGAACATACCACCGACGTTTACCGTACTGAACGCGGATACTCTGTGAGTTCCGAACATCTACCAGCGTCATGGGTCCCCGCCATGGCCTGTGCAGTTTAGGGGATGTGCCCACCGGTACCTGGGGGCAGTGGAGCCATGCCAGGTCTCCCACTGACCAAGGCATGCGAGTACGCGATCGACGTGCATACCGTTCGTTCCTTGCCTGGGCACGGGCCATCGCACGTGATCAGGCAAGGAGCGGGACGGTTGTTTACTCGGCTTACCCAGTTGCACATCGATGGGTGGAACATTCTCACGGCCATACATAAAAAAAAAAATGGTGAGTATCCCGTGGACGTGTGTGGAACCATGCGGTATGCCTCTAAGACGCCTGGTATGTGCAAGTCCCAATCGGTTTGCTTTTCACTGACCGTGTGGCAAAGCATAGCCAAGAGGGTACGGTTGAATCGTTCCACCATGCCATCTGTTTGTGGATGGTATGGGGAAGTGCGAATTTTCTTTGTACCCAGCGCGTCACAAACCTCCTTAAGCAATTTAGAGGAGAAGTTCCGCCCTTGATCTGTGAGCAGCCTCTCAGGTGCCCCCTTATCCATGACATACCCGTTCAAGAAAGCGTCGGTGATGGACGCAGCCGTTTGGTCGGGTAGAGGCCAGGCCATCGGCCATCGAGAAAAATATTCCACCCCGACCAGAAGGTATTTATTGCCCCTAGCCGACGGGGGAAACGGGCCCAGAATGTCCAGAGCAACCAATTCGTTGATGCGGGACACCTCAATGGAACGTAACGGCGGTACATAGCGGTTCCGAGGCGGTTTCCTCTTCGCACAATCATGGCATGAGCGGACAACGTCATTGACGTCTGCCGTCATGCCGGCCCAGAAAAAATCCTTTTGCATCGCGGCCAAAGTCTTTTGGACGCCGAGGTGCATCAACTTATCAGCGTGCAGAGCGCGAAGCAGGTCGTAGCGAAGCGAATTAGGCACGACCAAGCGTGGTCGGTCAGACAACCCGTCGGTGCACATTAACAGTCCCGACTTGCCTCGGAACATCTGCCACTTCCATCCCGCCAATTGAGCTTTTTGTTTCCCTATCAATTTCCGTAGCGGAGACAGCGAGGCATCAGCCTCCTGCTCACGTAACCAGACCGCGTGCGGCAGCCGTAAGGTATCATCGGTGTCCACCGACACCTTCTGGTCGTCCTCATTCGCTATCGCCCCCATAACCGGGCAGGGCGAGGTGGGCGGTGCCGCGCAGCGGTGCGTGCCCGTCAGGCAAGTGCATGGAGGAACGGGTGGCAGCCTTGAGAGCGCGTCAGCGTTCGCGTGATGGGCCCCCTTACGATATGTAATATGGAAGAAAAATTCCTGTAACGATTCCAACCACCGAGCCAATTGGCCTGACGGCTGGTCCAATTTCAAGGAGTATTGCAAAGCCGCATGATCAGTGCGAACGAGGAATTTCCTTATATACAGGTACGGCCGGTACAATCGAACAAAATGCACAATTGCCAAAAGTTCCCGCCTTGTCACGCAATATCGCGTTTCTGCAGGGGACAGAACCCTGCTGCCGTACGCCACCACTCGCTCAACCCCGTCCTTACGTTGCGACAAAACGGCCCCAATACCGATATCACTAGCATCCGTATCAAGGATGAACGGCTGTGAAAAGTCTGGGTAATCTAGCGTAGGCGCCGTGGCGAGGTGGTCCCGAAGCGCTCTAAAAGAACTTTCTTCCTCCGCTCCCCATTTAAACCTTTGATTTTTGCCCGTTAGAACGTGTAATGGTTTCGCCAACGTCGCAAAGTTCTTCACGAAGCGGCAATAATAGGAAGCGAATCCAATAAACCGCCGAACATCACCCACGGAAGTGGGTGTGGGCGACTCTCGAACACATTTGGTTTTCAGAGGGTCAGTGGACACGCCGTCCGAGCTGACAATATGACCCAAGTAACGGACGGAGTGTTGCAAAAGGTGACATTTTCTAGGTTTAAACTTGAGGTCAGCCGCCCGCATTCTTTGAAAAACCGTTTCTAGGCGTTGGAGGTGTTCCTCGAACGTGCGGCTGAAAACAATGATATCGTCTAAATATATGAGGCACGTTTCCCACTGTAGTCCAGCCAACACCAAATCCATGAGCCGTTGAAACGTCGCCAGAGCCGCATTCAAGCTCATAGGCAACCGATTGAATTCAAAGAGACCTTGCGGCGTGCGGAATGCCGTTTTGGCTTTTGACTCGTCATCGAGGGGAAGCTGCCAAAAGCCCGAGGACAGATCAAAGGTGGAAAAGAATTTAGCACCCGATAAAGCATCCAATGAGTCATCCATCCTCGGTAAGGGGTACGCGTCCGCCACCGAAATTTTGTTCAACCGGCGGAAATCAACGCAAAATCTTGTACCACCATCTTTTTTCTTAACCAAAACGACGGGCGCGCCCCAAGGGCTGTTGGACGGCGAAATAATATTCGCCGCCAGCAATTCATCTACTGCTCCGCGCACGTGTTCCCTTTCAGCTGGGCTCATGCGATGAGGGTGCATACAGATGGGAGGTGTCGCACCGGTGTCAATATGGTGTGACAAAAGCGACGTGCGGCCGAGGTCCAAATCATTTTTACTACTATCTGCGTACTGTAGCAACAGCGAACGCAGAGCATTCCTTTGTTCATTCGACAAAGAAGAATTTTCCCCGCATAAATCTGCGATCCAGCGTTCTTGTGAACGATCGTGTGGAGGCCCACCAGTGGGCATCCGGGCGCGTGGCGTTTTGTCACAAGAGGCGAAATCGGTAGTGGCGTGAGCCAGCACCGATCCCTCCGGAACAACAATGCGGTCAGGTCCCCCATTCAACACCTGTATGAAAGGTGCCTGACCTGGTCGCACGATCGTTTGTGCCGCCGCCAAGGAATAAGATTTAGCTACCGAATTCGATGGGGATAATAGCACGCCCTTCGCATCCCTTCCAATTTGAAGGGGTTTCCGGTAACGCAGCGGAATGAACATTTGCGCTCCCGACGGAACCTCCACCGTAGCAGCGACCACGGCAGCAACTGCGTTACCTGTAGGCGCACTGGCCAGCATGGAAGGCAGGAACGACATCCTACGACCCCCCGGCATTTCCAAACAATCTTGGTCGACGCGTATTTTCAGCGGCATCCGGCGCAGGAAATCAGTACCAAGCAAGCATGGGACAGCTAGCGAGCGAGAGATCAACACAGGTCCTGCGGCGGTAATATTTCCGATAGCGATGCTCACATCTACCTGACCACAGATACCCATGCTACCTCCATTTGCGGCAACACACGCATCATCAACCCTGCGTATCCGCGACGTAGGGATGGACAACAAATGAAAAATAACATCTGAAATGATGGTGGCAGATGCGCCAGTGTCCACCAAAATACGGACGTCAACGCTGTCGATGGTACCCCGTACCGTCGACGAGCCCGACGCCGCAGCCACAACCCTGCGAGCCAATTTCTTCCACTGTGTAGCAGAGCGTGTAAATGGTGCAGGAGAAGTAAAATTATCCTTAGGAGTGTAAGAATGAGTGTGAGTGGATGAATGATGTGACACGACCTGCCGGGTGTCCGATTTGTGCCGACTCGCCCGAGGTTGTTGCAGTTCCGCAGCAGGTGGAGGAGATGGAAGTCCCCTTGGCGGAAGAGGCGACAGCAGAGGTCGGCAGCGGCAGTCACGGGCGAAATGGCTTCGTCTGCCGCACTTGAAACACGCGGCCGTCGTCGGCCGGCGGTCGGACGACCCGGCCACCCGCACGTGGACGGCCTGCGTAGTCACCACGCTGGTCACGCAGCCGCCGTCCCGGAATTCCATGCGGAACAGCAGCAGCCAGCATGTCGTCGTCGCCAGAGTCGTCGGAGCAGTGGACAACCAGTCGCAGAGACCACCCCACGGGCGGCCCGTCGACCCCGGGTCTCCCCGTCCACGCCGCCATCTGGTCCCAATGCTTGATATGAAACTTAGCGTCCAGGCAGCGCGCCACCCATCGCGATGTAAGCGGTTCGTGGCCGCACACTGGTAGAGAAATGTTGAGCTCCTGAGACAACTCCAGCATACGGGAAAGGATGAGAGGATCCAAATGATCGGCCGTCGCGTCGGGATAGGCAGCCATGGCCAGCGCCATCAACGCCCCCCGATAAGCTAAAGGCGACTCCTCCGATCCTCGGCGACGCGACATAAATTTTCTGGTGGCTGACGTTGGCGGGTCGTAAAATTCCGCCATTTCTGCGAACGCATCTCGCAGTGTCTTCTTCTTGGACGCCCGGATGGAGCGGAAGACCCTCAGAGAAACATCATCAAGCAGTGTAGGTAGCGCTCCCAGCGCCTCCTCCTCTGTCCAATTCATGGATCGAAAGGCTGACTCGAAGCGCCACGTAAAAGCACTCCAATCGCCCCCAGCGAGAAATTTTTTAATCTGTGGAAGGCGATGTCCGCGGTGGCAAGCGCGCGCCGCGGGCGTCTCCGACTGCTGTTCCCGCTTCCCACCCGTCGCAGGCAAAATGGCGTCCGGCGGCCGCGTGGCGGCAGGCGCGCCCAAAATGGCGGCCGACGGCTCCAGCGCAGCCGCCCCGCCCAAAACGTCGGCTTCTTCCCGCGTGGCAGGAGCAATGGCGGACTCCGATTCTTTTGTAGGACCCCTTCCCGCGGCGTCCAGCTGATCCGCAATCTGGCAACCCACGGCTGGTGAGGACGCCACCGCGGTCACCAGACTCAGCAGAATGGCGCGTAACGACTCGATCTGCTCTGCCATCAGCCGCCATCCGTCTTTCGTTCCTGCGGTGGTCGTATCTTCTCCCAGTCGACGCTGAGAGGTGTCGAGGAGAGCAGTATCAGCAGGCGGCATAGGGGCTGTAGCCCCAACAGCTCATCTTCGTCCGTCTCGACCTCTTCCGCCGATGGAGGCTCTGGCAGGTTCTTTTTTCTGAGGTGCTTGGACATCTTGACGATCGTCCAAACGGTCGCAGAAGAACTTCTGACACCAATGTAATAAACCTTCTTGAGACGGCTTCCGGAATCAGTCCTTTTTATTTTCAACTTCCACAGTTACACTTCACACACTCCCCGTTGCTGACAGACAATGGAGAGAGGGCAGACTTCCCGCCAAGTCCCCACCGCGCGTGACTTCTGCTCTTCTCGTTCCCAAGTCTGCTCACGACTGCTCTCTCTCTCTCTCTCTCTTAATCCCTTCGTAACGTGGTACCCCCCAGCCAATCCTTCATAGACAGCCTTAACCGTTCCCGATGGTTCCCTGTCAATCCCGGGACCACGCCTCTGATTCGGCTCCCCATTAGCTGAGGCCCCGATTGGCCAGGCCAATCACCCCTGCTAACATGCCGTGATCACGCCGAGGCCATGCTCCCTGGCTCATCTCTTATTGGCTACAAAGCGGGACCGGCAAGCCAATCCCCACGTGAACCCTATATGGCTGTTATTACACATGTGTACGTGTGTATGTTGAACTTCTTTCGCTACGTAGCCAACCGTGCTAATCGGAGGCGCGGCCCGACCAGTCTTGCGCGATAACCAAGGTTATGGAATAGAAATGGTGACCCCACGAGATTAACCAGGTAAAGAAGTGACGAAACCAGGATAGTCTCATTTGCAAGAGCGATAACATGCCCCCAGCATTTAGGGGCCTTTCCTCCCATCAATTGACTGGGTACCTTAGAGCAGTGGTTTCCAACCTTTCTGGACGGGCGGACGACTGTTACTCCTCCAATTAATGTTCTCGCACCACCGTGCAATGGAAACAATCTGGTGTTTTGTGGATCGCGGGTTGGCAACCACTGCATTAGAGCATCGATAAGCACGAGGAAAACACGTAAAATAACAAAAAAGAACTCAACACCTTCGTCAATAAAACTGTGGCCTTAAAAGGAAAACTATGTAACAGGTGAGGTGTTGGGCAAAGCTCTTCTTCACCGTACATCGAGAGGCCAAAGAGATTAAGTGGATAATTATTTGGAGACTGGATTACACCAAAGGGCCTGATGAGAATTATAAGAAAGAAATGTGATGACCAGCTTTTAAACGAAATAGTCGCTATCGAGTTACAGACAGACCCTTCAATAATTAACACGTATGACTAAACACTAGCAAGACTGTTTGTCGTGAGTTTCACCTGCGCAGCGCCAGAGCCACCTACGAGTTGAACGTGTACCTGCATGGCCAGCTGATAACGCGCGATCCTTGGGGAGTGACATCGGACAGGAGTCTGACACCGTAACGTCCGCAACTCGAGAAGACAATCGGAAAGTCGTGCTCGCGGGACTGTCTGCTGGCGCGGCTGGCTGGCGACGTGGGGTAGGTGGTGCCCGATCACTCCGTGCGGCGAGCCTGTCCCTGTGCTGCTACTCTGTAGTAGAATACTGTGCAACCCCGTATGGACTCGGTCAGCTCACACCAAATTGCTTGACGCTATGCTGAACGTCACCATGAGAACCATCTCCGGTGCAATCAGGACCGCCACTACTCTGCAACAAGCTGCAGTGGCCAAGATGCTGGACAATGTGCAACACGCCGCACCGGAGTTGCCCCTTCACGTCGACATCTTCAAGCCTCCACCCGTGCGTCTGAAGTCCCGACACGCAGTATGGGCATTACCACAGCCCGAACACTCGAGTATGCGGGATACCCGCACTGCCTGGGGTGAGGATTGGAGATGCGTGGATGTGCATAACAAGGACTTCATCAGTGACTCGGCTGTCCAGATGCCAGGCTTCAACCTCCCAAGGTGCCAGTGCGTTCAGTGGAAACGATTCCGCTGTGACCTGGGCAGGGGTTGTGTGCCGCTTTAGAACATCGTGACAGCCCGGTTTTTGAATGCGGGGAACAGGAAACCATGGTGCAAATCGTCTTCGGCTGTGAGGTGCGCCAGGGCGTGCCGGACGGTCTGGTTGTTGTTGCCCAGGAGGAAGCTGTCACATGGCTCTGTGTCTACTGAGGCTGACGTCCACTCACAGAACATCGACATATACAATGCATTTTATTCTCTATTTGCCTTGTGTATCTGGTGCTCTGTGTGAAAGCCACGTGTAAAAGCATTCACTAAATAAATACCAAAAACTCATTATGATTTAAATACAATTCTAAATGTTGGTGGCACATTGCATTGTGGGAATATGTGTTCTTGCTACACAGGTCAGTTCACTGCATATGCATGCATTAAAAGCATTAAAAACACTAATTCATTATATGAAGGAATTGTTTCTCATCACATCGCAGATGTACGAGAACACAATGTGGTTAGGGACTAGCTGAATGGTGGGAGGCTAAGAGCCGAAATCTGTTGTGCCCAGTGGGATGTGCGCTGTCGATGGCTATAGGAACTTGCACTCATTAGGACCGATGCGTTTGATTAAAGGTGTGAAGTTTAGTAACCGGCTGCGGTCTCGGCAAGTGCGAGGTATAGGGAACACCAGTTACACATTGTTATAGAAATGTTTCATGCCTCCACTTATAATGGTGCGTGGTTGCGGGCCAGATAATGGTTTAACTCCATTTATTTGGGTGCTTACTACGATTAATGAGTATTGTCTTGAAGCACAGGTTTTTGTAGCCAACGCAATGATCCATATTCATCTTTGGTCAAGGCCACATGGCAGTTTTTTTTAACCCTCCAACACCTGACAAAATTATTCACTTTTCAAAAAATGTAATTTATTCGTACCAAAGTATTGATCGAATTCTGATCAACATATGACGTTTCGCTCAAATATAATTTCAGTTTATTCGGGCATTCCACCGTCACGTTCTGGGTGAACCTCCTGAAGAAGCTCAAAACAGTTTAACAATTCACGTGTATGTATGTTTGGATGTATGTATGTTGAACTTCTTTCGCACCGTACGTAGCCAACCGTGCTAATCGGAGGTGCGTGCAAAGGACAACAAGCTAAACACAAAAATCAGTTCTCAAGAAATGCATTAAAAAAAAATCTAAATTTAAAAGTGCATAGCTGCAGTGGCTTCCTAATATCGCAAGAGCGTTCCAGACGGCCGCAGAAGCACATCTGAAAGCGTGCAATGCAGTGATCGTCCTTGGATGTTCCACACCCGCTCAGTAGGGTCAGCTGGGGGGACAGCAGGGAGGATTTGCCCCACCTACGTAAAAGTCATTTACATAACACAGTGTGGATGGACTGTGACTAATTATTTCGGTGCATTGTTACAGGGAGTGGCAGAAGTTAAGCCACATTCGTCTCTACGGTAAATTAAATCCGATTCTCGAGCTGTGCGCGCTTCGCTTGGATATAACATCCCAATTTTTTTTACACATAGGATGCCCGGACATTTTTTGACATAAGATCTGAGCACATTCAGCTCTTATGCTTCTATAAGAAACAATGCATACAGCGTGGTCCTGAAATCTTTGACCTTTGACCTTTTATAAAGTACTCGTGTGTGCAAGAAGCATTCCCCCTGACCCTGCACGTGCGACTGCTCTGAGCTAATCATAACCACAGTGTTGTGTTGCCGTTAGCCCCAGTGCGTTGACATAAACACGCATGAGCAGTGGCATTGTACAAGGCACGGTGTTGTGCCAGTGGAACAGGCCTCAGTCTAAAGCGGGTGCACATTTTTGTGTGGTGATATGCCGAGTCTTTTGTAGGCTATTAAAATGCATCTGACTCAGTGGTAATTGACGGTGGTCCATGCAAGCTTTCCTAAATAAAGTAAAAATCATAATTCAGAGATAACAAAAACGTTTACAAGAACGGACCAGCGACACTGCGACCGCAAGAAGGGGACAAGGTAACACGCTTTCACCCGAAAGTCATTCACGGTAACATGAAACGTTTTTCTGAAAATTGTATTGGAAAAAAAAATCTGAGGCATAAATAATACAATAAGTTTCATAGATTTGTCAGAGGACACACCATGGTGGACGGGTGTTTAAAAAAAGAACTGAACTTGATCATGAAAACCAACTCATCGATGGGCCGTTAGACTATTTTTTTTATCAGAGCGTACCAAGACAAAGATCCACCGTACAGTGTTAACAGAATTTCGTGTCAAATACTGTTCACGAGTAGCACCGATGACTATGAAGGCCGGCACGCCACACGAGGGGGAGGGTGGCCAGCACCAAGCCCGGCCGCCTTTGTCTCCCCAGTGATGATGTTGACACTGCACCAGGTACTAATTTGAGGCTGAGTCAACCTTGGGGAGGCCCAGGACTGGATCAGATAATCGTCACTGGTCTTGGCCATGAACGGGAATCGAACTTGGGTCGCTGAGTTTGTAGCACAGCGCGCGGACCGCTTGACATCAATCAGTGTATCACCTGTTGTGACGTACAGATCAGAAACATGGACATTGACAAAATAAATGGAACAAAACTGAAGAATGTGCACAGATGCATGGAGAGGTGGACAGAAAGAAAAATAAAGAGATCAAGGAATTAATAAAAATCCAAGAAAATCACATTGCTAATGGGGTATACTCTCAAACACACCGGTGTGCTGAACTAGTAACTAGTTGGTATGTTTTGTTGACGTGACTAACCTTACTCATTGGCCATGTCGGGTGGTGGCGGGTTTAACGACACATTTATATTTACGCGATCTAACCCAATAAATAAAAACCTCGATTATGGATATTTGTCGCGAAAGCCTACGTGTTTAAACTGAAACAAATATTTCAGTTGGCAGTAAGGGATGACGGTCAATGCTCAAGAATAATGATGGAGTAGAAAAGACAGCGATGAGATCACATGGTACGCAGATGTTAGACCGATTATTTTACCAGGTAAGGCCCACTGAGATATCTTGCTCGTTTTCAGAAGTGACTTGGCCACAAATGATAACTCAATGAAGTGGCTTATCACGTAGAAATTTCTAGGCAGCAACCAAATATACTGTAAATGTCTAGGCAGCAACCAAATATACTCTAAATGTGGAGGGAAAAACCGGAGAACCTGGAGAAAAAACTACGCAACCACAGGGAGAACATGCAAACTCCAAATATATAGGCGTCAAGGTCGGGATCGAATCCACGACCTCCTGTATACAGGGTGAGGTTGTTAACATCTCGCCACCGTGGCACCCACTGGTTGGGGAGGCCTTCATCTAGCAGTGCATTAAATCGTGGTCCATGGATGAGTATATTAACCACATGCGCAAGGTCAAATCTCGTGTGCATGCCTACAAGCTTCTGTCTCTCATTTTGGAAATGAATGTGTTTTGTGAGTGAGAATCCAGTTTGTCAAGGGGCATAACCCACCCTCCCACACCAATGTCACACTGACAGAAAATATCTCTCTCCCGTCAAAGTGCATTGAGGCTGCATCATTGGCCAAAGATCAGCATAGAATAACACTGGTCAACAAAAAAACAACATTTTTTTCTGGTCTGGACTTTTGCAGCTGTTTTAGACTAATTTCAGGGTGCTGATTCCAAATCTGATGTCAGATTTGCTCTATCACATCTCATTTTATGCTATCGGCATACCCCATTTTCATTGATTTTACCCGAAATTAACTCTGTCACTTATGATTGCAAGTTGTTGCGAGTCAGTGTCTGCTTTAGTGTTAAAATATGGTGCTGTATTTTTAGGAAAGTGTGTTTATAATATCATTTTATGTAGATATCCACATTTATTTTATATTTTTCTTCTGCAGTTTTTATTGAAAACTAGCAGAAGTACCCGGCGTTGCCCGGGTGAAAAATATATTTCTAAATAACCTTACATATATACATAGATATTAAGGTATTGTCAAAGCCCGGTGGGCTTTGACAATACCTTTCACCACTCACCACTCACAACTCACCCTCACCACTCATCCTCACCACTCACTACTCACCCTCACCATTCACCCTCACAACTCACCAATCTCCCTCACCAATCTCCCTCACCACTCACCCTCACTACTCACCGTCACCACTCACCAATCACCAATCACCAAACACCCTCACCACTAACCCTCACCACTCACTCTCACCATTCACACTGACCATTCAGCCTCACCACTCACCACTCACTCTCACCATTCACCCTGACCATTCAGCCTCACCACTCACCACTCACCCTCACCACTCACCCTCTGCCTCACCACTCACGCTTACCACTCACCCTCACCACCACCACTCACCCTCACCACTCACGCTCACCACTCACTCTCTCCCTCTCCACTCACCCTCACTACACACTAATGACCCTCACCCTCACCACTCACCCTCACTACTCACTAATCACCCTCACCACTCAGCACTCATCCTCACTATTTACTACTCACCTTCACCACTCACCTTCACCACTGCCCCTCACCACTCATCCTCACCACTCACCATCACCATAAACCCTAACCACTCACCCTCACCACTAACCCTCACCCTCACGGCTCACCCTTACTACTCACCACTCAATGTCACGACTCTTCGTCACCACTCACCCCTCACCATCACCACTCACCCTCACCACTCACCATCACCACTCACCCTCACTACTCACCCTCACTACTCACCATCACCACTCACCCTCACCACTCACCCTCACCACCACCAATCACCGCTCACCACTAACCCTCACCACTCACCCTCACCACTCAACCTCACCACTAACCCTGACCCCTCACCACTGACCACTCACCCTCCCCACTCACCCTTCCTACTCACCACTCAACATCACCACTAACCCTCACCCCTGACCACTCACCCTCCCCACTCACCACTCACCCTTCCTACTCACCACTCAACCTCACCACTCACCCTCACCACCCACCACTCACCCTCACCACTCATCCTTCCTACTCACCACTCAACCTCACCACTGGCCACTCACCACTCACGCTTACCCTCCCCACTCACCCTCCCCACTTAACCTCACCACTCAACCTCACCACTCACCCTCACCACTCACCCTCACCATTCACCCTCAACACTCACCCTCACCCCTCTCCCTCATCACTCTCCCTCACCACTCACCGTCACTACTCACCACTCACCCTCACCACTCACCACTCACCCCTCACCATCACCACTCACCCTCACCACTAACCCTCACCATCAACACTCACCCTCACCACTAACCCTGACCCCTCACCACTGACCACTCACCACTCACCCTCACCACTAACCCTCACCATCACCACTCACCCTTACTACTCACCACTAAACCTCACCACTCTTCGTCATCACTCACCCTCACCACTCACCCCTCACTCTCACCGTTCACCTTCATCATTCAGCCTCACCACTCACCCTCACCACTCACCCTCACCACTCACCACTCACCGTCACAACCACCACTCACCCTCACCACTCAACCTCACCACTCAACCTCACCCTCACTACTCACCATTCATCCTGACCAATCACCACTGACCAATCACGACTCACCACTCTCCACTAACCCTCACCACTCAACCTCACCACTCACCCTCACCACCCACCAATCACCCTCACCACTCACCCTTCCTACTCACCACTCAACCTCACCCCTGACCACTCACCACTCACCCTTACCCTCAACACTCACTCTCACCACTCACCCTTACTATTGACCACACACCCTCACCACTCACCCTCAACATCAACACTCACCCTCACCACTCACCATCATCACAAATCCTAACCACTCACCCTCACCACTCACTCTCACCACACCCTCAGCACTCACCCTCCCCACTCACCCTCACCACTTAACCTCATCACTCAACCTCACCACTCACCCTCACCACTCACCCACACGATTCACCCTCAACACTCACCCTCAACCCTCTCCCTCACCACTCTCCCTCACCACTCACCGTCACCACTCAGCACTCACCCTCACCACTCACGACTCACCCCTCACCATCACCACTCACCCTCACCACTAACCCTGACCGCTCACCACTGACCACTCACCACTCACCCTCACCACTAACCCTGACCGCTCACCACTGACCACTCACCACTCACCCTCACCACTAACCCTCACCATCACCATTCACCCTCACCACTCACCCTCACCACTCACCCTCACCACTCACCCCTCACCATCACCACTCACCCGCACCACACTCCCTCACCACTCACCACTCACTCTCACCATTCACCCTCACCATTCAGCCTCACCACTCACCCTCACCACTCACCCTCACCACTCACCACTCACCGTCACAACCAACACTCACCCTCACCACTCACCCTCACCACTCAACCTCACCCTCACTACTCACCATTCATCCTGACCAATCACCACTGACCAATCACCACTCACCACTCTCCACTAACCCTCACCACTCAACCTCACCACTCACCCTCACCACCCACCACTCACCCTCACCACTCACCCTTCCTACTCACCACTCAACCTCACCACTGACCACTCACCACTCACCCTTACCCTCACCACTCACTCTCACCACTCACCCTTACTATTCACCACACACCCTCACCACTGACCCTCAACATCAACACTCACCCTCCTCACCACTCACCATCATCACAAATCCTAACCACTCACTCTCACCACTCACCCTCACCACTCACCACTCACCACTCACCCCTCACCATCACCACTCACCCTCACCACTAACCCTCACCATCACCACTCACCCTTACTACTCACCACTCAACCTCACCACTCTTCGTTATCACTCACCCTCACCACTCACCCCTCACCACTCACCCCTCACCCTCAGCACTCACCCTCACCACTCACCCTCACCACTCACCCCTCAACATCACCACTCACCCTCACCACTCTCCCTCACCACTCACCACTCACTCTCACCATTCAGCCTCACCACTGACCCTCACCACTCACCCTCTCCACTCAACCTCACCACTCAACCTCACCACTCAACCTCACCACTCAACCTCACCCTCACTACTGACCATTCATCCTGACCAATCACCACTGACCAATCACCATTCACCACTTTCCACTAACCCTCACCACTCAACATCACCACTCACCCTCAAAACTAACGACTCTCTCACCACTCACCCTCACCACTCACGCTCACCACTCACCACTCACCCATCACCACTCACAACTGCCACTCACTGTCACAACAACCACTCACACTCACCGCTCACCACTCACCCTCACCACCACTACTCACCCTCACCACTCTCCCTCACCACTCTCTCACCACTCACCCTCACCACTCACCCTTCTCCCTCAACACTCACGCTCACCCTCACCAATCATCCTCACCACTCACTCTCACCACACCCTCAGCACTCACCCTCCCCACTCACCCTCACCACCTAACGTCACCACTCAACCTCACCACTCACCCTCACCACTCACCCTCACCATTCACCCTCAACACTCACCCTCACCCCTCTCCCTTACCACTCTCCCTCACCACTCTCCCTCACCACTCACCCTCACCACTCACCCTCACCACTCACTCACCCTCACTACTCACCCTCACCACCACTACTCACCCTCACCACTCTCGCTCACCACTCTCTCACCACTCACCCTCACCACTCACCATCATCACAAAGGGTGAGTGAGGGAGAGTGGTGAGGGAGAGTGGTGAGGGTGTATATATTTGTGTCTATGATGACAGCAGTACATGCTGACGTTTTGTATGTTAAATGTAAAAGTAAAATGTGTGAATGTGTGTGTCTGCGACACGCAGTTTGTTAAAAAGGGAATAGGGCGATTTTAAAGTAATCTACAACCCTTGATTCCTTCGCAACGATAGCAAAGAATCGCTTCTTTTCGCGCTTGGGCTACATGTTTAATTACAGAGTTTTATCTCCATTGGTATGTTATGTTTGAAAGTTTTCAGGAGTTTTTAATAATATTTTTGCCCCGGTCAACGCCGGATATTTCCCATTCATAGCAGTTTGTATCGACTCTATAATCAACTTATTTTAAAGGGGAACAGGGCGATTCTAAATGAATCTACAACCATCGATTCCTCTGCGCGATTAGAAAATCGATTCTTGGCGCGTCGGGTTTAAAAGTAATTACACAGTTGTATTTTCATTGGTATGTAATGTTTTAAAGTTTTCAGAAGATTTTAAATGTATTTTCCCCCCGGGCAACGCTGGGTATATCGAGTTTATAGCACAAAAAGTCTTCTCCTGACACGTGTAGGGTGTCGAGGCCTAGTACCGTGCAGAGCCTCCGGCCTCGCCTAGATGGCCCACCCGGCTGAGGCTAGGGGCTGGGCCGCTACCCCCACCCCCCGCTCTACAAAAATACTGTATAATCGCTATAATTTTATTATCTACCGACCCTATAATAGTAAGTGCACACATTGGAGTGGGGGGGAAGTGAAACTTTGATGTATTTACCTCAGCGTCGCGTGTTAATGCGTGTGCATATTTTTAACGGGAATTAAAAATGGCGTCCACCCCGCAGCGAAGGCGTCGCTACCCGTTGCCAGGGGCAACCTCCGTGGTCAGCGCCGGTCGGCAATAGTAATAGTAAATAAATAAAGAGTAAATAAATAAATAAAGAGAAATCACACGAAATCGATAATCGGACCGATGTAAAGGCGACGGCCGAAAAATCTGAAATGCCTACGGTCACCGCGGGGCCGGGGGCGTGCCCACCTGCAAAATTTTTTCTTCCTAAACCCCACGGCCCGAGCGCCAAATCCCTCCAAAGCGAGCGTACGCAGACGGACAGACAGACAGACAGACGGACAGACAGACAGATGGACAGACAGATAAAAAGTGACGTTTATAGGTAAGATGCAATATTTGATATCTCAAAAACCTGATGTGTTAGCCAACAACTGATGCCAGATTTGGAATCAGCACCCCAAAATTACCTTAAAACCGTTGGAATACCTTATGCCAGAAAAAGTGTGTTGACCAGTGTAATCGTTGAATAATTATAATCAAGGTAGTGAGCAAGCAAAGAGACTGATGATAATATTTTCTACTGGCCAGAAATGATTGAGTCAAATGATGGCTTGGAACAGAGATGAAAAAAAACCGAAATGTTATTTTCACCATACATTTGCCAGGTTGTTACGTTGTTTTGTTTGTGCTGCAGTTCAACATTATCTGATTGTCTGCATTGTCATTGTTAAGCCTATCCATTAAGGCTCGATTTGGTGTTAGCCATTACATTATGCGCACAATCTATTCCACTGCTGCTGTTTGTTGGCAGCCTGTAATTCCCTCTGCCAGGCAAATGCATCCCGATTCTCTCCCATTCCTTCGTTTTACCAATTGCTCCTGTCCTCTCCCAAGTCTGTGATGTCATCCCTCTGCTACTATCGCTTCTGCTGCCTTCCTCCACCTCTTGTGCCTTCTCTCAGTATCCACTCCATGGCTCATTTTGTCTCGGAATAGACACCTCTTCCCTGGTCCCTGTCTCAGTGTAATTAAAATCGTTGTATTTCAGAGCATACATCTCACCATGTCTCTTTGCACAATTTTCAGCTTTCATTAACATTTTCCGCGTCATTTTCGTTATATTCATTATATCTGGCTGTAAGCAATGATTGAATTCAACATCAGGCACATTGCTATGCTGTTTTGCATTGTTAAGTTCAACTTTCCAAGGTGCTTTGTTATGCGATTGGTCACGATCCACATTTCGCGATTGCTACAGTTATCATTTGTACCGTTGTGTTTGTGAGTTGTGCCTCCAACAGTTATTGGGTTTGACAAATGTGTTGAGAATTTGTTTTGTTATACTCGTGTTTATTTAAAATCCAACTTTGGAGCCTTCACTGTTGCCACAGTTCCTTAATCAATGCGGCCAATTCTCTTCTTAGGCTTGCCACTGCTGTTGTCGTTCTCAATGATCGGCGATGGTTTATCATAGAAATGTGTCCTGCCCGTGCTCACTTACCTTTCCTGACAGTTTTAATGACGTTTAACTTGTGTTTGCGCTTTAAACTCCGTGTTACATTAAACTGACGAATGACACATTTTATTCCTGAAATCGGCCCATTGCAAGTATATATCTGAGATAACAATACAAAGCGCTTAAATTGAGAAAAAAATCTAACATTCGGGATACGAGAGGCTTCAGGAATCAAACTTCCACGAGAGGTGTGCACCACGGAGACCTTCTGTCAAGACCGCCAGTCAACGTCCTAAGCACGACTGTGAGGGTCGTGTTGGGACATGCTGGGGTGCCGTGGGGGACATGGGGACACACCGCAAATTAATACAGCAAGTCCTCGTTGAGTGCGGTAAATGCGTTCCTGAAAAGTGCCACTTTAGGCAAAAAACGGATGAAGCGAAAATAATGTCCCCGTAAATAAAGCAACGATGACGTTTGGTGAGATATGATGCATGCACACACACAGTGAAATGGCGGGACAAACAACTGAGGGTACGCCGTCACGTTACTGTATCATTCTGCATACCGTATCGTACCGCTCAGCTCAATTAATGTAGCTTGTCCGCTCAGAATCCGCGTTATAACGGGAGGAGTACCGTGTTATAACGGTGCACATTCTGCGTTGTGCGAAACTCGTTGTGTGGAAACGCATTAAGCGAGGATTTACTGTAGTTAAAGGGATGCAGTAACGCAGCGTTCAAAGAAGGTGGCAGGGGATTGGCGGAGGTCTGAAAGAATATTTGGCGGGAAAAGAATGAGGGGTTTAGAGAAACTTTGAGATGGTTCCAGAAAGTGCGGGGGCGTTATGTGTGGGCGCCGTGATGGCGAGATGTTAAGTACCTTGCCTCGTATACAGGAGGTCGTGGGTTCGATCCCGACCCTGATACCTGCTGTATATTAGGAGTTTGTGTTTCTCTCTCCCTGTGGTTGCAGGGATTTTTCTTTGGATCCTCCAGTTTGCCCTCCACATTGAGAAATATGCGGTGAAAGTATTTGACTGCTATAAATTTCCACATGATAAGCCACTTTGTTGAGCTATCATTTGTGGCCAGGTTGCTTCTGAAAAAAAGAGGTAAATGGGCCTTACCTGGTTAAAATAGAAAAGTTATTTTTAGTGTTTAGTATGCTCGGTAGCTCTGGAAGACAATGCTTACCGTGAATGAGTCTGTGTTGTAGCTTGAAGAACATGCATAACGTCCTTACCCAAATATTTCCTTCTGTCGTCTCCCTTTCATCCGGCGGTAGCAGGGGATCTTCATTATACCACGTCTTGGCATGAAGAAGACCCCGTTAGAGGCAGGCCAAGGAGGCAAGAGCGAGCAAGATGGCTCGGCCATTTTGGATAGGCCGGCCACAGAGATCCCTCTCCTCCCTGCTGGGCTCCCAAACGTATATATATCCGAAATAGAATAGAATAGTGATGGCGCCGACTGAAAGCCCCCCGAGCAGGTCACGACCACACCGGTCGCTTTCGACGCTGTGACCGCGACCGGATGCAGGGGCTATCCAACAGGTCGTCTCTGGAACCTCTTCCTCAGCAGCCACCATCAGGGTCCCAGTCAAGGTGCCCACCAGCGCCAGGAGACATGGCGGTCAATTCCCTGGGTGCCTCCACCCACGCTGCAACTCCACAATCCTCGCAAAGGGTAGCAGGGAGTGGCTGCCACCCCACTGAGTGTTGGGTGTGACACTCTGCCATGTGGGGTAGCAGCTTGAGAGGATTGTGCACGATGCAAACCAATCCCTCGTACTCCCAAAGTTCCCTTGCAGTCCACCACAGTCTGTAAGGGTAAATGCAATAGTTTCCCTGGATATTCGGGGGCCCTTCCCTGTGACGCCTCGAGGGAATCGCTATCTGCTGGTCTGGGCCGCATACTTGACCCGTTGGTCTGTGGCTTGGCCCCTCCCAGACCAGTCAGCACAATCCATCACGGAGGTTTTTATTATTATTATTATAATATAAATGTATATGTTGTGGATACGGGCTTTCCCAAGCACCTTCTGACCAACCAGGGATGCTGAAGGAAATCCCAGTTGCTGAAAGACGTACATTTTATTTTGGGCATCAAAAAATGCGTGCCTCGCCTTACCACCCGCGGATGGACGGGATGGTTGGAAGGCTGAATTGAACCATGTTGGCCATGCTATGCCAGTTAGCCATTGAAAACACAAAACTAGTGGGATTTACATATTCTACGAATTCTCACAGCTTACCTATTGGCTCCGCATGCTGCTCCGAGATTGTCCCGATTTTACTCGATCTACGGCCAGGAGCTCGCACCTATGATTGAGATTATCTGGCCAAAACATCGGCCCGTGCATGCTCCTGCCCCACATTCATTCTGCCACGCGTTATTTTCCCTGCAGGACAATGGAGTAGCCCAGGCTGCAAACAAACACATTTGAGCAAAAGCCACTGCACGCACACAGTGGAAATTTGGCAACATGGCATAACTGCATTGTGCCGGTTGGCACAACTCCCAAGTTCCATAAACCTTTGAGGGATACCTGTGAAGGTTATCTAGGTTCTGCAGCCACAATTTGTCCACATTAAATCAGAAAACTGCTGCTGGTACGTTCATCCCTCTTGCTTGAAACCATATGTTCACGATTCACATGTCTCATTCATCGTCGCCTGCCTTTAGGACATCATTAACCTTGTCACACAACCCGTATAATGCTGCCGCGTCGAGTTCCCCTGCGCCCGTTACATTCTCAGGGCCAACTGTGAAAAACCTGTGACGACCACCCCCGCATCGGTCCTAGAAAGAAGATACCACCACTCCGCGGAGTGGCGTCACGAACTCTGCCCGGCTGGAGGCATGCGCCGACATGCTTGGGAAACCCCCTGAGGTTAAAACGTTGTGTTCGGATGTGGTGCGGCGTTGAATGTCGAAAGTGGCCTTGTTTTATTGTTCACTCTGTTCCTCTCTCTCGTCTTCATCTTGCTCTCTACGCCTTCCCCAATTTTTCTTTCTACGTATTAATGAATGTCATTGGAGGAAGCACTTGTTCTTGTGCGATTTTCCTCTATTTCTACTCTTTCAGTTTTTATTTCACCAGGTAATGCCCACTGAGCTATACTGTATACAGTGAGGGAAAAAGTATTTGATCCCCTGCTGATTTTGTACGTTTGCCCACTTTACAAAGAAATGTTCAGTCTATAATTTTAATGGTAGGTTTATTTGAACAGTGAGAGACAGAATAACAACAAAATCCAGAAAAACGCATGTCAAAAATGTTATAAATTGATTTGCATTTTAATGAGGGAAATAAGTATTTGACCCCTTCTCAATCAGAAACATTTCTGGCTCTCAGGTGTATTTTATATAGGTAACGAGCTGAGATTAGGAACACACTCTTAAAGGGAGTGCTCCTTATCTCAGCTTGTTACCTGCAAACAAAGACAGAAGCAATCAATCAATAAGATTCCAAACTCTCCACCATGGCCAAGACCAAAGAGCTCTCCAAGGATGTCAGGGACAAGATTGTAGACCTGCACAAGGCTGGAATGGGCTACAAGACCATCGCCAAGCAGCTTGGTGAGAAGGTGACAACAGTTGGTGCCATTATTCGCAAATGGAAGAAACACAAAAGAACTGTCAATCTCCCTCGGCCTGGGGCTCCATGCAAGATCTCACCTCGTGGAGTTGCAATGATCATGATAATGGTGAGGAATCAGCCCAGAACTACACGAGAGGATATTGTCAATGATCTCAAAGCAGCTGGGACCATAGTCACCAAGAAAACAGTTGGTAACACACTACGCCGTGAAGGACTGAAATCCTGCAGCGCCCGCAAGGTCCCCCTGCTCAAGAAAGCACATATACATGCCCGTCTGAAGTTTGCCAATGAACATCTGAATGATTCAGAGGACAACTGGGTGAAAGTGTTGTGGTCAGATGAGACCAAAATGGAGCTCTTTGGCATCAACTCAACTCGCCGTGTTTGGAGGAGGAGGAATGCTACCTATGACCCCAAGAACACCATCCCCACCGTCAAACATGAAGGTGGAAACATTATGCTTTGGGGGTGTTTTTCTGCTAAGGGGACAGGACAACTTCACCGCATCAAAGGGACCAAAGGGACGATGGACGGGGTCATGTACCGCCAAATCTTGGGTGAGAACCTCCTTCCCTCAGCCAGGGCATTGAAAATGGTTCGTGGATGGGTATTCCAGCATGACAATGACCCAAAACACACGGCCAAGGCAACAAAGGAGTGGCTCAAGAAGAAGCACTTTAAGGTCCTGGATTGGCCTAGCCAGTCTCCAGACCTTAATCCCATAGACAATCTGTGGAGGGAGCTGAAGGTTCGAGTTGCCAAACGTCAGCCTCGAAACCTTAATGACTTGGAGAAGATCTACAAAGAGGAATGGGACAAAATCCCTCCTGAGATGTGTGCAAATCCGGTGGCCAACTACAAGAAACGTCTGACCTCTGTGATTGCCAACAAGGGTTTTGCCACCAAGTACTAAGTCATGTTTTGCAGAGGGGTCAAATACTTATTTCCCTCATTAAAATGCAAATCAATTTATAAACATTTTGACATGCGTTTTTCTGGATTTCGTTATTGTTATTCTGTCTCTCACTGTTCAAATAAACATACCATTAAAATTATAGACTGATCATTTCTTTGTCAGTGGGCAAACGTACAAAATCAGCAGGGGATCAAATACTTTTTTCCCTCACTGTAGCTATTTTTCAGGTGCGAGCTGGCCACAAATGATAGCTCAATTGAGTGGCTTATCATCATGTGGAAATTTATAGCAGCCAAATACTTAAACGCGTATTTTTAAATGTGGAGGGGAAAAACTGGAGGACCTGGAGAAACATCCACACGACCACAGGGACAGAGACATGCAAACTCCAAATATATAGGCGTCAGGGTTGGGATTCAACCCCCGACATCCTGCAACTAGGCGAGGTAGTTAACATCTCCTAGCCACCGCAGCACCTCCATCGCCACCACAGCGCCCCAAAGGACCCGGCCTTTGTGACGCAGCGCCGCCAGCAGAGGTGCGTGCATCCTTCCCAGCAGAGCCGCTAGGCGAGCCCTGGGGCCTCATCGCGGCCTACAAATGATGACGAAAATACATTATATTGTATTGTGTTTGCTATGTATGTGCACCATTTGATACCCTGGATACCCTTGCAAAAATCGACGCTTCATCTCAAACGGGATTTTCCAGGTGAACTGTTTAAGTACATGTATAGATATGAATGAAACTAGAATTTAAAGTTGTGTCCTCATTCATGCGATGCATGAGTGAGGACACTGCTGTGTGCTGGTGGAGTGTCGAGCAGTTGTGGAGGTCGCTAGCCCCCGAGGTCCCTCCCGCCTCCATCCCCTATTTCGTTTACGTTACCCCACCTCCCTATTACCCGCTACGGTTTCGCCGGCATTCGAACGCGACGCCCCTACTGTTACAGCCTCACGCCGCGCTCCCACGCTGCGAGCATACGTGCGCACATCATCATCAATCAAACGCCGTGCTCGCAGTATAGCCCTGTGCGGCACGTTACCAATGCGCATCCGTATCCGACACGTAACGGACGTATGCGCACTTCCGCGCACTCCAACTCCACTCACGTTATGATCGCGCACCTGTATCACACACGGAGTGAACACACGCGACACCCACTCTCGCACCGCTCTGCGCAGCGCTCCCCCGAGGCGAGCCGCAGCGCTACAGAATCACTGCGTACACACGCGCACCCACACGCTCACACTGCACGACAAGATCACGCGAGACCACGCTTCGCTATTAATGATTTATTACCTGGTACGTGGGACTGGTTGTTGAGTCAGTATGAATCGACGAGGCTACCTACTCTACTAACCCGGAACCTATTCCCTATTTATCGTTCACGAAACACTTTTACCTCCTTACTCACGGTTTGAGGCACTCGACGTTCCGTGGGTTTTCCTCGCTGCTTGCCTCGACACGTCGCACGGACGTCCGGAGGGCAGAACTGGGGCAGTCCTGGACGTTGGCTTCTCGGAGCAAAGGAGCGATTTCCCCTTGGCGCTCCCCATTTATCCTCCCTACCTCAAAGGGAATGCGACTCTGGACAATAGGCTCGCGACCCTCTCGCATGCGCACCGCCGTTCCGGGCGCTATTGATATGCTACTTAATGCTCAACCTGCGCGGCGCAAATTCCAATCAATCCGCTTTTGATATGCTAATCAGTGAGCGGCGTGCGCGGCGTAAATCCTAATTAATCCCTTACCCTTCCTAACAATGGGGCCTGCGCGCTCAAGCGTAATGATCCCAACCCTCCATGACTATGCGCAAGAGCCCCTGCGGTCCCGCTATTCATGCTGTCCCCTCCCTCCGCCTGTCTCGTCGACCCGTGGGGGTGTGTGTGGGGGGAAAATGCGCCTCAGCCGCGGTGGCCGAATGCCCCATGCCGCGACCACACCATATTAAGGCTGGTCGCAGCGCCGCGGCGCAACGTAGCATGGGGGAGGTCGTCCAATTCCCTGATCGCCGGAAACCGTGAGAGTTAACCCCGATAAGGGTTTCTCGGATAAAAACCGGTCGATCAGGTGACCTTCCCTTCCAGCTCTATGGGGGGGGGGGAAATGCGTGCGGGTGTGTGCTTATGTGGGGGGGGGGGGGTGATGGGGGGCAGTGCGGTGGGGGAAGCCGGGCGGCTCCCTGGCTCGGCAGAGCGGCCCCGTCGCTGTGGCACCACACAGTGCTCTGAGTTAGAACATCGCATTCAACATTGATGCGACCCGATCTGCCATCAAGGAAAGGTGTACTTTATGTTAACCTTATATATATTTTTTTCAGAAGTTGTGACGTTTAAAAAAAAAGAGTAGATTGATGCGTTATATATCGGAAGAGAGTTGTAATTTTTGTTGCCAAGAAAAAAAAATGTTCGCTGCTTGTCAATAGAACACAACCATTTATTAATTTTAACTGGACATGTGTTTTTGTTATAATAATACTCTGGGGTGTTTTTTTTTACAGTGACGTAAAAATTTAATTAATTGTGTAAAAGCAGGGCAACATGACTTAAAGCTATCGTGACTGCAGGAATTCATATTCTTTGGGTCTTTCGGTAAAGTCACGTAGATAGGTTCAAAGAAAATAACAAAAACATTACAAAAACCTACGACATTTCGATCACAACACAAGCGATCATCATCAGAAGGAAAAAAGATGAGGAAAGCTGCTGAGGCAGACTGTTTTAAAGCTTTAAAATTGGTGTAGCCCAAGGGTCATAAACGAAGTGGGCAGGGCTAGTGATGTTAATGCGAGAAATTAGCATGTTAATGTAAGAAATTAGCATGTTAATGTAAGAAATTAGCATGTTAATGTCTCTACACTGCCGCTGTCCTGTGCCGTCGCTGCCGGTCGTTGCTTGGGTGCTGTCCTAGCCCAAGTATCTGTTGTTATGCTAGCGCAAGTGCTGTATGCTAGTCATAGCTAAGTACTGTAGGATATGAGAGTATGTTATCTGCTTGACGCACCCTAATAAATAAAGAAGAAAGACAGAAGTTGTCCGAGAATCATTACACATGTACACACTGGTGTGTGGGGTCTTAGGTCCTGGCTGCGTCGCTGTTCGCCGACATCGCTCTCCGTCGTCCGGCCACATGGAAGATCTGCGTGGTTTACATAGCCGTCATCATCACGCCGCCAGCCAATGTTGTAGCCGAGTGACGGCAATGGAACCACGCTGAGTGATCGGCAGTGTGTAGCCAGTAGAGACGATAATATCTAATGTTGTACTCAGTGTGAGGAAGAATAAGTGTTGGCCTGTGTTGTGCCCAGTGTGAGTAATAAATAAGAAGTACCCTCTACACGACGTGTCGCGGAAATCGCCCATTACACATGTACTGTACTCTACTTGCATCCGTGTACAGCACAGTGTTCCATCGCAAGATAGGTAGTTTTAACCACGTGCGTTCCTCGTTTTAAAAACTAGAATTTCGGTGACCGAGCTCCTACGGAGGACTTCTCAGCGTTCCTCGCCTCACCCGTCGCCCCCACTGATGTCCTCTTCTTCCCTCCCACAATGTGTGCAGATTCTACTGACTCTATTGGATATAGGGTGTGTAAGCATATTACTACACGTTTCTATTTTAGGGGTGGGGGGGGGGGGTGAAAATGTTTTTGGAGGGTCGACAATGTTTGTAAACCTGTTGGATAAACTTTTTACCCCCACATCTAGTGACGGGGGGAGGGTCCACTTCTATAACTTTTTTTATTCAGGCCTACAGAAAGGCTCGTAATTTAGTTGACGGACAAACAGAACGCCGGGCTTTCATAATACTGTACTGACATAAGAAGGGAGGGCCTGCTGGGGGCTCTGGGACCCTGGGCGGGCCAGGCACTTAAGCCTCTTAGCGCCAGGCGCTGGGTTCCCAGGCGGGTCAGACGCTTAAGCCTCTTGGCGCCAGGCGTTGGGTTCCCGGGTGGCCCAGGCGCTTAAGCCGCTTGGCGCCACCAACAGGGGTGGGCTGTGTGTGCTCTGTGGGATATCTGGGGGCGCACACGGCCCCACCCATCGTTGGGGACTAGGCATAAAAGGGGAGCTCCGTGGACGATCAGGGCCAGTCGTAGCTCAAGACCCAAGACCCAAGACCAGCCATCTGAGGACCCTGGGATGCTGTGAGAGCTAGTGGTGGGACTCTGGAACTCCCGACTCTACGACCTTGTGAGGGCGAGTTCCAGAGCGTAGCCAGAGTAGTGTATCTAGGCTGTGTACCTAGGCTGTGTACCTAGGCTGTAACAGAGTATCAAGACTGTTGGAGAGTAGTTGGACTGTTGGACTGTTGGATTGTAATAAAGAAGATACCTCTACAAGTGTCTCCGGAACCTGTTACATTTGGCGTCAGAAGTGGCTATGGAGACAAGAAGTATGCCACGTACCTTCAGTCCTGACGGCGATGTCGAGGAGCAGGCAGTGACGGGGCGGCAAACGCCGGCCGACAACAACGCCGCACCGCCGGCCGACAGCGACGCTGCACCGCCGGCTGAGCAGCTGTCTGCTCCGCCGACCGTCCCCTCTCCACCATCGGGAGCAGGGATGGAGGAGGCGCTGCTTCGCCTCGCAGAGCTGTTCTGCACCACCGCCTCCCTCCTGGGCGAGATGCGGTGCTCGCGGGCGATGGCGGGAGGGAGAGAGGAGGCGCGGCGCTCGCCCGAGCCCGCCGCCGCCACCGGCGTTCCCCCCACGGATGTGGGGGATGCTTCCGGGTGTGTCGTCACTTCTGCCGGGGGAGCAATGACCGCTGGGAGCAATGTCACTTCCGGGCCCAGCGTGGTCCAACCAAACAACGCCGCGTCATCAGCGCTGCGACCTTCACTGCCGGACAACAGCTGGCTTCAACCTGGCATACCGCGTCATCAGCGCTGCGACCGGACAGTGAGAGCGCCATTCTTACTGTAACCGGCGCCGGGGCCGGCACATCGACCGACACGCTGGTCGTCGCCTTTGCTCTGGCCAAAGGTTGGAGGTCGGGAGACCAGGCCCCTGACACTTCGTACATTTACGCGCTCCAGAATAATGATTTTTGTTGACATTTTCTTCGTTGTCGTCGGGGAGTCGTGATTGTTGTTGGGTAAACTGTGTGGAGCTTCGCTTGTGAGTGTTGTCAATGTGTTTGCGAAACTTTGCTTGTGATTGTTAACAATGTATGGTTTGTATGGAGCTTTGTTCGTGATTGTTAATGTATAGCTTGTGCTGTCATTGTTAACGATGTATAGACTGTATGGGGCATTTATCTTGAGATGGTGACATGCTGCCAAGGATTTGGAATTGTCATGCTGGCTCTCAAATATCTTGGGGTGCATATCCTGACCAGGATGGCCTAGCGGGTGTTGCGTGTCTAACACGAGAGTTGTGGTCCTGTCATGCTATGGCTGACGGCTTGACCTGACAGCCCGGAGATAGAGACACTCCGTGTCTTGTCTAGCCTAGTGGGCTGTGCGCTCACATGGCTCGGAGAGTGTGGTCCCGTCATGGAATGGCTGACGGCTTGACCTGACAGCCCGGAGGTTGAGACCCTCTGTGGTGCGTCTGGAGCAGTAGGCTCGCCCTGACGGCCCGGAGATTGAAACACTCCGAGGCGCGTTGAAACAGTGGGCTGGAGATTCGTGGTGTTCAGGTGTAGTTGTCCCGTTACGTTGGGACTGTATCCCTCAGTTGTTTGGGTGCATGTTGTGCAGGGAGTGAACGATGGGTCGTCTCAGCTCGGTCGGTACAGCTATATGCTGCGATGCGAGTCTTGGAGAGAGACTGGGTCGTCTCAGCTCGGTCGGTACAGCTATATGCTGCGATGCGAGTCTTGGAGAGAGACTGGGTCTCAGCTCGGTCGTTACAGCTATATGCTGCGATGCGGGTCTTGGAGAGAGACTGGGTTGAAGTTCCCCCGATATGGCCGACGTGTGCTACTGGTTGTGACGCCGCGTCGGAAAGGCGGTGGGGTGGTAACACGGAAATTCCCCCCCGATATGGCCGACGTGCGCGGTTTTAGGATGGAGACGCCATGTTGGAAAGGCGGGGGGTGCTAACGGTTGGCATGTAATGTCGGTGGTGGTCCTCATTGAGGGCTGCTGGGATGCAAGCACAGGATGCCTTTTGGAGATGCGGTTCGCGCGTGCGGCCACCATTTCTGGGCAGGAGCAGGCAGATTTATTTTGTTTGTGTCATGTAAATTTTATATATATATTTAAAAATGTAGATACTGGAGCAGCCCTGAAGTGCGACTTCTTTGCCTAGTACATGGGTCGGCCCTGAAGTACGACTTCTCGACCCGGGACGTAGACAGACGTCCGGATAAGTGTGTGTAGAGGGGTGCTAGACATGTTGGTCTTCGCCTTCTCACCACCTGATGGATGGGAGGGTGGCAGGGTAGTGTGGATCCCTGCCATCCATGCGGTGATTTCGGTTCGATTACCGGTGTTGGTTGTGCATCCAACGCGTCGGAATCTGTATATTTGTTGTTGTTAATTCCCCATTTTCTATGCGGATCCCGAGAAGGGCTATGTGTGCCGCGGGTCGTTTGTTCACGTGTCATTGCTTCACCTTTTTGTTGATTGACGCTTGTATATAGTGTAAAGTTGTACAGGTTGGTTATGGTATTTATGGTTGCTTTCTTGTTCTCTTTTCTTTTCCTGTTGAGGCTCGTGTATTTTTTTTCTCTCTCTCCCTTTCGTTAATTTAAACTTTCTAATTATTGACAGCCGGGACGGCTGGAGGCTACATAGAGGAGGGTAATGTAGTGACATAAGAAGGGAGAGGCTGCTGGGGGCTCTGGGACCCTGGGCGGGCCAGGCGCTTAAGCCTCTTGGCGCCAGGCGCTGGGTTCCCAGGCGGGTCAGATGCTTAAGCCTCTTGGCGCCAGGCGTTGGGTTCCCGGGTGGCCCAGGCACTTAAGCCGCTTGGCGCCACCAACGGGGGGGGGGGGGGGGGGGGGGGGCTGTGTGTGCTCTGTGGGATATCTGGGGGCGCACACGGCCCCACTCCTCGTTGGGGACTAGGCATAAAAGGGGAGCTCCCTGGACGATCAGGGCCAGTCGTAGCTCAAGACCCAAGACCCAATACCAGCCATCTGAGGACCCTGGGACGCTGTGAGAGCCAGTGGTGGGACTCTGGAACTCCCGACTCTATGACCTTGTGAGGGCGAGTTCCAGAGCGTAGCCAGAGTAGTGTATCTAGGCTGTGTACCTAGGCTGTGTACCTAGGCTGTAACAGAGTATCAGGACTGTTGGAGAGTAGTTGGACTGTTGGACTGTTGGATTGTAATAATGAAGTTACCTCTACAAGTGTCTCCGGATCCCGTTACAATACTGCACGAAACTTTTTCTGTGCATATTCTGCTTAAAAAGAACGCATATGTGAAACATCAGAATCAGAATGTTCATTCATATTGGAGGAATCCGATGAGCTACAATGCTCTTTTTCACAGATGTCCAGTCGGTGATACTTGTAGGTAAATATGTTCCCTACTTCATCAGCAACATATATGCGAAATATTTCATTATTTAAGGCCACACAATGTTATTGATGAATGCGCTTGAGTTTTCTGGATTTCAAATCTAGTGAGATAACCATTACACCAGGTAAGTATAAACTTGTATTATTAATTGAACGGTAGATAGTGAACACGGTGTAGTGTGTAAAATTGGAAAAATGCATACAAATCTGTGATATAATTTACACTGGAGAAAAAAACCCTTGTCCACATTTTTAATGACATTTTTGTACGATTTGCTTTAGATAACAGGATAAACCTTCCACTGGACTCAATCTCATCTGTTACAAAATAACCAATTACTTAACACAATCTTACTGCAGTTGTTGGTTTTCAATTATAACACAGTTCGTCCAATTGGGATAATCGGAGAAAAACAGAAAGTATATATAGCGATTGTAAACAACCGCCTAGGGCCCTATTTTAAACCCACCTGGCATAGCCACGTCACACGAAATCGTGCCCATTACGCAAACGATGTGAATGCATGATCGAGTTTGCTCGTGATACTCGGCGTGTAGCTGGGTCACGCGACCGCAACTATGTCGCGGGGTTTATATTTCTTGAGATTTTTTTGTCGTGACAATCCGGTTTATGCCCCTCGGGGATAGGTGGGGACGACGCGAGGGGTTCAACTTGGCCCTTTTGCCCTTTTAGGTTGTGGTATGTTTAGTGAAGATTATTTTAAACATACACACGATCGCTGTTGGGGGAGAGCATTGTGATGATTTCCACGAACAGTTTTTTCTTGAGCCTTTCTAAAATGAATTATCTTCCTTTAAAATATTCAGACTGGTATAATTGCAATTACCGTTGAGATGTATTTGTAAAGCCCTCCACTAAGCGTTTCACACTAGAAACCGAATTACGTTTTATCTAGAACCATTGTTTTTTTTGTTAACAAGGGATTCGCTTCAGGAATGTTAGCATCAGGCAGAAATTGAAGTTATGAGTCATCAAGTGGCTTCAGGTAGACCGTCCTTTAATATTGCTGTGAACTTTGGAATAATATTTTTGACGGGCCATGTCACCAGAAACTGCGTAGACCAAGAATGATGTGCTGGAGTCCACACGCGGCGATGCCACGTGGTGACAGCACTTGGCTACCGTCTTGACACAACAAGCTGCACTCATGCGCGCTGAGTCAGCGACGAGTCTCATTGATTAGCATTGATTCATTGCACTCATGATCCGTGTGCGTAAAGGATGACTCGACCGTATAGTTGCAGGAGGGATTTTATTGTAGCCAGTAAAACAACACAGTGAGCCCCGATATTCTGTACGCTAACCCTTATATAGTCATCCCTAGCCTTCTTGAACCGATTAGCGCCACGGTTACGAGATGTTAACAACCTTGCCTGGCATACAGGAGGTCGTGGGTTCGATCTCGACCCTGACGCCTGCTGTATATTCGGAGTTTGCTTGTTATTCCCATGGTTACGTGGACTTTTTTCCGGGTCCTCCGGTTTTTCCTTCCACATTTAGAAACATGCGTTTAGAGTATTTGGCTGCTATAAATGTCCACAAGATTAGCTACTTCGTTAAGAAATCCTTTGCGGCTCCATAGCTCAGTGAGCCTTACCTGGTAATATGTTTTTATGGTTTCGTTTTTATAGTTTCTATCCCTCAGCCAATCACTCCCTTATCTCTCAACGGGTCTCTAACTGATCCTCAGTTTACCCTTGAATCTTGCAGGTATTGAGGCCTAATTCAAACCCTTCCACTAATCAGGGTATACCGCTCGTCGTCCCAATAATTGCGGTCTGTGTTGGCGCGCACAAGTCGTAGCTTGCGCTGAGCGCGTTACCCCTTAGAGCTTAATGGCAGATGACCAATGGGACACAGGTCTACCCATTTGAACACGACTTAATGGCTTACGCTGCACAAACCGGCCAACATGATGAATAAATAAGGGTACGCCCACAACGTCCCTTATACACGCATCAAATCGTGCGTAATTGGATAGATTATTTACAACATATGCAAAAGGTAATGCAAACAAAGTATGCATTAAGTTATCTGGATATTCGAACGTATATGCGGCAGAAACAGTGCAGAACATATGAGACAGACATTTAAAAATAGACAGTACAAATGAGATTTTTTAACTTATTCTGAATTTAATCTGAGCCTAGATTGTGACATTTTATCGAATCACAGTGGAAGGCTGAGGTGAATCGTCCCATGCCGAGTGTTGAGAGCTACCCCGGTTGCTGAGCGCGTGGATTAGCTCTGATTTTTCACATAGGGGCCGTCCATAAATGACGTCACGCACCTAGGGGGGGGGGTCAAACATTTGTGACGATGTGTGACAAGGGGTGGGGGGGGGGTTTGAGAAATGTGACGTCACATCAAAATGCGCAACTTTAAATAAATATAGACAACACGTTCTATTTCATTAAATAGACTTTTTAATAAATGTTTTCTCCTACAACATCAGAGTGCAGCGCTACATTAAATACGCACTACAATGCTACAATGACAACAGTTTAAAGCGATTTGAAGCATGTAAAAAAAAATGTGGGGGGAGGGGGGGACAGAGCTTTGTAACGTCATATTTGAGGGGGGTCTGATTTTTGTGACGTCGTATGACGAAGGGGGGGGTCAAAATCGTCCAAAATCGCGTGACGTCATTTATGGACGTCCCCATAGACCTCGGTGGTGAAGTGGATTTCCGCCCCTCCCCCTCTCAGCAAAGACTGGCTTCTGAACCTCCCCGATGCCAAAATATCCATTGTGGCGCTTGGGATTCAGACTGAATATCTGAACAATTAGGGGTCAGGAAAGATCTCGCCAGGAAGATGTTTTCTCCATCCCGTGGTAATTTAATCCAAATGTTTTGACAGCCCCTCATCATGAGACGTAATGAATCTTGCCAATCCACACTCCCAATGCTTTCATCCTGCACATGCTGTTTGCACATTGGTGTTGGCGCATGCTGTTTCGCTGCAGAAGAAGACCGCATGTGAATCGTTGTGACAGCCTAAGCAGTTAACCCTAGGAAATGCGGCGCATGGACCGACAGGAGTTGAAAGGTGTCATTTGGCCATCAAAACGTCCCAAGTTGAAAATACCATGGTTGGAGACGCCTCTTAATTATATTTTTGCTTCCTGTAGCCCATGCAGCTCGTGGTTTTGTTGCCAGGCCACCCTGTGACCTGCACATGATCCTGCACATGACACAAACCCAGAAATCTTGACAGGGACATCAGTCTTGAGAGCTATTGACTAGCCTGATTTGTTCTTGCTCTCTTCATAATTCTTGTTTAAATTTGCATGTATGTTGCTTTTTTTCAGCAACATACATACCTGACCCAAATCATCATCACCAGCTATGATCTATCCACTGCTGGATAAAGCATCACCGTCCCTCATGATCTTGCGATGTACCACAATCCATCTCGCTTCTGCCCGTGACTTGAACTCTTTGTTCCATCTCTGCAGTGATATTTATTTTTTTGGGCCTGTTTTCTCCTTTTTCTGCCATTCCATTACCAGTCGCATCCATTTACCATCGTTTTGCCTCGCGAAGTGTCCTGCCCAAGCCCACTCACTTTCCACCAGTCAATATGCCTCCCAGTTAGCATTTGGTTCCCTAATCCACATGTTCCTCCGTCTCTTAAGTGTAATTACCACCATGCATCTCTCTATGCCTCTCTCTTTGTGTAAACTTTTCAGATTTTGTTCCAGTTTATTTGTAAATGCCCATGAGTCTGAGCCAAGGCCGTAGCCATGTAGTCAACAATGGGGGGGACCAAATCTTCCAGAGGGTCTGGGGGTCCTTCCATTTCCTGCCTAAAATATTAAAAATTTCACTAACACATAGGATGGATTTTTTTTTACAGTCGTCTAATAGTGTATTGTATTATATTGCTCTGTTTTTTCTTTTTTACCTTTTCTTGTTTCATTGTATGTAATGGCAGAGATTAGGGATGAATAAAGTACAACCATAACCACAATCATATAAACAGATATCTATTTTCTAGCAATATATTGGGGGGGGGGACATTTTGAGCATATTTTAATATATATTGGGGGGGGTGTGTGTCCCCCAATATATATTATAATTACAGCCTTGGTCTGAGCCATATTTCTTAATTATGCAATACACAAGGAATCAAACGTTATCTCTTTAGGCACACTGGTATGTTGGTTTATCATAATCAAGTTCTGTTTTCCAAATGCATTGTGTGCTGGCTCACCCCTCAGGCTTTCACAAAGTCCCCCATTGGTCGTTGCTGCACTTGGGAGCAGAAAGTGATGCCGAATCCTCCTCTGTCCAATTTAAATCTAGAAGCCTTGCATGCGTAAGGGAATCCCGTCAAAGTCAGTGTTCTTCACAAGTTTTCAGGGGGGTAAGGGGGTCACTTTCGCGGTCTTCATCAGTGTGAAGGCGGCCACACCGCCTGCAAGGGGTGTTTTCACTTGTTGTGTGTTGTCGGAGGCAGCACATTAGGGGCCGCACTAAAGGCCACACAGGGACCGCCAGTGGCCCGTGGGCCTTGCAATGGAGAGGACTGGCTTAGGGTACAAGGATAAGCATTCGCCTGCACGGGGTGTTTTCTTACATGTGTAGTGACATATAATTGGTCATGGAGCAGCATAGCGTTGGCTGCTGGCAGCCCTGACGACAGCAGGCCAGGTGATAGACCAGAGAGGGACCTAAGAGAAAGGTAACGGAAGGGGCACACGAGGAACCCGCAGGTAGGTTCTAGAAAGGGGGCGTGGTCGGGGGTGGAGCCAAGCCACGCTGACAGTATAAGAGGGTCCCTGGAGGGGAGCTCGAGGCTGCCGTGTGGAGTGGGATCCCACCGTGCTGCTGGACTCTTCGCCGTTCTTCTCTCGTCGTCTTCGTCTTCACCATCTCGGCGTCGCCAGCCAGGCAGTCTACCAACTGTCCTGAATGGGAACCGTAGTCGGCTATAGACGGAAAATTGGAAGTGTTAACTCGTAAGGCCGTGTTAATAAACAGAGTGCCTCCCACTCTTAGTGTCTCCGAGTCAGTCACTACACCTGCAACAGAAACTCTGAGCACATTTTACATCTCATCTCAACCAGTCCACAATCACCTCTGGCAGTCTACCCAAGGGGCACCCCGGGTGGCAGTGGTCACTTGGTGGCATAAAATTAATGCAACGCTGGTCTGAATGTGGACATTAGGCTGCCCGCAGAGGGAGATGTTGCTATGTGGCTTTTTTACAATTGAGTGATTTTTAAGTCAATTATCAAATGTGGTCTGTGACGCCGGCACACGCGGCTGACTATTCAAATAACGTCATGGGGATAATTTGCTTCCACTGTGAAGCAGACGGTGAGTTCGCGTGGTTAATCTATCCCAGATATTAACCAGGGCGGCCACTGACTTCGAATCGCAAACCTTGAAACGAGCAGCAAATGCACTGCCATTTGGCCATATGGTGATATTGAATACCGAGACGGGGGAGGGGCGCAGTTGGGGGGTGGGGGGAGGGGTGCTGTGAGAGATTTTGGCTGGAAAAGTGTGACTGTTGTTTGCCTGTGGGCTGCGAGTGAACGTGTGAGAGCTGAGTATGTGTGTGTGAGAGTGATCGTGTGAGAGCTGGGTCTGTGTGTAAGAATGGGTGGCGAAGGACAGCGAGTTTGCACGCGGGAACCTTTAGAAGTGACCTCGCTGCGTTGTTTCTTCGCTTGATGCACGAGATTCCCGGATATGGCTTGCACGACGCGTCACCTCATTCCAACCACGACCGCATCGCCTTTGTCGTTCAGTCGGAGACGCGTTACACGGCACCTTTCATTAAAGTCACAATCAACGACTCTATATTTGTTTCCCGCGCTCAGGCGAGCGTGGGCTCGTGTCCATCTCCACTTACAACCCTGAGCCAGTGGCTGCATTCCACAGTCCTGTGGCTGGAGTCGGGCACTCCGTAAAAAAAACCACTGGTGACTTCTCCCAAAGTGGTAGATTTGTATCGACCCTCACGCCTACCCTGTATTCGTTGAATTTTAATTGTCGGTCAATTGTAGTCTGCTCGCATTTTGTAAAGGAAAAAAAAGCCCAGGAATCTGAAATTCAGCTCTTGATCAATGATGTTAGCAACATCCCCTATTCATCGCAACATCCCCTACCCATCTCTACAACTCCAATCCACATCCCCTATCCATCTAAACATACTCTACCGATCTGAACATCTATCCATCTCAACAACTCCTATAAATCTCTACAACAGCTCCTACCCGTCTCTACAACATGCATGCTATCGCATTTTTTCTTATAATAGCTTGCTTGGTCTTAATGAATCAAAAGTCCCCTTGATTTTATGCTCGACTGAGGATGGCGCAAAACTCATCTCCTGTGTACAGCCCTGAACCAGTGGTGGAAGTCCCAACACTTCCATGGTGGAGATGGGTCTTCCCACAGGAGAACCACACCGTTTTTGATTTCTAACACGTAGGATTTTGCAACCGGTGTTGCGATTTTCAAATGATGTTTGCCGTACACACACTGGCGTTTTACTCGCGCGCAATCTGATCGCCCCCCCCCCCCCCAAAAAAATTAAAACAATCGTAAATCAATCGTCTCTGGCTTCTCCATATTATTGCTGTAGCGTTATTTCACCCCAAAAGGCTGATTGTTGACCTAACCGCCCGCCCTCCAAACTGCGATTTGAACTCTTGACCTCCAATTTTTTAGCCACGTGCTCTAACCACTGTGCTGCATGGGCCACTGTGCGGTTGTTTGGAACAACGAGCGTGTATGTGTGTGTGTGGGGCACCTGGGTTTGTCCCGTGACCTCCTGCCAGCTGGGCGTTCGACACTTCACGTGGCCTTGACGTGCACGTAGCCTGGCACAGGCGCCGTGGTGACGTCACCATCACAAAGTGGTTGTTGTTGTGGGTCCTCAAAGTGCACCTAGCCTGGCACAAGTGCCATGATGACGGCTGTCGTTGTTGAAACTTACAACGTCTGATGAACAACAATGTCAGAGTCCTCTACCAAACATATTCTCAAGCCGAGACTCGCAGGTTGCAGCTTGCCGATCAGAAATTCTAATCTCGACTATAAAGTATAAATTGCCCTGAAGGTTTAGCGCCATTGCCGCCGCTCATTGGGGACAAAGGCCAACCTATCATAATGGGCTAGTGTACGTGAACAGGATTTATCTGGGACAGAGCTCGATTGATAAGAGCGGCATGAGTGTGATGTTAATATCCTCATCCGAGTCAACTCAGCCTTGGGGTAGGTAACACAAGAACCCTCTTAGAAGAAGAACTGGCTATCCGATGAAGACACTGGTCTCTAGCCAGTGCGGTGTTGAATTTCCGAGACTCTTGGGCCTGAACTTTAGATGGACTGTGCCCAATGCTCATTTGAACAGAAGCAACCCGATTGTGACTTTGCATAACTGAAAATTGACTGGGACAATTGCTTTTACAAAGAGCTAAAAAAAAACACCATAAACAGATGCACACAACAATGACGAACTCAATTGCAGTTCTGTATGAGGCTCCCGTGTGGATCAGAGTAAAGAACTAATGGGTCTGTTGTGTGCAAATGTTTTTTTTTTACGTACTGTACATTGTCAACAATTTCTGTTGGTATTTTCCCCCGGTTAATTTGGTGGTAACACAACCGGACTTACAAATGTTTAAAATTTCAAGTAAGTGGAAATATAAAAAATAATCATAACACATTGAACCCTTTTACAATAAACACTTTGTAGCTGGGCATTAAGCCGTTACTTGCCATGACACATATGAAACCGGCTAAATGGCCAAGTCAAAAACAGGGCCTAGTTGTTCAGTAAAACAATATCATTAAGTTTTATGTAACAATGCATGCTTTAATTCATGTAATTATACATTAGTTGATGTCATGTTGACAGCTGTTTTATGGCCTGATAATGAACAAGCTAAAGAAATGAATTGGGGTTCTTTGATTTTTTTTGCAAACACTCAGCAAAAGCTAATGACATCATTGTAAGGGTTTTATTTCTATTTTTTTGGGTCAAAAACCACAACTTTGAGAATAAAGGTTCCTTTCTTGCTGTACCTGAGGTTTTCCTTGGAGCAGGGAAAGCTGGTAGTCATTAAGCTGCATCAACAGAAGGCCTGAAAACAGGGGTTCAATGACCGATCCCACCAGTCCGGCACAAACGAGCAACATTAAACAAACTAGCTGAGGCCTTTTATATATATATATTAACTTTCATATTGTTAGCTTGTTTAAACAGTAATTTTTTTAATTTGTTGTTGTTATTGTTTATTTATTTATTTATTTTAAAATGAAAGCCGGGCACTTTCAGAAAATTATACGAAGGACAGATTACCTGTTGTTTGGGTTATTGGCCGTGGGGTGGTTTTGGAACCCCAACAAGATCCATTATTCTCATACAGTAAACCATTTTGTATCCCGCGCTGACAGGCTTTTAGCACGTCACATACGCGTGACGTGCGTGGGGGGGGGGAAACACCACAGGTAAAACCCCATGCCAGCTGGCGCCGTGGTACTGGCAGATTCACTGCTCCACACAACACCGCCGCAGTGAAAAGCCATCCAAATGTGACACGCAATTGTTCGTATTCCATCGCGCGTAGCTTATTTTGGTAGCATATCAGATGGCGGCACACGTCTCCAAATCCGGTGCTTTGGTGGGCAAGGGTTGGTGGATCGCACAGATTTATGACACTCTTGAACCCTCCAAGCTGGGGTGGCCAGGAGATGGCAGTGCAGCAAGTGGGTTCAAGAAAAAAAAATTGTGGACAATTAAGTATTTTGCCTCTCTTGCATGTATGGGTTTTCTCTAAGTACTTCTTTTTCTGCCAACTGCTTAAAATAGAATTGGCATCCCTCTGCAGGATGTCTACTGCGAAGCAGATGGCATGTATCTTTTGGTAAATACACCCGCAGTAATAACCAGGACAGCCGACTGGATTCAAAACCACTAACCACTGCGCAAAGCGGCAAATGCGCTACCGCAGTATGTACCGTATGTATGTTGAACTTCTTTCGCAACGTACGTAGCCAAACATGCTAATCGGAGGTAGTGCGGGAAGGACAACAAACTAAACACACCGCTGGGCCTTGTCACGACCCGATGACAAGTTCTTCGGTCCAATATATTTGAAACCCACCTTTCTCTTTTGAGATCGTCCAATAAGATAGATTTTTTGAGGGACTATTTGTCATTTATATTCGAATCTCCCTATGCATGGCCCTTCTGAAATAGGAGTCTTGAGTCTTAGTGAGGCTTTCCCGAATAAATATGACATTATTATTATTTTAATGGGTGCAGTGGGCTACGGCCTACAAATTACTTTTCATCGCTTCAAGTAACTAATGGAGGGTTTTTGAAGCGTGACTATTTAGAACTTTTTTTTTTACCGGCGCAGAAAGTGTTGCATTTGGCGTAATGTACACATCATGTAGCTGCTTCACATGTGTGTGGGTGGCCGAGTGGCGGAGTGGGTTAGCGTGCTCCACCGCCGAGCTACTTTTCCATGGAGTCAGCGTTAACGTTCCAGAAGCCGCCCGGTCATTCCTGTGAGGATATTAGCAAAGTGCACCGCGTCGCTTGCGAGTGGACATTAAATACTCGGTGACATCATCGTTTCGCAAGAGAAGGACATTGTGCACTTCGGTGGCATAAGGTCAGAGCCCAGATTTAGGAAAGTTTCTGCAACAAAAATTAATCGTTGAATTAGAATTTTTTTTATTAGAAACTCATCCAGAGCCACTCCAAGTCTTATTTGCGAAAAAGGTAACGAATCTCTAAATTATAACGAAAATATGTACACATGTACAATGCTTACATATTTTCTGTATGACACACGGTTGCTGAGCACAGGCCTAAAGGCTCAGAACGTCAGGTTGGCCAGCAACAAACAGCACTTTTGAAGTCGTGACAAATAAAGAGTGAACACTTTTTTAGTTGAGCAAAGGTTCCAAAAACTTACACGGAAAGAGACGATGGGAAGGAATTCAAGAGCCGGGCAGCACGAAGAAAGCAGCTGAGAGAGAGAGAAGTTTACAATATGAGACCTCCTTTACCAGTGGCAAAATATAGTAGTAGGTTTTTACCCTTTCAACTGGTACAAAAACTGACACCTTTATACAAGCGATCATGTTTGCAATAACCACAACACAATCAGTCAAAATGCAAACAATAAGAAACAACTCTGATAATGATATGCACTGTCCTTGAAGTTGATTTGTCCACACCCGAGACAGCTTTTCTTAGAGCCGAGTCTCTTTTGTTGTTGGACCAGATGACGCCAAAAGGACAGTGCATATCATTATCATTATCAGAGTTGTTTCTTTTTGTTTGCAATTTGACTGCTTGTGTTGTGGTTATTGCAAACATGATCCCTTGTATAAAGGTGTCAGTTTTTGTACCAGTTGAAAGGGTAAAAACCTACTACTAGAGAGAGAAGTGTTGCAACGACCTGCAGGTGTGGTGGTGGAATACGGTGTGGGTGAGACTGCGAGTTTTTGAGATGCCAGGAATAATACAATGCATCTGCAGTGTATTGGGTGGCTGCCAGCAGAGATGAGGAAACCAAATTTGAGGATAATAATAACAAAAGTAACAATGTTCATTTAATGACAATTACTTGTTTTTGATAAGATAACTTTTTACATCGGGGCATTTGTATGTATGTGAAACTTCTTTTGCACCATACATAGCCAACCACGGTAATCGGAGGTGCGAGGGATTGACGACAAACTAAACACAAACAACAGTTTTAAAGCAATGAGTTTTCAACCTAGATTTAGAAGTGCATCGCCCCAGTGGCTTCCTAATATCGGAAGAGCGTTCCAGATGGCCGCAGAAGTGCATCCGAAAGCGCGCGATGAAGTGACCGTCTTGGTTCGATGGCTATCCAAAAGCGCTCTACATGCGATAAGCGACTTACATCTCATCATCTCAAATATTTTAAGAGCATCCCCTAGTGGAAGCTGTCCCTGTGCAGCACAAGGTGACTTGGCACATGGCCTCAAAGTGGCCGTTCGCCTGCCAGCAAAGGGCGAGGGCTGCTGCGTGTAATCCCAATTAAGTAATTTGCGGGTAAGTTTGGAAATTCGCTAATTTGGACTGTTGACTTTGGCACACGATAGCCCACTCGTTTCGAATGACGTTATGGGATCTTTATCATTCAATGTAAAGCAGACGGCAGTATTTATGAGTGTCAATGCACCCGCAGTAATGACCATGGCAGCTTGCCGGATTCGAACTGCCAAACTCAGCAACGCATGGCAAATGCGCTACCGCTTGGCCATGTCACCGTCCAACGATAAGAGACAAGTTATTTTGGTTCAATCTACTTACTAATAATCTTTAGTTATGGGGCACATTTCATATTACGAGGTTCTAGGCACTTCACAAAAGTTAAGATGAAATTAAACATTTACGAAGACAAATGTGGTAACAAAACACTCATAAAATAGTACAAATGCATAGAAATTAACACTTTATAAAACAGAAAAATAATCATAAGCTCCCAGGATGAAATCAGAAGGCTAAATTGTAGAAATAGGCCTGATGCCTTCCTTTAAAAGTCACGAACATCTGATGCGATCGGCCAGAGTTCCAGAGTCACGGGGCCTGAACACAGAACGCCACCACCTCCCCCCACCCCCCTCCTTGCTGAGCCTGAGCCTCGCAATACAGATGTAGTGGGTCCAATCACGGCGCACACTAAGACTTGGAGGTAACACGGTTTATTAACCAACATCACATAACGCTTAATGGAACGACAACATAAGGTGGTAACCCACCATTCCTACATTTAACTATGTACACTTGGAGTAGATGTACATTCTGGATGGGAAACTACAAATCGGACCACGTTAGCCAACACGCAGCCTGGTCCACGTGGGCGACCCACGATGGTTTCTTCTTCCCAGGACCAACCCCGGTCCCCTCCCCCCTGGGGCTCGGCTTTTATCCTTACGGCGTGGCCAGGCTCCGCCCTTTGCCACACCTACTTTTCCCAATCCTTCGTGAGGGTTCAGGACCCACCTCACGTGTTCCTCAACCTTGGTCCCCCGCCGTCCGCACCACGTGCCCCTCCCTGTTTACCCAGCTTCCCCTGGTATACCCATCCGGTGTCCGGGGACAGGCTCCGCCCCTACAGTCGCACCCACACGGTACTGTCTCTACACAACGGTACTCAAACCAATGACACTATACATACCAGGGCCACTGCTGTCAGCTGACCTCTGAACGCACGGCTGAGGCTAATAGGGATACAATAACTTTGACATGCAATCTGGTGGCATTTCGTGCTTTAAACATCTGTAATGCGGGCGTAAGCGACCTTCCGGATGTGACGTCACGGGGGGTGGAGTCATGTGACGTGGGTGGAAGGTTCGGGTCCTTAAGCGGGTAAACCGGAAGGGGAAGTGAGTCGGGGTGTGAGCGGAAAAGAGTGAGGCCACGCGGGCGGGTGAGAAGAGGGGGGGCACCGACGGCTATCGGGAGCCAACCCCGAAGACAAGAGGAAGCTGCGGAGTGGTGTGCAGCTGCAGAGGAGATAGCCAGAAGGGCTGCGTGTTAGAGGCAGCGGTGTGGCTGCCAGGAGGAGCTGCGGAGAGAGAGAGAGACAGCACGAGGCTGTCAGAGCTGCGGAGGGAGAGAGGGAGACAGCACGAGGCTGTCAGAGCTGTGGAGAGAGAGGAGTTGCAGCGAGTACAGCCAAGGGGGGCTGTGTGAGAGAAACAGCAGCGGGGCTGCTGTTGTGGATCGGGCCGACATTGGAGTCAGCACCGTGGAGAAGCTACAGAGTAAAGACAGCCGTGTGGGTGTACAGCATGAACCGAATAAAGGACACTGAGCCAGACATCGTGGTCCAGTCGTTTATTACACTGGTGTCGGAAGTGCAACGGCATGTCGAAACAAGTGAGGAAGAAAGTTAATCCGGCGCCTGCATCGGCTTCTTCGTCCGACGACGACGAACTCCCTCCAACCACGGATCCTGTTGGGGTGGTGGAGGAGAGCCCGGCTGAGGCGACCACGGGAACGGGAGTGGAGGATGTTGGCGCGGTGGCGGGTCTGTCGACATCATCAGACGCGGATCAACGATGGCAAGCGATGGCGGTACAACTGGAGGCACTTAAGGACGTCCTGGCGCATCTATGCCATCTCGTCGCGCCAGGGACGATGGATGATGCAATTGGTGCTCCGCGGGCCGCCACGTTGCCTGTCCTGCCGCCGCCATTGCCCACGCGGCAAAAGGCCGCCATTTTGCGCGCTCCGTGGTGCCAAACCGCCATCTTGGCCACGCCGCGGGCCGACGCCATTTTGAATTTGCCATCACAACCACCACCATTGGAAGACGGCGGGAAGAGGAGTCGGAGTCGCCACCTTACAACGGTTAAAGAATTTTCCGTCGGTGGGGACTGGAGCGCGTTCGCCTGCCGCTTCTTGGCGGCGGTACGCACAGCAAGATGGACCGATGCGGAGGCTTTGGAGGTGTTGCCGACTCTCCTGGACGACGAATCTGTCCGATTCTTCCGTTCCATAACGACCGATAAGAAGGCAACTTTATGTGGTGTTTTTCAAGAAATGGCCGATGCTTATGAGCCACCAGATGATGCGCATCGGCGATTCGCTCAACGACAACGAGCACCAGAGGAGTCGCCCGTGGCGTTCAGGGGTGCGGTGCTGGAGCTGGCCATGGCAGCTTATCCTGAGACGCCACAGGACCTGCTCGAGCCTCTCATATTAGGGAAAATGTTGGAGCTGTCTCGGGATCTAGGGATCCCCATGCCTGTGTGTGGGCATGAGAAGCTAACTTCCCGGACGGCTGCTAAGTGTCTCGATGCGCAATTCAACCTCCGTCGCTGGAAACAAGTGACGGCGTGGACGGGGGGGCCCGTCAAAGAAGGGGATGCGCTGGGGTGGAACCCTGCGCAGGCTGTCTATGTTCCGGATGACCGGGGCCCTCAACAACTGACGGCCGCCTCCGCTCCATGGACGGGACGCGGCGGGCCGAGACCGCGCGCGGCGCTACCAGAACGGGGCCGTCAGGAGGCGAGGCCTGCGCTTCGGCGCAACGAGGCCGAATGTTTCCGCTGCGGGCATAGGGGCCACTACGCCAGAGACTGCTGGGCCCGCTTCCCGGCTCCGCCGCAGCAGGAGGCCTCGGCACCGGTCAAGTCGGCTAAAGATCCTCCGAAACAGGCATGTCGGCACGCACCAGACACTCGGCAAGGCTTTACACCTCACCCATCACCGTCGTTGCGCCATCCTAACGTTGTGGTTAAAGCATGCCCTTCGACGGGGCCTTGTCGCTCGGTCACGCAGTGGCGCAAGTTGGCACGGAGAGTCGTCGCGGCCGCTACGGGCTCGTCCACTGTTCCGGGGTCTGTTGCTGCTGACTCTCCCCTGCCTGCGTCCATTGATCTTGCTGGAGCGCCTGTCGTACCTGTTCCAGACAGGCCGGCCGTGACATTGCGGGGGACGAGGGGCCCTGCTCGGAGGACGCCTGCCAGGTCTGCGGGACCTTCGAGCCCTGCAGCCCTTCCGACCCAGCTGCGGTCACGGTCACAGGACAAGCCCAAGACTAACTCTTTAGGGACACGGGACGTCGGTGGACTTCCAGCTGCGACAGGGGGATTACCCCCTGTCATTCCTCGACTTTCATCGCGTTCCCGTTCTGCGAGTGGGCCGCCGACCGTCCGGGACGGGCCGGCGACCCGCACACGTTCCAAATCGCTTACGTTTCGTTGATTGTTGCTGTCTTGTTATTTTTTTTCTTACAGTTGTATTTATTGCATGCTTTTTGTACGTTCGTTGATGTTAATTGCGTTGTTGTTGTTGTTCTTGCTGTTACATTGTATGCTTAGTGTCCTTTAGGGGGGGAAGCTCGGTTCGCCGCATTACGATTTGCTATTGGTCAGCCGAGGTCGGCTGGGATTTTTCTACGGGGGAGGGTGGTGTAATGCGGGCGTAAGCGACCTTCCGGATGTGACGTCACGGGGGGTGGAGTCATGTGACGTGGGTGGAAGGTTTGGGTCCTTAAGCGGGTAAACCGGAAGGGGAAGTGAGTCGGGGTGTGAGCGGAAAAGAGTGAGGCCACGCGGGCGGGTGAGAAGAGGGGGGGCACCGACGGCTATCGGGAGCCAACCCCGAAGACAAAAGGAAGCTGCGGAGTGGTGTGCAGCTGCAGAGGAGACAGCCAGAAGGGCTGCGTGTTAGAGGCAGCGGTGTGGCTGCCAGGAGGAGCTGCGGAGAGAGAGAGAGACAGCACGAGGCTGTCAGAGCTGCGGAGGGAGAGAGGGAGACAGCACGAGGCTGTCAGAGCTGTGGAGAGAGAGGAGTTGCAGCGAGTACAGCCAAGGGGGGCTGTGTGAGAGAAACAGCAGCGGGGCTGCTGTTGTGGATCGGGCCGACATTGGAGTCAGCACCGTGGAGAAGCTACAGAGTAAAGACAGCCGTGTGGGTGTACAGCACGAACCGAATAAAGGACACTGAGCCAGACATCGTGGTCCAGTCGTTTATTACACATCCATGAATACCCACATCTCTGTTTTGGATTCGAATAAAAATAGAGGCTGTGTTTGTAATCCGGGTTCGATGTTCCAGGCATTTAATTGGTGCCACGAACGTGTCCTTGGTTGGCACCCGTGTAGAATTAGTCGAGCTTGTGTCGTTCAATGCCATTGTCTCTTACACCTCTTTGGCAGGATCCGCAACACATGACCCTGAAGCGCAACACATTTTGCGCGTTAATCTTTTTGTGCATGTCATGTGTTAAGTTTAATGGTGGGAACCCGGAGGGTCAAATAAATCCTCGCTGAGTGTGACAACTCAAACACACATGTCAAGTTCCTGGACATGTTTGTACCTGCATGATAGTGAAAAGTTTGTGTGGTGCCACAGCGACGGGGCCGCTCTGCCGAGCCAAGGAGCCGCCCGGCTTCCACCACCGCACTGCCCCCCATCACCCCCCCCCACATAAGCACGCACCCGCACCCATGTAGGGCCTCGTGGTCGGGTCACCTACCCTGAGTTTTCACCCGAGGGCCCCCTCGGGGGGTTACCCCACGGTTTTTCAGGGCCAGGGAATTGGACAGGACCCTTCCCAGGCCAAGTAACACTGCGGCGCCGTGGGCGGATTTGAGATCGCACGACCACGGCGAGCTCAGAGAGCCCCGCAGTTAGAAACGCATACAAACACAAACACGGGTCAGCAGGGCAGATAGCTGGGATCAGGACCCGGGCGACTGATTGGTCGAAAGGTCAAAGGCCGGCGGGATCGCAAAAGAGCGGGAAATCCTAGGCTCAGGATTGGTCGAGAGACCAAGGCGGTCGGGATGGGGGCGCCTAGCCTTTGATGTGAATAGTTTAAAAGAAAACGCAGGGGCAGTAGGGAACTCTCTTCTTCTGGAGTTTTGACACGGAGTCAGCGACGAGGGAGTCATTGGGCGAGCCGCTAGATTGTCTGCAGGACGATCTGAGCGCCGCAAGGTCACCAAGAACTACAGACGGTATCGTATTACGCGCCTTACAACACCTCAGAGTGGAGAGAAGGATCCGTAGGAGAGGGTTAGTTCGGGGTAAGGACGAGTAGGAAAGCGGTTTAACAGAGAGCGCAGCATAGAATAGGGCTGCATGCCACCAGAGAGTGGGTTAGAAGCGCCTTGCTGGCCCGCACACACACACGGGTGGCTCGGTGAGTTAACAAGGGCTAATAAAATCTCGAGCGTAGTAACAAAACCGTGTTGTTGGGTGTTTTTGAACGTGGTATTAGCGTGCACTGCATTCGCGGGTGTGTGGTCGTTGTATGCGTAAAGGCCGTGGTCTCTGTATGATTGTGCGGGTACGGAGGTGTGTGTGTTAACGCCCGGGGAGAGCACTTTTGTGTGTTGACGTGCCTACGCCGCCGTGTGAGAGGAGAATCGTCCTTGTACGATACTTGTGTTGACGTGCACGTGCGAGTGCGGGAGGGGACGAGTAGTCGTGTCGGCGTGCGCCCCGCTCGCGTGTGCGAAACCGCGGTGCGCAGTGAAGCTGTTAGCTTTGTGCGAGCTTGCGTGTGCTCGTTACTTGCGTAAAGTGCGGCGCGGTGGTGGGCCCCTGACCCCCAACCCCGCGGCTCGAACGCGTAATCGGCTGCGCATTGTTGTACGGTTTGTCTCGCGCGCACGGCGGCGGCGGCTTGAGTCGTTGTGTCGGCGTGTGCCCCGCTTGCGTGTGCTCGTTACTTGCGTAAAGTGCGGCGCGGTGGTGGGCCCCTGACCCCCAACCCCGCGGCTCAAGCGCGTAATCGGCTGCGCATTGTTGTACGGTTTGTCTCGCGCGCACGGCGGCGGCGGCTTGAGTCGTTGTGTCGGCGTGTGCCCCGCTTGCGTGTGCTCGTTACGTGCGTAAAGTGCGGCGCGGTGGTGGGCCCCTGACCCCCAACCCCGCGGCTCGAGCGCGTAATCGGCTGCGCATTGTTGTACGCTTTGTCTTGCGCGCACGGCGGCGGCAACTTGAGTCGTTGTGTCGGCGTGTGCCCCGCTTACGTGTGCTCGTTACTTGCGTAAGCTCTCGGCGTGCGTAATCGGCGTACCCCAGGTGCGCGATCGTAACGTGCGCGGCCAGCGCGGCGCAGAGCGGCGCAAGAGTGGGTATCGCGTGTGGAGCTGGGTGTGGGTGTGCGCGTACGTAATTAACCATGCCTGCTACGCGGACCCGCGGTGGAGGGGAATCCTCGGGCGACGGCTCTCACACCATGGGTGAGGAACCTAGCAGCGGTTCGCTTAGCAGCGGGGGGGCGATTGATGATGTTAGCCCGGCCGTTGGCATTATCGAGGGAGGGATCTCGGGGGCTAGCGACCCCCACAGATTGGTGTCAGAAGCGGTACGGACCCCCGCGTTACCTCACGCTAAAATAAGACTAATATTTACCGGCCGGGGGGCCCCTTCGTGGAAGGCATTCGCCCGCAATCTCTTAGGGGCCAAGGAAATTAATGGATGGACGGACGGACGCGCAGGCAGTACGTCAACTTAATATGAATCTTGATGGGCGGGCAGCCGATTTTGTAGAAGCGTTACCCGCGAGCGCACAGACACAGCTAGGGGAGCTGATGCGCCGACTCGATCAGCGTTTTGGCACGCGTGACGAGGAGGAAGCAAAATCGGCCTTAGAGGCGCGCCGTCGTCAACCTGGCGAGGATCTACGTGATTACGCCGAGGATGTGCGCGAGTTAACAAAGATCGCACGCCCGGGGTACGCAACTGATGTTATTGAGGAACTGGCCGCCGAGAAAATCCAGCGGTACCTGTCTCGCACGGCATGGTGGCAGCCAGACATGAGCTGCCCACGTCTTCCCTTTAACGCCCTTGTCGAGCGCGCACGTAAGTGTGAAAGAATTCACAGCGAACGCGCGCAGCTCCGGGGGCTGGGACGAGAGCGCGCCATTGCGAGCCTGCTCTCGGAAGATGAGGAGGAGGAACAGGAGCTCGCGAGGAAGGTAAGGGGCCGGGAAAGAGAGCCTCCAGTGTCCCGCGAGACAACCCCGGGATGGGTTGCCGGTATACAAACGGGTATAAAGGATGTCTCCGGCCAGGTAACCCAGATAGACAACAAGGTAAACCAAGTAGGTGAGAGGGTAACCCAGGTACGCGAGGAAACGAATAAAAATATGACCCAACTGCAATCCTCCGTTGAGACCATCCGATCCGAAATGGGGGACCTACGCGCCACGGTGGGAGGGTTATCTGGGAGGGTAGCCCGACTAGAGGCGGAGGGTGGACAGCGGCGTAATGGGGGGGGAGGGAGTGGGCAGGGGGCCCACTACGGAGCCGCCCTTTTTCCCCGGGCATGTTATATGTGCGATCGCCGAGGGCATCTAGTGAGAGACTGTCCTGAAATTACCCGAGCTAGGCAGGCGCGGGGGGTTAAACTCCAACGCCTCCTAGTGAGCGGACCAACTAGGGGTGCAATCGATGCGGTCCCGATACAAATAGACGATAATGAGAATAATGGCGAGCGAGTGATCCATAAACAGGTTACAACGACAACACCCAAGGGCGCGGGGACCTCGGGCGATTGGCTGCGGGAGCTGGTGGCAGGGATAACGGGAGCCACGTCGCTGGTGGAAGGCCAGGTGAACGGGCAGCGCACCCGGATCCTACTGGAAACGGGCGCCGTGGCCTCTCTCATGAGCGCCGCGCACTGCAGCATGCTCGGGGTGGACGTGGGCTGTCTGCAGGCCCCGGATCGCGCGCTGCACACGGCAAGCGGAGCCGGGATGGGGTTGCTGGGGAAGGTCTCCCTCGAGGTCCGTCTAGGAAACCAGGTGTGCACACAGGAATTCTACGTATCGAGTGTGTTGTGCCACGAGTGCATTGCAGGAACGGACCTCCTGGAAAAGTTGGGACTTAACGTACAGCCCCGGCAACGATGCGTTACGGTGGAGGGCAGCGGGGAGCGGATTCCGTTCCTAGGACAGGAGCCGAATCGCCCACGCTTCACACCCGTGGCCGCTACGCTGGTGTCGGCCGTCACCATCGGACCTCTCGCCGAGATGCTGGTGCCAGTGGCAACCCTCTCCACCGACCCAACCCACCGACCATCGGGCGAGGTAATGCTGACTCCTCACCCGGAGTTGGCATCGCGATACGGGGTGGTAGGGTCAGCCACACTGGTAAACGCAGATGGGAGCCGGCTGTTTATACGTGTGTTTAACCCACACAGTACCCCGGCAATGATACGACGACGCACCCCGGTAGCCACCGTACACCCACTGCACGCTCGCCACTTGAACGACTCGGTGTTCGCACTCTGGGCGGAGGACCCTGGCCGCCCCGAGGACAGCCAGGATCTGGCCTGGCGGGTCGGCCCGACCCCCCGAGCCGAGATTGTTCCACTGCAGGATGCGTTACATGTGCCTTGGGCAGCCTTAACTAAGGGGGAGGCCGATCAGCTGCGCGGGTTATTGCGGGAGTACGCCGACGTGTTCAGTGAGCACGATTCGGACGTGGGCCGGACCGACCTGGTCAAGCACCAAATTGACACAGGTGCAGCCCGACCCATCAAACTCCCCGCATACCGAGTGGGCGCGCCTGAACGGACCCAGATCAAAGAGGCAGTCACGGATATGCTACGCGATAACATAATTCAGCCCTCGGCGAGCCCCTGGTCAGCCCCAGTGGTACTAGTAACGAAAAAGGATGGGTCAACCCGGTTCTGCGTCGATTACCGTAAACTAAATGCAGTCACGCTCGGCGATGCCTTCCCCATACCCCGCATCGACGACACCTTCGACAGTCTCGCAGGAGTGCGGTATTTTTCCACCCTCGATCTGGCGTCCGGTTACTGGCAGGTGGAGATGACGGAGGAGGATCGGCCAAAAACAGCATTCACCACCCCGATGGGCCTGTTTGAGTTTCGAGTGTTGCCGTTCGGACTCACTAACGCGCCCGCGACGTTCCAGCGGTTGATGGAGTTGGTGATGCGGGGCTTACAGTGGGAACAGTGCCTGATTTACCTGGACGACGTAATAGTGTTCAGTAGGTCGCTGTCCGAACACTGGTCCAGGCTGCAGGAAGTATTCCAGCGACTGCGAGCAGCCCATCTCAAGCTCAAGCCGCGTAAGTGTTACATTGCGCAGCGCGAGGTGGGGTACCTCGGACACCGAGTCAGCGAGGCAGGGGTGAGCACCGATCCCGAGAAGGTGCGTGCCGTAGTGGATTGGCCGCGGCCGAGGAACCTGACGGAGATCAGGTCATTCTTGGGACTCGCCACTTATTACCGTCGATTTGTAAAGGGATTCAGTGAGATTGCATGCCCCCTCACCCAACTCACCTCCCCTAAGAACCCCTATCAGTGGTCGGAGGCCTGTCAGACGGCTTTCACCACACTCAAAGACCACCTCACCCACACCCCCACCTTGGCTTTCCCAGATTTCACCACCGATTTTATTTTGGACACTGACGCCTGCAGCAGTGGGCTGGGCGCGGTGCTGTCGCAAGTGCAGGGTGGGACGGAGCGGGTCATCGCATACGCCAGTCGGACCCTGAGCGGGGCCGAGCTGAACTATTGCGTAACCCGTCAGGAACTGTATGCCGTGATTTTCGCGTGTAAACAGTTCCGACCGTACTTGTACGGCAGGAGATGTCGTGTGCGCACCGATCATTATGCACTGCAGTTCCTCCTTACATTCAAGGAACCGCGGGGGCAGATGGCTCGATGGCTGGCGCAGCTGCAGGAGTACAACCTGCAGATCGAGTACCGAGCGGGGCGGACACACGCGAACGCGGACGCCTTGTCAAGACGGCCCGCGGTGCGCGCTGAGACGAGGGAGGGAGACGCCTGCCCGTGTTTCACGGGGGGACGCTGCCGCCAGGCAGCAGAACCCAAGGAGCGCGCGGAAACTAAACTCCCCCCCCCGAGAGAGAGTGCGGTGTGCGCCGCAGGAACCCCTGCAAAAGGAGCCCGGGGACAGACGGATCATCCCACCCCAACCGGGCGGATCCAAGAGGATGTCGGCTGCGCCTTCCCGGGCTTGGACGACGAGCAGCTGCGACAAACCCAGCAGCGGGATCCGGATCTGGCGGCGGTGGAGGCGGCACTGTGAGAGAAGAAGGATGCACTACCAGGGCCCTGGAGCGGTTTGTATGCCCGGTTGTGTGTAGAAAACGGGGTGGTGAGGGAACTGGCCGACGCTGGGCAACCGGGGTGCATCTGCGTTCCCGCCCATGTGCGACCCCAACTACTGCGACTGGTACACGACCACCCGCTCGGGGGCCATGATGGGGAACGGCGCACCCGGGAGACTCTGCGTCGCCAGTATCTCTGGCCTAAATTGGCGCAAGATGTGGCCGCATGGGTGCAGGGCTGCCGAGCCTGTCAGCAGTGTGGGCAAAAGCCGGCGAGGTACCAGGTACCCCTGAGGCCGTTCCGAGTCAGTCGGACGAATCAGTTGGTCGGAATCGACCTGCAGGGGCCCTTTCCACGATCCCACCGGGGAAACCGATATATTCTCGTAGCGGTGGAGTACTTCACCCGCTACCCCGTGGCGGTGGCTATCCCGGATAAAACAGCCCTCGTAGTGGCCCGGGCCTTCGTGGAAAACTACGTACTTAAGTGCGGGATCCCCGAACGAGTCATTACCGACCAGGGTAGTGAATTTGAGGCCGAACTATTCCAGGCGCTGTGCCGAGAGTTCGGGATCCAGAAGGACCGAACCACGGCGTATCACCCCCAGGCGAATGGGATGGTAGAGAGGATGAACCAGACTCTGGCCGGGAAGCTTAAACGCATGGCGGCCACGAATCAACAGGACTGGGACGAACACCTCCCCTATGCCCTGTTCGCCTACACCACCGCCGTTCACACATCTACAGGACAGACCCCGTTCCTAATGATGTTTGGTCGCGAGTCTCGCATGCCCGCAGATCTGCTGTTCGGTGTCCCTCCGCCGCAACGGGAGGAAGGGAGCCACCCCGTGGAGCACTTGCTGGAGACCCTGCGAGGGGCCAGGGGCCGAGCCTACCCGCACGGAGAGGCCGCGCACCAGCGGCAAGAGCAGGGCGCCCGACCCCGTATGGAGCCCCCCTTCTACACTGCGGGCTCCGAGGTGTGGCTGTACACTCCCCGCGTCGGTGCCGGACAGGTGGGGAAGCTGACCGCCTATTGGCGAGGACCCTGGATTGTGAGACGGCAGATCTCACCATGGACGGTGCTGATTCAGGGAGGAGAGAGGGGCCGGGAGATGGTGGTCAACATCCGCCGACTGAAGCCGTGGCGAGCAGCCCCCGAGAGGGGGAGCCCCGCCGTCCAAGTACCCCGAAACCCCGGGGTCCCCCCACCCCCCGTGCCCGGGGGCCTCGCGCAGTATATGGGCCCCACGGAGCCCCGGGCTCCGAGGGGCCCCGGGCGGGGCCGGGGGCGACGAGGACGGCAACCCTTAAACCCCACCGCCTCTGAGTTTGTTCCCCAGCCCGCAGGTGCCAGAGGCCGAGGGGAGCCGTTGGAATGGAGGAGGAGACCACCGCCGGAGCCCCAGGAGACGGAGCCGCCACCCCCGAGGCCAGCCACAAGGGCCGGGCGAATCCCGCGGACCCCGCGGCGATACCTCGTGGGGGCAACCCAGGCGAGGTGCTCCAGTCAACCCGGGACGGGGACTGGCACCCCGGGGGGCTATGTGGTGCCACAGCGACGGGGCCGCTCTGCCGAGCCAGGGAGCCGCCCGGCTTCCACCACCGCACTGCCCCCCATCACCCCCCCCACATAAGCACGCACCCGCACCCACGTAGGGCCTCGTGGTCGGGTCACCTACCCTGAGTTTTCACCCGAGGGCCCCCTCGGGGGGTTACCCCACGGTTTCTCAGGGCCAGGGAATTGGACAGGACCCTTCCCAGGCCAAATAACACTGCGGCGCCGTGGGCGGATTTGAGATCGCACGACCACGGCGAGCTCAGAGAGCCCCGCAGTTAGAAACGCATACAAACACAAACACGGGTCAGCAGGGCAGATAGCTGGGATCAGGACCCGGGGCGACTGATTGGTCGAAAGGTCAAAGGCCGGCGGGATCGCAAAAGAGCAGGAAATCCTAGGCTCAGGATTGGTCGAGAGACCAAGGCGGTCGGGACGGGGGCGCCTAGCCTTTGATGTGAATAGTTTAAAAGAAAACGCAGGGGCAGTAGGGAACTCTCTTCTTCTGGAGTTTTGACACGGAGTCAGCGACGAGGGAGTCATCGGGCGAGCCGCTAGATTGTCTGCAGGACGATCTGAGCGCCGCAAGGTCACCAAGAACTACAGATGGTATCGTATTACGCGCCTTACAACACCTCAGAGCGGAGAGTAGGATCCGTAGGAGAGGGTTAGTTCGGGGTAAGGACGAGTAGGAAAGCGGTTTAACAGAGAGCGCAGCATAGAATAGGGCTGCACGCCACCAGAGAGTGGGTTAGAAGCGCCTTGCTGGCCCGCACACACACACGGGTGGCTCGGTGGGTTAACAAGGGCTAATAAAATCTCGAGCGTAGTAACAAAACCGTGTTGTTGGGTGTTTTTGAACGTGGTATTAGCGTGCACTGCATTCGCGGGTGTGTGGTCGTTGTATGCGTAAAGGCCGTGGTCTCTGTACGATTGTGCGGGTACGGAGGTGTGTGTGTTAACGCCCGGGGAGAGCACTTTTGTGTGTTGGCGTGCCTACGCCGCCGTGTGAGAGGAGAATCGTCCTTGTACGATACTTGTGTTGACGTGCACGCGTGAGTGCGGGAGGGGACGAGTCGTCGTGTCGGCGTGCGCCCCGCTCGCGTGTGCGAAACCGCGGTGCGCAGTGAAGCTGTTAGCTTTGTGCGAGCTTGCGTGTGCTCGTTACTTGCGTAAAGTGCGGCGCGGTGGTGGGCCCCTGACCCCCAACCCCGCGGCTCGAACGCGTAATCGGCTGCGCATTGTTGTACGGTTTGTCTCGCGCGCACGGCGGCGGCGGCTTGAGTCGTTGTGTCGGCGTGTGCCCCGCTTGCGTGTGCTCGTTACTTGCGTAAAGTGCGGCGCGGTGGTGGGCCCCTGACCCCCAACCCCGCGGCTCGAGCGCGTAATCGGCTGCGCATTGTTGTACGGTTTGTCTCGCGTGCACGGCGGTGGCAGCTTGAGTCGTTGTGTCGGCGTGTGCCCCGCTTGCGTGTGCTCGTTACTTGCGTAAAGTGCGGCGCGGTGGTGGGCCCCTGACCCCCAACCCCGCGGCTCGAGCGCGTAATCGGCTGCGCATTGTTGTACGGTTTGTCTTGCGCGCACGGCGGCGGCGGCTTGAGTCGTTGTGTCGGCGTGTGCCCCGCTTGCGTGTGCTCGTTATGTGCGTAAAGTGCGGCGCGGTGGTGGGCCCCTGACCCCCAACCCCGTGGCTCGAGCGCGTAATCGGCTGTGCATTGTTGTACAGTTTGTCTCGCGCGCACGGCGGCGGCAACTTGAGTCGTTGTGTCGGCGTGTGCCCCGCTTACGTGTGCTCGTTACTTGCGTAAGCTCTCGGCGTGCGTAATCGGCGTACCCCAGGTGCGCGATCGTAACGTGCGTGGCCAGCGCGGCGCAGAGCGGCGCAAGAGTGGGTATCGCGTGTGGAGCTGGGTGTGGGTGTGCGCGTACGTAATTAACCATGCCTGCTACGCGGACCCGCGGTGGAGGGGAATCCTCGGGCGACGGCTCCCACACCATGGGTGAGGAACCTAGCAGCGGTTCGCTTAGCAGCGGGGGGGCGATTGATGATGTTAGCCCGGCCGTTGGCATTATCGAGGGAGGGATCTCGGGGACTAGCGACCCCCACATTTGCGCCATGCACCTGGCATTGTGCATACGTCGGCAAAATCGGCCACCAGAATTTTATCAAGCATTCTAGAATGTGAACATATTAGTGATGAAAAATTGGTTTTACCATTTCTAATAATAATACAGGTGTTAAGATGTTCAAACACCAAATGTATACCTTCCGCAAGGCATCAAGTCTGCATTAACCACACATACTTGTGCCATTTATATGCATATATTATCAGAGCAAGTTTGTTTGCATGCTTTGAGCATGTTTATTGCATGTTTTGGCACACCTATGTGTGGTTAATGCAGACTTGATGCCTTGCCAAAGGTGTCTATTTGGTATTTGAACATCTTAACACCTGCTTTATTGCCAGAAAGGGTAAAACCAATTCTTATTTTTCAGAATTTTTGATACGGGAAAAAGGTCCAATCAACATATTAATCCAATATTTTCCTGTCTTTACTGGCTTCCCATAAAGTTCAGAGTGGACTTTAAGATTCTGACCTATAAGGCTCTAAAAAGTGGACAATCAAGTTATCTCACACATTTGTTCACCCCATATGTGTGGTCATCTGGAAGGCTTTGTTCTTCAATGGCTGGTGTCCTATGCATTCGTCTGACATGGCTCCTCCACCCTAAAAATGGCGACCGTGCCTTCCGTTGTGCTGTTCCCTTGGCTCTGGAGCTCCTTGTCCAGTGCTGTTCGTTCGTCAGAGACAATGGCTGTGCTTCAATCCTGCCTCAATACACATTTGCTCTCTCTTGCTTTCGATTTTTGAATTAGCTTCCGAATTGTCTTCTTAGTTTGTCATCTCCTTGGCCTATGGTATTTTTGTGTGCTGTACCATGCTTTTAACATCTAGTAGACAGGCGCTTTATAAGTGCGCTTTATTATTATTTATTGCACGTAATAATCGTCTCACAGAGAAACAGGAAAGACAATCTTCAATCTTCACTAATCTCTGTTAAAGCTACGAGGCTGAATACATTTCATTCCCTTTGTTGCATTATCATGAGTTAAGAAATGTGAATTCAAGATTCCAAATCTGAAATTAAGTGTCAATCAGCCAGACTTGCAACTTTCATCCAAACACGTTTTTTGTTGTTGATATTTCGAGGATAAACTCTGCAGACACATTTTGAGCGACGCTGTTTAAAATATATTTTACCGTGCTGTCAAACGCGTCTTTGTCACGCCCACCAATTGTCAACGGCACGTACACGGCCCAGAATTGGACCCAGTCTGTCTGCACTTTGGCACTTTGGCAGAGTGCGCAATGACCACGGCGCTACTGCTGCCCTCAGACGTTTGGGCGAATGCGCCATGATCCCAGCAAATTCGCGCTCATGCCACGGGCATACACGTCAGTGGAACAGTTGCGCATGGCCTCCTCTCGGTGAATCCTGAACATTTCTGGTGCTGTCTCCACCTGTACGCAGTCCTCCTTTGGGGGATTGGGGAGTCAGAGCGGGTCAAGTGTGGTCCTACTGGCCGCAGTGCCCCATCACCCGCATGGACTTTCACTGATAGCAGTGCTCCCTTACAAATATTTACACATAAATGCGTGTTTATGTTTTTTTTACAGCTGCATACCGATATGCACTTGTAATAATTAAAAAGTGCTGCCCTTATGTCAATCCACTGTTGAATGAAGACCTCCCCACACCCAGTCGACCCTACAGGTTGTTTAGCCATACCTCACCACGCTGGTTAGTGTGGATTGGTGAAGGGAAGGCCAGGACTATTTCAGATATTATTCGCTGCTGATGTTAGCCGTGACCTGGTAAATGACCTCTGGTCACTAGGTTCAGAGTGCACTTCACTCACCACTGCACTACCACGACACCTTTTCACAGGCACTCATACACTGTATGTATAATAAATACACTCACAAAATGCACGTATGTTCATGGTTGTGACAGATTATGTCCGGAAGCTTCCATCAGATTTATCCACCGTTGAAACCAGAGATGTGTAACAATTGGAATAAAATACGTTGTGTTCTCTTCCTTGGCACAATAATGTGACGCTCTTCCTTCCCATGCTTGACCTAACGAATGTTCTTTATTCCGTTACGGTGTCAAACTACCATTCCTTCATGTTCCTTAGAATAATTCTGGAAGAGAACGATTCATAACTCTCCTTCCTTGGCAACAGTTCAGATTAATCTAATTTGATAGCCACGACATAACTGGGCACCGCGGTGGCGAGATGTTAACTACCTTGCCTGGTATACAGGAGGTCGTGGGTTCAATCCAAACCCTGATACGAATATATTTGGAATTTGCATGTTTTCCCTGTGATTGCGTGGATTTTTCTCCCGGTCCTTCGGTTTTTCCTACCACATTTAGAATTAACATACATTTAGAGTATTTGGCTGCTACAAATTTCCACGTGATGAGCCACTTCGTTGAGCTATCAGTTGTGGCCAGGTCACTACTGGAAAAGAGCCATATAATAATAGTAATAATAGTTCAATTTGTAACGCGCGCAAATTCGCAGACGTAGTGGCCGCAACTCAGAGGCGCGGAGCCAAGCTCAGAGTCGCTATATAGCTCAGTGGGCTGTACCTGGTAAAATAAAAATAGTTTAGTTTCATAATATGCGCTGCCAACAAGAAGTTCAAGGTGCCAAGTGTTTTGGTAGAATAAGGAATACTGAAGTTGTATGTACGTATGTATGTTGAACTTCTTTTGCACCGTACGTATTAAACTGTGCTAATCGGAGGTGCCGGGCAAAGGACAACAAACTAAACACAAATAAGCAGTTCTAAACAAATCGGGTTCCAATCCAGATTTGAATAGTGCATAGCTCCAGTGGCCTCCTAATATCAGAAGGAAAAGCATTCCAGACGGCCGCAGAAGCGCATCTAAAATCGCGCGATGCAGTGACCGTCTTTGTTCGATGGCTAGCGCTGCGAGGATGACCGGAGTTCGCGTGGATGTAATGGCGAGTAAACTTAACTTGCAATCCAGTTGCGTGACAGCACTTGTCCCAACAATCTGTTAAAGGATATACTGATGATATTTGCCTTTGTCTGTTCAAAAAATGTTGCTGGGTGCAAGATCCTAAAGGTGCACTGGATTGCAGATACGTAAGAGTTTCCTCCATGATCTACCTTCAGTAAGGCGGCCCACAGTCAGTGGGTGACATTGTCATTGCCAGCCCGGAGCCCGGAGCCCATGCAGCGTTGTTGCCACATCTTGGTTAGGTCCCAACTTGCGTGGGGATCGCAAGAGGGCGAAAGGTTAAACAAATTTAATAACAAATACAACAACGCAGTCAATCAGCTAATAATGAAGCCAGATTGGATCCCCCGAAATAAATCAACAAGTGGGTCATAACACACTGGTAGGATATTCAACGCCCTCCCATATCAGCAATGATTAGCACTGCAGCATAGTCAGGTCTCTCCATGACTAAAGTCACAGAGATAGAAAATGTATTTTAAAAATCACGACGTTTCGATCGCAACACAAGCAATTGTCCTCAGGTGACAAAATATAGCAAGAGAGCTGCTGAAGCAGGGTGTTATATAGGCCTGAGATGTGTGCAGCCCAAGGGTAACTGGGCGGGGTTAGAGAAGGAAGATCGAGGGCACCCCAAAGCTGTTGGGCTTGCCATTGTATTGTGAGACATTAGCATGTCAATGTAGCCACCGCCACATCGAGGACTGCAACTCAGAGAGTCAGAAATAACTGCTAACATCGGCAGGTAGGATGGAAACATCACAGCCAGTTATTACTTAAACTGGTTGATAACGTCCTTCCAATGATTGCTCAGTTTGTACCCATCTTCTCTGTTTAAATTGTGTCTGTGTTTATATATCTGGATGGCTTCATGAACTAATCTGTGTTGATAGTTAGTGGGTTTGCAGGGTACCTTCGTCTTGGAGAAATCTATTTCGTGTGTGCCCACAGTGTTAAAACAATGATCAGCCACGGCCGAGGTATTGGTCCTACCGTGTTTCAGATCTGCGTCATGTTCACGAACATGGTCCGAGACATGTCGCTTAATTTCCCCAATGTAACTACTGCCGCAGCCACAACTTAGTTTGTAGTCACCGGGGTATTGCATGTCAGGGATCACATCCTTCATAGATGGGATCAGATCACGAATTTTACGTACTATGTTGAACCGAACCTGAATCTTGTGTTTGCTCATGATTTTGGAAATCTTTTTGGTAACCCCTGCTATGTATGGCAAGGTGATGGTTTTGATTGGGTCCTCAGATGGTTCTCTCCCAATGGTTTGGCTGATAGCTTTACGGATTGTGTAGTCCGAATATCCATTCATCTTGAGGGATTGGTGTACGTGCTCCAGTTCACTGGTTAGGTGGTGATGGTCGTAAATGCAACGAGCTCTATGGTGTAGAGTTTTTATGAGGGAATTATTCTGGGCTGGATGGTGGGAGTCAGGTTTTAGATAGGCATCCGTGTGGGTGGCTTTCCTGTAGACGGTATCCCAATGAGCCATCTGGTCTCTTTTTGATTAAAACATCCAATAATGGTAACTTGCCATCCTTTTCCACCTCCATGGTGAATTTTATGGCTGGAACTATGGAATTGATGTGGTTGAAGAATTGGTTCAGAGCTGGCAGGCCCATGTGGCCAGATGACAAACGTGTCATCTACGTATCTCTTCCACAAGGAAGGACGTAGGATGGATGCCTGGATGGCGTTTGTCTCAAAATTTTACATGAAAACATTGGTTATCACTGGAGATAAGGGAGAACCCATTGGGGTACCTTCAATTTGTTTGTAGAATGTATCATTCCAGGTGAAGTAAGTGTTGGTGAGGCAGTGTCTCACCAGGGCCGGTACATCAGCATTAAGTCCTTGTTGAACCAAATCTTCAATGATTGCAATAGTGTCAGGCACAGGAACTTTGGTAAACAAAGAAATTACATCAACGCTGACAAGCAAATCACCTCGAGATAGTGAGATGTATTTAATTAAAGATACCAAGTGAGCTGAATTAAGTACAGCTGAGGTGGTCTTGCCAGGTCTCAAACAGAAATCGGGCCAGTTTGTTGGTGGGTGAGTGAATGGTGGAGACGATATGACTTTTGGTAAGCCATAAAATCTGGGTGGTCTAGCAGCAGAGGGTTTTAGAGAGAGCCACTTGGTTGGTTCGATTAAAGATGTCAAATCAGTGATGATATTGTTGGTTTTCATAATCAGGCGGTTGGTAGGATCTCTACTGATTTTGGTATAGCTGCCATCATTAAGTAGGTCCTGAATTTTGTTACTGTATGTGGTTGTATCCATGATGACCGTGCCATTGCCCTTGTCGGCTGAGAGGATGACTATGTGATCTCTCTTTTTTAGTTCGGCAAGCTCAAAGCGGTCATCCTTGCTGATGTTGCTAATGGGTTTCTTAGCCTTTTTTAGGATTGCAGCGATTTCCGATCTCACCACGTCTGCAGGAATGTGTTCCAAACCTTTAAGGGCTACATCGACCTGGGCGATGATATCATCAACTGTGTTGATGATATCATCATGTGTTACCGATTTTAGGCTGTAGGAAATTGGGCTCTTACTCTGATTGATAACAATCTTATCAACGTCTAACTTTTTAATGTGTGGCTCTAGCTTCTTCTTAGACAGGAGGCTGAACTTGGAAATCAGGTTCTCTTTGCATTTAGCTGACATCGAGGCGGCTGAAGAGGCTGTAATGTTATCTACATGGTCCCAATCACATGTTGACATTTTTTCTGTCAATGCTAAGTGTGATTGTAAGAGAGTCTTGTCTAAATTATCTAGTTGAAATCGGAGCAATCTTATTCTCTCTGAGGTCAGGGCTAGGCCGGCCTTGAACAAGATCCATGTAGCATTAGAAGAAGTGACAGCAGCAGATGTGAGTGTAAAGGCGATCGGTACTACCTTGGTATCGTGGCATCTCTTCAGAAAAGTGAGCGACTCGATCAGATGAGCCTTCTTGTCTCGAAGTCTGTTAAAATATTTAATAGTTGTGTGGAAACCCTCCCCGTAGAGGCGGTTAAATCTTGACTTAAAGCTTTCATGACTACAGGAATTCATACTCTTTGGATCTTTCGGTAAAGTCACGCAGATAGAAAATTTATAAAAAAAAAAACACAATGTTTCGATCGCAACACAAGCAATCGTCCTCAGGTGAAAAAATATAGCAAGAGAGCTGCTGAAGCAGGGTGTTATATAGGCCTGAGATGGGTGCAGCCCAAGGGTAACTGGGCGGGTTAGAGAAGGAATATCGAGGGCACCCCAAAGCTGTTGGGCTGGCCATTTACTTACCCTTGGACTGCACCCATTTCAGGCCTCAATGTGGCGGTAACTACATTGACATGCTAATCTATCACAACACAATGGCCAGCCCATCAGCTTTGGGGTGCCCTCGATCTTCCTTCTCTAACCCCGCCCACTTACCCTTGGGCTGCACCCTTCTCAGGCCGCAGTGTGTATGGATCCAGGTTGGTCGGAGGCATTGTTATGTGCACCCGTCACGGCTGAAACCCTATTTTCCACTTCATGAGGTCGTTTCATCTCCACCATCTGATGGCCGGGTGTTTGATGTGTCCGACGGAACCGGGCGTACAATTACGGAGGTTGCGCCTCTGCGAGACTCTGTTCCTCCATCCGCAGGATCCCAGGGCTTGACGCCCATGGATCCGCCGGCAGTGCCGCCCACAGACGGACCGGGGTGGACGGTATGACCGCCACCCGCTTCTTCCTCTCCTCCATCTTCGTCCCGGGGGGGACCGCGCCCATTGGGCCAGCTGCGAGTCACCCCCGGGCTCCCTTGGGGACTCGTGCCGGGCCCATACGAGGGACCGGCAACAAGGACCTGTTCCAAGATGGTTCGGTTCAGATGACCGCCCCTACTCATCGTTCGGTTGCTGTTATTTTTGGGGCTGCATTGTTGCCACGCATTGCGAATGTTGCGCGGATATTGTTGTGTTCGTCGTCCCACTACACGATGTATGAAGGTCAGCTGGGACGGCTGTTTTTTTTAACGGGGTGGGGGGGGGGTGATGTAGTGACATTTAATGAGGCACTGTAGTGCATGGCAATGGGAGATTGTTAGACAATGGGATTGGGGGTAGCAGCCTGTTCTACCAGTTGGACCTATGGGCGAGGCATGGAGCCTTCTGGTGGATCCAGAGGGGTGCGGGGCCGAGGGCGGAGCCTGGCCACGCTGGCGAGGATAAAAGGTGAGCTTCGACTCACAGTTGGGGCTGCTGCCATCTGGAGTAGAACTCGTCGTGCTGTCGTCGTCGTGGTCTTCGCCTCTTCAAGCTGTGGGTCTGGAAGCATGTTGGCTGTTCTGATCCGGTATGTAGTTATCCCCTATGGCTGTGAAGGCCGGAATAAACAAGAGAGAGTGCCTCCTACTAGTGTCTCTGAATTAGTACACGACACATGCATCAAACTTTAAGCACACCTTACATCTCATCTCAACCAGTCCACAATCGCCCGCGGGCCTTGCTAAGATTGAACCGGTGATTAATTATTGTATTGCAAGTCCAGTGTGCTAGCTTGCACATTTGATGGCTAATTTCAATTGATTAAATCGCTCAACTGTTCTGGTGGTACTTACTGTATATAATGACACGACTCACACATCAGCACAAGGATAACGAGGTACACTGCCACGCGTGCCAAACCAAAGATTTACTAATGCACGCATTGAATATAGTTAGTATCATCACATCTTACCAACTGAAATAATGGATCTCTTTTGTCTTTTCCCCCAGTTTTATCCCAATAAAAGCGTGATTTCGCGAGACGACGTAATGCAGGTTTGTTGGATTGGGTCACATAAATATACATGTGCCATTAACCGACTACCACCCAACACAGCCAATTTGTAAGTTTGTCATGTAAACAAAACGTTCCAATCAGTTACTACTTCAACACATCCGTGTATTTGAGAGTAAACCCATAACGTTTACAATTTGAGTACGGTGTTTCACTGGTGATTATAACCAGCTTCATCGGCGATTTGACAGAATTTAAGTAGTAACTAATTGGCACATTTTGTTTACGTGACAAACCTTTCTTATTGGCTGTGTCGGGTGATGGTGGGTTCATGCCACTTTTATATTTTCGAGATCTAACCCAAAAACCTTTATTATGAATAATATTGGTCGTGAAACGAGACAAAGTGTTCATTCAGATCTCTCGCAGAGCCGTGCAAGCCCTCGTGTTAGAGGAACAGCCCGTGGCAGTGGATACCACAGAACTACCGCTGAGATCCCTTCGAGTGATGTTACACGCTGTAGGGGGCAGCACTTTCCCACTTGCCCTGCCATCGACAGAAGGGTATGTGGCGTGAAAGGCAAGCCTATACTTGTAATTCTCAGAGCTATCATGTAATTCAGTGGAAAAATAGAAATTCATGATGGGAGTGCTTTTGTGCCGTCATTAGTGACCAGGCTGAAACCATCAACTCACGACACTTGAGAATGTTACGTAACCGTGGTGTGCTGGTGTATTTTAATAATCATCAAGTACCTTAACCCTGCAGTGACATTTTCGTGTACAGTGGTTTGCGTGCTGTAAAATTAGCCCAGTGCCCTCAGTTACATTTTTGTCCATGGCTAACATCACTGAAGGGAAATATCTGCACCAGTTCTGGGTCTCCCCCACCCCCTTTACCAACCACACTGAGCAGCATGGCGAAAGTATGGTCGACAGACATGGCATGGTGAGGCCTTCATCTAGCAGTGAATTGACATCCCATTACATCTAGATTCGCAGGATAAGCTAATTCACACCAGGTGATATCGCTGTAGGTAACACTTAAGTTCACGTGACTGCAGCTCCTGTGGCAAGGCACAATAGTGGTTCATCAAGATACAGTTCAACTCGTTGGCAGCGGTGTAGCTTGTGTGTGCTTGCACTCTACACCCGTGGGACTCAATGACAAGTGCAAATTGTGTCTGCGTTTGAGTAAATTCAAGCAATTACTGCACACAGTACGATTGCTTACATTCTCTGGGTCACACTGGCAAAATGCCTTGACTCACTGTCGGACGCTGGCTGCTTAAACATGTTTAACCGTGGGTCTCAGGCTTCTACGTGTTAGCTATTATTGGATTCAAGTCGAGAAATTATCAAATAAAATTAGGTTATTCTTCCATTTAGATCAATTGGTACTTTGCCCGATGCATATTCTTTCCAAATATGTAAGTGGTATCCTATGCGACAGAACAGAAACAGAATTTTCTACTTTGTGAGTGTCACTTTGAATATTTCATAAACTGGACTGTACTAGTTTTTTGTATGCAGCATTGTCCTATTGACAGTGGCGGCGTGGAGAGCATGGGGTAGTTCGTTTCAATTCCAGTAATATGTAGAATGAGACCGCAGTTATACGGTGGCTTTTTCTCAAAAATCGCATTGTGAGACTAAGCTCCGGTTGATTCACGCTGACATACGAGCAAGGTACCTCCAGCATCGCTGTCCCTTTCTAAGAACGGTAGTAACTGTGTTCGGTCGTGCGTTTGGTGAGCGGGGATGTGATTTGAATCAGCAAAAGAACCTTGGACTAAAATGGGATCGGGCAATATGAGCCCACCCTGCGTCCCTATGCATCGTGCTTGTTGCTCAAGTATAATCTTCCATATCTAATCACTAGCAGAGGGTTTTGCAGTTTTCACATACTTGAATAGGCTACATTTGCCACCAAATGTAAGCTGAGTGCATTGGTTTCCAGTTTAAACCTTTGACACAGTGATGAAATGCTGGCTTTGTAAAAGTTTTAGATTGTCATTACACTGGGGAGTATTTCAGCTTACAGTGCTTGGCCAATTTCTCAGAATTACCAACTGAACTGACCTTGCATATTACTCCAGTCAGCACTTTTTAGTGGCAATGGTTTACTAAAATGCACAAAAAATCCTGGACTTTGCCACGGAGTGTTGGCTGACTCTCCCCAGGGCTGGCTTATCTTTATTTTTGCTGAAAAAGCCGGAGCCATTGCCATTTCAGTCGAGTTTCTTGCACATGAGAGCATTATTTATTATGTGGAGTTAATTTCCACTAAAAAAAATACTTAAAATACAATTGATCCTTATGGTGGTACCCCGAGGAAATTTAATATTTTATTACTGGGACACGATTTTTTCCAGGGGTGTACTTAACTCCGCGACTGGGGTACCAATCAATCCGACATCAGTGCTACTCCGCGGTGTCGAAACGCAGCGAGGACAATTGCACTGAAACCCTGAACGCTCGAATGCACCGTAGTGGTGCATCGTGTACAGCTCGTCGAGATGAGTCGATTGCCGCATCGCCGACCATCAACCGACTAAAAATTACTGCATAACGGACATTATGCGAGAGCCGGGGTACTATGGTACCCCGGGGTAAATATTTCCAGTGTTCTCAGATTGTTTTTTAATTCACAAGGAATAGTAACAATAATATTATTGCGCCGTCTGAAGCAATAAAGGAAGAATCACTCCAGCAAAGAGCAGATTATTGTGTTCAGGCTTTGTTGAACAGATCAGCCACTTTTGCTTTTAAATAAAATCAAATATACTGTGATTTCACAATAATATGTGTACTTGGCATGAATCTACAAAATAGGACTTGTCCAAATGTTCCTCAAAACATTTGCTGTGGAGCTCATACTTCCCTCGTATATATTCATCACATGCACTCATTTCTTCGGCACGTGTGCAAGCACCACTTGTACACTCGCAGCTATCAGTTAACATTTTTGTAATGGGAAACATTCGATTTGCCCACGATCTGTGTTGGAAAAAATAAAAGTTATTCTGAATGTACAATAAAACCTCTTAATTCGCGGGTTTTTCTTTTTCGCGAAATTCGATTCGCGATTTTATGGTTGTACGCCTAGCCTTTCAGGACGTGCCATGCGGACGTCTGGATGGCGTGACATTAACGTTCGAGTGACCATGACGTTCTGTGTTGGGGTAAATAAAACGTTCGATATACAGTATAACGTGCTGATGTGTTTCATTGAATGTATTCTATTTTCTTGTATTTGTGTTATTATCCGTTTGTATTAATGTAAAATGTAATTATATTTATGGATGTTATTTATATGTACAATACAGGATTAAGGTTACGAAACATTTTCATTTTCTCCCGTATGTTCAGTCGGACACTGGGACCTAACCCCGTTTCCCCATGTGAACATCGCATTACGGAAACCTTAAGCCCCGCGAATGCCCAAAACCTTACCACACTCTCTCTCAGAATCATCATCATCATCGCTGTGGTGTGTGACGTTCGTTCCCAGCGTTCTGATTGGCTCCCCCGACCCACACACCGCCCGCCACGCCTGCTGATTGGCTCCCCCGCCCCCATGTTACTTCACGTCGAATGTTTGAGTGGAGGGGAAGAGACGAGAGGGGAGTGGGCGCAGGTGTCCGGTGCAAGAGGGTGGGGCTGCACAAGGTCGAGGCGGGGGGGGGGCTTGACCTTGGAGGGGGGAGGGGGGGTGCACCTGGCGGTTGTCACGTACGAGGGGGGCACCTGGAGGTGGAGGATGGTGGGGAGATGTTGGGGGCGGGGGGTGCGGTGACGTCGCTCAGCGATGGGCGCTTTCTCTCGTGTATTTTTGACATTTTTTTTTTACGTGGGGAAACTCTTCGGGCAATTCATGCGAAATGAATAATGTGTGATAAAATGCATAAATCTAACTTGGAATTAATTAACTATTGAATCATCATGAAAACTTGTGCCATTTTTTCTCTTTTAGGCAACTGCCATGGATTCACGTCTTAACACAAAACCATACATACACCACACCGCGGATAACCACTGTCTTGCATTGGGAAAAATGCAAAATTGTTTTCGGCCATAAAAAGCCGTTCCCCCCACGGTGAGCAATCACGGGAGAGATGGCTGCGTGGTGTCATGCTGCGAATGCCTTGGCTCTCACACCTGAGAGATCTGAGCATGGGCAAAATCTGACAGTTGATGGATTAAAATGTTACTTTATCCTGGTGACCGCACAGATGCCTCTTGTTTAATAATTTCGCACTGATGTGATTCACAAACCTCGTCTAATGGTGACGGGCCACCCCTACCCTGGGCTACCCTCTGATTGTCCGTGATGAGGCTTAAGGGATTATTTATTTTTAAAAAAATAATCCACAGCAACATCTGTTGGTGACGGACCACCCCGAGGAGTCGCGATGCACAGTTCGAGAAACTCTGCGCCCGGGCCAAACTTTTGCGATGAGTGCCACTGCGGTCAGAGCACAACCTGCGACCAGAAATGTTGTGAGTTAAAATCTCTGTCCAGTGGTTGGCTTAGCCCCTCTTCCCTCTGGAGTCGTAACGCGAGCTTCTCTCTGTGCTAAGTCAAAAGAGGAGCTGCTGGCCACATCCACAGAAATGTGGAATATCCACCGCTGGTTAAGGGCCATGGAGGGAGTTGAGCACTAGTCCACTCGCGGAGACACCACGGAATTGTTTCATATCGTTAGTCTAATAATACGTCATTGATATTAAGGCCAACAAACTAAACACAAAAAGCAGTTCTCAAGAAACGAGTTGTCAATCTAGATTTAAAACTGCTTCGCTCCAGTGGCTTCCTATTTAGTATATTATAATCTGATACGTCTGACGATGTGACCGTGTCTATTTATTAAATTAATCTCTGATCTGGTTGGTTGGATTGGATATGACCTTAGCGCACTGAAATGTCACATTCTAACGACGGATATATCCACAAACAAACTCAACTGTGTCAATGCCAGCCTGCACATGTCACTACCGTGCACTTTACATATAATCAATAAGTGAGAGCTGCACGTGGCAGTTAAAGATTAACCAGAAAACAAATGGGTTTGGATAATTTTTATCCATTCATCATGTTAAGGTCATTAATTTAACCAGCTAATCTAAGCGTTAATCTTCAGCTAACATGAGTGGAAATTTCGTGTTTACATGATTTAAAATTAAAAATGCACAGATCTGCACTCTGTAATTAAATACCGTGCGGCTGTGCATAGAGGCTGTACTGAATATGCGGTCTCGGATATACTGCATTGTTCAGGTTCTTGTGTGGCAGGGCGGCACACTGGTGAAACGTGTGCCTCGCAGTCAGAAGCGCATGGGTTTGACGCCAGACTCGGGCCCCCGTTTCGCGAGGAGTTTATTGTTCTCCCCCTGTTTCTTCTTGATTCTTTGGTCTCCTTACATAGCTAAACACATACAATAACATAATCATGAAACACAATAAGCTTCCTTATGCAGGAGCCTCCTAAGAAAGAGACTTGGGACTCAGTTTGGTTTTTCCTGGGTAAATTATTAAATAGTGAATATTAATATAAGCACACTGTGTATTGTGCAACATAGTGCTGAAGATAATATATCCTTGACCATCGACTGTCACATTAGGCTTGTTATTCGTACGGTTGATGTTGAGTAAAAGCGGTAATTTTACAGTGAGGTGGTTGACCGAGAAAATCACATCAGGAATAGCGGAGCGCATCACTGTGATGCCTCTTTCGTATTTGTGAAATGGGCATTGAAATCTTTTATATCCCATGCTCTGTTCTGGGTGATCATGGTGGCACAATGGGGATTTCTTTTTCATTTTCAATTTGTGGATCATCAAGTATCTTTTTTTTCACCAAGTATCAGCTTCCAGGGTTTGTGCGGTGGATATGGTTTTAAAGGGTTGTGAACCAGAAGCTTCGTGGAAGATCGAAGCAAAGGATCATCTGCATTGTGTCTTTCATGAGGTGTTTATTTGTGACTTCTTGTGAACTCCATTGGGCTTTCCCAGCATCATCAGGGTTCATGTTGAATTGCCGAAGGTTAGGCGTGTGACTCACGTTAATTTATGAATTCAGTATAACAGATCAAAAGCAAACACCATCTAGCGCATTGTAGTTGGACATATTTAGCATGCAACACATCACATATTGTGTAGCATTCTGGGAAAACTGTCGCGATAAATGGCTGTTAATATTCTCTGCAGACTGTTGTGTGCTATACAAAAGGGGGAGAATTGCAGCACTGCATTACAACGTGCGCAAATACAACCACCACGTTTGCTCCATGGCCCGGTCCACCTACACAGAGATCATATAAGAGGCTGCGTCACTGTCAGCCACTCGTCGCTTTCCTAACACAAAGCCGCACGGAACAATTGCAAATGAGTAATCAAGCAAGCGAGCAAGCGAAACTTGACTTTGTAAGCCGCAAATATAATGAAATTCGCAGCGTCCTCGTCTAGGTATGTCCATTCTGGTCGTCTGCCAAAGCTGTCTCAAAGAATTTCTGCAACACTTCATAAGTGATTAATCATCTCCGTCTGTAATTCTTTACACAAAACAAGCCCAATCTCTTTGGCTCATAGTGTCAGAGTGAATCTGACTCTTGATGACGATTTTTTTTAATGCCAATGGTTACACCCCGGTATTGTGTTAAAGACGATGTGCTCCAGAACTTGCACAATATCTTTCGAGGCTTTTCCAACAGCAATTGGTAATTAGCGAGGGTCCTGGCAGTCTCCAAAAATAGCTGACCCATCTTTATACGTGTGTCGAGTTCGTGCGGGGACACGGCCAGGCTTGGGTGTAGGGGTCACGCAAGGGGCAAGGGACCCACGCCCTGATAAAATAATTAAAGAAAGGCGCTGACAAGGAAGGCGCGAAATAGGGGATTGGGGGATTGGGGGTAAAAACAAACCCCCCAAGGGATACATATTGGTGGGAATTAGGAGGAGAGAAAGAGAGCGGGCTATTTATTTGTAGCAGTGTTCTTGACTAATTTTAATAGTGGGGCCACCTTCGCCGATAACACATCATCAGTGTGAGGGGCCACCACACATTTGAAACCATTGGGGGTTTGACAGCAGCACGATGATGACGATGATGACGGGGGTTGTTTCCACTCGTTGTGTCTTGTCGGGGGGCCGCACGTCAGGGGCCTTGCAATGAAGACCACCAACACGTGGGGGGCTCGGATGGATGAGAATGGTGGAGCGTCGAGAGCGGTGTCAGTGCCCCGGCCTACAAGTGGTGGTCTCGGTGTGGATGGAACAATTCAAGTTCCCTCATCAGGGCGTCTCGCGTGGATTTCTCTACCCTACAGCGTGGACTCTACAGCGGTGTTAGTGTTGGCCTTGGTCTTGAATGGAACAATACAATTTCTCTCAACTGTGCGACTCGCATGGACTCCTCGTCACGTGTAATTGTCATCCAATTGCTTTGACTTATTTCCTATGCAAAGTGATTGAATCCATAATGATCAATCATCTCCTCCATCACTTATAGTCATTATCCTGTCTTAGTGATCATCAGCATGGGTTTCGTGAATCCCGATTCACAGGTGACCTGTCACCGCATGTTATGTATGTTCGGGCCTCAAGGCCTTGGATATTTCAGAGGGGCTAAAGCGTTTGATCATGTATGGCATCGGGCACTGCTTGCTACTATCATTTGATATCCACTCACATCTGCAACCTTGAATCTTCAGCTTGATGGTAGCCAGTCCGATACCTTCGCCATGAACTCTGGCATTCGGCAAGGCTCTGTGTTGTCTCCAGGATGATTCTTCCTCTTTATGAACGGTGTATTACCGCAAACGCGGTTACATTCGGATCTATTGCAAACTTTGATAGTGCCTTTTGTTGCTAGTCACGTGACGGTTTTTTTTGGAATTTGGGGGGGCGAGCCGAGGAGGGGGCAATTGTGCTCAGCAACTGAACCTTATGGAGGAACCCCGGGGTCCCGAATAAACGGAAGTCAAAATCGTAATTAATTCATTTAATTTTGAAGACGCTGTCCCACCGCGCACATAAACGCCGCGACCCACCTGGTGTGGATCATTCTGTTGTCATGTCGTGTCCAAGCACAGCGAGGACGAATTCGTCGAAGAGCTGAACAAGCAAATGCATTCCATGCTCGGGTATGGGCAGGATCATAAGTCTTATCCAAAGCTGCTAAAACTGCCTACACGACTTAAGTCCTTTATTTGTCATAACGGTATGCATAATACAGTGAAACCGCTCTCTCATCTTCATTATTATTTGTGACCTACCAATGTCTGGAGACAGGATCAATTGATGACAATCCTATTACCTGCAGATATTTAACAGACGAGATGCGTTGCACCGTCAATTCCTCCTGTTTGATAATACTTCTCTTGTCCGTATGCATCTGTGCAGATAGGTTTTTTTTGCGGTTAATCAATAGTCCCCACATATCGGATAACAGGAGCAGCGACCCACTACTCTTTAGAGTAACATTAGTATAAACGCTTATTGCAATATGAACAGTGCATTGAAAATGCGTACTATTTTATGTACTGTTTACAAAGTGTGTTCACAAATCCACACTGAGAAACACGATGATTGACAGAGGGGTGTAAATTATTTTTTCGATAGTGTATTTAAATAGAGGTACTGCAGGTTTTAAAGGCATAGTTTAACAAGGCAACACTTGCCACCATCCTTAAATCCCATTATAATAATGTTTATGCGAGCGCCGGGGGCTTATGGGACCCCGGGGTCCCGTCATGAGGTTCAACTGTTGCAGGGAAAAATATCCCCCCAAATTCCCCACACCCAGAAGTGAGCAGTGGTGGTGTAACACATCACGTTCACATATCCGACCTCTCCCCACAGATCCCGCAAGCACCTGAGTGACAGCCCCCCGGGAGAAAAGTCGGATGTACGGCGCACATCTTCGGGGTACTTGCGTCAGCTTCGTGCATCAACAATAACAAGGAGAGAGAGTGCGTGCACGGATCTGTCTCTTCATTTCATCGCAATATTGCTCTCCTGCAGTAATTGTTAACTCCTGTAGGCCGGGGAGAGTTAATGTAAGTTAAAATGTGTTTACCCGCCTAGGGGGGGGGGGGGGGAACGCAAAAAAATACATTACATGGCCACTTTAATGTGGGCCATGTTTTGCTCCTTCATAAATGATAAATGACTGTCCATTGATGCCTAACGGGTACGCTGCTCGATAAAATCAACTGGCAGAACAACACCCGGCACCTCCGACTATCGCGGTAGGCTATGTATAGTGCTAACGAAGTTCAGCATACATACATGTGTAGTGACTTTGCTTGTCACTGTATGGTGCCGGGGCTCACAAAGCCACGGCGGGCAATGCGTTGTCATTATGGGCAGCCCGGGTTGCGGGATGTAGTACCAGCCCTAGCGGGGCTTGGGTGAGCGCAGGTTAGCGCGGAGGCACCGCGAGCAGTGTGTGGTGCTGGCTCCTGGTGAGGAAGCGAGAGGGAGCGTCAGCCAGCCAGGGTTACCTTGGGGCATGATACGCTGGTTGACCTGCTGTCACGTTACCGGATGATATTGGAGGGGGGGGCACCGGTGGACGGTGGCCGTGGGGCGGTCACGTGGTCCCGGAGAGCTCTCGGAAGCCTTCGAGAAGGAGCCCGAGACACCTGGAAGGTGGGCGGGGTGAAGGACAGAGCCAGCCCCAGCCCGGGGCATATAACGAGGGCCCCGTTGTGGAGCTCGAGGTTCTTCGTGTGCTGGTGTTACGAAAATCCACGTCGGGGAGAAGAAGCCTCTAGCCACGCGGTCCGGGACCCCGTTTGTGGTCTAGTTTTGCCGTAGCATGGTTAGATTAGCATTCGAGACCCGAGTGTAGATTGTGTAACGTTACGTACTGTTGTGTAAATAAATAGTGTTGCTCCCAAGATAACGTCTGCGACTCAGTTGGACTCACTACACATGCAACATCAACCACACACAGTTTGCTGTGGGTGAAGTCTCTCAACATATACCCTTGTCCATTGATATGTTTTAGTACAATGGCCACCCTATGTCTGCTTAATGTTTCCGTAATGTGACTTGTGATCATGCTATTATCAGTCTAAAGATTATCTGCCTGATGCCACAGGGAATGCATCCATAGGCGGAGTTTGACTTCTCTATTTATAGGGGTGGGGAAGGGCATTGCGCCCCCCCCACCGCCCCCCCTTTCCCGGTTGTCCCTCCACATTTAGAAACATTTCTTTAAACTATTAAAATTATTTTGCTGCTATAAATGTCCAAATGATAAGCCACTTTGTTGAGCTATAATTTATGGCCAGGTCGCTTTTGAACAATAAGCGAACACCTCTGGGTTTTGTCTGGTATGGTGGGGATGGTTTAGTTTTATTTGTTTGTGTTTGGGTGATTTGTTTACCTTTCTTGTACTTTGCACTCCTATCATGGTTTGTGCTGTTTGTTGTAACGTTTTTACCCGCCCCGACTGGACATCTGTGAAACAGAGCTGTATAGCTCATCGGATTCCTCCCACAGTATAAATATTCTAATTATGAACTCCTCCGATGAATGCATTACTTAATATTGATTTACGTTTGTGCAATATTTGCAATTTTTTTGCGCAGATCTCTGTTTGCTTCGTCGCTGTGCTTCATTTTATCTTCGCTTTTTGTTATTTTGGTGACCTTGGTCAGTCACTGTCAAAAATTTAGCTATCCTTTGGCTCTTGAGCTCTCACCTGGTTAAACTCAATACACTTTAAACGTTACACACTTACGTGTTGATCATACAAACACAATTCTAAGATTTTCCTACCTCAGGAATGTAGGGCGGTTCATTTTAAAATGGTGTTTGGGCCCAGGAATGCACTGCTAAGTGGATAATTTCTTGTCCTCAAAATAACTAATCTTCCCACAATGCAATGTGCCAGCAATATTGTGCAGTTTACTTTTAATGTAAATTGCTTTCTTTTCTTTTGTAATTATTATTAAAGGGTTTGTCTTTTCCAGAATAACTATCACGTCACTATTCATATGCCGATTGAAAAAAACCTACTACTGTAATCAGAATTATTTACTTATTTCTCATCAGGCCCCATGGTGTAAAGGGCAGTTACCGAACTTTATTATCAACCACGCTCTGCTGCTCCTGATGCGGTGTTCAAGCGTTACCACCTAACGGTCAAATTGTATTTGTTGCTGCTGCTGCTGCTCTGAATCTACATCAGCCAAAAGAATACGATCCACTTTATTTATCTGAACGCTGCTGTGAAGAAGACAAGGCCATTGCTTGAAACATCACCCAACGTAGTATATTTGTTAAATTATTCTTTGAGTGTATGTTGAGTGTTTTTTGTGCTCGTGCACCGCTGACATCAGCAGCAAAACTAAAAACATTGTTTGAACACCATTCAACTTACCCCTCCCCGTTCACCATCGTTGCTGTCTCCACACTTTCACAAACGCCACTGCCTCGTTTACGTCGCTGCCCCGCCCACGGTCAGAGAGACCACCCCCTCAACAATGACTCCATTATTGTCTCATTGAAACGTGAGATTTTAGACATGTCCTGTACGTGTGTTTACACATTTGACAAAAAGGATGTTGTATTCAGTCGCAGCAATGGCTTTCACCCTGGCACAGGACGTAGCGATGTTACATTCCTGGCATTCCGCACAGCGGTTATCGATACACCAATGAATGGACAAAACACCCCCTGTGCCGCTCTATTGTGTCTGCCAGTTATGATACTCTGTTTCACCTTGTTTACCTTTCCGAAGTCCTTTGGAATCCCTCGCGTCTTGAGGGACTTGTAACGACTTCATCGAGACCATCAACCCCTGATGTTGCCCTCCGATGTCCCTCTTCACACTCGTACAACTCGTTGTAATTCATCCCCACCCGTTATTTCCAGCACATGTAGGACTAGCTGACTCTATATAAAAAAATAAAGGTAAAAGTTCAGCCCTCCATTTGCCTGCTTACTGCACTGCTGGTGGAAGCACCTCCATGAAACGGAGTTCTTGAGAACCCCTTCAGTGGGTATTTGGTTTACTCTTCCACACTGGACAGATGTCTTAGAAAAGGTGCAAGTATCCATGCTTGACCCCACCACATGTGATCTATGATTGACTCACTGCGATGCACTTGTTTATTCTGCTGCTGCAAGATCCAACCGTGTCCATCCAGTGCTCTCTGAGCCGCATTGGCTTCCGATTGCTGAACAAAAACGTTATGAGGTCGCACTCATGACACACAAAGCGCTTGCCACAAATGAACCACAATACCTCGCTGATCTCGTCAAGGAGCATAAACCATCACGCGAACTCCGGTCATCCTCGCAGCAGCAAATTTTGGCTGATATCCATCAAACAAAGATGGTCACCGCATAGTGCGTTTTCAGATGCATTTCCGCAGCCGTCTGAAATGCTCTTCCTTCCGATATTTAGTTTGTTACCCTTCTCCTGCACCTCCGATTAGCAAGGTTGACTGCGTATGGTGCGAAAGAAGTTCAACATGCATACACGTGCTGGGTGGGTGTTCTGCCCCACGGCAGATATGGGGGTTTGTTTACAGAGAAACTTACTGATATGATGGTGTTGAGTTTGATCACGTGACCAGGAAGTTACGAGTTAAGGGTCTCTAAGTCACGAGGCCAGGTGGGGGTGTCAGTCATTACACAGAGTACAAAATGGAGGCACAGTTAGCGTCTCAGTGAAGACGGGTGCATCTGTTCATTGCGGAACTTTAAGAAGCATTGTCTGTAAGTTCGTTTATGTTCTTATAATACTGGGAATGCTGTTATAATGTTGGGATTGTCGTTATAATGCTGTAAATGCTTTTATAATGTTGTTAAATTGGTATGATGAATATGGGGCCTAGTTGACAATGAAGCCTGCTGCTTGCATTATTGTGAATATTATTTGTAGTTAGATAAGTTGAGCCAGACTTGTGCCCATGTAACGTTAAGGCGTTATTGAGAGCAAGGATGAAGAAGTATCTCATCCACAGTTCAGTGTTATGTGCAGTGGTGTACATTTAGGCTGCAGTATGGTGATTACACAAAGTGACCTTGTTTAACACAGTAGCTTATTCTCTTGTTGTAGAGCTATTCAGTGCTAATGTAGGTGTTATCATGTTATCTAAGACAATGTTATGATGCTGCAGTGTTCATTCCTTGTATTGATATTGCAAGTATTAACATATGTTGTATTTTGTGTTGTGTTTTTCCATCAGTTTTACCTCGTTTCATTCATTAAATACGTTGGAGTCAGATGTTCACCCTGGCTCTGAAGGTTTATTGAATGCAAGGTTAACTACTCGGATAGTGGTGCAACGCAGCGCACAGCGAGACCGAGACAGTGGGCATAGGTGGAAGGTTTAAGAAACGTTCCCATTATTTCAACTGCCACACCATGCGAGATCGAACTGGCAGCTTAAACATCGGATTGCACGCAACTCCAGTGCTAAACTTGACTCCACAGTAGAATGCATCCATATATCACTATGATCCTCATTCATCCTGATGATGGTCATTTGGCCGAAACATACATATTTTTTGCCTGCCCAGTCACAATTTAATAACTTAATATATATAGTGTTAAAACTGCTTTAGAACAAGTTCACAGTTTAATGCATATACATAATATGTGGTAGCATTACACAAAACATAAAATGAGGGCTAAATTGTTATTTTGCCGATTTCTTTGAAATCGAATATAGTCCACCGCTCATCAGATTAATTTACAAAATCATGCGCAAGGGAAAACCACGTGAAATCAAAAGTCATCACAAACTTCACGCACAGGTGCAATGAGTTCACCAAACAACTCGAACATCTGTAGGAGAGATGCAGATGGAATATACAGCAAAATGTTTTAACACGTACATTGTTGCAGCCAATGTTATGAATCGAAATATATGTTTGGGTTAGGTCGCTTAATGAATTGGGCAAATTTTGGTCGTTAAGACCTTCCAGCACCCGACACAGCCAAACCAATTAATTGTGACACATGAAAGCATCTAATGACGTGTGAATTATTATTATTGTTATTCTTTCAGCTTACTTGTAAGTTGACAAACAATTTCTCATAACCAAATGTACTTATTAGATCATGATGTTTCATTTGCAACTGTCTCAAACATCACTAGGACAAGACCCAGGAAAGTCCGAATAACAATCTGACTCCCTGTATCTTTGTAACGATGCGTTTCTGTTGCAGGAAAACTATGAAACCCACTTGCGCTTATTTTTGCTTGGCCTTGCTTTTTACTAACGTCCATCATCGTGAGCAAAGAGTGATTGCCGTCTGGATTGTTACACAAGCAATGTTGCGTCTTGGGTCACTCGGTTCATGATGCAGAAGAAATCTGCATTGATTTTTGTATAATGTGTTTTGCATTTTTGAAGAGTCGGCTTTTCCTTTCTAAACCCTCCCACCTTCTCTCCTTGTCCATGGCCTTGTCCTCCAGACAAAATAATGACACCGTGATACTCGTTGTCACTAAGAGCCAGCCAATCCTTACTCAGAGGCTGACCTGCAATGTCAATGATGCTGCTAAATTTGAACGTCTTCCCATTTGCTGCCCAACATCCAGCTTTTGTGTGAATGTTCTGTACTTGCGTTGTGTGCTGTGCCCCAGGTGAGAGTAAAACTGAGCAAATATGGCTCCAAATAAACAAAATCTAAAGAGTGTTTTTTTATTTTACCAGGTAAGGCCCACTGAGCTATATTGATCTTTTTCTGAAGCGACCTGGCCATAAATGATAGCTCAACGAAGTGGCATATCACGTGGAAATGTATAGCAGCCAAATGTTTAAACGCATGTTTCTAAACGTAGAGGGAAAACCCGGAGAACCCAAAGAAAAATCCACGCAACTATGAGGAGAGAGACACGCAAACTCCAAATATACAGCAGGTTCATCTTCTTGGTTCTTTCGGTAAAGTCACGTAGAAGGGAAGTAATAAAATAATAAAAATAAAACATAATAAAATGAAATAATTCTCACGACGTTTTGGCCACAACGCAAGCAGCCGTCCTCAGGTGAAGAATGAGACACTTCAAGCTAGGAACTTACATATAAGCTGGGTTGGGGGTGGTAGAAGAGCGCCTTAATAAAAAGAATGTGCATATCAAGTTGAGTTTAGCATATACATGGGAAATGCGCAGGGGGCGGGAGGGCTTCAAAGTCATACCATGCCCACGCACTATGCAGGATCAAGAGCACCAAGGGGGGGTGCAGGGATTAGCATTAACAAAGGAAAGGAATGCCAATGATATGTAGCTGCAGTAACTAAACAACACCGTAGAAAACTAAGGTATAAACTACATACAAGGACTAAAATATAAACTGCATAGCACCATCAGTATACTTACTATACTCTACAATAAGCTGAGTTACTAACGGCAAGTAATACATTACAATACTACATCGTAAAAGTTATATAATATGCTTCCATCTAAACTTTATTCTCTTACATCACACGAGCATATACCGTACTATATACTGCCATAGATAAACCCAACATTAAATTATATACTGTATTACTATAAACCACCCTATACCTTATACATTTCAACATAACACTATGTATTATTCTACCCACCCTAATGTGTATCGAAATGGTTTATTACGTCCTTCCAATGAAACACCTCAGCCGTGGCAGATCACTGTTACAACTCAGTGGGCTCACATGACATTGACTTCTCCAAGACAGAGGTTCTCTGCAAGCCATCTGGCTATCATGAGAGATTCGTTCATGAGGCGATCCACATATACAAACACAGAGACAATTTTAACCGAGAAGATGGATTCTGGCTTAGCAATCATTGGAAGGACGTAATAAACCATTTCGATACACATTAGGGTGGGTAGAATAATACATAGTGTTATGTTGAAATGTATAAGGTATAGGGTGGTTTATAGTAATACAGTATATAAATTAATGTTGGGTTTATCTATGGCAGTATATAGTACGGTATATGCTCGTGGGATGTAAGAGAATAAAGTTTAGATGGAAGCATATTATATAACTTTTACGACGTTGTATTGTAATGTATTACTTGCCGTTAGTAACTCAGCTTATTGTAGAGTATAGTAAGTATACTGATGGTGCTATGCAGTTTATATTTTAGTCTTTGTATGTAGTTTATACCTTAGTTTTCTACGGTGTTGTTTAGTTACTGCAGCTACATATCATTGGCATTCCTTTCCTTTGTTAATGCTAATCCCTGCACCCCCCCTTGGTGCTCTTGATCCTGCATAGTGCGTGGGCATGGTATGACTTTGAAGCCCCCCCGCCCCCTGCGCATTTCCCATGTATATGCTAAACTCATCTTGATATGCACATTCTTTTTGTTAAGGCGCTCTTCTACCACCCCCAACCCAGCTTATATGTAAGTTCCTAGCTTGAAGTGTCTCATTCTTCACCTGAGGACGGCTGCTTGCGTTGTGGCCGAAACGTCGTGAGAATTATTTCATTTTATTATGTTTTATTTTTATTATTTTATTACTTCCCTTCTACGTGACTTTACCGAAAGAACCAAGAAGATGAATCCCTGCAGTCACGAAAGCTTTAAATCGAAATATACAGCAGGTGTCAGGGTCGGGATGGAACCCACGACCTCCTGTATACCAGTCGAGGTAGTAAACATCTCGTCAGCGAGGACAATTGGCTCAACATTTGAACGCCACTTCCTCAAGATGGGCAGTGAGTCCTACCCAGGAGGACCACACCGAGTCCTGCCAAGTTGTCGCAGTAGGGTCGGAAGGGGGGGGGGCGAAGTTGCTGCTGTGTATAATTCCACTGGAGTAATTTTCAGGCATTTTCCAGCATTTGGAAGTTTTAGCCATATGCCAGTTACATTGTTTGTTTCCTTGCTTTTAGCTATGAGATGAAATCAGAGAATCAAGAGGAAACATATGCAGAACAGGAGGATAATCTACACACTCCACACATAAAAGTTCACGAGTCAAGAGTCGAACCTAGGTCTTTCTTGCTGTGAGGCTCAAGTGTTAGCACTGCGCTGCCACCCACTCGTCTTCGGATGATGCGCTTTAGTTTGGCAGTTGGACCTTTTGGCATTTGCACTGCATTTTAAGAATTCTAAACAGGGTGTCGCTTGAACAACTTGGTGCAATGAACGGTTCCCAACTCCGCTGGCCGTGACGGTATTTAATTTGTAATTTTTTGTAATAATTATCGGTGGCAGTGCTAACCGTGTCCTAGCGCGTGCATGCACTGGCTTGGCTTCCCGTGTGCTGCCGCCACCACCACCGCTATGTCGTTGCGATGCCGCAGACTCTCCGAATAATCTGAAAATGTTTCGTGATATTGAAATAACCACCTCTTACTCTTTGGTTCTTTTGGTAAAGTCACGTAGGTAGAAATACAACAAAATAAATCACAACGTTTCGAACGCAACACAAGTGCCCTTCAGGTGAAAATCTCGATAGCCGCGATGTTTTCTGCGAGCAGCCGCAGACATCGTGCTGCTCGCAGCAGACATCGCGGCTATCTAGATTTTCACCTGAAGACGGGCACTTGTGTTGCGTTCGAAACGTCGTGATTTTCATTTTATTTTTACCTACGCGACTTCATCAAAAGAACCAAAGAGTATGGACTCCTGCAGTCACGAAAGCTTCAAATCAAGATTAACCACCTCTTGTTAAAATATGCACGTTTGAAGTTTATCCTACACGGTATCCATGCTTCAGACTGCGCCCCCCTTCCACCCCCGTGAAAGACTTCCAGGGGGGGTCACGCCCCACAAGGTGTCAGACAAGTCATGGATATACACACCGCGAATTCCATTACAATGCCACTTACCTATTTGAGATGCACCACGGTAGAGGCGAATCTCTACGCAATCGGAGAATACAGCGCATACCGGGGTGGGAGGGGTATACACACATACAGTTTACATTTTAAACGTAACGTTGCTTGAAGAAGACACGTGGAGCGGCGATCGAGATGGATTGTGGCATCGCAAGAACGTGACGGATGGCACCGGCGCGGGGATGCTATCGTGCAGCAGTGGCTAGAGCAGTGGTTAGCCCACTGCTGGATGAAGGCAAGCCTTTTTCTCTGGCCAGGGGAAGGGGGGTCACTGAGGACAACACCCAGTACAACGTGACCAATCTACACAGTCGCCGATGTAAATTGTATGCACTGCCGACCGGCGCGAGATAAGGACTTAACTTTGACTGGGTGAGCGTTAGATAGGGACTTGACTGGTGACGGGGGAGAGGGGATGATGGTGTCATGATGTTGACGTTCACGCTCGCGCTGGGGGTGCGGTGGCAAGATCGAGGGGTTGGGTTTGCGCTGTGTTGACATTGCAACCAGTGCCAGCTGGGGGAGATGGGATCTCGTAAACGCAGCAGTAAATTGATGGTGCGAGCGGGAGAACGCGACCGATGTATGTAGAACTTTAACTTTTTTTTATTTTACCTGGTAAGGCCCACTGAGCTGTAGAACTCTTTTCCAGAAGTGACCTGGCGACAAATGATAGCTCAGTGAAGTGGCCTATCAAGTGGAAATGTCTAGCATCCAAATACTCTAAGCGCGTGATGTAAACGTGGAGGGGAAAAAAACGGAGGACCCGGAGAAAAATCCACACTATCACAGGGAAAACAGGCAAACCCCAAATATGCAGCAGCAGGTATCAGGGTTGGGATCGAACCCACAACCTCCGGCATACCAGGCGAGGCAGTTAATATCTCGCCACCGTGATTCAACATTGATGTATGTTGAACTTATTTCACACCGTACGTAGCCAACCATTATAATATGAGGTGCGGGGGAAGGACAACAAACTAAACACAGCAACGAGCAGTTCTAAACAAATTATTTTTCAATCTAGATTTAAAAGTGCATAACTTCAGTGGCTATCCTTATATTGGAAGGAAGAGTGTTCCAGACGGCCGCAGAAGCGCATCTGACGCGAGGGGCATCGCGTGAGCCTCTCGCCAGATTCATGAGGCCTGACATATCGGCTCTGGATCACTTGGGCCTTTTCCAGAAAGAAAAAAACATCACCGGCAAAATATTGAATAGCGAGCAATACATCCTGCCTCTACACAGTTATAAATGCAAAATGTTTACACGAAGCAATGTCAGCCTCCACCTAAAATCTATTATTTTTGTAAACATATCTTTTTTGTATCAATAAATGCAAAAAATCCAGCCACTCTGGTCACCATACTTCACGTTGGTTAGTCTAGGTTGATAAGGGGAATGACGGCATGGCTAGATCTGATATCACTCACCATTCATGTTAGCCTTGGCTAGGAAGCGAACTTAGGTCGCCGGGTTCATATTGCAGTACGCTTAGCACTGTACCACCACTCCCACACGTATATTATTGATGGTTCGTTTGCATTCAGTAAACACTGCACACAGTATCATACGTGACGATATACGCTTTGCATTTCACTATCAGTGCCAACGGTGTATTTGTATTCCTGTTACGAAATGTGTGCAAAGCTTGTAGGGAAGCTAGGGCTCATTCTGCACTTTGCGAGACGTTAACTAACGAATGCCTTGGAGGAGGTGTGTTGTCGTGCATTCCCAACTCCACGTCTGTGTGCGTCGGGTCGAGGGGTCGTTGTCCCAACGCACAATTGCCAGCATCCTGCACTTCAGGACAATCCAAACCCGAGTGCCGCACGCACACAGTGACATCACGTGACCGTCAATGACCTCTCATACACGGCTGCACGTTACTGCAATGGAGCGGTAGGGTCAGCGGTTAGGGACCGTCCATAAATGACGTCACGCGATTTTGGACGATTTTTTGACCCCCCTTCTCGTCACACGGCGTCACAAAAAGTCAGACCCCCCCCCCTAAAATATGACGTCACAAAGCTCTGCCCCCCCCCCCCCCCAAAAAATTAAACATGCTTCAAATCGCTTTAAACTATTGTCATTGTAGTGCGTATTTAATGTGTCGCTGCACTCTGATGTTGTAGGAGAAAACATTTATTAAAAAGTATATTTAATTAAGTAGAACGTGTTGTCTATATCTATTTAAAGTTGCGCATTTTGATGTTACGTCACATTTCTCCCCCCCCCCTCGTCACATATCGTCACAAATGTCTGACCCCCCCCCCCTAGGTGCGTGACGTCATTTATGGACGGCCCCTTAGCATTTCTGCGCTAAGAACCCGATGACGCGAGTTCGACTCGCGCTCATGGCTTATATCACCAGTGGCGATTATCTGAACTGATCCCGGCCCTCCCCTAGGTCGACTAAGCCTCAAGTCAGTACCTGGTGCGTTGTGTGAACATCACCACTGGGGAGACAAAGGCGGTCGGGCCTGGTGCTGGCCACCCACCCCCTCGTGTATCGTGCCAGCCTGCATAGATGTTTGCTAATAGCACTTGCCCCAAGAGTATGCTGATGCTATTCGGGGAATCTTTGTCTGATTGTCTTGCATTTTACTGTAACCGGTATGTACCATGACATTTTTTATTTTGTTGTTGCAATTGGTTTGCTAATGTAGGTATCAAACAACGAAGTTTAATGTCTGTGCAACAAAAAAATATAATTTAAACTCATTTCAGGTGCACCTTACAAACACAGACGCTGCCGCGGTGCCACGGTTTGCAGGCTGGAGATGCGATCCAGAAGTTGGGAGCGAGCAGTGGCCGGGTGTCTTAGGCTCCTCTGCACACATCCATCCACCCAGGAACAGTATTAAGGGCTAGACCACAGTTGGTCGATCCGAGTCAAGTGTGGGCAGTCCCATCTCTACGGCGAGACATCTGACCAGCGTATGAAGCCAACCGTGTTAATCAGAGGTGTAGGGGGAAGTACAACGAACTAAACACAAAATAAGTTCTAAATGAATTCGTTTTAAATCTTGATTTAAAACTAGATAAGCAGACTCTGGAACATTAATGGCATGGTTGTTCCAATATTAAAGCCAGCCAGACATGCCCCTTGAGCAGCTGGTTAATTTGTAACAAATTTATACTGTTACGTGCACCAATTTGTAAAGCCCCCTAAAAAAACATTTAACATTAACGAAAATGAGACAAATGTGTATCCCGTATCCGAAGCGATTCCCAATACCACCTGCCACGAGACACGTTCGTAATTGCTCTTCTGGTCTGCCCTCGGGCGAGAGAGAATGAACACAGCGGCGGTATAATTGCGTGCGTTGAGGTTATCAGGTGAAGTGTAAACCCCTTAGCTTGGTGGCACCCCGTACCTTGAACGCAAAGGCATTTGCCAGACGTCTGAACACACCCCGCAAAACGTGGAGCTCACGGTGAACACACCGCTCAAAGAAAAACCTTTGCAAACAACTTAACGGCAGCTTTGGGTTTTCTAAGTTTGGGAAATGTGCGTTACTGCCTATTGCCAAATGAATGTTAGAAGCATTGTTGATTGAGTGTGTTTTAAAATGCTGACGTGCAATGAGCGTGGCGGCATTGGCGAGTCCCCCATCGTCTAGTTACAGCACAGTGGTGGTGGTGGTGATGGTGGTGATGGTGGTGATGGTGGGGGGCTGCAAATGCAAACATCGCCATTGCATCGCCTTTTTCACAGGTTACGACTTCTTAGAAAGATGCAATCTCGCGTGGCTGTCACCGCTGATTTATTGCGCACAGATTGGGATTGTAAAAAGTATTGTAAACTCCAACTTGGCCTGGCTTCGATTAAACATTTATGGAAATCCGTGTATTATTTTTTATTCTTGCAAAATCCACTTCTTTTGTTTACTGACATGAGCTCACAAGGGATTTCATTGGCACGACAGTCCCATGTCTATCCACTGTTGGATGAAGGCCTAAATCCCCCCCCCCCCCCACATGCCATGCCGGTCACGTGGAGTTGTTATACTTCACAGTAACGGTCCGTACGGGTTGGTGAAAGTTTGGGGGGGGGGGTCGTTGGTACAAGACTTGCTTCCGGTAAATCTCTCGCCGCCAATGTTGTGGCCATAGCCGGCATCACACCGAGGAATCCCAAGAAGGGGGGTGTCGCGTTGTAGTGCGACAACAACTGTCGCACCACGCCGCACAGTAATTAGTAGATTGCGTATCGTGCTTCGCAGTTACAAACAACCCCCGCGAGTATTTTTAGGCTTTCTGTACGTGCATAATGATTAACTCATACTATGTTTAAATCAAAGTCCACTGTTTGCAGACGTTGTCTCCTGAGCCCTCCTTGGCCACAGGGTTTCTGGTGCGGGTTCGACTTCTGACCAGGATTGCTCAAGTACAGCATCGCTACAGGACATCGTACAATTGAAGATCCCCGATAGTTTCGCAAAATATCATCAAACTGTGAAATTTGTTTTATTTTTCTCGAAATACTCTATCTCCTGATAGAATTTCTCTGAAATGGCAAATGCGCAGCAATTAATGTAATAACCAAATTCCATTAACAATTCAATGATTGCTCTGCAATGTTTTTTTTCAATCTCGGAATTATTGACAGCGTGATGGTTATATCACCTCATCATTGTTGCAAACAATAATCAAGACATTCACGAACAACACGGGGGCCATGAAGTAAATCATATTAAATAGGCGACATGTTGGGCAATGGCCCTCCTTAATATCGCATAAAACATGGGCATTTACGAAAAGTAAAAAATAATAAAATGAAATTAAGATTTTTCCACTAATATGTGTTATATAATTTCTGCATGATTCCAATAATTTTTATAGTCAAAATCGCCAAATTTGCGGAGCTCCGCTGCCAATGTAGGGAGAGACGAGGTGAGGCAGCGACGAGCTCAGCCTCCCCTCTGATTGCGCAACCCCTCAAACTGGATAGAGCGCGGGCAATAAGCGCGCACCTGTTAGTATCTCTCTGTAATGATTGGAATCGTACAGAAATAATATTCATAACACAGATCAGTGGGGAGTTTTTTTTTTATTTCATTTTTTTTACTTTTCGTAACAGCAGGGGAGGCTGTGCCTTCCCTGCCTCCCCTGACCGCACGTCCCTGCGATGAAGACAATCCATCCACCAGAACGTCGATATTATATATTTATCAGCTTTAAGGACACATTGCTATTGACGAATGTATTGTTTTTTGTATTGTGTCTGTGCACCACTGCAATGCAGCATCATCAAAAAAAAATACATTTTTGAGTGAATTATGTATGCAGAACTTCTTTCCCACCAAACGTAGCCAACTGTCCTAATTGCAAGGGTGAAGATGAGGGTGATGATGAGGGTGGTGATGAAGGTGATGGTGAGAGGGTGGTGGTGAGAGGGTGATGGTGAGAGGGTGATGGTGAGGTTGATGATGAGAGGGTGATGGTGAGAGGGTGATGATGAGAGGGTGATGATGAGAGGGTGGTGATGAGAGGGTGATGGTGAAAGGGTGGTGGTGAGAGGGTGATGATGTGAGGGTGATGGTGAGAGGGTGGTGGTGAGAGGGTGATGATGAAAGGGTGATGGTGAAAGGGTGGTGGTGAGAGGGTGATGATGTGAGGGTGATGGTGAGAGGGTGGTGGTGAGAGGGTGATGGTGAAAGGGTGGTGGTGAGAGGGTGAAGATGTGAGGGTGATGATGAGAGGGTGGTGGTGAGAGGGTGATGATGAGAGGGCGATGGTGAGAGGGCGATGGTGAGAGGGTGAAGATGAGAGGGTGGTGGTGAGTGGGTGATGATGAGAGGGTGAAGATGAGAGGGTGGTGGTGAGAGGGTGATGGTGAGTGGGTGATGGTGAGAGGGTGATGGTGAGAGGGTGAAGGTGAGTGGGTGATGGTGAGAGGGTGAAGATGAGAGGGTCGTGGTGAGAGGGTGGTGGTGAGAGGGTGATGGTGAGAGGGTGATGGTGAGAGGCTGGTGGTGAGAGGGTGATGGTGAGAGGGTGGTGGTGAGAGGGTGGTGGTGAGAGGGTGGTGATGAGAGGGTGGCGATGAGAGGGTGATGATGAGAAGGTGATGATGAGAGGGTGGTGGTGAGAGTGGGATAGTGAGAGGGTGATGGTGAGAGGGTGGTGGTGAGAGGGTGAAGATGAGAGGGTGATGGTGAGAGGGTGGTGGTGAGAGGGTGGTGGTGAGAGGGTGATGGTGAGAGGGGGATGGTGAGAGGGTGATGGTGAGAGGGTGATGATGAGAGGGTGGTGGTGAGAGGGTGATGGTGAGAGGGTGGTGATGAGAGGGTGGCGATGAGAGGGTGATGATGAGAGGGTGGTGGTGAGAGTGGGATAGTGAGAGGGTGATGGTGAGAGGGTGGTGGTGAGAGGGTGAAGATGAGAGGGTGATGGTGAGAGGGTGGTGGTGAGAGGGTGGTGGTGAGAGGGTGGTGGTGAGAGGGTGATGGTGAGAGGGGGATGGTGAGAGGGTGATGGTGAGAGGGTGATGATGAGAGGGTGGTGGTGAGAGGGTGGTGGTGAGAGGGTGATGGTGAGAGGGTGGTGATGAGAGGGTGGCGATGAGAGGGTGATGATGAGAGGGTGGTGGTGAGAGTGGGATAGTGAGAGGGTGATGATAAGAGGGTGATGGTGAGAGGGTGATGGTGAGAGGGTGGTGGTGAGAGGGTGAAGATGAGAGGGTGATGGTGAGAGGGTGGTGGTGAGAGGGTCATGGTGAGAGGGGGATGGTGAGAGGGTGATGGTGAGAGGGTGGTGGTGAGAGGGTGGTGATGAGAGGGTGGTGATGAGAGGGTGATGGTGAGAGGGGGATGGTGAGAGGGTGGTGATGAGAGGGTGGTGGTGAGAGGATGATGGTGAGAGGGTGATGGTGAGAGGGTGATGGTGAGAGGGTGATGATGAGAGGGTGATGGTGAGAAGGTGATGGTGAGAGGGTGGTGATGAGAGGGTGATGGTGAGAGGGGGATGGTGAGAGGGTGATGGTGAGAGGGTGATGATGAGAGGGTGGTGGTGAGAGGGTGATGGTGAGAGGGTGGTGGTGAGAGGGTGATGGTGAGAGGGTGATGGTGAGAGGGTGAAGATGAGAGGGTGGTGGTGAGAGGGCGATGGTGAGAGGGCGATGGTGAGAGGGTGATGGTGAGAGGGTGATGGTGAGAGGGTGAAGATGAGAGGGTGGTGGTGAGAGGGTGATGGTGAGTGGGTGATGATGAGAGGGTGATGGTGAGAGGGTGGTGATGAGAGGGTGGTGATGAGAGGGTGATGGTGAGAGGGTGATGGTGAAAGGGTGGTGGTGAGAGGGTGATGATGTGAGGGTGATGGTGAGAGGGTGGTGGTGAGAGGGTGATGATGAAAGGGTGATGGTGAGAGGGTGGTGATGAGAGGGTGGCGATGAGAGGGTGATGATGAGAGGGTGGTGGTGAGAGTGGGATAGTGAGAGGGTGATGATGAGAGGGTGATGGTGAGAGGGTGATGGTGAGAGGGTGGTGGTGAGAGGGTGAAGATGAGAGGGTGATGGTGAGAGGGTGGTGGTGAGAGGGTGATGGTGAGAGGGGGATGGTGAGAGGGTGATGGTGAGAGGGTGGTGATGAGAGGGTGGTGATGAGAGGGTGATGGTGAGAGGGGGATGGTGAGAGGGTGGTGGTGAGAGGATGATGGTGAGAGGGTGATGGTGAGAGGGTGATGGTGAGAGGGTGATGGTGAGAGGGTGATGATGAGAGGGTGATGGTGAGAAGGTGATGGTGAGAGGGTGGTGATGAGAGGGTGGTGGTGAGAGGGTGATGGTGAGAGGGGGGTGGTGAGAGGGTGATGGTGAGAGGGTGATGATGAGAGGGTGGTGGTGAGAGGGTGATGGTGAGAGGGTGGTGGTGAGAGGGTGATGGTGAGAGGGTGATGGTGAGAGGGTGAAGATGAGAGGGTGGTGGTGAGAGGGTGGTGGTGAGAGGGTGATGATGAGAGGGTGATGGTGAGAGGGTGGTGATGAGAGGGTGGTGATGAGAGGGTGATGGTGAGAGGGTGAAGATGAGAGGGTGGTGGTGAGAGGGTGATGGTGAGTGGGTGATGGTGAGAGGGTGATGGTGAGAGGGTGAAGGTGAGTGGGTGATGGTGAGAGGGTGAAGATGAGAGGGTCGTGGTGAGAGGGTGGTGGTGAGAGGGTGATGGTGAGAGGGTGATGGTGAGAGGCTGGTGGTGAGAGGGTGATGGTGAGAGGGTGGTGGTGAGAGGGTGGTGGTGAGAGGGTGGTGATGAGAGGGTGGCGATGAGAGGGTGATGATGAGAAGGTGATGATGAGAGGGTGGTGGTGAGAGTGGGATAGTGAGAGGGTGATGGTGAGAGGGTGGTGGTGAGAGGGTGAAGATGAGAGGGTGATGGTGAGAGGGTGGTGGTGAGAGGGTGGTGGTGAGAGGGTGGTGGTGAGAGGGTGATGGTGAGAGGGGGATGGTGAGAGGGTGATGGTGAGAGGGTGATGATGAGAGGGTGGTGGTGAGAGGGTGATGGTGAGAGGGTGGTGATGAGAGGGTGGCGATGAGAGGGTGATGATGAGAGGGTGGTGGTGAGAGTGGGATAGTGAGAGGGTGATGGTGAGAGGGTGGTGGTGAGAGGGTGAAGATGAGAGGGTGATGGTGAGAGGGTGGTGGTGAGAGGGTGGTGGTGAGAGGGTGATGGTGAGAGGGGGATGGTGAGAGGGTGATGGTGAGAGGGTGATGATGAGAGGGTGGTGGTGAGAGGGTGATGGTGAGAGGGTGGTGATGAGAGGGTGGCGATGAGAGGGTGATGATGAGAGGGTGGTGGTGAGAGTGGGATAGTGAGAGGGTGATGATAAGAGGGTGATGGTGAGAGGGTGATGGTGAGAGGGTGGTGGTGAGAGGGTGAAGATGAGAGGGTGATGGTGAGAGGGTGGTGGTGAGAGGGTGATGGTGAGAGGGGGATGGTGAGAGGGTGATGGTGAGAGGGTGGTGGTGAGAGGGTGGTGATGAGAGGGTGGTGATGAGAGGGTGATGGTGAGAGGGGGATGGTGAGAGGGTGGTGATGAGAGGGTGGTGGTGAGAGGATGATGGTGAGAGGGTGATGGTGAGAGGGTGATGGTGAGAGGGTGATGATGAGAGGGTGATGGTGAGAAGGTGATGGTGAGAGGGTGGTGATGAGAGGGTGATGGTGAGAGGGGGATGGTGAGAGGGTGATGGTGAGAGGGTGATGATGAGAGGGTGGTGGTGAGAGGGTGATGGTGAGAGGGTGGTGGTGAGAGGGTGATGGTGAGAGGGTGATGGTGAGAGGGTGAAGATGAGAGGGTGGTGGTGAGAGGGTGATGATGAGAGGGCGATGGTGAGAGGGCGATGGTGAGAGGGTGATGGTGAGAGGGTGATGGTGAGAGGGTGAAGATGAGAGGGTGGTGGTGAGAGGGTGATGGTGAGTGGGTGATGATGAGAGGGTGATGGTGAGAGGGTGGTGATGAGAGGGTGGTGATGAGAGGGTGATGGTGAGAGGGTGATGGTGAGAGGGTGGTGGTGAGAGGGTGGTGGTGAGAGGGTGGTGATGAGAGGGTGATGATGAGAGGGTGGTGGTGAGAGGGGGGTAGTGAGAGGGTGATGGTGAAAGGGTGGTGGTGAGAGGGTGATGATGTGAGGGTGATGGTGAGAGGGTGGTGGTGAGAGGGTGATGATGAAAGGGTGATGGTGAGAGGGTGGTGATGAGAGGGTGGCGATGAGAGGGTGATGATGAGAGGGTGGTGGTGAGAGTGGGATAGTGAGAGGGTGATGATGAGAGGGTGATGGTGAGAGGGTGATGGTGAGAGGGTGGTGGTGAGAGGGTGAAGATGAGAGGGTGATGGTGAGAGGGTGGTGGTGAGAGGGTGATGGTGAGAGGGGGATGGTGAGAGGGTGATGGTGAGAGGGTGGTGATGAGAGGGTGGTGATGAGAGGGTGATGGTGAGAGGGGGATGGTGAGAGGGTGGTGATGAGAGGGTGGTGGTGAGAGGATGATGGTGAGAGGGTGATGGTGAGAGGGTGATGGTGAGAGGGTGATGATGAGAGGGTGATGATGAGAGGGTGATGGTGAGAAGGTGATGGTGAGAGGGTGGTGATGAGAGGGTGGTGATGAGAGGGTGATGGTGAGAGGGGGATGGTGAGAGGGTGATGGTGAGAGGGTGATGATGAGAGGGTGGTGGTGAGAGGGTGATGGTGAGAGGGTGGTGGTGAGAGGGTGATGGTGAGAGGGTGATGGTGAGAGGGTGAAGATGAGAGGGTGGTGGTGAGAGGGTGGTGGTGAGAGGGTGATGATGAGAGGGTGATGGTGAGAGGGTGGTGATGAGAGGGTGATGGTGAGAGGGTGATGGTGAGAGGGTGGTGGTGAGAGGGTGGTGGTGAGAGGGTGGTGATGAGAGGGTGATGATGAGAGGGTGGTGGTGAGAGGGGGATAGTGAGAGGGTGATGATGAGAGGGTGATGGTGAGAGGGTGGTGGTGAGAGGGTGATGGTGAGAGGGTGATGGTGAGAGGGTGATGGTGAGAGGGTGGTGGTGAGAGGGTGATGGTGAGAGGGTGATGGTGAGAGGGTGATGGTGAGAGGGTGGTGGTGAGAGGGCGGTGGTGAGAGGGCGATGGTGAGAGGGCGATGGTGAGAGGGTGATGAGAGGGTGATGATGAGAGGGTGATGGTGAGAGGGCGATGGTGAGAGGGTGATGGTGAGAGGGTGATGATGAGAGGGTGATGGTGAGAGGGTGATGGTGAGAGGGTGGTGGTGAGAGAGTGATGGTGAGAGGGTGATGATGAGAGGGTGGTGATGGGAAGTGAGGGAACAGGGAGAGAGAAGGAAGGAGCGAGCATGATTGAGCTGCACGGAGCAGCGTCTGTTTCTGCAGGTGGCTGGGGAGAAGGGAGGGATTCCGAGTTGGGGTGACCACACTTGATTTGATTTAGATTTATAAATATCCGCATAACCATCATATTGTGATTGTTGGTATCGAATTGTGTATATTGTGGCGACCATACTATCAATACAATAGTTCATGTTGGCTGTGTTTTACTAAACACAGGTTTAGCCAAAGATATCACAGGACTAGCTGAACACTGTCTAAAAAATACCTAATTCTTGTGGAAAGGTGATTTATATAAACAAAAGGAAGGCGCAGTAATGGGTAAGGTGCACCTGAAATGAGTTTACATGTTATGGATATTCTGCTCGGACGCGGTCGAAATGGTAAAATAACACACAGCGTTTACAGAAAAAAACCGCACACTGACGCCTATCTGAATGCAGAATCCCACCATCACCCTGCAGATAAATCATCAAGACGCTCAAACATCGGGCTAAGAAAGTGTTAGATGGTGACAGTCTGAGAAGTGAAATTAAACACGTTAAAGAAGCGCTGCAATTGAACGGTTACAATGATGCACAAATCAACAGGGCACTGAATGCCAAAACTAAATCAAATAACACGAGCATTGAAACTGACCAAGTAATTATAACTATTAAAATACCGTAGATTGCGGGAGTGACTGATAAACTGGTCAGATGTTTGGAAAAACAAAACATTCGAGTCAGATTTGGCACGGTACATAAAATACAGAATTTAATATCTGGTACAATTTTTTTTATTACCGAAGCTATCAACAGAATTAACTGCACGTGTGGTAAATGTTATGTTGGGCAAACAGGAAGAATGATCAGCACATCAGAGAAATATTAAATTCTCCCAAATACAACTGTCAGCAGTAGCAGAACACGCGTGCCAACAAGGACACTCAATTGATTTTGATGATGTTGAAGTTCTGTGCAAAACTAGTTACAACTAGCCAAGACTAATTTGAGAATCTATCGAAATTGAGAGAAATACATTTTAACCGTTCAGACAGCTACAGACTTAGAGCTGCTTGGACGTGAATCATAAAATAATACATTGTTTGAATACATGCCAATACAGGTGTAGTGTTGGAGGTCTCTTCTTCCTTCTGTTCGAGTGTGTGCGGTTTGCGTGTGTCGCAAACACACTCAGTCGGAGATGAGATAATCGCAGGAGGCACCGTCCTCCCCTTTTATTGTTGTTTTCACGCCACCAACTCCGGCCCCCTCTCTCTCACGACCACGTTTCCCGCACGACCAGGCCCAGACACGACCCTGTCCGTGTTGGACCGATGGCGTCGACCGAGACAGCCAACTACTGTCCGGCCATGCAATGATTGGGCAAAGGCGGCAGCAATGAAGGCGGCGATGACGACAGCGACGACGAGACGAGTCCACTCCCAAAACCGGCAGCCTGGAGCTCCCGCTCTCCGCTGTTTATATTCCCCTCGGCGTGGCTTGGCTCCGCCCTAGCTGCGCCTCCCTTCTCGAACCCACCAGAGAGTTCCAGGGGTTTTCCCCACGAGGTCTACCGTAACCCTTGCCCCAGTTCCTCCGCCATGCCGGCACATGCTCAACGGCGAGTGCACTAAGTGTCTACCTGCAGTTGCAGCTGCTGTACAACTTTCAGCGCTACGTCACTACACAGGTTACCATACTTCAATAGGGATTACCATTGAACAATAACAGGTACAGATAGTTTAGTGCAGACAATCGACAGGAGGTACAAGAACAATGGGCTTGCATAATGACCGCTGATTACCATATAAATAACCCAACCGGCAATGGATACCCATAGTCATTTATATGCATTCATTAATACTCCTCCCACTTCGCGCAAGAAGGGCTCACATGTGACGTCATCACATCTACCACAAATCTGGCTGTTGCCTGATGAAGCTAGTTGTAATCACTGGCGAAAAATCGTACTCAGATTGTAAATGTTGTGGCTTTGCTCTCCAACAAACCGGTGTGTTGTGCTAGTAACGAATTGGCATGTTCTATTTATGGGACAAACCTTACAAATTGGCTGTGTCGGGTGGTAACGGGTTTAACGACACATTTATATATTTACGATATCTAACCTAAAAAAAGCCCGTATTATGGATGATATTGGTCGCAAAAGCCTACGTGTTAGTCTAAAATAACCTTCCATTTGGGCGTTTAGCCGAACACTGCGTTAAATAAAGCATGGAGTGGTGCACGCCCGAAATTGCACCGAGAGACAGACAAAGCAACATATAGAGGAATCAGCGCAAAGCAGAGGCAGTATATGAACTGTTCGGATCAGTAAGTGAGATGGGCAGGACACAAATAACTAGAAGGGATGATGGCCAATAAGGGAGAAAGGTGATGGAATGGCAGCCAAATGAGGGACTGTGCCTGAGAGTGCAGTATGTATGTATGTATGTTGAACTTCTTTTGCGCTGTACGAAGCCAACAGTGCTAATTCAAGGTGCAGTGAAAACGGTCTATGCACAGTCAGATGGATCTTGGCATACCAGGAGCATGAGACATGGTAATTGCATGGGGGAATTTCAACTATCAGTGGATAGGGGATGGTTAACTATGAGTGTGTACATACAAAAAATATTTTTTAATATAGGTTTTACTCGCTAAAACATTCAGCAAATCTTTCTCTGAATCACACTGGTGGTCTCTCCTCGGGTGAGCACTGCCCACAATGCATCTCTCCTAGTTCTGTTGGCAGATTTAGTAGATCTTGACTTAAAGCTTTTGTGACTGCAGGAATTTATATTATTTGGGTCTTTCGGTAAAGTCACATAGATAGGTTCAAAGAAAATAACAAAAAACTATGACGTTTCGATCACAACAGAAGCGTTCGTCATCAGGAATTGAAGGTTACCTTCTAAAGGCAAACTGTTTATAAAGGTTTGAAATGGGCATAGCTCAAATGTCAGCAGCCAGTGTTAATGTAAGTGGTGGGTTTTCCACCAATCAAGGGACTGTCAAGTAAAAATTAGCATGTTAATGTAAGATCGTTGAGCGTCCTCCACAGCTAGCACTCTGAGGTGGCCATGTTAATGTGAGCGATTAGCATGTTAATGGGAGATCACAGAGCAGCAACCTCGAGCTTGGCGAGCGAGGTGACTGTTTTAGTGTGAGAAATTTTACTTGTAAATGTAAAATCAGAGAGCTGAAAATAATAACTAACATGGGAAGGTGGCAGGATGGGAACATCACGGCCAGTAATGACTTAAACTGGTTGATAACGTCCTTCCAATGATTGCTCAGTTTATACCCATCTTCTCTATTTTAATTGTTTCTGTGTCTGTGTTCATGGATGGCTTCATGAACGAATATGTGTTGATACCCAGTGGGTTTGCAAAGTACCTTCGTCTTAGATAAATCAATTTCGTATGAGCCCACCGCATTCAAACAATGATCAGCCGAGGTATTGGTCCTACCAAAGAGTATGGTCCTACCGTGTTTCAGATCTGCCTTATGTTCACGAACACAGTCCGAGACATGTCGCTCAGTTTCCCCAATGTAACTAGTAACTACTGCCGCAGACACAGCTTAGTTTGTAGACATCGGGGTATTGCATGTCAGGGATCACATCCTTCACAGATGGAATCAGATCACGAATTTTACGTATATAGAACCTGGATCTTGTGTTTGCTCATGATTTGGGAGATTTTTTTGGTAACCACTGCTATGTATGGCAAGGTGATGGTTTTGATTGGGTACTCAGACGGTTCTTTCCCAACGGTTGGGGTGATAGCTTTACGGATTGTGTAGTCTGAATATCCATTCATCTTGAGAGCTTGGTGTACGTGTTCTAGTTCACTGGCTAGGTGATGATGGTCGGAAATACATCGAGCTCTATGGTGTAGAGTTTTGATGAGGTAATTCTTCTGGGAAGGATGGTGGTGGGAGTCAGGTTTTAGATATGCATCCGTATGGGTGGCTTTCCTGTAGACAAATAGTGTCCCATTGAGCCATCTGGTCTCTATTCGATGAAAACATCCAAGAATGGTAACTTGCCATCATTTTCCACCTCCATGGTGAATTTGATGGCTGGGTGTATGGAATTGATGTGGTTGAGGAATTGGTTCAGAGCTGGTCAGCCATGTGGCCAGATGACGGACGTGTTATCTACGTACCTCTTCCACAAGGGTGGATGTAGAGTGGATGCCTGGATGGCATCTGTCTCAATTTTTCCATGAAAACATTGCTACAACTGGCGATAACAGTAGAACCTCAGGCCACGACCATAATTTTTTCCATCACTTTGGTCGCAACCCGATTTGGTCGTGACTCGAACCTAATTTCCCCATTGGATTGTATGTAAATACGTTTAATCCGTTCCAGACTCCTACGAACTGTATATAAATATTGTTTTTTTAAAAGATTTTTAAGCACAAAAATAGTTAATTATGCCATATAATTCACAGTGTAATAGTTAACTAAATGTAAAAACATTGAATAACACTGAGAAAACCTTGAACAACAGAGAAAACTAACATTGCCGTGTCAAAGTTTAGAATCGTTCAACAAGATGATTGTTTCGTCTGCTACATCAGTCGGTCGATTCTGAGAGAGAGAGAATATGCGTATGAGCATTTCATGTTTCTATTGAAAGTAAGTTAACAGTAATATTTGGGTACAGTATTGTTTTTGGAAGCATTCACCGTAATATCGTATGGACGTTTACTTCACCGCATCATCATCGTATGAATGATGCGAGAAGAGATTAACGGGTTCTTATGTTAGCGATTTACATACTCAGCACTTTCGCTCTCTAAATTACGGCTTGAATGAGGCGGGAGGGGTATGACTACACTCGCAAAATTAATATCTTACTAAGCGAGACTGACTGAGCAAGCGGCCACGCGAGTATGTGTTCGTGACCAGATTAAAAAATGTTGTGAATTTTTTGGTCGGAACCCGATTTGGTCGTGGTCAGAAGCGTTCGTGACCAGAGGTTATACTGTACCTTCAACTTGTTTGTAGAAAGTTCCATTCCAGGTGAAGTAAGTGTTGGTGAGGCAGTGTCTCACCAGGTTCGATTTGACACAGTACATAAAACATTTTATGTTTATATAAACCACATCCCTCTTCATTTCAGATGTCCCATGTGGTATCAGTATCCCCTTACCTCTGCAGAAACGGTGTCTCGGTCACATTATAACTGATAATCGTGTCTTATGCCACATTTGGGTCACTGGAGACTACCAATATTAAGACGCTCAGCTTCCGGCTCTGGTGTGTGTGGCTGACCAGTTGAAACTCGACTTCTATCCACTAAATTCACAGAATATCAGACTGGGTTTGTGGCATATCCCACCTGGTTGTGGTGGCCCAGAATTTATTCCACTGATGTACGTCCTTGACAGGTATTGTCATCTTATTGGTTCTTTCGGTAAAGTCACGTAGAATGGAAATAATAAAATAATAAAATAAATCATAATAAAATAATTCTCACGACGTTTCGGCCACAACGCAAGCAGCCGTCCTCAGGTGAAGACCAGGTCTGTCAGGGAGACAGCGTCTGAATGAAACAGCACCATGCTTGGAGCGTATATTTAAGCTGGGTTGGAAGGGTTGGAAGGGGGTGTGAAAGATACTAAGAAGAAGCAACGAAATATGTCAATGGGAGAGTAGTAGCTACTGTCATGTCTATTTGTCATTGAGGAGGCTTTCTTGTGGCTCTGTATCCCAGAGGGCCATGGTGGGCCACCCATGGAGGAGACAATGCACTAAAAAACAGCTTTCCAATCAGCCTCAGGAGCTTCTTGTTCTGTTGGGCAGTGGCAGGGCTTGTGACCAGCCCGTGGGAGGTTCCCACCCCCCACCAAATCCAACTGATTTGATAGGGCCCCATACTGGATCGTCCCATCTGCTGATTTCTTCTCCTGAGTCCTTCCTACCTCGGGTATCCCGACTGCATTTTTCCCTTTCCCAGTTGGTTGCCTCTCTGGTTTTCTTAATCGGGACCTTGTTGGTGATTTTAGGGTCAACATGAACTTCATGCTATCACTTGACACCCTCATCCTCAGGAACTATTTTTGGATCAGCTCTGCCCTGAACGACGCCTTTGATCCATCTTTGGTTCCCGGAGTGAAGTGGTGATGACCCAGCAAAGGAACTCTATGGTGGTTCCTTGAGCCATAGTGATGCACGATGGATCTTCTGGTATGGCTTTGTGGCATCCTCCTCATGGTAGTGCCCCCTTCAAGATGGTCAGCATTAAGTTTTTTTCCTGGACTCCAAAATGTATTGCAAAGTCATAACCCGGGGTTTATGGTTTTGATGACAGCATCAATTGTCTCCAGCTCCACGTGCCCCTCTCAGAGGCCTACCTCCATCTGGCATTGTAAAGTGGTGTACGTGAGTTTGACACTCCTCAAAAATCTAACCCTGAATATTGAATTCCCTGCAGATGATCACTTCTAGCATGCCCCGTGGACTTGTTCCAGTCGTAAAAAACAGCAACATTACCCTCCTTGTCGCTCAATTACAGAATCCTCTGGTTTTTTTCACGACACGAATGAAATAACAGTGACTGAGCATTATAAGAACATTCCGCACCTCTGACTTGTGTTGTTAATTGTGTGCGCATTATAAAGTTCGATCGTCCAGATTCACAGTCCTTATTGATGTCTGATCTTTGGCACAAATGTTTGTGTCAAACTCCATAACCGACAGTGGGGCAGATGCTGAAAGCAATGTATTTCAAACATTTAATCAAGATGTGAATCTGACTCAAACCCTACCCATGCTCAAATGTTGGACAGTGCTCACGCCTAGTGACAACGCTGAAGCAACGGTGATAATTCCACATTCCTGCGGCAGCGCCTGCATCGAGTCTTAATTAAATGACCGCAGTGGACAGCGCAGTATACCTGGGTAGTGAAGGTTGGACATTAGAATCCTTGCTGAAGACACGTTCCCTATTAATGGTGGCCTGCATATGGCACGCGGGTATGCGCTGGGGGCGTTGTCAAGAAGTTTTGTGAGCCTCGTGCCGAGTTGCACTCAGGTGCAGGGTTCTTCAACGAGCCACCCAATAGGCTACATCCCACTGAGATATGGTCCGCCAAGAGATACGGCTCGCCAGCCCACGAAGAGATACGGATTAGTAAGTCACACGCGAGGTAGTGACGAGTCAGCTGTCGACAAGAGTGAGATAAAAAAGGATGAGTGAGATAAAGAGTGACATCAAAAGAGGGAGAGATGAGATACCTGGAGACAAGAGATTAGTGAGAGGATAGTGAAGTAAATAAGAGATCGAGGTGATAGCTGTAGACAAGATACAGATCCGTGAGGTGAGCTAAAAACAAGAAGGGAGTGAGAGAGATTAAGTCAAAAGGTAAAAATATTCGTGAGATAAAATCAGTTCTATTTTTGCATATGGCAGCCATACGTTCAGGCACTAAATGCCAATGCCGAGCTCTGCTAGCCACGAGAGGGCTTCAAGAGACAGTTCGTGTAGTTTTGCTGCTCCGCCTTCGTTGAAGGAGGGCAGACTACCATGGTTTACTGATATGGTCCAAAGTTTGGGTTGAATGGCCACAGTCGCACTGTTGTGGCTTGTCTTCTTTAGTTTTCAATTTATGAAGGAGATGCGCTCATCGGCTTGTTGATGTTCTGATGCGGTTGATAATGACACCACTGCACCAGTGTCTTCGAGGAATGTTAAAGGCAGGACGTGCAATATTTGGGTCTCAAATGAGGCGTTTATTCTTGACGTCTGCGTGGTTCCACTTTATTTGCCAGTATTTTTTTCGGATCCGGGTGGGATTTTTGGATGGTGACAGGGCGATCTCAATAAGGGGGATTGGCACCAGGCCAGGGCACACCGAGTAGATGAGTGAGAGATCTCAGCACCTCAAATCGTGTCTGTACATTTCTCTAGAAGGGCGATTCTCGATTTGGTCTTTCCATATATCTGTTCTATATGAGGGGTTGAAGGTAAAGCTTCTATCCAAGATAACCCCCTCGATATTTTGGTGTGGGTTCACCGTGTTCTGGACTACTCCAGAAGGACACATCAAGGATGGCGGTGAAATCAATACAAACAGGATATGAACTGTAAAAATAGCTCAACACATTCAGCAATAACACTCTTAAAATTATATTTATATATTAAAAATATGCTACGTTTTGGGTAATAGCGTTGCAATGAAGAATGATCATTGGTAAAAATGCTACCGATTAAATAATTTTCTTTTTAAGACCACAGCGTCATTGATGAATGTGTTGAGTGGTGTTGTTGGTGTTGTTGTTGGTGTTGTTGTTATCTGTGTCTGTGCACCACCGCCAACGCAGGAGCAGCATCATCATGACCAAATCATTTGTTTCAATATAATTTCAGTGCAAATAAAATGGAAAAAATATACTGTATACAGTGAGGGAAAAAAGTATTTGATCCGCTGCTGATTTTGTACGTTTGTCCACTGACAATGACATGATCAGTCTATAATTTGAATGGTAGGTTTATTTGAACAGTGAGAGACAGAATAACAACAAAAAAATCCAGAAAAACACATGTCAAAAATGTTATAAATTGATTTGCATTAAAGCCCATGACCACAAGTGATAGCTCAATGCACATACTCTACACCTCCAGTAATGACCAGGGCAGCCGCTGGTTTCAAACCGTGAACCTCTGCGACAATCACGTTCATGTATGAGAAGCGTCACCCATGACTGTGTGTCGAGCCAAACTTACGTAATATTACAAATTACGTTGTACCTGCAGCAGCTGTTACATTGGGGAAACTAAACGACATGTCTTGGACCGTGTCCGTGAGCACAAGGCAGACTTGAAACACGGTAGGACCATTACGTCAGACCGTGGCTGATCATTATTTGAATGCAGTTGGCTCATACGAAATGTATTTCTCTAAGAAGATGGTACTTTTCAAGCCTACTGGCTATCAACAAAGATGCGTTAATGAAGCCATCTATATATACAGACACAGACACAATTTCAACCTAGAGGATGGTTATAAACTCAGCAATCATGGGTTATGACTTGATTTGTGTTGTTTCTTGTTAACCTCCGCCGTCAGCATTGTGGGTGTGTGGAGAGAGGGTTAATGATTGCCTGGCGGCCCTTTGATTGGTGTAGTTGCAGTTGCATGTCTTTGCTCCTACATTAACATTATCTGCCCTGCCCATGTTGCTGACACACTTGGGCTACGCCCATCTCAATCCTTTACAAACAGGTTGCCTTTAGAGTCTAACCCCCATTTTCCTGATGACGACCACTTGTGCTGTAATCGAAACGTCGTGGTTTTGGTGTTTATTTAAAAAAAAACTTGTTACTGAAAGAACCAGAATAAGTATACATTATAGACTGCCAGTATGCTCACTCAGGTTCAGTTTAATAACCATTGCTATAGTCTACATTATAGACTGCCAATACGCTCACCAGCTGAAAAACCAGACTACAGTCTACACCAGGCTACAGTCTACATTGTAGACTGCCAGTATGCTCACTTTTAATATTTTATTATTAATGTTTTCAATCTTCAAGGTTATTTATTTATTTCAAGTTCATTTATTAGGTATAGCCCTGTGAGCCATTCGGCTCTTGAATCGCATGCTTTTTTTTATTTTTCTCTCCAGGTGCTCCGGTTTCGTCCCACGTCTATAATGAATACAACTCATCATTAAATGGCTGAACACATCTTAAAATAAAATCACAATTGAGCAGGACCCTCATGCAAACATTGGTCATTGGACTCAGTGTAGTATTCCTGAATTAAAAATATATATTGATATACACCATAAAATATACACTTTTCTTAAAATGCCAACAGCTGACAAATCCTTTCTCCCATCCCGCCATTGAATTGGCTCCATCAGCCACCAGAAGACATAATGTAAACAGTTGAAGTTCATGTACGGAAGTGAATGTTGAAACTTTTTTTTAACGCACTTCACCATTTGTATCGACATCCAATGGGATCGAGCCAATCTGCTGCTCCCTGGAAAAATGTTCATCGAATAATCATTCACACAAGCAGAGGTGTGAGCCACCAGTGCTGTCACATGACTCATTTACTGCCAGAGACATGCAATCTGCCTGTCATTAGTCGCTTAAAACTCAACACGTTCGTTAATAACATTGCCTAAACAGGGAAAATATTTCATAAATGACGGTTTCGGCAATTTGGACAGTGTTGTCCCCTCGCATGCGCAGTTTTTCTCCGGGTGCTTCGGGTTCCACCCACAGGTATAACTGCTCTTCTGATGGCTGCAAACATCGTTATATATCGAGGACTGCAGAGCTTGGGAAATTGTTGACACTGGCTCACCACCTGGTTGCCTTCCAACTTACCTGTGGTCCCTCGACGATTGTGAGATGCAATTTGGATGAACGATGGTTCTGTATATAATTATCAGTTCACGCGTGAGTTCGTGCGACCTCATCTACATGGCCACTCGGCACAAGGCTGGGTGGAGCCAGGCCCAATTACACAGCCCGATCATCGGTCCTCTACCGTTGAGATTCAAATGGGGTCAACACCTCTTGCCCGTCTCCTCCCATCTCCACAAGCACCGCCTTCCCTAACCACGGTGGCCGAGTGTTACACGCCAGCGTGGCACCTTCACTTGGCAGAAATTGCAGCCTACGTAGGTAGGGTGGTTATGAATGTAAAGTAAGCTTACAAACAACTTGTTTTAGGCAAAGGGTTAACATAGGATCCGTTTAGGTGAAGATATTTTAACTGTAAATAAATAATTTTTGAGAGAGAAAAATTGGGCCGTCTAATATATGTATGTTACATTTCATTCGCACCGTATGTAGCCGACCGCGCTAACGGAGGTGCAGAGGAAGGACAACAAACTAAACACGAAAAGAAATGAGAAACACGAAAAGAAATGAGTTTTCAATCAAGTTCATAGGTCCAATGCCTTCCTAATATCGGAAGAAAGAGCGTTCCAGACGGCCGCAGAAGCACATCTATACGACGCCAAGGCTTGGTGCGAGGGTTGGACAGTTGACATCACAGTCCATGATGACTCCATGGCATTGCCACTTGTCCTGGGATCAGCCCAATTAAAAACATGGGCGGTGTTTTCCTGTGACAGTCACGGGGCGAACCAATCACGAAACTTTCTCGGGCCCAGCTCGGATTGTACGCGAGGGTGTGAACGGTTCAGAGTCTGTTGACTATTGGATTTTGATTCCACGCTAATTGGATCCAATTCACGTTTTCTAGGAAGCCATCGCTTGTCAGCAAAATGTGATCCAAATCACATTTTTATTTGGATGCACTGTGTGTTAGAAATAGCCCCTGATGGCCAGGCCACTGAAGTTTAGAGGGTCAGGCGCCCCTGGTTTAATTAGAAGTCGTGAGGTTTGATTCCCAAGTGAGAAAATTAGTTAAGTTTATTTTATTGAACAGTAAAACATTGGACAGCATAACAAAGAAGGAAAATATTATCGGTATGTTGCACGTTACTAATGATAAACAACTATTGCAACCCAATAAATCACACCCGAACCACTACTTTGGAATCTAACCCAGGATGCTGAACTGCAAAAGATGCCATCCAACCCCCGGAAGCCGATTAGGCAATCAGGATATTACCCAAATTTTTGGGTCAGGTCACATTCCAATCCATGCAAGGTAAGTCGGAACACGTAACACGATTCAGATTTTCTCTTTCATGGAAAAAATATCGAATCAGATCTAATTTATGATCCAAACGATTGCCCGTCCCCTCGCCGCTCGATGAGAGCGAAGCGCGGCGAGCCAGAGACAGCTGATTCTAATCTTTTAAATGTGTGCTGCGGGAAAAAAAATCATGTCAGCATGTACATTTCTATCACGTAAAAAATACATTTGAAAATAATTTAGTGTTCACGTTTTTCCTTACAACGTCTTTGAGGCCTTTCTCTGCCACCCCTAGCCTCGTGGCACTGTTGTTCAAGTACATTGCCGTCCTGCAGGTTATGTTTGTACCAAAATACCGTAACACATCACATTCAGCTTACAACCCTCGTCAGAATAGTGTAAAATAAAACATGTGAACGTTCATTTAGACTACGCATAGTTGTAATATTTGTTTTCAAATAGCTAAAATATTTTGGGGGAGCGGTGCCACTGTGGGCGATTGAACTTTGCAATGAACCCGATGGTGTGAATCAGATTCTGGGCCATGGCTAAGGTCAGTGGTTTGTGATATCCAAACCAGTCCTGCACCTCCCTCTTCACCAAATGATGCGGTCAAACAACTCCCATGACCTACATGGGGTGGGAAGGTTATCACCCAGCAGTGGATTGAAAGTTGGGGCTCTAACTCCACGCAGTAGGTTCTCAGGGAATCGTACGACTCAAACAAAATGGTTTGGGCCACGTAGAGATGTGGCGAAATTTCTGTCAAAAGACCCTCACACCACATCCAGAGTTTGCTAAACATAAGTGGGATGCCCCGAAAATAAATGTATGCCGACCTGCATAGTTTGATGGCCATGCCCGAGTGGATGAGTCGGTGATAGGTGCAGCAGTTATCAGCTCCTAGCATAATTCCAGTGGATACAGCCATTTTTGTGATCTGTAAAAAAAGAGCTTTATAGCTCATCGGATTCCTCCAGTATAAAGACATGTTGTTATTCTGATGATCTTTTCTGGTGGAACAGGGTGTTGATGATGGTGAGCCTGAGTTAAGAGCTGAATACCATTGGAGTTGACCCTTCCCGCCCCTTCCTTGCCAATAGTTCCGTCGCAGAGGTTTGAGTCCCTTTGACCTCTGGCAATTGAGGTCACCGAGAAAGATAAGTCTCTGTCTCCCTCCAGAACACCAGAAGAGGACTTGGTCAAGGTTGGTGTCGAATTCCTCGTCGACTTCACCGTCGTGGGTGTGCAAGTGTCCGGGCACACGCCACCGGAGATGGCGGCACGGTGACCGAGGGGCCCCAGTGAGCCGCTTGTTGCTTTCCCATAGGGAACTCGTTGAGTTGGATCGCGAGTTCGTTCTTGATGGCAAAAAATCAACGGCCGTGAAGCCATCACTCTTCCTCCTGTGTTTACCTTTCCATAAGAAGGTACAGCCTCCTCCTCCTCCTCTTTGTCCCTCAGGCTGCCCCGCCTACGTTTTGGGGTCACCAATTGCAGTGAGGCACTCTGGACGTTCACAATTAAGGTTGTCCATGCGTGGTCTGATGTTCCAGGTCCCAAAATTTATTGAATTACTTATTTTCATTATTTATTCTGCCCAACTCAGGCTCAACCATGTGTATGGCCGACGAGGCCCTGCTCAAACTCACCCGTGCAGTTAACAATGTACGTATGTGTGTTGAACTTCTTTCGCATCGTACGTAGCCAACCATGCTAATCAGAGGTGCGGGGAAGGACAACAAACGGAACACAAAAGGCAGTTCTAAAGTAATGAGTTTTCAATCTAGATTTTAAAGTGCATATCTCCAGCGGCTTCCTGATATCGGAAAGAAGAACATTCCAGATGGCCGCAGAAGCGCATCTGAAAGTGCGCGATGTAGTGACCGTTTTTGTATAAAGGCTAGCCAAAAGCCGCTGCTGCGAGGATGACCGGAGTTTGCGTGATGGTGTATGCTCCTTGACGAGATCAGCAAGCTTGTAATGTATTATTGTATTCGTTCAGCAACGGAAAACCAATGCAGCTCAGTGAGCACTGGATGGACATGGCCGGATCTTTCAGTGACAGCACGTGCCAAAGAATGTTGTACGCGCTGCAGCTTGCTGGTGTTTTTGCCAACCATACGCAGCATATCATATGATCTTACTTTTACGATTCACAATGGGGACTCGATGAATGTAAATGCTCCTCATGAACCTGTAAGGCGATCACATCAAGTCACGCCGCCCCACAGGCACAGCTTGCCCAACCATCACTCCCTCACAAAAGGACCACACCCTGTGTTTTGAATTTAACACGAGGTTACACGCTGTGAAATATCATTCGCAGTTACTACAATGACTATTTTAGCTATAGTAATGTTCGTTAAGTATTATAGACACTATATATTTAAAGTGCGCTCTACTGGCAGTTCAACATGATAGCTCCCGTGAATGTGACCCACCTTTCGGTGCCCCCTCTGTGGCTCCGAACTCGCTTTTACATTTCTCCGTTGGAAGGAGAGGCATCGAACGTGCTGGTCCATCTGCTCTGAGCCTATCGCGACCCAGTGCTATCCACGCCGCTTGCCGAGTCATGCCAGTCCCATGCTGCAGCTGCGCAATTCATGCATCTATCCAGAATATAGGGGCTTTGGGTTGTATGTATGTATGTTGCACTTCTTTCGCACCGTACGTCGCCAAGCTATGCTCATCGGTTGGCTACATTAACGATCATTGGCACGATTTATCGCGAACGTCATCACACCTGTTACTCATGGCGGCTATGAACGATATTATTGGAGCGAAACTTTATAAGATAATAAAGGGTAAAAAGCAGGTGAGTGTGCTTTTGGAAAACCGATTTCGATAATGAAAAGCAAGGTGGATGCACCTGCAGAGAAACGTTTTCAATCACTGCGCATATCCTAATATGACATTGATCAGAAACATGGGCACTGACGAAGGGAAATGCAACAAAGTGTGACAAGTAATGGAGCCTGGAGAGAGACCTCTTGGGAATCAGAGAACAAAATCCCCGAAATAAAGTGAGTGTGGGCAGACCAGTGCTATAAGGAACGTCTCGCCATGGTGGTGAGATATTAACTACGTCGTCTGGTATGCAGGAGGTCGTCGGTTCGATCCCAGCCCTGACGCCTGCTGTATATTCGTAGTTTACGTGTCTTTCTCCCTGTGGTCGCGTGGATTTTTCTCCGGGTCTTCTGTTTTTCCCCTCCACATTTAGAAACGCGCGTTTAGAGTATTAAACTTCTATACATTTCCACACGATAAGCCACTTTGTTCAGCTATCACTTGTGACCAGGTCGCTTATGAAAAACACCCATATAGCTCAGTGGGCCTTACCTGGTAAAAATACTAATAGTTTGCCGATGGACAAGTCTGGTGACGATGTGAGAACACACCTGAGAGTACGTTCCACCGCAGAGATGGAGTGATTAAAACAGCTCCTGTGCAGGAGAGAGATGGATTGTGAGATCGCAGATCTGTAAGTGATGGCATTGACCTGGGGAGGCCTTCATGCAGCAGTTAATTCACTATTTGACCATGGCTGATCATGATGATGACTCCGAATAGCTAGAACCTCACTCGGCACGCCCATATTTATCAAACTTATAGACGCACAGAGTCAAAACTGTGGAGCAGAATGCAAGAGAAGATTAATCGGTGGTTTATTGATTACAGTGTCCGGTACACGAAAGACAAGATACATTACACACATGGCAGTCCTCGCGCGAGCCTGCTGCGGTCCACGACGGATCTGTCTGGGTCACCGCTTTTTTTGTGCTGTCGTAGCAAATTGTAAGTTGCTTACTGCACGCACAGTTCAGCATTGCTGTGGAAGCTCGACACGTGGGTTTTTTAGTGAACGTCTTGGCAAGCAGCACGCCCTCACAGAGGTTTCGCTTGCCTCCTTTCAGGTACATATTCCCCTGAACATAAACTGGATCTTGCAGTGGTCAGGTTACGATGTGCTGCAAAGGACACATTTTTGTTTTGTTACGCACTTTTACTGACGGCAAAACACTACACATTTAAACGGTACTTAAGATAAAGGGAATATCGTATGAATTCTGTTGTTCTTCTTATTATTATTGCAGTTGATTAATAAAATGTTCGGCAAGTAGGTTTGCAGCCAGAACTATGTAATATTGCAACAACAAAAAACCCCGCTTGACTGCAGTTGGAAACATTAATATTACAACAATTCCTGGGATGCCAGCTAAAAGACAATCTCTGCTTCTGTCATTAAATATACATTGACAATGCATTTTACATGCTTTCATGCATTCAAGGAAGAGGTGATTAAGTTAAAATGTGAATGCGTTACAGCCAAATTACAACAATAACCTAAGCGGAAATGGCATGGAATTGGCCCTACGTGAGACGAGATGGTACGCCCAGGGGATGGGAGCGCATCGTGCGTGTAAGGCACGGCCACGAGAGAGATTATGGCTCTTCTTGTTGTTCTCAACTAAAAAACTTTTTTACATTTTACCAGGTAAGGTCCACTGAGCTAAAAAGGTATTTTTCAGAAGCGGACCTGGCTATCATAAATGATAGCCCAACGAAGTTGCTTATCGCGCGGGAGTGTCCAGCAGCCAGATTCTCTAAATGCACCTTTGATTCTAAATGTGGAGGGATAAACCAGTACACTCGGAGAAAAATCCACGCGACCACGGGGAGAACATGGAAACTCCAAATATACAGCAGGCGTCAGGATCGGGATTGAACCCACGACCTCCTGTATACCAGGCGAGATAGTTAACATCTCACCACCGTGGTACCCCAATTAGTGGCAATGGGATTCTAATGTTTCCGATCAAAACACTGAGTTCAAGATGGCTTGATTTCGCATGTTCCGTGGTTTAAATTGTAGGGCACGATTTATAATCCGGTACATATTTGAATATTTCAGAACTTTGTAATTTAATGACAGAAGCAAAGCTCGTGTCCTCAGGAGGATTGTTGTTTCTAACTGGAATACAATTATTGTAATGTGAATGTCCAACCGCACATTCATGCCTAATTAAGTTTTAAACAACCACAAAACTGTTGTTCTCAGCTGAACAGTGTTTTTTCGATTAAATACTTTGCTGGTTAGCATTGCAGCAATTGTGTTGGACATGGCCAATAATAAAACAATGCATGTCATTGTATCATTAAACAAATCTAGAACCCCCCCCCCCAAAAAAAAAGTTAACTGAAAGTCATAAATCTACAAAGGTGCACAAAGGCAAATATTTTTTAGCCTTTTTGTATAATACCATATCACATTCATATTTACAACACAGTTACTCATTCAGCAATGAGCACGCGTTCGTGTTAACGCCTTTGGATATAAAAAAAAAATAGCAATGACGGAAAGGAAAAAAAAACACAATGCGAAATTAACATTTTTTTTTTGCTTTTTGTACCACATTGTAATGCAGCTCACATCAGTGTCGAATGATGTTACTGTCGACACGTGATCAGGAAATAACAAATTATGAAATAAATAGTGCCCTAATCAGATACAAATGGCATGAGGCAGGCCTCGTTTGCTTGTATCAATCTCAGCCGCGCGAACCCCTCTCGCGTGTGTAGTCAAGTACTCAAGACAGCGAAGCAAAGTACGCTTGCAAAATGGGACATCACGTGCTCCCTTAGACGGTGCACATTTTTGGGGGGATATTTTAAACAACCGAATGTTTGTCATAAGGTTCATGTAGACAATTTTTGGTGTATATATTGGCGAAACTCGCCGTAGGAAAAATTTAGTGACGGTTAAAAGTAAATTTTTACCCAAAACAATGTCAACGCTACCTTTTAATTGTTTAGCAAATGCATTTATAACGTTGAAATGCAACAGCTAAAAACACAAACATGCTTAAAACATTTTCATCCCGACAGAAAACTGTCAAAACGTGTATCTTAAAAAAATATGTTTCCCCCCACAATTTTTTCAAAGAAGAAAAAATATAGAATTGCAGAAATGTGACAGTACTGCCCTACTTTGGTTGACAACGGTGGTTTTCCCACGGATGAAATAATAAGGATGTGGAATTTCCACCACTGGCTCAGAGGTGTAAACAGGAGATGGGCACTGAACCATGCTTGTTTGATCGGAGACCACTTTAATTAGTTTTTCTTGCCCACTAAGTGGGCAAGCGTTGGGTCAGTATCTACCCTGCTGTGTCACAGACAGCAGTCCAGTACCTGCAGTACATTCTGCCCTGCATCACGATAGATGGCACTGTCCAATGGTTCTACAAAATACATTGTTTATTATAATAGTAATATATAATTTTGACTTGTAACGTACCACACAGCATTCGCTCGCTCTCGAAGGGAGAGAGAGGGAGGACGACTCAGAGGCGCGAAGGGGAACCACAGACGAGCGGGAAGGCAGCCATGTGGCGATCCAGCGATACCAATGATTGCCCAAACTCTGCGGTCCTCTACGTATTAAGGTGTTGCCAGTCAATTCAATGACGCACTGAGGGGTCAAATGTGAATTCGAGCGTCCCACTTTGTCAGCGAAGAATGACGAAACAATCGCAAGTGATGTGCAACGAGAAATTAAACGCGCGTCCGTCGATCTAGTGCACACAACGGCGTTAAACCAAAGTGTCCCGAGACCTCGGCGCTCTGCGGTGAGCGCCTTCGCGGGCCGCGAGCTAACCAAGTCGATTCGTTCGTGACCGTCGCTTGCGCGCATTTTGTTCGAAAAACTCTGCACGTCGTCGCTTTTGCGAGAGGTGGCGGGGGGGGGCGAACACAAACGAGAAGGTAAAAATGTTCAGGGGTTGACACTGCGCGCTCGCGTCCGGCCCGAGGTTGCAGTGACCGTGAGTGACGACGCCGTGCCAACCGGGCCTCCCCGTGCTGCGTGCTGCTCGCTGCTGTCTGTGGTTGTTTCCTCACGCTCCACGTTTCAAGCAAAAGTAGCACCATGTTCAATACGACGCAGCGTTCATTACAAATTCATAGCATAGTGTCGTTTTACACTTACAGAAAATACATTTTCTTTCTTATATACTGTATAAGGTATAAAGGGAAAAAAACAAATGGAAGGACGCAATTTAGCAGAAGCTTGTAATAATTCGATGGAGCAGTCTGCCAGTGATGTTATAGCAATGCTAAAGGTATATTTGATCTAAGTGTCTGTTAATAGTGCAAGTACGCAAAGCACAATTAAATAATAATGCAAAAAGCATTTAAACACACATCTATTGAACGTAATAATTTGTTTTTGACAGTGCTGCTTAGTGCAGAGTTAAAAGACCTAGAGGCCTTTTATCAAGTCATTCCTTTTTTTTTAACAGCAATGTCAAATTTCACAGATGAGACATGAGACATGCGACATGAGACATGCCCTCAGTCCCTCTCGCAACATGAGATGCACCATTCGCACGCCTGTGCTGGAGTCTGTCCTCGTTTCCGCTCTCAGGCCAAACGGCCCTCCCACCCCTCCCCCACCTCGAGCCGTTTTCAAGTTTCCAATCGTTGAGTCCTTAGTGGCAAGTCGCATCTTGGCCCGGACAGAGTGCGGCTGTTATCGTCGTCGCCCTTCCCCGTGGACGAAGGCCCTCCTGGGGCGGCTCCCCCCACCGCCGCCGACCGCCGCCCTCCGTCTACCGCGCACGTGCCGGTCTGGCCTGGCGCGGCACCAGCGGCCGCTGCGTGGTGACGAGCTGCCGGTTGCGTTTCGCCTCCCGCAGGGCACGCAGCTCGCTCGGCGCCGGCAGGGAGCGCGGGAGCACCTTGCCGTGCTCGTGACTCTTCTCGGGCCACGCCGCGTGGTTCGAGTACTTGTTCGTCATCGACTTCTTGAATAAATCCTGCGGGGTGTAGAGAAGGTGGTGTTAGGGTAGGGCGGCTTCCCCGCGCGTCGTACGCACGCACGCGTGTGTGCTGAGCTTCTTTCGCACCGTAAGTAGCCAACCGTGCAAATCGGAGGTTGCGGAGTGAAGGACAACAAACTAAACACAAAAATCAGCTCTGAAGAAATTAGTTTTCAAATCTACGTGATTTATAAGCGCATAGCTCCAGTGGGTTCCTCGTATCGGAAAGAAGAGCATTCCAGACGGCCGCAGAAGCGCATCTGAAAGCGAGCGATGCGGTGACCGTCTTTGCTCGATGGCGAGCAGCCAAAAGCCGCCGGTGCTGCGAGAATGACCGGAGTTTGCGCGCAATGATGGTTTATGTTCCTTGACGAGATCGGCGAGGTATCGTGGTCCATTTGTAGCAAGCACTTTGTGTGTAATGAGTGGGCCGCCCACACAATGGTTTCCACTTGAACGTGGCTTAATAAAAAATATTCTTAAAATGCTTTTTGTATATTAACACGTAATCCACACGTGAATACAGAATCAAAATCTTTATTTAGACTGGAGGAATCGGATGAGCTATGCAGTTCTTTTTCAAAGCTTCATCTATTCGTAGATATTTTACTTCACTATTCGTCTCTGCGACGGTAAATACAGCAAAAGAAATGTGCATGAGCTGTGCAAATATTAGTAAATGTGTGCGATGTCTGTAAAGTTTCAAAACATTTAAAAAACAAAGTATGATTGCTGATAAGGAATCGGTATGTCAGCCTGTAGACTGGGTAATAAAGTCTTGACAACAGAGAAACTGAACACTGTAAAACATAAGAATCGGTGTTGACACTTGCTGGCAATAAAACAGGTGTCAAGATGTTAGAAACGAAGTAGATTCCTTTTGCAAGGAATCAAGTTTGCACTAACCACACGTACTTGTGGTGAACATGCAAACAAACATTATCTGATAATATGATGCATTGCTTTTTAACACACCAGTGTTAGACCAGAGAGTGCCAAAAGGCGAACAGAACAAAGACAATGCAATTTCAGAGAATGTATAGCTCGGGGTGAGCAGCTAAGGTCCAATGATGAACTAAACACTGTAAAGTCTGTAGATAGGAGATAGACTTTTGGAATAGTATAAGCGCGGAGTTAATGCCAGAGTCTGTAAGAGTCCAGGAGGTAGGGGTAAAACATGAGGTGGTTGTAGCTGCACAACGTTGAGATACAAAGAGGGGTGGGCTCACTCACGCTTGCCAGAAGGAGAATGACCGTGGCATATCAGAATCACAATCTGAATATTTATTTAGACTGGAGGAATCCGTTGAGCTATAAAGCTCCTTTTCACCGCTGTCCAGTAGTTTTCACAGATATTTGATGATGATGAGGATGCTGCTGCATGACTTTCTATAGGTGCCAATGATCAATGTTGTACCAACTGAGAGACTGGTCTAGTACAGTGCTGCCGGAATCGTTGGCAGTGCCGCGCTCGGCTCGCCCAGTGGGATGTACCTTCCACAGCGGGCAGGATCGTACTGAAGTTCATTCGCGAAGCTACTTGAGAAACGAATGTTCCCGCGTGAATAAACGGTATTGAATGTCTCTTATTTTGTAAAGTAATTAAAACTGCTCCTGGTCAATGTGTCAATTGTGAAGCTGATATTCTAATAGAATACCAAAAAGGCAACACATTTCTTGACTCGTAATTAATAAGTAAAAGAAAAAACGCAATTACATAATATGCCAATTTATATGGACTAATATTAAAGATATAGGTAAGAATTGTATATTTAAGAAACCACAGTTTGTTAATTTCTTTTCACAGATCTCGAGGTCATAATCGCAGTATTATTTGAATAAAATCACCGCGTAGAATTGTTACATTGTGCTTCAATGTCACAATAACGGAAAATGCCATTGATGTGACTGCACATTGCCCTCACTTTCCTTTCCTCTGCCACATCCCAGCGCTGTGGCACAGCTAACATTCATCCTCTAACTTGCTCAGACTCCATCCCACCCCTATGGCTTCATAGTTTCCCCTTGGTCGCCAACGGCTGGATAGCAACTCCGATGTTTTTTTTTCGATAGCCGTGGACTCCTTCCACAGTGGCTTCTTACAGGAAACGGTGTGGGAGGAAACTGGACTAGCAGGGGACAAACAATTGACGCGAGCTGATAACACAACACTGCTCACGAGAGGGACTCAACCCACTTGCTGCACACCGTGTGGGAACCTCGTCAAGGCTACCAACCGGATAAAACCATCGTGCGGCCAATACTGGATGAGCGTATGACCGTGGTGGCAAGGCAGGGGGAGAAGAATACGACTAGGGCACTGTGGTGGCGAGATTTTATCTCCCTCGCCTCGTATGCAGGAGGTCGTGGATTTGATCCCGACCCTGATGCCTGCTGTATATTTGGAGTCTGCGTGTCTCTCCCTCTCTCGCAGTAGTCGCGTGGATTTTTCTCCAGGTCCTCCGGTTTATCCCTCCACATTTAGAATCACACGCGATTACACTGTTTGGCTGCTACAACTTTCCACGTGATAAGCCACTTTGTTGAGCTATCATTTGTGACCTGGTCGCTTCTGAAAAAGATCTGTGTAGCTCAGTGGGCCTTATTACCTGGTAAAAAAGGAAAAAAAGAGTTTAACAAAGAAGGTGTACTTGCTGTACTGCATCTGTACCTTGAATGAAGGTGGACGGACGTCCCGCTCAGACTTGGCGGGCTTGGCGCAGTACATCTCGAGAAGGCGCAGGTCACATTTGCTGAAGCAGCATTCCTCCACGATGCCCTTCTTGGGTCGGCCGTGCGAGCGTGAAGATGGGTGCCGCACTGCAACAGGAGTCGCACGTCAGCACCGAGGATCTCGCAATCGATTTTTAACAGCACACACAGAGGGCGGTGCAGCGTTGTCGCGCGTACCATAGGTCTCAGCCGTGTCTAGACCACCCAGCTCGACAAAACTGAATCTGTGGACAATTTGTCGTTTAGAGCCGCCGACTCGGAATTGAGCAATCGTGGCCGTCCCCACCTTTTACAGTCTTCTTGTTCACAAGAGAAAACGTATTCCCGTTTGGAATTGTATTACGTCAAGTAGAAACGGAAATTTTAAAAACCCATAATAGCAATTGCTATGCATACTAAATGGATACATTGCACATGTTCAGCCTCAAAAATATAATGTAATTGGTTAACATAATCACATTGAATTAATATGACATGTATTACCTAAAGCATGATTTATAACACATTGGAGTGTAGAATATTGCAATGTGATATTAAGAATATCCGGCCCTGTGGGGTTTTGGCCATAGTGTTCCACTCTTGCTATTGAGCACCCATCATCCCTCTTGAGTTGTTGAAAGTAAGTACCACTTTGAGGATGTTAACAGTGGGTGTCTGATGGAGAGACTGGCCCCAATCATCGGAATGTGAAATGTCTACCACTGGCTTTAGCCCACAGGGTGGAATGGGCACCACCAAAGCTTGGGTTTAATTTGAAATTAGGCACAATGTGATAACTTAATTCCTGCATAGGTAGTGAGATAATGCTCAGGATATGTACAATATACATAAAAAAACAACTGCTTATCCAGGGCTAGATGACCGTGAAAAATATGGATTTTCGGCACGGAAGTCTTTAGGAGAGACGGAGAAAGCATGGCTCGAGATGAGCAGCAGGAGTAAATAATGAATACTGGGCACGGAAGGGGAGAAGGGGGAGAAATAATTCTATGTTGGGGATGAAATATTAAAGTTTAGTGCTTTCATTAAAATATCTGCAGGTTACAAATGAATACACACGTTTATAATTTTATGGTTAAAATTAAATGTGTTTTAGATTGAGTTATAAGACGATTGCGGTGATTCAAGATTGACAGCTTAAGTCTGCCCCAGGAGCCATGAAAGGGTGTAATGTGAGCAAGCTTTGTTGGTTTTTTACGGGTGAACCAACTCGAGGTTAATGAGTAACGCTCAAGTTAACCAGACCAGGGCTATCGTTTAACTGAAGAAAACACTGCAGATGAGGCCCAGGGTGGTGGAAACCAGTGCAGAGATTTATTTTTATCTCAACAAATGCTCTGAATAATATTTGCTCTGGAAAGCCAATATGCCAATTTAACGAAAACAATTTTTTTGATACATTTATGTCTGGAGACACTTAAGGGGAGTTCTGCTTACATGTGAAACGCAGACAGAAAGGGGAGCACGTGGATTCAGATAATCTACACGTAAAGCCTATGCCGTGGAAACTGCTCAGGAAAAGTAAGTGGCCTAGGGGCAGGACGCATCGCCACAAGGGACGAATCCCGATGGTTAAGAATAACGATGAAGTGGCAGCCAAGGTGTGGAACGCGTCCGAGTGCACGTCCACCAAGGAGATGGAGCGATAAAAACAGCTCATGTACAGGTTCTAGATAGATGGTTACTTCGCAGGATCTTCACACATGGCGGTGGCTTTCTTTGGGAGGGGTGGAGGCCTCATCCAGCTGTGGATTGACTATCGCTCATCACGACGATGATGCAAACATTCATATTGCCTCAAATGTGCATTGACCAATCTGTCGAACTTGTCTTGTGAGAAATGCTCGTGGAGTGTATAGCAATGAAAAAGTACGTTCATGAAAAACATGAAATAAATTTCAATGTGCGGATCATGAAACCATCACCAGCGAAATGTGATGCCCTAGTAAGGTGTGACCTGAGTGATCTGGTGGTAAATATCGTGGGAGTGCATCAAGATAAACCCGTTGTCAGTCGTGTGGCATCTAATGAATTCCAGAATGCGGAGTTGTGAAATGCAACGAACTGCAACCCAATAGTAGACATCTGAGCACTGCGATTAAATCAAGCCCGCTATCGACACGCGCGTATTTATAGAAAATGGTCAAAGATCAACCGATGTTGACCATGCAATTTATAATGGGCTGCGTAATTTCATTTGCCGCGCGGAATTCGTTTCGTGGTCTCCCCAAGTTCAACTTTCACTCCGGTTGCAAACGGGAAGAACTAACATGTGCTGAGTGGTCAGCTCTACTCTAACTCCGCTGGTGCCAGTTCGCCAATGCTCTAACTCGGCATTCTCTCTTCTCTCCCTCTGCCGGCCTTCCATTTTTTGTAAGCAACGAACCCGCTCCGAGAGGTGGTCGCGTCCTCACCGAAGTAGAATCCGCGGTCCCCGCACACGAACTGGAGGGCATCGACAAGCTCGGAGCCGCACAGCGTCTCGGAGGCGCGCACGGGGCGCGAGTTGCCTGCCCCCAGCAGCAGCATCAGCAGCAGAGGAGCCAGCAGCGTCAGGGGCCGTGCTGCGGTGCAGCCCACAGCCGCCGTCTGTCAGGCGCGGCCAGGGACAAAGAGTTAACGTGCATTTGCCAAAAAAAAAATTCGCTCGTGCAATGTATACCCAAGCCCATTTTTGTTGCGCGTTTGTGACATTAATCTAGCTGGCCTTGGAGCCGTGATAACAACTTGTTTGTATATATATAATGTGTTAGACTGAGCGATAGAACGCAGCTGCAAAAGACTACGTGTGTTTATGAGTCGGGGGGGGGGTTATTCGTGAACAATGCCACCGTTAAAATCAAGTTTTAACTGTGAACACTTTAGTGCTGTTACATTCAATCCCGAATAGTCTATTAGACGCGGTCCTCATGTCAAGCGGTGAATTTCAGCGGTAATCAGATGTTGTCTCCCGAGGTGAAACTACTCCGAGTAAACCGTTGAGGTGCGACCGAGTGATCTGGTTGTAAATATCTTGGGAGCGCAGTCGTATGGGATCTAATGAATTCCAGAATGCAGTTGTGAAATGTAACGAACTGCAATCCAATAATAGACATCCGAGCACCGTGATTAAACCCAGCCTGCTATCGACACGCGTGCATTGTATACAATGTCCCAAGATCAACCGATGTTGACCGTGCAATTCATAACGGGCTATGTACTAACGACATCGCATTTGCTTCGTGGTTTTACAACTTTGACACGGGTCGCAAACAAGAATAAAATGAACTGCACACGAGGTCTGCTTTTTTTGCAAGTCAAATAGATTTAAATAATAGTTTACATTTGACCGACCGACGAGCCTTCAAGATCATCATTATTCATGGGGCAGTTTATTCAACCTCACAGATTTGCAACGGTGCCTTGCTCTCAGCACGCAGCCACGTGGGCTCCCAATTGCCGCACTTTTAAGCCAAAACGTGTTGAATTTGCAGTCCTTTCCAAACATTCCCCTGGCTTTTTTTTGTCGCTGTCTTAGAACTTTTCAGCCGCGCAAATTCCAGCAAAGGCACTTAACGCAGCAGCAAATCAAAACAGCTCTCTAAAAATTACGACGTATTTTGCATTTCTATAAAGTCATCATAATCCCTGCACCTCTATAACACCACCAACTACCACGACCACGACCGTTAAAACTACACGAACGAATCAAACAAAAAAACTTCACCCATCTTCAACCGCGACAGAACCATTCACACGTAACAACAATTGTAATTTTACAACGATACCATCGGAAACTATCTTACGACGAACCAAAGAAAAGAGTTGCAAACAAGTACCCGTGGTGTCCTGAATGTGAAGCAGCAGAGCGAGCAGCTGGCCAAGCCTTTGTACTCCATGGCTTGGGGAGAGAGAGAGAGAGGCGAGCAGAGACGGACGGTGATGCTCGGTTGGTGGTGGTGGTTGATGGTGGTGACCTTGAGGTGGTGCGGTGAGCTCGGTCTGCAGACCCTTGTCTTCGGGTGCAAACTGCTGCCCGTCGCCGCCGCCTGCGAGCCTTATAAACCCCGCGCGCGCACCCCACACCGCCCCCCCCTCCCCGAGTGCCGCGCTTTATTTATTTATTTACTTCCTGCCTCCGTCTGTGAGCCATTGGGCGTTTAGTGTTGCTCCGTGCGCGTGTGTGTGTGGGGCGCTCTGTGTGTATGTGACGCTCTGTGTGTGTGTGGGGCTGTGGGTGGTTGTTATGGGGCCGTGTGTGATGATTTGTGGGGGGGGGGGGGGGCTGCGTTACGAACATCGGCGACCCGAGTTCGATTCCCGCTCACGGCCGACGCCAGTGACGATTCTCTTGAACCGGTCCTCTGGGACTGGGTCGACTCAGCCTCAAACGAGGAGCTGGTGCGCTGTGTAAACATCGCCACTAGGGGAGACAAAGGCGGTCAGGCGTGGTGCTGGCAAGCCATCCCCTCGTGTACTGTACCAACCTAGGTGCTCGCTAACAGCACTTGCCCCAAAATCTATACGGGGATTCTTTGTTTCTGTGTCTGTGGGGAGGAGGGGGGGGGGCTCCGTGTGTGGGGGGGGGGGGCTTTGTGTGTGGGGGGCGGCTCTGTGTGTGGGGGGGCTCTGTGTGTGTGGGGGGGGGGCTCTGTGTGTGTGGGGGGCTTATGTAGGGTGGGGGCTTTATATGTGGGGGGGGGGGGGTTGGGGCTCTGTGTGTGGGGGGCTCTGTGTGTGGCTCTGTGTGTGTGTTTATGTGGTGTGTGTAAGAGTCAGGGTAATGTTGGTATTGGGAGAGTCGGATTCTGGTCTATCCTCAAAGCTGGTGTCATGGATATTTGGTAACACCTTATAAAGAATACGTCATAGTGGTTGGAAAAGTTTAAAACCCACCGTTTATGTAGCATGAACAAGAAAGCTTCAGTGTACATTCGGGTGAAAATAAATCCACACGGCTACTTCATAACTACATGGCTTTCTATTTAAAAAATACTTTTCTGTTGCTCAGCAAATTTGAATAACTTAACACTTCATTATTCTTCACTTAATTACTTTACAATTTGTTAAACCCCCCTCTCATGCAACTGAAAACATTGCGCGTACTGTGCTGTAATTGGATCGCGTGAACTTGGTGACTTTGTGCTCGGCCGAGGCTCTCTCCAGTGGGCCACATTATGCTCATGGTAATCGCTTGAACACACGCATGAACAATAACAATGACTCGATCAACATGTTGCATTTTTCAAGAACTCCCCTACCCGCCGCCGACTCCTTTACGAGCATAACGAATAATGAAAACGGAGGGAAATTTCAACAAAAGAGGCAACAACAACAACACAAACAAAAAACTCGTCCTTTATTATTCTTTTTTTGGCAACGTAAAACAAAAATTGGCAACAAAATACATTCCTGGCCTTTAACAAGAGACTTATTGTGTGACTCGGACCTATGCAGCCCGTCCGGAGTGACGACGTGGGCGCGTATCAGCAGACGAACCGTGCGGCATGAAACGTTCTCACGTTCTCTCAGAGACACGCATTGAACTCCGTCGCCAATTGCAGACATTTCATCGACTCCACGGGGGTTTGCTCTGCCCCGATCACCTTTGCACTTCGTAAGCGTCTTCCCGACTGCAAATAACACGTCGAGTCGGAAGCCCGCGCGTGTCCTCGTGAGCACGTATCGCACACTGACACCGCGGGCAGCCTTAAGTTTCTTTAGTACAGCTGTCATAAAATATATTGAGTTGAATAATACTGCGGTTATCCAAGTGAGACGATTACAAGTAAGGAGACCCTTTTTTAAACTGTAGGGCCTCGTGTAAGGGATGTCCACGTGTATTGGCAGGATCGCGCGATCATCAGCAATTCAAACATTCTAGAAGCTTGCATAATACGTAAAAAATATATATATTGAAAAAAATCCAAAACCCAAGTTTACAAAATGTGGCTTCCAAATACTTTGCAGCACAAGAGGCACTCAGTATATAAAACATTCATAGAAAGGTTTTTGTTGAAGCGACAGCTCCCGGTGCCTCCCGTACACGTTTTCCAAATGGATTGAAAAGTCTCTTTCATGTAACTGTGTCAGCAAAATCCTTGCGTGATAACTCGCTGCACTTTTCTCAGGGTGATTGGTGGGAGGGACGTGGCTCTGATCGCCCACCCCTCATGAGCCGTGCAGGCCTTCACAGGTGCTGCACGCTAACAGCACCTGCCCCAAACAGTGATGGCTATATGGGGGGGGGCTTTGTCTTTGATGTGGTACGTGCATCCGTAACAACTCGATGTTTAAATCCTCCCTAATGCGCTCTGCTCATTTGGAGCAATGGAGTGAGGTGATAGATATCATGATATACTGCCGCCAGTGGGGGAGGGGAACAACGAGTTTGGTGAACTCCGGTGACCTGGGTTCGATTCCCAGGCAAGGATAACATCGCAGTGGCGAGTGATATCTCAACCAATATACTCACCCCCTGCCCCCCCTTCACGAAACTGCACTGGCTAGTGTGGTGAAGTATGGTCAATCAACCCCCACGACTTAGAATGCATGGGCAGGCCTTCACTCCGGAGTGGGTTGACAATGGGTTGCAGCTGACACATCTATTGTATACAATACCGATCACAAGCCTTTGATCAAATTACTCTGAATGCGCCCGATCATATCCCATTGCGGTACTGTTCTATGAGAATAGGTTTTTCTCCTGTTTTCCCGGCAGCAAAACAGTTGTGTTAAGATGTTAAAACACCAAACTGAAACCTTTTACGAGGAATCATGTCTGCATTAACCACAATGCTTGTGGTCAGAATGCAAACAAAAAAAACATATTCTGATAATATATGCATTGTCCTTTTGAGACGAGGCTCAAAAGAAAGCTGTCTCTGGTGTGGACCAATCATGATGTAGATACTGTACATCTATGCTCCCCGCTTTCACTGACTTGCACTGAGCAGCGTGGGGGAAGTATGTAAAACAAAACCAGAAGTCACGTGGCACACGCAAGAGGAACGCACATAGAGCGATAATAAACGACTACATTTTCTAATATAAGTATGCATATACAAGAGGATGTATAGCCGGCTCATAATAACACTCACCGCGAAGCCAGTTTGCACGTGCTGGAGTTTAGGGGTTTGATGTTTCTTTTGGTCGTCTGTTTTTTCCTATTGTAAATTTGATAAGCGCGCACACACTCTCTCTCTCTCTTGCTGTAATCTGGATATCAAAGACTCCGTGATGCCATGCAGACGTTGATGTACGCACTCTGCGCCGCTCGTTGCTTCCAGGAGGCCCAGGGCAGGATGCCGCGTGAGGGCCCCCATCGCGGGTAATCGTGGATGGCAACTTGCATTGTGCCGCACACCGCATGCCAACCCGCTCACTCGCAGAGCAGGAGAGAACGACACGGAGGCGCGAGCAATCAAAGACGAGCTGGGGGGGGGGGGGGGCAGTGGCCAGGTGGTGAGCCGGTGCCAATAATTGCTCAAAGATCAGCAGTCCTCTACGAGTGAAGATGACTCTAGCCCCAATCGTGAGTGTTAACATGGAGGTGGGAACCGGAGCGCCCGAGAGAAACCCCGCGCGTGTCAGGGAGCAATACTTTTCACCCATACAGATGGAACAGATGAAGTCCACACTTTTGCTGCACTGGGTTTACGGCACCTCGACACCAACGGGAAGGGAGTTTCACAACATCTGTGTGATTCACAAACCCCTCGACCCCAGTGATATATTCTATGATTGCGTACACGGCAGCGAATACGTTGCTGAGCTAAATGCCAGTGCCGTGTTTCCTGCTCTAACATATGGATCGGAACCGTGGGAAAAAACTTGACAATGAAAACTGATAGTTTTTTTAAGGTACTCAAAAAATGACACTGAGACGACAACAAGAGCACACGGGTCACACGGGTCAGAGGGCAAGTGCAAGTGCAATTAGGCAGGACCCATCGCGAACAAGGAATGAGGGCAGGATGGACTTGACTGAGGGTTGGATGTCAGCCCAAAGCGGCAGCTCAGCCAAGAGTGCGACCACCTGTGGAGATGTAGCGATGATATCACCTTGACATCTACGGAAAAAATAGCTTCATAGCTCACCGGATTCCTCCGGGATGAAAAAATATTTCGATTCTGACGTGAGCGTATGCGCAACAACGCGAAGGATCGTGGCATCGCAAGAGACGGGGGCTGGCAATGAGCAGTGGAGTGATCACGATCGCTAATAATGACGATGTAAATTAGCACAACATACATGGCACAGTGTGAACTTAACAAAATGTAGGTTTTCTACGTATCATTGCAAGAGAGACTGGATTATAAGGGCCTGTAAATGAAATGTGACTCGTTATTATGCTCGTATCTTCGCATGTGTTTTGCTCACTTTTGCATCAGATGTGGTTGTGTTCAAACTTAACTTGACCAACCATAGTGGATTATACAATATAAACATGTACTGTAAGCTTTTTCTCATTCAACTGGGAAATATGAGCTTGACAGGTAGCCACACACACAGGGCTGACATGCACTCAAAGAGGAAATGTGCAGTCATTACAGATTATGCATTTACATGTTGGCGAATGTTCATTTCCGTCCCGCTGTTTGGCCAAAAAAAGACAGCGAGGATGTCTCCGTAACCAAAAAACGAGACAAATTGGCAAGGATTTGTCTTTCGTGAAAAATGTGAACTTGTGCCAAAACAGCTTCCACTCAAAGCTGCTCGTGAGGTGGCCAGGTTGCTCCAGACTGCTGAGCTGGCACCGCCGACAACCTGGATTTGAATTCGGGTTTCAGCCGCTCGTGATCATGCTGGCTTCCTAAGTGCAGCGATGTGATGGACTCAGCCCAGTTATCAATGCTGGGGCAGTGGTGGCACGCCTGTAACCCAGCACTGTGGGAGCAGTGAGCGCTGGTGGATCACGCAAAACTCCCTTCCCATGGGCATCTAGGTGCCACGTACCCTGGCTCTTACAGAAGGCGGGTAACAGCACAATTGGGATTCTACCTGTTATATATGTGGCGGGATCGAGTGTTGCCCTCTCACACACGTGGATTTAATGTCCGAGTGCTCCGGTTTCCTCGTACGTTAATGAAGTTGGTCAAATGTGCCAATAAAGGACGGCAGAGCTTGGACAAGTGTTGGCGCCGGTTCTGGCTGCCTGTGGTTTCCCACGGTATCCGAAGATACGGAAACTCTGTGCGTCACTTGTGCATAGCTTTTGCCTAAATGAATTGACAGCAAAATTATTCCAGCTCTGATCATTAAAATGCCTTGGTGTTGCCGTTATGCAACAATCTCAGAACAGAGTGTGTGGAGAGTGTGACCCCGACCGTGTAAACAATAAAAACGGACACTTGAATTTGTACTTGATTCCAAGACGTTGGCACACGAGGAAACACAAGCTCTGCAAGATTCCCGTATGACTTCTCGGTCTCAGGCTACAATACCAGGAATAATCTTGCAAAAAAAAAAGACCGACCAAGAAACATATTATGACCACCTACAAATAACCTTTTGCGAGACAACAACAGCATCTTCCTGCACAGTATCAAAGATGATCATTCCTGGGACACGTCTTGCGGAAACCCGGAGAATGCCTAGAGAAGATGCTGATGCAAGGCCCAGTTCCAGGCAAGCGAGGCCGACCAAGAGAGCTTGGACTGATGACCTTGCTGCTGCTTGGGCAAGGCTTATTATGGGACTACTTCTCGCAAGAACTGTCGAAGCCCCCGTGTAGCGTAGGAGAGTCCATCTCTAAATGAAACTTTTATTTTACGAGGTAAGGCCCACCGCGACATGTAGTTATTTTTATAAGTGACCAGGCCACACATCATAGCTCAACGAAGTGGCTTATCACGTGGAAATGTATAGCAGCCAAATATTCTAAACGCATGTTGATTCTAAAGGTGGAGACAAGAAACCGGAGGACTCGGAGAAAAATCCACGCGACCACGGGGAGACAGAGACACGCAAACTCCAAATATACAGCAGCAGCAGGCGTCAGGGTCGAGATCGAACCTACGACCTCCTGCATACAAGGCGAGGTAATGAACACCTCGCCATCGAGGCACCCCTGCCAATCGGGTCAAGGGAGGCTAGACAAGGAACAGAACATATCATACAAGTCAACTCGACCTACCGTGTGAAGAAAGTGTTCAGCTTGCAGCACAGAATTCCCTTGGCGTTTCTATCCGACGCATGCCCGTGGCCCTCTCTGTCGCATGAGCGCCCTCTTCTGGTTGAAGAGCGAACTAATTTCACATTTTTACAAAACGTCACGCACTGCGCGCGATCCTGATTGATGATGATGATGTGTGTGTGTCAGTGTGTGTGTGCGTTGCATGAGGAGCGGTGGTGTCGTGGTTAGCACACTGTATTAGGAACCCAGCGACTCGCCCGACCTAAGTTACATTCCCATCCTAAGCCGCATCCACGGAGCAAACCATGGCAGCAGATGCGGATACCTGACGATGCACACATGGAAAATGTAAAACATCTCCAGCAGTGTGCGACTGTGGTCATCCAGAACAGAGACCGCAGTACAACACATCAGGACTCAATGCCCCGATCCACGAATACGAAGGAGACAGCACAGCGATGATTACACAACTCCGCCACTGCTCCTCACCTGGCCGCCTGAAAGTGAAATTGTAGCCGTTGCAGTGCATCGACGTCAGCAGCCGTCCGACAGAAGAAGAAGAAGAGGAGGAAGAGGAGGAGGAAGAAGAGGAGGAGGAAGAGGAGGAGGTTGCGTCCCTGCTCACGACCAACATCAGTGACGAATGCTGCATGAGGGGCTCTTCATGCTTCACCAGCCATCGGGGTTATTTGTCCATACTTCACCACGCTGGTCATTGCAGGCTGGTGACAGTGGGGCGCATTGCCCTCAGGAGTAAAGCACGATGACTTCCCGACCTTGTTGCTGGTAACATCGCTCCGTAGCCCATAACACCTTATTCCGTAGCCCATAACCCCTTATTCCGTAGCCCATAACACCTTATTCCGTAGCCCATAACACCTTATTCATATGCACGCGGTCACCCATCCAAGCACCACCCCGCCTCTACACAGTTTGGCTTCTGAGATCGGGCACATTGCAGGTTATTCTGTTCGCAGGTAACATAACATCATTGATGTTTGTATGTATGTTGAACTTCTTTTGCACCGTACGCAGCCAACCGTGCTAATCGAAGGAGCAGGAGAATATCGGGCCAGTGAAGTGTGTGCACCCTCATTCACGCGACACGTGATCAAACGTGGCCAATTTGGAACTGCTCCAGCAGACTCATCGGTGTGTCGGAGAGCGATGTAACGACATTTTAAAAAATATCAATTACGAATCGTAATTAATCGTGAAGTCATGATGTTGGTCGCGAGAGCCAAATACGTGTTACATTAACGACCCCTGCTGAACGCAACGTGTTCCTTCAGGTGTTGTTCCTTACAGATTGAAACGGTGGCTCGGAGATAAATCCGCCTTGGTGTCTGAAAACTCAACACGTTCGTCGTCAACAACGCTGTGTGTGGCTGTGAAAAGAAAAAATGTATCAGAGGCAACGTTTCGAGCAATGGCCCTTCATCGTAGTTTGACAGAGAGGCCAGACTGATGAGAGTATTCATGTGCTATGAAGTGGGGCTATTGCCCGAAACGTCGCTTGCTATATATTTAAGGCCACGCACAGAGAGTTATTGGCGGAATTGTTGAGTTTTTTTAATTTTCAAAAACACCCCACCTTGATAATTGATAATTGGTGTTTTACCCTTTTATCTGGCAACAAAACTGACACCTTTTTTTACAAGGAGTCATGTTTCCATTGACCACAATACCTGCAGTCAGAATGCAAACCAAAAGCATAACTCTGATAAGGTATGCACTGTCCTTGAAATTGTATGTCTGACTCCTCTTTCAATTTGGATGTGGGTATTTTATTTAAAAAAAATTTAATCAATGACAAACTCATGCAGCAACGATAATTGGTAAACATGTTTTCCCTTCACATGCCAGGCAGTGCTGGCGAAAGCGAACACCCCCAAGAGCCGCTCGACTTAACGAACAAGGCGGCTCCAGGACTGAGGGAGACTCACCCCATCAACAACGTGGCCGCTTGAGTGGCGCGCATTTCCCCCCCAAAAAATCACTTCGGAAGACAACGCTGATGGCAGGGGATTGTGATACGTGTTTTCGAGTCCCAAGTTGTCCCGCTGTACAAGAGACACTTTCTGACAGTGCGTGTCACTGCGATTGGTCTTCGCCCTGCCATCCATTATCTGTGCTTGTCATGCAGCCGCGGGGCATAGATTTTATTTTATTACTACGCACTTTTATTTAACGTGCCCTTTTGTCTGTTTATATTCTGTAAAATCTCTGTGACGCTTAATATCTTCGGATCTACGAAGCCTAGCGAGCTGAAATTCTGTGCACACAGACTCATCGTCTCGCGTGCCAATTCAAGATTTAATTTAAAGAACCGCTCTAGGTCCCGCCGATCCGCGGCCTCTTCGTGGTTTTTACTTAATTTTTATTTGCACTATTCCAAATGTATTAGAATTATATATACCATAATTAACTATTGTTATTGTCTGGATTTAGATCTTGGAATGAATATGTATATATACACATTTTTACTAATTCATTTTAAATTAAATAAATTAGTTTTAAAAAATCAGTTTTTCAATGCACACACTTTTATTTGCACTCAAAAGTATAAAATAAACAATGTTGACCTCAAAATTATTCATTTTTTTTAGCTGAATAACAGTGGGCAGCTTGCATAATGAAAATTAAACATATCGAAAGGAAATCACACACTTTTGTTCAGCACATCAAATTGGATAAATTCTTGGGTCAAAATAATAAATGCGCTGACCCGCTGTAACCGCCGTGGAAATCATCGACACGTCACGCGCCGTGGAAAAATATAAATATTTTCTATTTTTCAGCCACGATGGCGCTGCAGAAACCCAATTGGAAACATTATATTAATATTATTTTCTCAATCCAACAAAGCAGATGTCTTTGGAAAATAATATGCTGTTGACTTAATATCATGTCAAGGATCAAGTCCACGAGCACTGCAAGATGTCGAATCAGTGCAAGCTTGGAGGTTTTTTTTGTCGAGAATTTGAGAAACTTTGTGGTCCTATGCGTTACTTTTGTGTTAATTTTTTTTGCCCTTTCCCAGCACAGTTGACTACCTACAGAGCGAAAAAACTTCAGAATCCATGCATAAATATACGGTACAGTAATTGGATTAGTGGTGGTGCAGTGCCTGGCATGCTGTGCTATGAGCCCACCGGCCTAAGTTTGATCCTAGTCACGGCTAACACCAGCGGTGAGTGACATCTGGACCGGTCGTGGCTATGCACGAGGCTCGGTGGATCACACAAATGTTGGGAAATTCACTTGAGGTGCCATACCCTAGCTCGCCAGCGGAATGTCGTAGAGTACTCCACCCGTTCCATCTGTATGGGATAGAGCGTTGCTCCTCCGCACGTGTGTGGGCTTTCTTCGGGTGCTTGGGATTCCTCCTACGTGTAAACACTCGCTCACAGGACGATGACACCTTCGTATATAGAGGACCGCAGAGCTCTGGGTGGAATTATTGGCACCGAATCTCCGCCTGGCTGCTGCTGTCTTCCCGCCCGTCTGTGGTTCCCCCTCGCTCCTCTGAGTCGCTCCCTCTCTCTTCGAGAGCGAGAAACGAATATTGTGCGGCAATGTGTTACACTTTCTTATTGTTACCCCCCCCCCCCACTTCCGATGATTAACACGGTTGGCTACGTACGGTGCGAAAAAAGTTTAACACATACACAAGTGATCATTCGCCCCCCCCCCTCCACCACATTTCACCAACCTGCATTGACAAGCGTGGTGAAATACGGTCGAATAACCTCCCTGACTGACATGGTCTTCATCCAGTAGTGGATTAACAAAAATCGCTTTAAGTTATTTCTATTGTAATTATTCCAAGGTACCGCATTTGACCACTGTAAAGAGATCACGTATTTTGCATTAAAGGTGATTGAAAACGTTATTAACGGTAGGCACTGCAATAAATAAACAAACATGAAAGCGGACTCAGTTCCAGCATAAATGTTCCCACAAAATATCGCACGTGACATTCCAACTCCAATGACATTGCCTTTCTGTGTCGCACAGAAGATTTTCTTATCCAACGAATGAGTGCGCAGTCAAGACGTCCGGTGGTGGTACGAATGTTGGGCCATTTCGAGATCAAGTGGGGGATTTGTGGAGGACGCGGTGAGCAAAACGTCCAGGGCTAGAGGTGCACGTGGCAGCGGCAGCAGGGCCTGGGTGGGTCTCTCAGATGCTGCCCAGTTGGAGGTGGGAGGTCATGGAACGTCCGTAGATGTGAGGAATGGAAACCTCCAGGCTGAGGATGACTCCGAGGTTGTCAGCCCCTCGAAGCCAAGCTCAAGGTCTGCAGGGACAAGGGGCACACGGCGCTAGAACTTGCATCTTCGCTGAGGGCTGAGTTTCCAAAATAATGAGACGTTATTTATTTGATTTTAATGGCATTCACTTGTTGAAATACAGCAAATGAAAGCATCGTCAAATGTAATTCGACTCGTCCGAGGAATATTAGGTTATACGCCGTGAGGTGCGGTCTGCAGTCAATGCGGATGTAGAGATACATCACCAGGGCCGGATTAAGGTTCTTGTAGGCCCTAGGCACTTGTTTCGTAGGCCTTCAGTGATAACTTTCTTCAGTTGATACTGCCCAGCTAAAGCTGATAAGTAACTCTCCGATGACACATAGGACAACGACAACGCCTTCTCTCCCTTGCACTACTCTCTGTTGAGAATGAGATTGCGCGAAAAAACACCGTTTGAAGATGTTCTTGATAATTTTGCAATGAAAAAATTCTCGAAAGGTTAATCTCTGGTGTTAATTTCTGTCACTGTATATAAAAACAAAAAAAAACGATTGACATGGCTCTGCCTCTTTGTATCTACACTGTGCATATCCTTGCTATATAACTATATTTATTCGAGAAGATATTTTGGTTACAATTGTTTTAGCGTACAAGAAAAATGGTAAAAAAAATTCCGTAGGCACTTTATTTTTCCGTAGGCCCTAGGCACAGTGATTACGACACACAGGTGATGTATGTAGTGATGTAATCACTGTGCCTATTTGATAATACGGCCCTGTACATCACTGCATACATCACCTGTGTGTCGTCGGTATACGCATGACAAGTGAACATTGAATGTAGAAACAATAATAATGTCATTTTATAGAGCGTCATTCATGCAATTACATCCCACGCTGCACATCAATTAGCCAGTTCCTTACACAGAGAATACAAAAAAAATCCCCACTACATAGCAAGTAAAAAACTAAAAAATGTATACGTAACTAACGAGAAGAAAATACACATTATTTGCAAAGGGGAAGATTTAAGAGAGTAAGCCACAACCGTAACTGGAGACACCAGTGAGAGTCTGCTTGTTTCACCACGTGAACGTTCATTTGTTTTTTTTAATGCAATCACCCAGAGGGAAAGGAAAGGCAGTGAACGAAACAGAAGAAGACGAAAATACTCCCTCGTTTTTTCATTCATTACTAAATTTATACGGCGTGCAAATTTTACTTCAAAAGGACATTCGGGGAGTGGAGCGCGAGAGTAAAATAAAGGATGAGAAACGTCTGTGCACTCTGCGAGACTGCTGTGCCACTGCCAGCAGCCAGAGGAGGGACACTGCTACTGCTGCTGCTCCATCGCAAGGAGCGTGCGTCCCAGCGATCAGATAGGCCTTAAACCCAGTCCGATTGGACAGAGAGGGCGCGGGGCACGGGGTCGGAGTTGTTGTCCATCCCAAACTGTTGCCATTCTCGCCGTTGTTGGAGCGGCAAACATGTGGCGCGTGTTATCTTGCTGTAGCAAAAAAAAGCATCTGTGGCGGTTTTGAGACACGTAACACGAACTGCGCCCGGGGCAGTGGTGCACCGCTCTCGGCGGTGTTCACACGAATGTAGCTCTGGAAGTTTCTGTGAGAAGAGAGGGAAAAGGAAACAAATTCAGGGGCATCGCTTTTGAATAACCCCTCGTAGAGTGAAAATGAGACCGAGCCAACGACGGGGCCTCTATGAGGCCTCATAGAGGCTCCGTTGTTAGCCAAGTGGCCTGAGAAGAAGGTCAAGCCGTGTATGGCAACATAGACTGAACTGCGAGATAAAGTCTTCCTGTGGTGCCTACGTAGTCTTGAAGGTAATCAAGAGGTCGCTGCGTGATGTCGAGGTGAGGGCCTTGAGCTGGCACTACTAAGATCCTCGATTCAAATCGGGTAACTGCCTGTGGATGAACCGAATTTTCACGCGTAGCAAGTTTATGATCTAAGGTCGATGACAACTTATTGCACCAAAAACCCTCCACCAATTATAATTGGTTTTACGCTTAATTTGGTATTTTTTTGCTCTGAGCAATAAAATAAATAATACTTTAACTGTCAGATCATGAAACATTTTCTCCGCATCCGGGAAGGTGGGAAAGTGTTGCCCTCATAATCTGGATTGGAGGCCACTTCAAGAGATTTGAGACACAGTTCTGCTGTGAGCTGTGAGTTGAGTCATCACATGCAGTGATGCCAATAACACAATCAGAATACAATTAGGGAAGTAGAAGAGTGGGCTATGAACCTGGTGGCCTCAGTTATTATTTTACTATTTTTATTGTACTAGGTAAGGCCCACTGAGCTACATGGCTTTTTTCCAGAAGCGACCTGGCCACAAGTGATGGCTCAACAAAGTGGCTTACCATACGGACATGTATCACAGCCAAATACTCTAAACGCATGCCTCGAAATGTGGGGGGAAACACCGGAGGACCCAGAGAAAAATCTACGTGACCACAGGGAGAACACGTAAACTACAAATATACAGCAGGCGTCAGGGTTGGGATCAAACCCAGGACCTCCTGCATACCAGACGAGGGAGATAACGTCGTTATCAAGTGACGATTAACATCAGTGGCAGGTGATATCTCAGCCAGTCCAAAATCACTACTCAGTTAAACTACACGGATCAGTTGAGTGAATTAAAGTATAGCCAACCAACCCACACGACCAACATGATATGTAGAGTCCTTCATCTAGCAGTGGATTTACAAAGGACTAACTACTTAACGTATGACGCACATTTCTACGTTGCTATTACAGGTATATGTTCCAGTGCAATGCTAGTTTTTTTGGTTTTTCATACGGAAAATATTCCCCGCAACCAGCTGTGTAATATCTGATGCCGGAATACCTTGCTCGAGTCCCTAATTCATATTCGCGCAGTGTAAATTAGTACCCAGAAAATGGACCCAATGCACCCGAAAGTGGCACGAGCTTCTCGTCACCAGTTCATGTGTTGCACACAATGTTGCAAGCCCAGACCGGATTACTTCGTCTTTCACTCACATCGACCAACGTCAGTGTCCCCCCCCCGAACCCAGTAAACAAAACAATGCAGGCTGCCCAGTCCATTGAGGGCCCACTTCGTACTGTATTCTAATACCGCGTGAAACTGGATTGCACGACCTTGTACTGCATTTTATTGTCTCGGAGCTATTTGCTTGAATTCATGAAGATCACATTTGTGTAGATTTGAAATTTTCGTGACTGCAGGGATCCATACTCTTTGCTTATTTCGGTAAAGTCACGTAGGTATAAAATAAAAAAAAATTAAATCACGACGTTTCGGGCGCAACAATTTTTGAAGTGCTTCAGAAATTGTTTCTTGCTGTGGTTGTCCCACCTGATGACGGACGCTTGTGTTGCGCCCGAAACGTCGTGATTTAATTTATTTTATTTTATACCTACGCGACTTTACCGAGAGAACCAAAGAGTATCACATTTGTGTTTTAGTGTGTCTCTCTGAGCTCTGGGTGCCACGGTAGCGAAATGTTTACTACCTCGCCTGATATACAGGAGGTCGTGGGCTCGATCTCGACACTGACGCCTGTATAGTTGGAGTTTGCGTGTCTCTCTCCCCGTGGTCGCTTGGATTTGCCTCCGGGTCCTCCGGTTTTTCCCTCCACATTTAGAAACATGCGTTTAGAGTATTTGGCTGCTATAAACCATGGCAGATTCAGATACCTAATGCACAAATGGAAAAAAAATGTAATCTCTCGAGTGTGCCGCCGTGGTCATTCCGAACAGACCGTACAACATATGACAACATGACGCCCGATGCACAAATAAGAAGGAGACATCACAACGATTCACTCCGCTGCTCCGAGCCGGTTATCTGGGCTTGATCACCTGCACGTAACATTGTAGCTGTTGCGCTGCATCTACATCAGCTGTACAAAAGAAGACGGCTGCTGTACATTTCCACACGGTAAGCCACTTCGTTGAGCTATTATTTGCGGCCAGGTCTCTTCTGAACAAGAGCTTTATATCTCAGTGGGCCTTAGTTTTACCTGTTTGAGTGACCAGTTTTGAACAAGCCACAGCTGGGATGAGCCCCCTACCAGACCAGTCAGGTTGGTGTTGACTTTCCTAAACCGCATTTGACTATTTCCTCCCCACAAATAGCAACGTTGTTGCCAGTGGTGAACAAGCGCCTCCGATTAGCACGGTTGGCTACGTACGGTGCGAAAGAAGTTCAACGTACACACGTGCACACCACTAACGAAGGCCTCCCTACACTGTGTCGATCATGGGAGATGTTTGACCGTACTTCCCCATGATTGTGAGTGTGGATTGGTGAATAGGTCTGTCTGGTGCAAATGTCATTCACCAACGACTTTAGCACCACGACTGGGAATACAACTTGGGTGACCAGGTTCGTAGTGCACTGCGCTAACCACGTCACCACCGCTTCACCCCGTCACTTCTCTAACGTATCAGGCAATGGCCCTCCAGCTCACTGCCTCCCTTTGAACATCCCTCAATCTCTCTCCCTGCTTCCTTCTCACCTCTCCCAACCCTACTACCGGCCCATGTGGTTTAATGGCCTAAACACGTTCAGTGGGTAAACTGAGCGGTCAGGGTTTGTGGTTCCAATGACAAAAAAAGTGGATACACCTGTTTAGTTCCTTTTGCACCAGGCGAGGACTCAACCTGCCCGGATATACAGTCGATCATCGATGGATTATCCGGCTGCTTCCAACATTACCCGGCGGTCCCGGGCCGATCATTTCAGTGTCTTATTGTGTACAGTACATTATACACTACATACAGCAACTTGATGGAAATACTGCATTTACATACATCACCCCATGCAGAGTCGGCGAGATTGGAGTGGTAAGTACGGTAGAGTAAATGCAGTAACTTTTTCAAGTAGGCTATATATTTTTTTTATTAATTTGCATGTTTATTTATGCCAATTTCATATCGTAAACAATTTAAAAACACAAAAAACACACACATACAACAACCCCTAAATGCATGACTCCATTCAAGAATGTGCAAACATAAGCTGTTTTAGATAAGAATTAGATGTTGATTACCCAGCGCCCCCCCCCCCAGCCGCTGGATAATCGATGATCGATAGTAGTCTCATTTGCAAGAGTGACCTGGGCACCGTCGACTGCGCTACCGCTCCAGACGAGTTGGAGACCCGGCACAGGCGCTGCCTGTGCTGCGCAGGAATGTCGGTCAGGGCGTTGGGGGAAATGAATGGCAAGCGATGTGCAAATACAATGCCTTTGGAGTATTAAAACAAGAACAAGTTTAATCCTTTCTGGGAATAAGTATTATTAAAAAAATCTATTTTTTTAAACACGCTTTAATTAAATGTACCGTACTCGTAATGGCAGAACTCCACGACTCCAGGAAGTGGCCCCGAGGCTGTGGTGATTTACTGCCAACGTGAGTTGAGCGTGGACAATTAGACCCAAGCCGAAACATAACATATAAAAAAGAATGTAAAAACATATTTATTTTATTTTTTATTTTATAGAGTATAGTATTGTCATCAGTATGACATACGTATACCAAGTTTGCAGTCGATACCACATTGGGAAGTGGGTTAAAATTGAGTTACAAGATTTGAGGATACGACAACAACAGTGAGTTAAATAAAAGCGTGTAATAATTAAACGGGAGGTGTTAAGGGGTTCAAACACCAAATCGATACCGTTTTGCAAGGAATCAAGTCTGCATTAACCACATACACTACTTGTGGTGAACAGGCAAACAAACATGCTCTGATAAAAGATGCATTGTCTTAGAAACTGATTGGCCGACACCAAGAGACAGTCTTCTGTATGGCCTAGTCTCGCCACCAGTGTCAGACCAGAAAACGCCAATAGGCGAACAGGACAAGGCCACACGTATCAGAGCATTTATAGATCGGGGTGAGCAACTACATCATGGGACCTTTTGCCAGTAAAAACTCAACACATTTGTCAGTAAACGTTGTGCGGCCTTTACGCAAAAACTATCGGTGGCCATTCTACATAGCACGTGTGAAAACAAAGTTTAATGTAAGATAAACGGACCCTAAATTTTGATTTTAAGATTTCGTGACTGTAGGGATTCATATCCTTGGTTCTTTCGGTAAAGTCACGTAGAAAGGAAATATAATTTACTTAATATTTGTATTATTTTATTATTTCCCTTATACGTGACTTTATCCGAAAGAACCAAGAATATAAGCATACCCTGTTTTGTTTCTAAGATACAATATTCAGCTCACACGCGTGTACATATTTTTTGGAATGTGACCCCGAATTTTTTTTAAGTGAACAAGTTACGTCACAGCTAAACAAACGATCTGTAGATGCTGCTGCTGCTGGTGCACAAGTACAAGTCAAAAGAAGCACTCGACACGTTCGTCAATAAGACTGTGGCCGTAAAAGAAAACAAAATAGTCAGGAAACCCCTTACCAAGCCATACGTAGTGCATTCACTTCACACGTTACCTCCCGTCCAGCGGTACACGTAGGACCAGAGGAAATACTTTTTGTCTCTCTCACAACTATGATTCGTGTTATCCGATTGGTCAAGGAATCTATCCAAATTCTCAATTAATCCCAGTTCTACCGTACTTACGAGTCGCTTACCTTACCCTGCCATCCTCTGCATGCACCTCCACTGTCTTCAAACTCAACACCAAAGCATCAAGCCAAAAGCTGTCCACCCACATTGATGATTTAGCACCGTCTGCCTCTGTTGGCATTCTCTGGCAAACCTTTGCTTCGTCTTCTTGTCCTTCTGATGGTCAGTGCTTTGAATGCACCTCTACATATTTGTAGTGTCATAGCGCCGTCTGTTGTCCAACAGTGGCAACTGCGGTGGACGAGCAGTACACGCGCCGGTGAGCACTTATGCGGGTGTGTCGGCAGGGCAGAGGAACTGGAGCAAGGGTCACAGAGGTCCTGTCTGGAAGCCCCTGCAACCCGCTAGTGGGTTCGAGAAGGGAGGCGTGGCCAGAGCAGAGCCAGGCCGCGCTGAGTAGGATAAAAACAGCGGAGAGCGAAAGCTCGTGACTGCCGGTTCTGGGAAGTGGACTCGTCTCGTCGTTGCTGTCGTCTTCGCCGCCTTCGTTACTGCCGTATTTACGGTCAGGGTTGTGTCTAGGCTAGGCTATACGACTTGAGAGAAGCGAGGGCGAACCTGTAAACCTGAACGTGTCAAATAAAGAAGGTGCCTCCTCAAGAATCCTGTCTCCCACTCCGTTGACACTACATATTCATCAGCTCAAGCCTCCCATAAATCACGTGGCTTCTGTGTGGCCACTCCCACTCTGAATCCCTCCCCTGTCCCTACCCCTTGTGAAAACAGACGCTGCTCAATGCAGCATCGAGCAATGCACTTTTAATCTCAATTGAAAACTCCGTTGTTTAGAACTGCTTTTTGTGTTTAGTTTGTCGTCCATGGTTGGCTAATTGTCTCGTCATACCTTCGTGTTTCCTAATACCATTGGTTCCATTTTTCCATTTAATGTCCTCTTATTTCCCATTCGTTCTCGTCATCCCATTCCATTTTCTTATGGCACACCCTTGACTCTATTCCCCTTCCTGTGGTACTGCCACTGGCAAAACGTTTCTAGTTGTAAAATGGATATCACCTATATATTTTGCAGGTAAAACGTACAATCTGCCACCAACCGTTACCCTGATTACCGTGTTGAGCAACGTGTATGTATGTTGAATTATTTCTCACTCTACGTAGCCAACCATGCTACTTGGAGGTGTGGGGGAAGGCCAGCAAAACTAAACACAGAAAGCAGTTCTAAGAAATTAGTTAAAAGTGCATAGCTCCAGTTGCTTCCTTTTTATCGGAAGGAAGAGCGTTCCAGACGGACGCAGAAGAGCATCTCAAAGTGCACGATGCATTGACCGTCTGTGTTCGATGGTTAGCCCAAAAGCCGCTGCGAGAGGATGCGTGATGGCTTGAAGAGCTGTGTACCGCGTGCATTTTTAAGACAAGTGATGAGCTATCAACAAAACAGCTCGCAAACACGAAGTTTTTCATGTATAACTTCACTCGTTTTTTCTTTCAACCAATCATATTCCAGTCAGCCTCATATCTACTTATATGCAGGGGCCCTTTGTCAATGCACCTCGTGCAGGTCGCGTGGCTATCATGGGGGTTGGTTGGCGTGGTAGGGGGTTACTTGACCATACTTCACGTAGGTGTAAGCACGTGGAAGTGTAGCGTGCACTGCCCTCTGCTGTCCAGCGCCCTGCCCCGCACTCTGCGATGGCGTTGTGCCACTGCCGGGTCTGCGTGTTTGTCAAGGGCAGGAGCCTCAGGGCTCCCTCACAATCACAGTGGTGTGGCATTTCACACAAAATAATCCCCAACAATACACGCCCAAGCACCGCAGTGACTAATGCCACTGCACAGCAGGATCCTCAACAACAGGCGACGTTTCGGGGAATGTCCCTTCTTCATATTTCTGATGGCCAGGTCGCTTCTGAAAAACAAATGTATAGCTAAGTGGGTCTTACCTGGTAAAATAAAAAAAAATGTTTTCATAGAGGGCAGAGAGATAAAGTGAGGCCTGGTCATAATAAAATGAAAACAGTTTTCTGATTACCGGTTTTCAAATTGGCGTGTGAAGTTACCCAACAACAGCTACTGAGTAACAGACACTCCCTTTTACTAATTCAAGGATTACTATAATAATTACATGACACGTTGAACACATCCGCGCGATAGCACACGTAAACAAGCATTGACAATTACACCTGATATTGTGCGATGATCGCAGATTAGCACTGCACTATCGGGCAACCTGATCAGCTGCGATCTATTCATCAGTGACAAATTATATCTGAAGAACCTCCCCCCTTCATTCACGCGCAATGACCAGCGTGGTTAAGTATGCTCAAACATCCAGCAGTGGAAGATGTGTAAGTTTGTTGTATCATTACATCCCAATGGCTTAATAGAGATGCCTGACTATTGTCGTGTCTTGAACACGATGAAATTGACATTTGATTTCATTCACGTGGATAAGGTTGCCAATGTTGGCGATTAAACAAATGCATTCCGCAAGTTCATGTATGAATGTGCTCGTGCACACTTTGTGCCCATGGTCGTGCTTAATGTGCAAATTATACATTAAGACCGCTTAAGGCTGTTCTTGGCACAGATGCTGTGTCACGCCCCATGTGCTCCGAACCCGGCGTTCCGACTTCGTTTTTCTCGCTCACGGCCACCAACACCACGGTGACGATTATCGAAAACGATCCTGGGCCTCCCCTAGGTCGACTCAGCCCCGAATGAGTACCTGGTGCGGTGTGTAAAGAAACTTTGCCACTGGTGAGACAAAAGGCGGTCGGGCGTGGTGCTGGCCACCCACCCCCTCGTGTGCCGTTCCCCGTTCCGTTCTTTATAAGTGCTGGATCTTTGTCTTTGTAGAAACACTGGGCAGCAGCAGCACTGTGTAGGCGCAATGGGCAGCAGCACTGTACAATAGTCATTATCAGAGGTGTGTTGTAACAATGGGCAACAGCGCTGTGTGCCTACAATGGGCAGCAGTGGCAGCAGGCTGGCTGTATTAGTGGGGATGGGATGTTACTGCCTCGTGTCACCCTCGTCTCACCCTCGTCTCGCACTCTGCGCCCAGTCTGCAGGCACAAGCCGGGTGTGCGGACATAAAGCGCCGCTGTCAAACAGCTGGCAACCGGGCCTGGCCGGATGAATCTGTGTGCTGTAGAATATTGGAGACGCTTCGTACCCGAACTGCTCCACCCCTGGGTTCTAATCCAGGTTTCGGCCGCCCAGGTTCAAACAAGGTATTCAAGTGTAGCGCGTTTACGGTGTCAGCGCAAGCTCGGAATATTCCAGCTCTGATAGATTTATATCGGTTGAGCTATGCGAGGTATGGGCCCTGATGGAACGAGGGGACCTCCTTCGTGCATTCCTTTCTCTTTGCAGCCTGGCGCCTTGAGCACCCTTCCCACCTTTTGGCCCCCGTGCAGTTGCACCGCCTACGCGCTCGATAGCCACCCCAGTGGTGTGAGGAGGGCAGCGCTATGTGCGTGCCCATGTCCGTAATGTGGATGAAGAGGCGCCAAGTGGTGGGATTTTTTGAGAGTGGCTCTGTGATCTGGTTTTGCAGAGTCGTTTGAGGGCACCGTGGCGCACTTGCTCGCTGCAAGAGTCTCACGTGGGAATGCACTCGTCTCGAGAAATGTAATTATTATGTGTAAAACACAAAGCACGTAATGAAATTACCTCAACAAGAAAGTATTTAATTTAATTCAGCGACATTGTCATCAACAACACCGAACATTTTACGGAAAAGGGCGCAAAGAAGGATGGACAAATACACCCTCGGGATTCCACTGACGAGGCAGAAAGATGATTAGAGAACTTACGCAAGGTGAATGGCACCATGTAAACGGTGTATAACATTGTATTAACTACGACGGCTTCTGCTGTTGCTGATGATCCAAATGAGCCACGTTTGTTCTACTCAATTGGGATCACCCAAAGCAGCATCGCCCCCTATTGGCAGACCACAGAGCATGGGGACATTGCCGGAAACTGGATTTTCAGCCGTTTTGCAGACAGCTCGCCTGCGTTTTCCTGCTCTCGCGAACTTGACGGACGCAATGGCCCCCCTCTCGCCCATAAGCTCTCCCTCTCTCTCTCTCTCCGGTGTGCTCTGCCGGAGTAGAGTTGCCGCGCGTTGCTCGCGTAGCCACGTACGGAGAGTATGTTGAACTTCTTTCGCACCGTAACGTAGCCAACCATCGGCTGAGTCGCGAGCCACACACGGAGCGCTCACCCCTGGGCCACAGCTCCCCTCCTCGGCGCCTGAGGTTGGCCGGGCGCCACGTCATGCGGCGTCTCAGATCAGAATCGGACGATTTCGTTGTCCTGGAGGTATCCGACGAGCCGTGAAGCTCTTTGTCCAGTCGAGGCGGGACAGAATGTCACAACAATACAAATTGAAAACACACGAGAGTGCAAAGTACAGCAAAGGTAAACACATATATCTATATTCTTGGATCTTTCGGTAAAGTCACGAAAGCTTTAAATCGAAATATATATAAAAAGCTAACCTTTTTTTAATCAGCTAAAGCCCACTGAGCTATTATCTCATTTTTCATAATATATACACAAATACAACTAAACAATGTGTTTTTTTATCTTACCAAGTGGCACCTGCGAGCGGCATTCGGCTGCCGTTCTTCACTCTGATTTTGTGGACTTCATTCCTCGTGGAACATTTGCAGCAGCTTCCGATTAGCACAGTTGCATACGTACGGTGCGAAAGAGGTTCAACATACATGCATGCATGCATACCCCCCCTGCCCCGCACCACCCCACCACGGACCCATGAGATCCCCCCCCCCTCTGCCCCCCCAACTCCCTTCGCTCCGGCCCCGAGGGTTCGGGTGGTTGGGGGATGGGAAGGGGGTCGGTGCTGTTTTCCGGAGCTCACCCCACCGAAGAGCTTCGGCTGAAATGAAGCCTTGGCTACAGTTATATAATGGGAGACCTTTTTGACAGTATCAAAGTATGAAAATTGAGAATTAGGTTTAACCCTTTCCGGCAATAAAACAGGAGCTGTTAAGATGTTCAAACACCAAATTCCCTCCTCAGCCACTTGGCTCCTCCCCCTCTCTGGTATGCCATATACACGTGCGTCTCAGAAGTAGCTCTCTTCATACGCTACAATCATTTTGCTGGAGCAGCCACCTGATGACGGAGGCTTGTGTTGCCTTCGAAACGTCGTGATTTTTTTTAATTTAGTTGTTTTCACTTTAATCTATTTTAGTTTGTTTTTACCTACGTGACTTTACCGAAAAAAACAAAGAGTATGGATCCTTGCAATCACGAAAACTTCAAATCTAGAACCAAATTTTTTGCAAGGAATCAAGTCTGGATTAACCACATGTACTTGTGATGAATATGCAAACAATCCCAGTATCAAAGACAATTCGAATATTATCAGAGCATGTTTGTTTGCATGTTCACCACAAGTACATGTGGTTAATGCAGACTTGATGGCTTGCAAAGGTATCTATTTGGTGACGGAACATCTTAACACCTGTTTTATTGCCGGAAAGGGTAAAATCTATTATTTTTCATACTCAGCTACGGTTATCGGGGTTGCGTCCAATGCGGATGGGGCGCGTGCAATGCGGATGGGGCGCGTGCAATGCAAATTGCAGCAAACACACCACGTGCAGAGAGAGAGAGAGCCCTTTTGGCAATGCACTGCTGGTTGATCGCCCCTCCACGTAGCCGCGGGTTTGTAAAATAAATACAATCACCATGAATGGTTCATTGATGTTATTGGAATTATTTTTGACGATTACAATGACCACTGCTTGCTCCGTACTAGCATGGAGCAAGTGCGAGTTTGTATGCTACTCTGTCCGGATTTTGGGTTTTAAAGCCCATTCTTTTAGCGCATAAAATTCGTGAAACATTCATATTCAATTACATTTCTATTTTATGTATTTCAAAATGTCGGTACAAACGTTGATTTTAAAATTCGGGAAACATTACAACCAGGACCCGTTTACGACAGTCCGATTTAAACTCACATTTTACGACGTTATACAAAGGCACCGTGGCTCGATTTACGACGTCAAACAATTTACGACGCATCTTCCCACAAGACTGCGAACACATTTGAATGGTGGTGTTTCTCCTGTGAAACTTAATAGAAAGTCAGCTCTTCTTCTTCTTCAAAGATCAAATCACTTTAGCAGAGAAAGGAAGAAGACAAGGTAAGAAAGAACCATTAAAAAAAATAAACATTGCTTTGTGGTCATTTTGGTATATAAACATATAATCGCCCAGATCTGTCCTTCTGTGCCTGTGATTGACGCCCTTGGATTGGTTGAAGTGCGTCACGTGACCGCGAGCAAGCAGCCAACCAGAGGTGCGCCCCTCCAAAACATGTACGCCCCCCGGATTGGTTGCAGTGCGTCACGTGACCGCGAGCTGCCCACGTTGTGTTGTTGTGGTGCATCTCGGAGGGCCGAGAAGCAGCAACATCACGGCCACTGTGCCAGAGACGCAGCCACGGAAAGCTGACGGTCGATCCACTCACACACGGATGAGTCAGAGTGAGGCAGAGCCGTGCTCCGTCCACTGCTGCCCGAGGGAGAGCCGTGCTATCTCCACTGCTGCCCTGAGGGAGCCAGACGCACTCTCTCCACTGCTGCCCTGAGGGAGAGCCGTGCTCCGTCCACTGCTGCCCGAGGGAGAGTCGTGCTATCTCCACTGCTGCCCTGAGGGAGCCAGACGCACTCTCTCCACTGCTGCCCTGAGGCAGAGCCGTGCTCTGTCCACTGCTGCCCTGAGGGAGAGACGTGCTCTGTCCATTACATTAGTACTCGAGTTTTTTTGGTGCTTAAATCCACTGCTGGATGATATTAAAAAAATGCTGTGATCAGTACTGTACACCAAACATTCTTGTCCTATGAATTAAAGTCACTCGGGGACTGTTTTCTAACGTGTCATAGCGTTCAGAATGGTTAATACATTGTATATTGATTTGACTGCAGGAACGTAACCGTCTCGCTTTTGGAGTCACCGCCAACACGAGCCAAGGACAAGAACTGCAGACAATTGGAAGCTTCTTCGCTTCTGGCGTGTTTGGTCACGGCCAATATTGTGGCAAACTCGCGTGTTGGATCTCGCAAAGCCATCATGGGTTCGGCACAGAGGGCTTCGTGTCTGGACAAAGATGGAAAATTACGCGGATACTGAGATCCACAACGAGATTTTGTAAAATTATCACGTTATTTAAATAACATGATAAATATTCCCGAATATTATTGTCTATTAGTGTTTTCATGAGAGTAGCTTAGAATTGACTTTTGCATATCAGTACCCTGAACCCTCTGCATGACCTATGAGATGAGGGCTTGTAGGACCCGAAATCTTGCAGTTGAGCTAATGTTAGATGTACCAAGACGTATACATCAATCCGTGGCTCCTTCAGCTGCTTGTGGCCCTGGGCTTTCACTTATTTTGCTAATGCCTAATGTCTGCAGTGGGATTAGATTACTTCAAGTTGATTTTGTTTTAACCAGGGGAGAAATCAAGAGACCAGGATAATGCTTATTTGCAAGATTGACCTGGAGTGATGGGGTGCCACGGTGGTGAGATGTTAACTCCTTCGCCTGGTGTGCAGGAGGTCGCGTGTTTGATCTCGAACCTGACGCCTGCTGTACATTTGGAGTTTGCGTTTCTCTCACCCTCTGGTCGTGGGGATTTTTCTCCAGCTCCTCCCGTTTTACCCTCCACATTTATAAACATGTGTCTAAGAGTATATGGCTGCTTTAAATTTGCACGTGATAAGAGACTTCGCTGAGCTGTCATTTCTGAAAAAGAGCCATATAGCTCAATGGACCATACCTGGTAAACAAATATAGTTTAGTTTAATAGCGTGGGCCCCCCTATATCGACTCAGCCTTAAATTAGTACCTAGTGCAGTATGTAAACGTGAGCACTGGGGAGACAAAGGCGTCCGGGCGTGGTGTTGGCCACTGACCTCCCCGTGTGCCGTGCCGGCCTTCATAGGTGCTCGATAACAGCACTTGTCCCAACAGTCTGTCAAGGTCTATACAAGGGATCTTTGGAAGGCTTATATAAACCAGATACAGACACAACATTACGAATGCAATGCATGCATCATCTCTGCCTTGTGTAATACCAGAGGTGTGGACTCGAGTCATGTGACTTGGACTCGAGTCAGACTCGAGTCATGAATTTGATGACTTGCGACTCGACTTGGACTTGCATAACAATGACTTTGTCCCACCTATGAGATGTGGACTCGAGTCATGTGACTTGGACTCGAGTCAGACTCGAGTCATGAATTTGATGACTTGCGACTCGACTTGGACTTGCATAACAATGACTTTGTCCCACCTCTGTGTAATACTATTACCTGTCTGGGCAGATATTGCGTTGGCACTGGCACATAACGCGCATAATTATATACGCAAGTAATCTGTCAGAACCATAGCAATATTCTGTTTGCTGTTTGGGTTGTGAGTAATAGTGATAATGAGGGGTGTGTTCTACCATCAAAATAAAAGGACGTTTTAATCCCATCAGCGCAGATAGTCCTTTGTGAAGCAATGCTTTCCAACAGCATATGATAAAGCAGGATAAACTCTAGTATGGGCTTCCACTTTCTAATTATCATATTTTAATGTATATGTATCTATCTCTACCAATATGTATGTTGAACTTCTTTCACGCCTTACGTAGCCAACCGTGTCAATCGGAAGGACAACGAACTAAACATAAACACATTTATAAAAAAAATGAGTTCTCAAACTCGATTTAAAAGTGCATAGCTCCAGTGGCTTCCTAATATCAGAAGGAAGAGTGTTCCAGACGGCCGCAAAAGTGCATCTGAACGCGCGCGATGCAGTGACTGTCTTTGTTCGATGGCTAGCCAAAAGCTGCTGCGAGGGTGACTAGAGTTCACGTGATGGTTTATGCTCCTTGACGAGATTAGCAAGGTATTGTGGTTCATTTGTGGCGAGCATTTTGCGTATAATGAGCGCGACCTTAAAATGTGTTCGTTCAGCAACCGGAAGCCGTTGCAGCTCGGTGAGCACTGGACGGACATGGTCGGATCATGCAGTGCCCGTTACGACACCTGACAAAGAATGTTGTACACACTGCAGCTTGCTGATGTTTTTGCCAGACGTCCCGTAGAGTAGTGAGTTCCAATAATCGAGCCTTGTTGATACAATGCCATCTGCCACCGTCTGCCACCGTGTTGGTTATGTCACGACTCAAAAGTGGCCGGACGTGTTGTAGAGCCCTGACTATAATTGCAGGACCTAACGATGTGAGGCCCATTCAGCTTAGTACAGCAACATTTTACGAACTCGCAAGTCTTGAACCACGACACACCACAGGAAAAGGAGTAGAGTCAAGGATTTACTGGAATGAATGTAATAAGAACATGGAAACGGAAAGGGAAGAGAGAAGGTATATAATTGGAAATGAGAGGAAAATTATTGAAAAGGAATATAAAGACGGGAGCAAAGGGTCAGGGAAGATGCGCGTGATGATGAATACGAGATGGCGGCCCTCAATAAATGACGTCACGAGGCAGTCCTTTAAAGAGTCGCACGCGGCTCCTGAGCCGAGGGTTGCCAACCCCCGTGATAGGGCAACGAAGATGGCTTATCTCGTGGAAATGTAGAGCAGTGGTCAAACACTCCCTAACGCCGGTGCCTGCGTGTGGCACAGCGTGGCGAGGTCGTACCGGTGCTTATCGATGAGCCCGGATCCGGCCCAAGCAGCACGCGTCCTGTGCGCGGGGGAGGTGGTGGAGGAGGAGGCTCCGTGTGTGGGAGGTGACGCGACGAGGTGGATATGAGCAGCTGCGTGAGCTTCTCTCCCTCTCAGCCCACGCGCCTGATTGACAGATTAAATAACAGCCATGTCCAGGTAAGTCTGGTTATGCACCGCTTGGCCGTGTTTTAACGCTGTGCTGTTATCATGCCGTGTTTGAAAGTTGGCGTTGTTCATCCACGGCTTTGGTGTGATTTCAACGTACAATTGAATTCTGTATTACAGGAAAAACGGAATATGTTTGGTCTAAGATAGGATAAGACGTAAGCAAAGCGTATTGTTGTGCCTACTGAGAATGGACAAACATAGTAGCCGTTAAAATGTAACTCAAATGAACAATTCATTAATATACAAAACTAACTTCTGATTGCCCTAACGTGTTCATAGCACAGGGAGGGTAATCGTGACTGTAAGCAGGTGGAGGGAGCATGTTAACTCTTTCGGCAGCGGTGTTAAGAGTAGATGGAAGATGTGTCATAGTGATAAACACAAGCACAACACTGCCAAATGATATGATTCACAACATGGGATGTAATAATTGAAAAATAGGATATAATTAAAGACAATGAGACTTAAAATAATGCATTGTTAGATGCCCTGGTCTGTTCTGTATGGGTGTAAATCTCGGATATTACAAACACCCTCTAGAGCAAACTACAGCAACACAAATCTGTATTTTTTTTAAAGAAGGATGTAAAAAGTTAAATGTGCAAACAAGATGGGGACCATACATGTTTCATGGATAGCACGAACGAAAATAAAATTAGACTAAACATTCTTTTATTTTACAAGCTAAGGCTGATTGATCTATATTGCTCTTTTTCAAAAGCGACCTGGCCACAAATATTAGCCCAACGAAGTCGCTAATAATGTGGAAATTGATAGCAGGCAAATACTTAAAACGCGAGATGTTCATTCTAAATGTGAAGGGAGAACCCCGAAAAAAATGTACGCGACCACGGGGAGAAAGAGACATGGAAACTCCAAATATACAACAGGCGTCAGGGTTGGGAACGAACCAACAATCTCCTGTATACCAGGCGAGGTAGTTAGCATCTCGCCACGGTGGCGCCCATGGACGGAGACGTTGCTGAGTTTGTGTACATAAGGAGAGTGAGACAAGGGTCTAATGATGATTTTACCCTCACAGTTGCAGGTGTCGAGAGTGACTGTACGTAGGTACATATTTAGTTTTTTGTTCTTTCGCACCGTAAGTAGCCAATCGTCTTAAGTGCGGAGGGAAGGACACCAAATTAAACACAAAATCGCAGTTCTAAAGAAATTAGTTTTCAATATACACTTAAAAGTGCATAGCTGCTCCAGTGGCTTCCTAATATCGGAAGGAAGAGCGTTCCAGGTGACCGCAGAAGCGCATTGGAAAGCGTGCGATGTGGTGACCGTCTTTGTCTGATGGCCAGCCATAATCATCAGTGTGCAAAGCGTCATCAAGAGTCGAGCATGGACGCGAGATATTTTGCAGACTTGTGCAACAATTAACACGCGTGAATATGTGTCTGTGTGGGTATCGAATCTCACAATCCTCATTAAATTAATCAGATTCACCTCTTCATTAAACCACCGCTGGATAAGATTCCACAAGCCACGTCGGCCGTGGAGAGTGTATGACCAAACTTCACCACGCTGGTCAGTGCGGGGATGGCTAAAGTGCGGTGTGGATGATGGGAGATCAGGGCTGCTGGCTCAACATGGCACTTGCCACGAATGTTCGCCACAGCTCAGGTGTCTGGGTTCACCATATAGCGCAGGAGCGCAGGGCGCTAACCACCGCACAATGTGCTGCATGGCGCCGGGGTCGGCAACCCGCGGGCTCCGGAACCAGACGCGTCTCGTCACGGACTGCTTTCTTGACGTTATTTATTAAGGTACTTCAGATTCGCGTGGTTTTTCGCACCTCCGGATTAGCGCGGTTGGCTACGTACGGTGCGAAAAAAGTTGAACACACAGTACGTACAAGGAACACCGTCTCGTATTCACCACACGGTGCATTGCGGCTCTGGAAACATTGAGGGGCCTTTTTTTTCTCCAAATTCAAAAACACATTTATCTTCTTATTTTGATTGCCGGACTCCGTGGTTTCACGCAACAACAACAAAAAACAAGAACAGCACGGGCCAGGCCAGGGGCTGTGTGTGGCTCAGTTGAGCGGCCGTTTGACTGCGATGCTATTATTAGCACGAGAGAGATGGAGAATGAGGCGACGCGCCCCTTACGCTGTCCTCGCTAATTGCGTTACAGGAGGGGGGGGGGCAGGCAGCTGGTGGTGCCTCTGCGTGCGTGAAGCGGCGCCCTTGGTCTGTGGGAGGCACTTAAAAACACGCGAGAGGCGAGATTGAGTTTTATTTTCGCTTCACCGGGAGTTATGATGGGATGGGGCAGTTCAGGCCCCTGGTATATCAAACAAGCGTGTCCTTCACTTGTCCGTAACGCAGTCGCTTTAACCAAAACAACAAGAAGAGCAATTTTTTTCTTATATTTGATTAAAAAAAACTCGATGTTTCAAGAGCCGCAATGCACTGTGGTGAATACGAGACGGTGATGGTCCTTAATGAACGACGTCACGATGCCCCAGTCCTTAAAGAGCCGCACGCGGCCCCGGAGCCGCAGGTTCCCGACCGCTGCCTGAGCCGCACCCTTCGAGAGCGCCGCCGCCGAGTCGGCCTAGGGCAGGCGAAAGCTCGATGTGGCGAACGGCTACTTCTCAAGGACACTAAAAGATAACTTGCGCAATATCTCTCGATGCAAATCAGCTCAAGCCTCCTGGAAATCACCAGCCAGCCCCACTCTGAATCCCTCCCCTCTCATCTACACATCGTTCTCTAAATCAGCTCAAGCCTCCTGTAAACCACGTGACTTGTGTGTGTGGCCAGCCCCACCATGAATCCCTCGCCCCTCCCCGCCGCCCGCTGTGGAAACGCGACTTTGTTCAACAGCGTCGGAGGCCCTCATGTGGCCTCTTCCTCCCCATCGCCACCTCACCTGACCCTGTGGTCCTATTTTTCGTTCCTTTTCCATCTTTTTATTTTCCGTTACTTGTTTATTTTCCCACACGTTGCATTCTTGACTCTCCTGTTTACGAGTACTTTTTGTTTAATTTTACCAGGTAAGGCCCACTGAGCTATGCAGCTCTTTTTCAGAAGCGAAATAATATCTCAACGAAGTGGCTTATCACGTGGAAATGTATAGCAGCCAAATACTACGCATGATTATAAATGTGGAGGGCAAAATCGGAGGACCCGGAGAAAAATCCACGCGACCACATGGAGACAGACATGCAAACTCTAAATATACAGCAGCCGTCAGGGTCGAGATCGAAAACACGACCACCTGTATACCAGGCCAGGTAGTTAATATCTCGCGACCGTGGGGTGATGGTGCCTCGGGTACAAAGTTGTTGCTATTAAAGCTATAAAGGAAGTGCCATCTTATTGTAAAACTCATCACACAAAGAGTGCATCGAGTTCGACCTCTGTAGAGGAGTATTGTGAGCAACCAATCAAGGGGCGAACAGAAGGAGGTGCGAGCGGGTTGGCGGTCAAGGATGACGTCACGTTCTCACTCTACCTGCCCACGTGGTGCCGTCCGCCCAGCAGTTTGCCAGCTGAGCAACTATCGCTCAGCACCATGCGAAGTTGTATAATCTCTTACCAATGACCGCTCACGTCCGCGTGCAATCATTCGGTTTTCATCAGACAAGCCCACATAGTGATATGCCGACGTGCGTTAACCATAGGCAAACAGGTAAATGTATTCTTTGGGTGGCTAAAATATGTATGGCTGTTGAAGTGTTTTACCATGAAATATACGAAAATGAATGTAATGTGATTTTGATGTATTAATAATTTCATGTAAAGGTAACATTCGAAAACGAGTGAGTGCCAGGTTGCCACGAGCAGAGCAAGTTGTAAGACTAACAGACCTGGGGTCACAGGTTCACCAATCGCTTCAGTCTGCCACGCACCCTGACAGTGGGTGACGTTCACTCTCTTTCCAAGTCTGGCATTGAGAGGTGTTTTTGAATGCCAGAGCTGGTGATGAATAGGTTTCAGTTGCCTTAGCCCGTTGGCCCTCGGACCCACCGCATATCCGTGTGACGTGTGTCGCGTTATTATCGCGCTTGTGCCCCGCTTTCCTCGTCAAGACACCATCGTGTGATGTCCATCCGTAATACAAGCCTGGAGTATGAAAAAAAGAATAGGTGTTACCCTTTCTGGCAATACAACAGGTGTTAAGATGTTCAAACACCAAATAGAAACCTTTTGCAAGGAATCAAGTCTGCACGAGCCACACATACTTGTGGTGAACATGCAAACAAACATGCTCTGATATAATATATGCATTGTCTTTGAAGCTGATTAGCCAACACAAGAGACAGCTTTCTTTATGGCCTAGTCTCACCAGTGTCAGACCAGTGAATGCCAAAAGGTGAACAATACAAAGACAATGCCACATGCATCAGAGCATTCATAGCTCGGGGTGAGCAGCTAAATGATGGGGCTTTTTTTGTCAGTATCTAAGTATGAAAAATCAGGATAGGTTTAACCCTTTCCGGCAATACAACAGGAGGTGTTAAGATAGAGGTCAATCACTGTTGGCACGAGTAAACGGGAATCAATCCCATCAACTATTTTGCGTCTCCAGGGTGTCTTCCATCTCCAAAACCTTGCCCTCTGTTTATCACGAATACCAAGACAAAGATCCCCTTCACATACTTTTGGGGAAAGCTGTTAGTGAGCACCTATTAAGGCCGACACGGTGGACGAGTGAGTGGGTGGTCAGCACCACGCCCGTCTGCCTTTGTCTCCCCAGATGGCGACGTTTTTACACACTGCACCAGGTACTTTCTTGAGGCTGAGTCGACCTAGCGGAGGCCCAGGACCGGTTCAGATAATCGTCACTGCTGTTGGCCGTGATCGGAAACCGAACTACCGTGTCACCAGAGACTAATTTAGCAGCAATGTAAAAGCACAAATCAAATAAATCTCATCGTTTTTGTAATTTGTAGACGTAACATTTTCATGTTTTATGTTTTATATGCATTCAGTATATACATATATACGTTGGGCATTGTTCACCCTGCAGGGCTCGAACAAATTGATGCAATTTGAACTATTTACTTATTTAATGGCGTGCCGCAGTGGTGTGTGATGTTACCTTCCTCGCCTGGTATGCAGGAGGTCGGGGGATCGATCCAAACCCTGACGCCTGCTATATATTTGGAGTTTGCATGTCTCTCCCCATGGCCACGTGGATTTCTTCTCCGGGTCCTCTGGGTTTTCCTCTACATTTAGAAGCATGCATTGAGATTATTTAGATTATTTTGCTGCTATAAATGTCCAAATGACAAGCCACTTTGTTGAGCTATCATTTGTGGCCACATCGTTTCTGAAAAATGAGTTAATACCATCAGTAGATTTTGCCTGTTATGATGGGATGGTTTAGTTGTATTTGTTTGTGTTTGGATGATTTGTTTACCTTTCTTCTACTTTGCACTCCTATCGTGTTTTTGTATTGTTTTTGTTGTTGTGGCGTTCTTATACCCGCCCCTACTGGACATCCGTGAAAAAGAGCTTCATAGCTCATCGGATTCCTCCTGTATAAATCAATATTCTGATTAAACCAATTGATATGTTTTAGCATTTAGGGTGTCGAGGCAATGTATATTAAGAAGCAGTTTGAAGTATGGCCTCGGACTACAATATCATTGTGGCAGCTCTCTCCGCTCTGAAAAAGGCATGGTGCTCAAAACGTTCATAAAAAAACAATCCACCCCCCCCCCGGCTGCTTTCGTCGCTTTCCACGTCTCTCTTTGAGCACGGGCAGTATTGCGCAAGACTTAAACGGAGCCCACCATCGTTGGCCGCGCCACGAGCGAGGCCGCTCTCGTCACAGAGGGCCCCGCGATCATTGTCGGTCCTGGCATTCATGGGACGGCTGCTCGCCGATGCGGGGGTGATGCTGGGATTCGCAGAAATGAAAACCAATCTCCGTATGAATGGAACCCTTGTAGATTGGTGGCCAGCGCGCTCATCGTCGTGCGGCACGTTTTCCCATCATTCTTATAAAGTGCCACAACAACAACACTTAAAATACCACAACGCGGAGGGTACATTGATTGCGTAAGTTGTACAGTAAAAACAAATGTCTTCGCAAATGTCATATGATGCAATGATGCCTCTGCACGACAATATTGTGAATGTAATTTGGCTTTGAGGAAATAAATGAACAATCGGATATGTTGTACCTATGCACAATAAGGTGTGCGAATGACAGTACACGTACTGTATATGTTGTGTCACAGAGACCCAACTCTCAATCAAAACACAACGAGTTAATATCCCTACTGAGGCTCATGGCCTGCACGTTCACTGCTTGTTGCAAAGGTTCACAGTTGGAGTCTATCGGCCACCCTGGTTATTACTGCGGGTGTATACACCGTAAACATGCACGTCATCTTGCTTCACAGTGGACATTAAATATCCCGTGACACCATTCGCAAGGGTGGGCCAATTTGTGCTTGCATCATGTACACATTTTAAAAAACACCTTCAAAATTACCTGTAAATTATTCATTTGGGATATTACACACAGCAGCATCAGCGAACATTCGGCATCACCCTCAAGTAAAAGAGTACGAAGACTCACGGATACCTTCCTGGGTAAACAAGCTCCGCAAAAATAACAACTCAAAACATCTTCATCAGCATTCCTCTGAGACTTGTAGAAAGTAAAACACGCCTGTAGTTCCGTCCATATGAATGTGGAATTTCCATCGTTGCCTCATGGCTGTCAGTGGGAGCTGAGCGCTGCACAAGCGCATACTTAATCACGGCTACATTTGGGCTGTTTCAATGTCACAGTGCCATTGGATTGGTTTGGGTGGAAATGCTTCAAATATGTCTGTACTTGAAATAATTGTTAACCAAATAAGCCACAAACCAAGATTTCCATTGAGGCATTCTGGCAGACTGGCTGGCAGTACCCACTGTTCCTTTCGTAGCCTGGGGCCCTTAACTATAGCGCATGCATTTTAAAATGTGGGCGTTTCATGTAACGATTCTACAATTTTGTGAAGTCAAACTTTTGATCTGGCGGCTGAGAGCTGCTCATAAAATGTGCAGCCCTGGTGCCACCACCGCTGACGATAAAATGAAATCTATAAAACCTTCATAGCATGTATTTGGCACGCTATGAAAGGAATGAGTATGAGTGCATTTTGCCTGAAACAACTCATTTTGATTTGTTTCTTATGGGATGTTATTACATCGAAATGTTTTACAGTCCCTTATTTTCAGTCCACTGCTGTGGATGAAGTCGTCCCACGCAATGATGTCATTGATGGGTGCTGTGCTTTGCCCATTTTTTTTGTACCACGTTGGTCAATGCGGGTTGTGGTGAAGGTGAGGCCCCATCGACAGTTGAGATATCACTCAACACTGATGGATAGTTGAACGCGTAGGCTTTCGCCACCAATGCTATTCACAATAAAGGTTTCATGTGTCAGATCGCGTAAGTATAAATGTACCACCACCACCGCCTGACGCAGCCAATCAGTGAGGTTTGTCACGTCAACAAAACGTGCCAATTAGTTACGACTGTACTTGAGCACATCTGTGCATTAGAGATTAAACCCACAACATTAACAACTCGAGCACGACGTTTTGTTGGTGATTGCAACCAGCTTCATCAGGCGATTTGGCAGAATTGTGAAGAAGTCTTCCTGTTTCAGTCTTAAACGAAGTATACATACAGGTGATGGCATCACTAATTAGCTGTATCGGGTGGTGCTGGCTTAACGACATATTCATATTTCCGCGATCTAACCTGTAAAACTTTTATTATGAACTCATTGTTAGCCATGGCTAGGAATCGAACTCAGGTGGTAGATTGTTTTATTGCGCCGTGCCAACCACTGGGCCCTCTCTCCACCTCATGCACAATGCTACTCCAGTATAACCTACACAGCAAACTGTGGTCCTGTACTGTTGCTGGCAAGCGTTACTGAAATATAAACCGCACGTAGAAAACGACAAAACAACTTGGTTATGTGATGGTAGCTATGCCCCGGGCACTCTCATTAAATAATTGAAAGCAAAGCAAGTCACTGGCAAATACAGTTGTTGGTGCCAATGCTGTGTTTTAAATCTTTCTCAACAGATCCCACATCGCATTGGCGCGTACACACTGTATATTTGTCCTGTATTGGCCACGTCTAACTTAACTGTTAAAATTGCCCAAAGGACTTCCCCTTACGTTCATATGTGGCAGGCAACAAAGGCCTGCCTCGGGATAGGAAAGTAAATGATCGTGAAAATCAATGACATCAATGACATACTATACTACTATCATGTTTAGTGGGGGATATGCTCGTGACCTGTAATCCAGCACTGTGGAGGCAGCGAGGGTTGGTGGGTCACACAAATGCTGCCCAACTCCCTTCCGTGGGCATCAAGGCGTTGCCATACCCTGGTTTGCCAGGAGAAGGTAGTACACAAACGTAGACTCGACTAGTTCCGTCTCTATGGGGGTAGAATGTTTCCCCCCACACGCATGGGTGTTCTCTGGGTGCTCTGGTTTTCTCTCACATGTCAACATCCATGTAACTGGCCAATAACACCGTAATAAATTGAGGACTGCAGAGCTTGGAGGAGGAATGTGGCGCTACTGCCTGGCTACCTTCCCGCTTGTCTGCGAGTCGTTATCTCTCTTCGGGGGCGAGTGGATACCGTGTGGCGTGTCACAAGTTGAAACGTAATTCTATATTTGGTGGACACAAACAATGGAAACGTGTATATGCTTTCACCTTGCAAGCACTCGATGATTGAAAGTTGCTTTAATCTATCTCTATTCATTTCCATTGCTCAGTTTTGCGTGACTTTGACTGGTTGTTAAGTTCACCAAGCGCGTGGAAGTTACTCCTCCCTCCGTGCTCCTTCATGTCCATCTTCTATCCCCCTCCCTCCTTCCTTCCCCAGAGATGGATATTTAACGGAGACATTGACTATTTATTTTGTTATTTTGGGTGTTGTAATTTCTTTTTTATTTGGGACTCACACACCACAGATGTCTCTTGTAAAATAGCCAGGAAACTGGCATAACTAGACCATCCGTGAGACAAATTAATGAACTCAGAACTGCAAATGCAACATCACCAAAGATATCGTTATTTTGGGTATGATTTTCCACACATAATATGAATGTGAATGATATATCATGCATCGTGAACCTTTCCAGGCCTTGTAATATGTTCACAGCATTATGCACGTGTTGATGTAATTGACCCTGTGATAAGGCGACCGCATATTCTGCGGGGCTCAACCAGAACGCATGGTAAACATGTTTTTTTATTCTCTGAATTATATTTCCAGTTGTAAAAATAAGTTCCATTCAGAACTTAGCGGATAGCAGTGCAACACGCCGTGCCAAAGATAAATACAAACAGTGGACTTTGCAGGAATATGAGAGGCAAGGTTTATGTACCTGTAAAAATAAAATCTATTTAACCGAACACTCAACATTAACAAAGGTAATACAAAATAACTATGAGCATCGTTGTGCTGAATGTATGTAGCAAAATATATGAGTAGACAATATTTCTCTTTCATATATCATAAAAAAAAATAAAAGTAATTATTACGCAATCAGTTGGCCCTTCTAGGGGTGAATAGGGGTGGATTCCGTACAAGTAAACTCTGGGCCGCTTCTGGACCCTTTAGGAAGTTTAGGCCCTACAGTGTCAGCAGAGTCAGGTTTGCTTGACTTTGCTGATAGGACGCTGCTTGAATCTGCTCATTAAACACTGCATGTCGAAACGGGTCCAGAGTTTGTTTGTCTTGAATGGATGCTGATGGAATCGTGCAATGACAAAGGAGTCAATGACAGTTCGATAAGAACCAATGCCGAAACGTCAGTTTGAAGAGGGGAACGTTTGCATTAAATTTACTCGGTTGTTGCTCCACGTCGCTTGTAACCGTGCCTGTGTGTGTGTGTGCATGCGACTGCCAGTCATCTCAGTCAGTAATTCGTTTGGCCTTAAAGTGCACCTGGCTTGACACAAGCGACGTGGTGCATATGTCACCACCACACTTAGTTTGCGAACAGTGGTTGTTGTTGTTGTGTGTGCGACTGGGCTCTGCATGATCTGTGCGCGGTGCAGGTGTCTGATTCCCAAAGCAGACGTGAAGACATTCATTCAGCAATGCATGGTGGCCGTCAAGACAAAGCCGGCGCATGCCAAGGCCCTGGCCGACGTGCTGGTGGAGGGCGACTATCGCGGCCACTACAGCCACGGCCTCAACCGCATGGGTAGAGTCTCCCACGAGTGCACGCCGGGGGCCACAGGCTACAGATCATCCATAGCGTGAAGTCCCTTAGCAACGCAGTGTCACGGTGGCGAGACATTAACTACCTCGCCTGATATGCAGGAGGTCATGGGTTCGACCACGACACCTTTATATTTAGAGTTTGCGTGTCTCTCTCCCCGTGGTCGTGTGGATTTTTCTCCCGAGTCCTCCGGTTTTTCTCTCCACGTTTAGAATCAACGTACAACATACATTTGGAGTGTTTAGCTGCTTTACATTTCCACATGATAAGCCACTTCATTGCGCTATCATTTGTGATAGCCAGGTCACTTTAAAAAAATATCTATATAGCTCAGTGGGCCTTACCTGGTAAAATACCAAAAAAATGTTTATCGTCTTAACCGTCTCATTGTACTACCAATGCGGTGTGTCAGTACGACTGAGCACGTTTTCGCAGTTGTGCTGCTGCATAGTTCTATGTGTTGTCGGGTCGTACCGCATGCTGTTCAGCACGATGTCCGACGTTTCTGGCCATGTGCTGGGAGCTTCTTCGCAAATTGCCACCAAAAAAAGCAGTAAAAAATATTCCCATGCATGAAAAGTTGTACGTGACTTGACGAAGAAGCGCTAAACCAAGATTTGGCGACATTCACACAGGTCACTGACATGGCCATATCGTCACCTCCAGGCTGCTTTGCCATTGCACTTCTCTCTGTGTAGACATGTACGTGAAGGACATCAAGTCGGGCATCTGCGAGAAGGATGGGGAACCAACGATTGAGAAGGAAACCGCAGCCACCGCCCTCGTGAATGGAAACAATTTGCTTGGGCCGGTTGTGGGCAACTTCTGCATGGACCTGGCCATCAAGAAGGCCAAGGAGAGTGGCGTTGGATGGGTGGTGGCCCGGGGTAAGGCAGCATCGGCGCGGTTGACTGTGGATGGAATACATCTGTTGACTATTGACAAAAATATAAACACTGTACTGATTTCCATATGCAGGCGTCCCTCGCATTAATGCGTGACATGCGTCCCTGACATTGTACACGTTAGACGGTGGGGGGGGGGTTTCCAAAGAAAAATGAAGTCTCATTTCACTTAATTATTTTAGCCCTGGATTTACAAAATACGTGTTCATTTAATACTTAATAATATTATGAAAATTCCCAAAAATACTTGATGAGTTAAATAATAAAATAATCCTAGATTTGAAGCTTTCGTGACTGCAAGGATTCATACTCTTAGGTTTTTTCGGTAAAGTCACGTAGGTAAAAAAAAAATTGAAAAAGAAAAGAAAAAAAAACTTTTTTTATTTCTATTATTTCTATTTTTAGTTTTACCTACGTGACTTTACCGAAAAAACCTAAGAGAATAAAAGAATCATAATTAAGATTAAATATATTACTACTTATTAAGCAATACTTAATAAGGAGTATCTTTAGGGCTTCTCGAATGCTTCCGTGGGCTGCTTGCAGCATCACACGTGATTCAAAGGCGGCACAGATCTACGATGAACGCATTGAACTTCTTTCGCACCATACGTCGCCAACCGTGCTAATCGGAGGTACGTGGTAAGGACAACAAACGTAGCACTGATTGGTGATGGAAGGAGGAGTAGGGGGAGACGACGGTGATGGCTGGAGGCTGAAGTGTTGACTGCTGATGGCAACACCCAGCCGGTGACACTGCCATCACGTGGTGACGCCCATCAGAAATGTTTTATTTACTTTGAAATGTTATTGTTGAAAATCATTGTTTTTATTTAGAAAATGTTTAATTTGACAAGTTTTTGGGTTTTTGTTTTGTTTCTCGAGCACGTGATGATGTAACGCACAGCGTAAGTGTGAAGTACGCTCCTTAAAGATGAATTGCGTCACTGCGAATTCGTGCTATGGGGGGGGGGGGAGTGGTGCGTTACGTGAGAGCCGGCTGCAGTTTACAACTCACGCCGGTTGTATTATCCTGAAAGAGAAATGGTTTACAATGTTTACAAAGTGTTTCCTTCCCCCCCTATTAAACATTTATTCATTTTCCTGCACGTGGAAATGTTAACATTAATACCCTCGCTGAAGAGTGTTTATAATTATTTTGCAGATGTTTGATCATCCAACCGACATTATTCAATTTTAAACTTTTTATATGTTCAAATGCAGAATGTGAATACAGTTATTGTGCTTCTATTTCCCCAGGTTCAAATCATTATGGAATCGCTGGCTTCTACTCCATGCAAGCGCTGGAGCAAGGCATGATGGTAAATATTGCTGTTATTTCCACGGTCTTCAGCTTTTAAAATACGATTAATCAACATCTCACAACGTTCACTGTGCATGTGTGTGGATAGTAGAGACTTTGATAATTAACTTCTGGTAAAACAAAGATTTCCCCTCAAGAGGGCCGGTCGTCCGAAATATTACAATCTTAATTCTCCTAGCTCCCACATTGTTTTGTTCCACCCCCCCCCCCACTTATCCCGAGTGTCGCTCGTGACGTCGTCCGACGTGTCGCCCCACGTGCCGAGAGCCCCGGACGTCATGCCGCTCCAACCTGAAGGCCCACCCTGTTATTCTTCATTTGCATTTAAATAGATTTTATTTCAACTCAGCAGAGCACCGATCACAGAAGAAGGGGGGGGGGGGGGTGCAGAAATTCCACGAACAAAAGGCCGAGATCGGCGCGGCGTAGTGAAGCGGGGGGGGATTGGGCTCAGTGCCCTACCCAGGTGGGGGGGGGGGGGAGCTCTAGCAGAGAAGTGAAAGTTTATTTATATGGGGGATAAGGGGAGAAGATAACTGACATAACACGGGAGGAGGGGGTGGGAACGAAAGGGGAGGGGCCGGGGGGGGGGACAGAAAGTGGGGAGCTTATTGTTCATTATTAACACGTCGTGTTAGAAATATAAGTTTGTTAAAACAGTAACATTACAAAACAAATCATCTAAGGTTTATAACGTGCAGGAAGTCAATATGAGTACTTTTCATTCTGTAATGGGTATAATGCCGCATCCAGCCTCCCCACATCCAGGCACACACAATAGTGCCAATCAAATCAGTCCCCAAATCCCTCCACTGGCTCCCAGGGTAATCAACTCCAAGCATCGCCCTCACCATCTTAAACATCCTCCATCAGCTCACCCCAGCTGCCTCGTGAGCTCCTATGTCACTTGTGTGACCGATTCTGTTGGAACTGGGGCATTACATATGGTCAGTGGCACTCAGCCTGTCACCCGACCGAGCCGATGATGATGAGTAACGCTCTGCAGGAAGTTAACAGTAATGATACTACGGACTGGTCTCCACCACAATAAAGTGGAATTTCCACAAAATAGCTCATAGCCATCAAATAAGCGATAACTGATGCCCCATTGCGAGATCGGAATCAGAGCTTACCGTGTAATGAGTTGTCATTAAAATTAGGTTTCTCGGTTAATTCTCATAACTGTGCTTTACGTGGTCAGTTTTAAAAACACTTAATTTGTTAATTCCAAAATATGGTTCACGCGCAAATAGTAAGTGGCACGGTCATTATTTTGTGCAGATATACAGAATCAGAATATGAACACTGGAGGAATCCGATGAGCTATAAAGCTCTTCTTCGCAGATGTCCAGTAGCGTTGACATGAATTAAATTCATTAAGATATTTAAACGCGACATGTTTTGCTTGTTTGTTGTAGGGAATGAGCTTCACGAACACCTCTCCGCTGGTTGTGCCAACGAGAGGAATGGAAGTAAGTCTCGTGCCAAGCGACGTGCCTCGTTAACGCACCAACTCCTAAAGCCAGATCACTCCCCTTTGCACAAGCAGCGGCACACACAAACAAACATTCACGCTGTTTGCGTACACAACACATCGAGTCATTCATGTGTTCACACATGTGAAGTGTGCGAACAAGCCCGCTGGAAATTTAACGTAGATTTTGAAGGATTTGAACATTAAAATGGCACTAATATTTGCATAGGCCAATGTGTTTTGGAAAACAGTGTTCGTAAAAGTTATTAATCGGACGGTAGTTTTGAACGGTGTGGTTGAATGAATCACAAACACATGTGGCCCATTCCTGTACTTCTTATCAATGCCGGATGAAGCTAGTGCGGGGCCTGTATCATATGTTATTAAGGGGCCTTAAATAAAAACAAACACTTAAATATTAAAACACAGATTTTTAACTTCAGTAGTACAGTAATTGTATTCTTTTCATTTTCTATACAGCCAGATAATACGACAAATCGCTAACCTTAAACACCCAGTCGTCCATAGAAGTTGAAGGCAGTATAGTACTATAGTAATAGAGCAAGTGCAGAATCACTGAACCGGAATTGATAGCTTGAAAGCGTTTAGCGCGGGGCTCTTGAAAGTGCGGGGCCCGGAGCATTTGTAGCTACTTTGCTACGAGGATAATCCGGCACTGCTTCTTATATGGCCCTGACCATCGTGGGACTCCCTACCTCGTCCGAAAGAGGGAACAGCTGAGAAGCTGACGAGCTTAAAAAAACTTTTAACGTCACTTGTTCAGCTTGGCATTCACAGACGAATATTCACAAAGCTTCGCCAAATGTATGGTTTCAGATTGGCATATATATTATTCTGCCGTGGTTTTTACATTTTATTGGAGAATGATAATTAATATACAGGATACTTGGTTTCAGAAAGGCACCTTAAAATAAAAGTTAAATTAATTGAAAGAGAAAGTTTATCAGAATCAGAATATGTATTTATGCTGGAGGAATCCAATGAGCTATTAAGCTCTTTTTCACGGGTGTCCAGTCGGGGCGAGGCAGAACGTTACAGCAACAAACATGACAAACACACGATAGGAGCGAAAAATAGGTTATGCAACATTCTTGGGCGATCTTCAGCAGCAGCGACGTGACAGAATCATTTGAAGCAATCGCAGCAGATAAGCTGGCGAGCCTCCTGGGGGATTTTCTCTCGCGTTCCAGTGCTAGATGTTAACTATCTCGCCAGCTATACAGGAGGTCGTGGGTTCGATCTCAACCGTGACGCCTATATATTTGGAGTTTGCGTGTCTTTCTCTCTGTAGTCGCATGGATTTTTCTCCAGGTCCTCTGGTTTTTCCCTCCACATTTAGAAACGTGTGTTTAGAGTATTTGGCTGCTACACATATCCACATGATAAGCCACTTCGTTGAAGTATCATTTGTGGCCAGGTCGCTTCTGAAAAAGAGCTACATAGCTCAGTGGGTCTTACCTGGAAAAAAAAAATTATAGTTTCAGTGTTATGCGTACGGCCAACGCTACGGTGGGCACGTTTGGGTTTCGTGAAAATGCCGTCTCATAGTATCTCACAATGGATAAAACCGTTAGAGAAACACCGTATATTGCTGGATTAGTGGTTCGTATAGAAATCAGCCCATGAGAGCAACAAGTACTTGTTTACCTGTGTGTGACCGCTGCCTCGCTGCCACAGCCCGCTCCTGAGCCGAGGCCAGCAGAGGGCCTCCTGCCGCCTGCCGCCTCCTCCTGCCGCTTCTCTGCCTCCGCTTGCCGTCTCTCGGGACTGTGATGTCGCTCGGTTGCCGCTCCTGCCCCAGCTTGCCCGGGGGCCTTCCTGGCTACTTTCGGTGATTTGTTGTCGTTTCCTGGGGCTGTCTCTCACCGTGGGCTGCTCTGCTCCATGCCCTTGTTTTGCCAGGCTTCTTGCCCCAGTTTGTGTCCCTTCGTTCCCTCTATTACCTCTTTCCCACTGTGCACTTTAGCCGTGCCGGGGCAGTGACGAACCGGCCCGGCATGGCTCTGGAGGAGAAAAGTTATTTTTTTTCCACTGCAGAAGCTAACATCACTTGCGATAGAGAAGAAGTTGAGATGCGTGTAGATGACACTGTGATGCTGTGCCCTTACAGTGTACTGAGGTCACACGTTGGCGAGATGTTAACTACCTCGCCTGGTATGCAGGAGATTGGCGGTTCGATCCCAACCCTGACACCAGTATATTTAGAGTTTACATGCTTTCCCTGTGGTCGCGTGGATTTTCTTTCAGGTCCTCGGTTTTTCCCTCCACATTTAGAAACATGCATTTAGAGTATTTGGCTGCTGTAAATTTCCACGTAATAAGCCACTTCGTTGAGCTATCACTTGTGGTAGCCAGGTCGCTTCTGAAAATTAACTATATAGCTCAGTGGGCCTTGCCGCGAGTCACGGGGGTTGACAACCATACCTTGCCATGCTGGTCACTTCCCCCATATATAAGATACTGCTATCAACCTATAGGGTTTTAAAAGGGCCCATCCCACATTACTAATACATTTATATATTCCATCAAGGTCCATAAGGTCTTCTGATCTCCAACTGCTCAGCACTCCCAGGTCTCTAGGTTGTGCTCTTTTGGTGATCGGGCTTTTGTTAGTGTGGCACCCATGCTATGGAACGCCTTGACACTTTAAATCAGGAAATCAGAGTCGGTAGATATGTTTAAATCTGCTTTGAAAACCCATCTCTTTAAAATGTATTTCCCTCTCTAGTTTGCTCGGTGGCCCTGGTTCTGTTTTTGTTTCATTGCTTTCCATGCATTGCGCATTGGGATCCTAGAATGGAATGCTAGATTCGTCTAGTGAGGTTCTTGTATCACGATTTCGTTCTGGCTCGGCATGGCAGATAGCCAGAAGACAACCACCTATGCCAATGTGGGGGGGCCCTTGCTGGCTCAGCTCGGATGTGCAAGTGTAAAATGGGTGTATCTGTGCCGCGACCTTAATGAGTTTGACATTTGTCTTTGATCTAAATTACCCCCTCCCCTAATTGTTTTAGAATGTTACACCTCAGTTATAAACACTACTCTCCTGCCATATCTGCATGAAGTATACATCTCATGTGTAAATGTATAGGTGTCAATGGTGTTCATACGTCTTATGCTATATGCAGCTGTCTAATGCAACATTTCAGTGCTTTGAATCCATCATTGATCTTTAGTGTTTGGCGTTTCCCCCATTTTTGAGAAATTGGAAGGTGTACCTGTCTTGTTTTAACATTTGCATGTAAAATTTTCAAGTGATATTTAATACAATAATCAGGGCAACTGTGCATTTGGTTTGCTTGAAAATGTATAGTCATGCAAAAATTATGATGACAATTAAAACAGCTTCAACAATGAATAACACCACATAATGTGTTTCAATGAATGTCAACACTTTAAGTCAAATCGTGCTAGATTATTTACGATTCCATTTATCAGCGCGTTTTTGTCTTCAACAATTCTATTCAAACGTCACGTAGCCAATACCATCAATATTTCAATATTTAAAAAAAAACTTTTTTTAAACACGCTTTAATGAAATGTACCATACAAGTAATGGCAGAACTCCACGACTCCAGGAAGCGGCCCCGAAGCTTGCCATAACGTAAGGAACCGTGGTGATTTACAGGCAACGTCAGTTGAGTGTGGACAATTAGACCCAAGCCAAAACATAACATATAAAAAATATTGTTAAAAAATATATTTTTTTATGATAGAATATAGTATTTTCATCAGTATGACATACCGTGAGGGAAAAAAAGTATTTGATTCCCTGCTGATGTTGTACGTTTGCCCACTGACAAAGAAATGATCAGTCTATAATTTTAATGGTAGGTTTATTTGAACAGTGAGAGACAGAATAACAACAACAAAATCCAGAAAAACGCATGTCAAAAATGTTATAAATTGATTTGCATTTTAATGAGGGAAATAAGTATTTGACCCCCTCTCAATCAGAAAGATTTCTGGCTCCCAGGTGTCTTTTATATAGGTAACGAGCTGAGATTAGGAATACACTCTTAAAGGGAGTGCTCCTAATCTCAGCTTGTTACCTGTATAAAAGACACCTGTTCACAGAAACAATCAATCAATCAGATTCCAAACTCTCCACCATGGCCAAGACTAAAGAACTCTCCAAGGATGGCAGGGACAAGATTGTAGACCTAGACAAGGCTGGAATGGGCTACACGACCATCGCCAAGCAGCTTGGTGAGAAGGTGACAACAGTTGGTGCGATTATTCGCAAATGGAAGAAACACAAAATAACTGTCAATCTCCCTCGGCCTGGGGCTCCATGCAAGATCTCACCTCGTGGAGTTGCAATGATCATGAGAACGGTGAGGAATCAGCCCAGAACTACACGGGAGGATCTTGTCAATGATCTCAAGGCAGCTGGGACCATAGTCACCAAGAAAACAGTTGGTAACACACTACGCCGTGAAGGACTGAAATCCTGCAGCGCCCGCAAGGTCCCCCTGGTCAAGAAAGCACATATACATGCCCGTCTGAAGTTTGCCAATGAACATCTGAATGATTCAGAGGACAACTGGGTGAAAGTGTTGTGGTCAGATGAGACCAAAATGGAGCTCTTTGGCATCAACTCAACTCGCCGTGTTTGGAGGAGGAGGAATGCTACCTATGACCCCAAGAACACCATCCCCACCGTCAAACATGAAGGTGGAAACATTATGCTTTGGGGGTGTTTTTCTGCTAAGGGGACAGGACAACTTCACCGCATCTAAGGGACGATGGACGGGGCCATGTACCGTCAAATCTTGGGTGAGAACCTCCTTCCCTCAGACAGGGCATTGAAAATGGGTCGTGGATGGGTATTCCAGCATGACAATGACCCAAAACACACGGCCAAGGCAACAAAGGAGTGGCTCAAGAAGAAGCACATTAAGGTCCTGAAGTGGCCTAGCCAGTCTGCAGACCTTATTCCCATAAAAAATCTGTGGAGGGAGCTGAAGGTTCGAGTTGCCAAACGTCAGCCTCGAAACCTTAATGACTTGGAGAAGATCTGCAAAGAGGAGTGGGACAAAATCCCTCCTGAGATGTGTGGAAACCTGGTGGCCAACTATAAGAAACGTCTGACCTCTGTGAATGCCAAAAAGAGTTTTGCCACCAAGTACTAAGTCATGTTTTGCAGAGGGTTCAAATACTTATTTCCCTCATTAAAATGCAAATCAATTTATAACATTTTTGTCATGCGTTTTTATGGATTTTGTTGTTGTTATTCTGTCTCTCATTGTTCAAATAAAGCTACCATTAACATTATAGACTGATCATTTCTTTGTCAGTGGGCAAACGTGCAAAATTAGCATGGGATTAAATACTTTTTTCCCTCACTGTAAGTTTGCGGTCGATACCACATTGGAAAGTGGGTTAAAATTGAGTTACAAGATTTGAGGATACAACAACAGACAGAGTGAGTTAAATAAAAGAGCGTCATAAAAATCGACATTTTCAACATTGCGAGCAGCACAACTTACAGAGAAAAGAAATGCTGTTTTTAAAAATATATATAATCATTGTCTCCGCAATTGGCCATGTAGCGTTAACGTCGGAAGGGGCTCTCGTGTGCGTGTGTGTCTCTGGCCTTGACATTCTCCCTTGTTCGGGTGCCACCCCATTGCAGTGCACTCTGGGAACAAACCCCATCAGCGTGGCGGCGCCAGCTGGGAAGGACGACAGCTTCGTGCTGGACATGGCCACGTCAGCCGTTGCACTGGGCAAGGTAACCACGCACTCGCAATAATAATATTATATCATCATTGTCATGATCCACAGGCAGATAGCCTGTAAGGTGTCCCACTGCCCATTTCGTTATTTGTTTGTTTCCAAAATTTCCCCTGCCTTGTGCCAATATACTCCAGTAGCGGCCACATTTTCGTGGCACCAATCTCTTCTGTCGTCATTTTACACGGCGGTGGAAATTGAGCCACTTGCATTTCAAAACGCTGATGTACGATATTTGTAGCACGCGCGAGTTTTTGCTAAAGAGGCACGGCAGACCACCGACAAGTGCCAAGGCGGTCAGAGCAGGTGCCAACAAATTGCCCAAGCTCTGTGGACCTTTTTGTACATATCTGGCCAACTCCATGAACCTGTCACAGCGGCTCGCTACAGGTTACCAAGATGAAATTATCACAAGAGGGAGGAGACGTGGCGATGTTCACGTAAATATCTGCCGGTTCCACCCCCGGGCTGTTGCGGGACCCACACACGCGTGCGCGCAGGTCGAGCTGCACGCGCGCAACCAGCAGACGATTCCCGAGGGCTGGGGCTGCGACGCGAAGGGCGCCGTCACGCAGGACCCGCAGAAGGTGCTGGACGGAGGAGGCCTTCTGGCCCTGGGAGGAGCCGAAGCCACAGGTGCAGTCTGTTCTCCCATAACGCCGCATGTTGTTTTCGCAACGCGAATTGTATATAACGCAATGAATGTACCAGGGAACGTGTTTTTTTTTTTATCACGCGGATGCGAATTAGCTATGACGCGATTGAGTGAACCAAACTATGTCGCGCGAGTAGGAATAAGCGGTGGTAGGGATGCCTTGGCGTAGCATCATACAAGGCGGGATGCTGCTGGATGCTTCTGGATGCTACCCACTCGCCTCAGTCTTTGTTCAGCCTGCGTACACATCTCACGTGTTACCGCGGACTGTGGTTTAGCTTATATTATTTACTATTTATTATAACGCGAGCGAGCCACATTGCACCGCGAGTCACGGGGGTTGACAACCATACCTTGCCATGCTGGTCACTTCCCCCATATATAAGATACTGCTATCAACCTATAGGGTTTTAAAAGGGCCCATCCCACATTATTAATACATTTATATATTCCATCAAGGTCCATAAGGTCTTCTGATCTCCAACTGCTCAGCACTCCCAGGTCTCTAGGTTGTGCTCTTTTGGTGATCGGGCTTTTGTTAGTGTGGCACCCATGCTATGGAACGCCTTGACACTTTAAATCAGGAAATCAGAGTCGGTAGATATGTTTAAATCTGCTTTGAAAACCCATCTCTTTAAAATGTATTTCCCTCTCTAGTTTGCTCGGTGGCCCTGGTTCTGTTTTTGTTTCACTGCTTTCCATGCATTGCGCATTGGGATCCTAGAATGGAATGCACATTATACATTTGAATTATTATATATAAGAGGTGACGTTTCGAGCAATGTCTCTTCATAGCACATGAAGAGGGGCGATTGCCTCAGACGTTGCCTATTATGTCATTTTTTAAAGCCATACACGGTGGTATTGATGAATGCGTTGAGCTTTTTTCCCCCACTACAGTAGAACCCCTATTAACGACCACCCCTGTTAATGACTAATTAATTACGGGCGGGCCTCCATAGAGCCAAATGTGTAGTGTATAGTAGTGTAGTGTATAGTGTAGTGTATAGTAGTGTAGTGTATGGTAGTGTAGTGTATGGTAGTGTAGTGTATGGTAGTGTAGAGTAGAACCCCTCTTAACAACCACCCTTCTTAACGACTAATATCTTAACGATGTGCCTCCATAGAGCCCAATGTGTAGTTTATAGTGGTGTAGTGTATAGTGTAGTGTAGAGTAGTGTAGTGTCTCTATAGAGCCCAATGTGTAGTTTATAGTGGTGTAGTGTATAGTGTAGTGTATAATAGTATAGTGCCTCCATAGAGCCCAATGTGTTCGCTTACCGACCATTCCCCAGTTAATGACGAGCTGTTGTAGGTACAGTAAATATGAATTCATGCATTGTTTAACCATGTTTATCTAAATAATATGTGTTCATAATGTTGTTAGTATCTTTAGGTATTGATATACATTGTTTAAATGTTATAAAGTGCTTTTTTGGGGGTGAAAAAGGGTATAACTTTCAATGCTTTCGGAACGAATTAAGCCTTTAACGTGTATTTCCTATAAGCGCTTAACGAACAAATCACTTTATAACGGATTTTGTGGAACCAATTACCGTCGTTAAGAGGGATTCTACTGTAATCCAATGAGAGTCTCTCTCCCATCCTGTTGATGACGCCAGGAGGCTACAAGGGCTACGGCCTGGGCATGATGGTGGAGGTGTTCTGCGGCATCATGGCTGGTGCTACATACAGCAAGAATGTCCGCACCTGGAGGGAGACCAACCGCGTGGCCGACCTCGTAGGTGTCTCAAAACTGTTTACTGATGAATGTTGCAAGCGAGAATTTCATGATCGCTTGCGGCTGGCGTTGGCATCGTCCCCCACTCCTGCAGATGTCGAGGGTTAATGGGCGAGGTTTAGGACTGTGACTCATGCAGCTGCAGTGGCTGCTTTGGGTACACGGTCCAAACCTCCCCAGAGACCCTGGCTGACAGAGAAGGTGTTCAGGATGGCTGAGAAAAAGCGAATGGCCCACTCTAATCGTCTACAGCATCCCATGTCAGAGAATGAGGAGGCTTACCGCAGCATTCGCTCAGAGGTTCGGAGAGCCGTGAGGTGCTGTAAGGATGGGTGGTGGTCACGGGTTGCTGAGGAGATGGAGTCTGCCTCAATGGCCCGTGATCACAAATCCCTATTTAACCCCATCAAAAAAGTAACCTGCAGCGCCACACCTATTACCATCATTAGGGCAAAAAACGGTGATCCAATCTCCGACCCCCAGGAACAGGTTTGCAGATTTGCTGAGCATTTCTGTGAAGTCCTGAGGGAGGGGAAATCCCTCGACATGGAAAACATCGTGGGACAAAGTGGGGATGACCCTGCTGAGACTGCGGTGCCTCAAATATTGGAGGAGGAAGTCACCCCCTGTGAGTGGCTGGCTGAGGTGCCATCTGTTGAGGAAGTACTGAAGGCGATCCAGAATCTGAGACCAGGAAATGCACCGGGCAGAGATGATCTCCCAAGCGCAATGCTGAGGGAGGGTGGCGTTTGCGCAGAGACTGCCCTACATGACATCATAACAACAGTCTGGACCACTGGACGGGTTCCGCAGGATTGGAAGGATGCCCTTGTGGTCCCCCTCTTTAAGAAAGGGTACTGCACAGACTGTAACAACTACAGGGGTATTTCACTCCTCAGTGTGCCGGGAAAGGCCCTGACAAGGATTATTCAACATCGCCTTGCCAGGCACGCTGAAGAGAGGCTTGTGGAGGCTCAATGTGGTTTCAGGAAAGGGCGGTCCTGCACAGATGCCATATTCTCTGTCCGTTTGCTACAGCAATGGTGTAGGGAATTCCAACAAGACCGACATCTCTGCTTTATTGACCTGGTCAAGCCCTATGATACCATCAGTAGGCCTGGGCTCTGGGTTGTTTCTTCGTACTTTAGGAGTCTCTGACCCTCTGCTCACGATCAGTAAGGACCTTCATAATGGTGAGTGGGCCCGGGTAAAACTACGTGGCCGGGATTCGGAGCCATTCCCTGTTCAGCTTGAGGTGCGACAGGGATGTCCTCTGGCTCACACATTATTTAGCATATTTTTCGACCACGTAGCTCGTGAAGCCTTTTATGGCTGTACCAGAGGAATTTCCGTCTGGTACAAGGGATGGCTCCCTATTGGTCAACCACGTTATGTATGCCGATGATCTGGTTTTTTCCGCTCACTCAGAGGAGGAGTTGGAGGCGCTGTTGCTGAAACTGGAGCGTGCCACTAAGAGGTGGGGCCTTACCATCACCCCCACCAAAACTAAGCACCTGCCTGGGTATTTTGTACCATCGGGCACTCCACCCCCACAACTCCCAATCGGTGATGGGGCAGTTGTGGAAAGAGTGGAGAATTCCCATACCTTGGCAGTGTGCTCATGACCGGCTCTGGTTTGACAGCAGAGGTCTCAAATCGGAATCAGTCAAGCAGCATTATATTTTCATCGGTTGCGTAATGCTGTGTGGAAGCTACCTGGTCTGTCGCTCTGCACGAAGCTTCAAGTCTTCTCGGCCACAGTCATTCCCTCCCTTCTCTACGCTTGCGAAACATGGACCCCCATAATGGAGCATCTTCGCCGATTGGAAACATTTAGGCTGGCCTGCCTACGATCCATCCTGGGTTTAACCAGGCTGGATTGTACGAGGAGCTCACAAATGCTTGAAAGATCTGGGCAAAGTCCCATCGGTAAGCTCCTCCGGCAGGCAAGGCTGCGTTGGCTGGGTCATGTAGCCCGCATGCCTAGTCACTGCATGCCTAAATAGCTTTTGTTCGGTCGGATAAAGGGGGCTAAACGGGTGTGGCACGGGCTAGAGAAGAGATGGAGTGATGTGGTACAGGAAGATGTGGAGCTGAGTGGACTTGCCGATGATTGGTACCAGCGGTGTCAAGATCAGCCTCTGTGGAGGAGGCTCGTGAAGGACGCTACTGGGCAGTTGGAGGCAGTCGCCCACCAACAACAATGGAGGGCGGAGGATCGATGCTCACAACAACGAGCGGAGCGCCGTGTGGCTAAAGCAGAGCAAGTTGGCACAGTAGGGGGCACAGGTGTTGCATCAGCCAGTCATCTCAGTCAGTCGACCCGTGGCACCTGGGTCTGCCCCGTGACCTCCTGCCAGCGGGCATTCGACACTTCACGTGGCCTCAAGGTGTACATTGCCTGGCAAAAGCGTCGTGGTGACGTCACCACCACTTAGTGGCGAATGTCGGTTGTTGTTGTGCTCACCTGTTTGTGCTCACCTGTGTATGCTTACTTGTGTGCGCTCACCTGTGCAGGGGCAGTGTTTCGTCGCCGTCAATCTCAGCTGCTTTGCCCCAGGCTTCGAGTCTCGCATGGCTGACCTCTTGAGCATCCACCGCCACTTGCCGCCGGTACGCGGTCACTTGCCATTTAGGAAACAACACGACAAACAAACTAATTTTATTTTACCAGGTAAGGCCCACTGAGCTATGTAGATCTTTTTCAGAAGTGACCTGGCCACAAATGATAGCTCACCTAAGTGGCTTATCATGTGGACATTTATAGCAGTCAAATACTCGTTGATTCTAAATGTGGAGGGAAAAACTAGGGGACCTGGAGAAAAGTCCACGTGACCACACTTCTGTTTAGCACGGTCGGCTACGTACGGTGTGAAAGAAGCTCAACGTAATACACTTCAAACCGTACGACGCCCATGGGAAGGGGATTTCACAACACCTCGTGTGATCCTCCAACCCCTCATCGCCTCCACGGCACCGGATTACAGGCGTGCATAGCCACCACTGGCACCACCACTGCCCATCTGTGCAGTCGCATATATTTCTTGTCATTACTGGACCCAACCTCTTCCCTCCGTTGATATTCCATGTGTGTGCTGTGCCTGCTGGCAGGCGCCTGGGGCCACCAGCGTGCTGGTGCCTGGCGACCCGGAGCGCCAGCACATCGCCGAGTGCGAGGGCAAGGGCGGCATCCCCTACTCTGTACACGTCGTGAGCCACATGGTACCAAGGCCACAGACAGACAGCAGCACCACACGCATAGTGCCCTGTCATTCCTACAGTCTGTTCTCCTACAACGCGGTGGTAGTTGCGTTCCTGAAGAACACCACGTTATGGGAAAAATCGGGTTATTACAAATAATATACAATACAGGGGTAAAGCACAGCCCGCAATAACACCTGAGATGCATACGCAAGCTGAACAAAGACTGAGGTGCGTGAGTAGCATCTAGAAGCATCCAGCGGCATCGTTGGTTCTCCAGCTAAATCCTCAGTGTTGCGGAAACTCACTGAATATAGAAGCGTCTACAACAGCGTTGCAGTTGAAAAGAGTGCTGAAGTGTTCCTGCCAGCGGGAGATGATTGCATTTTTGTCTTTGAAGATTTCTGTCCCATCCTTAGACTGAAGTGGTGCAAGGCCCCTGTTTTGATGGTCCATATAAGACTTTGGTTGCTTTAAAACATTCACGTGGGTTATTGGAATCTGCGAGATGTTTATTTCTTCTGCTTTATGTCTGAACCAGTTGTTCTTCAGTTCAAGGATTTTAGTTTATACTTCCGATTTGGCCTCCTTATGATTATTTTTTCTGGCTAGACTGTTTGTGTTGTTGCCACGCGATGAATACTTTCCGCTTTTTGTCAATGAGGCCTGCGATTTCCTGGTCGTTGTCATTTAACCAGTCAGTTTTTTCTTCTTGTGTAGCCATTGGTGTTTTCACAGCTGGTTATAAATGCCGTCTTCAGTTGTGTCCAGTACTCATGAACATTTCCTGAAGCCTGGTTGGTGCTGAGTCTTTGAGCTAGTGCTTTCAGTCGGGCCTATACTGCTGGATCTTTTAATCTGGTTACCGTGACTCTTTTCCTCTGTAGCTTTGGTTAGTTGATGTGTTTGTGGTTTAGATTCAGAGTCATCACTGATCGAATTAGTCTGTGGTCAGTCCAGCAATCGTCTGCATTGATCATGGCACGAGTGATGCGGACGTCTGTGCTGTTAAGCTTCCTGACAATCACGTCGTCCAGTAAATGCTAATGGTGTGATCGAGGGTGGCACCAGGAGGTCTTGAGGCTATTCTTCTGCCTGAATAGCCAGCACGTATCCAGAGGAGTCCAGACAGGCCTTCTTGTTTACCGAAGCGGCCCAGGTGGTCGAACCACCCACCATAATTCGCCCTGTCTGGCAATCCTGGACTTTACCTGTTACCACCTCCCACGACGTGGGCGAGGGGTTGGTTTTTGGGAGGCAGTGGATGCGACAGTAGAGGAGCGTTGGCACAGGCAGGTGACGTTGTAGTCGACCCCGCTGGCGATGTGGGCTTGTTTATACTTACTGAGTATCCGTGTCACGTGGTGTCCACCACGTCAGGTGGGTATCGTTGGTAGTGATACAATGGTGGAGGGAATCTAGCCGAGCGTGACTCAATGTAAGTCCAGTAGAGGTTTCTTACTCTTTGTAAAAAAGATAAAATAATAAATGTATTATTTTATCTTTATACGTGACTTTACCGAAAGAACCAAAGAGTAATTCCTGCAGTCACGAAAGCTCCAAACTTAAGATAGAGGTTTCTTGTTTACCTTGTGAAAGACCCAACGTAGTTCTCTGGCTTTGATCTTCCACGAAGCTCATGGTCCACCCTAAAACGCATCCACTGCACAAACCATGGCAGTAGATGCAGATACCTGATGCACAAATGGAAAATTGAAAACGCTTCAGTGTGTGACTACGATGATACAGAACAGACCGTACAACGTAATACGACTCAATCCCCGATCCACAAATACGAAGGAGACATCACAGCGATACACTCCGCTGCTCCTGATGCGCTTATGTGACTTGAACCACCTGAAAGTGAAATTGTAGTTGTTGCTCTGCATCTACATCAGCCGTACGAAATAAGAAGATTTACCTTTAGAGTGGGGGAAACCCCTCAGGTGATATTTCCTTTTCCATGTTTTTTTTGCTTTAGTTTAAGAAAGGTCGAAAAATGTCGGTGTTTGATGAAACAGGACCCTGGTAGTGACAAAGTAAATACTGCAGTAAAAATCCCAGGCATTTCCTGCTCATGTGAGCTTCGAAGTATCAGTGCTCATCTCCTGTTGATAGCCTTTGAACCAATGGGGGGAAATTCCCCATCATAATGACAGGGGCAAGTTTCTCCATAGAGCGAACACTTTTTGACTTCCACACAAAGTGCGACTCATTATATAGACCCCAGATGAATATTGAGTCAACTCCCAAACAGAATTTGAACTCACAAGCTACTGTGAGCCACATGCTTTGCCACTCAGCCTCAAAGCCATTCGATCGCTCTGTCTGAGAGTCGTTGCATTGCAGATGCACCATCTTCAAATGTATATATTCGTGGCAGTGGGAAGTTCTGTGGTCCGCAGTTTGGTGTTCATGGCCAAGGTTGCACACACAGAGGAGCTGCTGGTGGTAGCTGGTACCGCCATAATCGTGTGAAATGTTGTTTTTATTCTTGCAGAACAATGTGGCGAAAGAGCTGGGCGTTGCACCACTGCCAGTGTCAGTGATGGACAAATGAAGAACAAAGTGCATCGGACACAAAAGTGGGATTGTACGCAAAGTGCTTTAAATCCTTCGCTATCGTCTGGTTCCGCAATGTGGGTGTTGATGAACGTAAGAATGCGTTGTACGTTTCTGCTAAATGGGGGGGGGGGGGGTGTGATGCTGGAAGTGCTTAGGTTGGCGTTCAATTTGTGCTTTGGACAAGTAGACGACTTTTTTTGGTTTTACAGACATCCGCTGCGTTTTAATGTCATGCAGTACGGCAAGAGGCGAGTCGTGCTGTGGTTGTGCACTGCAGCCCCCCTCGGGATGTTTCCGCTGTTGGCACAGCACGTCGTTCGGTACGACGTCCGACGTTTGGCTCCGCGTCCTTAGAAGCTTTTTCAGGAACCGAAGAGGCTGAAGAGCCAGCGTCATTATTGTTGTAAAAAAATTACAATAAAAAAACCACTGTGGAGAGCCCTTGTCAAAATGCTTCATAAAATCGTATTCGATTCAATGATACATTTGATAATCTCTTAACGGTGAACAAACCCAATGCCTGGTGCTACTCTAACGATTGTATCTTGCTAACACTGTTTCTTCGTAAACAAAAAAAAGTGTACATTTAGAAATGAAATGAACACTAAATACGCTCAACTTTAAGTGCGAAGAAACATTGTATATGTTGTAGTTATGTACATTGGAAATAAAAAAGTATTGTGGTAGGCATCTTCATATTCTGTTGCTAAAATTAACAATATAGTATTGGATTATGTTTTAAGATGACATACAGCAGTATAACAATTTCAGTATGGAATTATAATAGATTTACTTACAGTTTAATGAGCAATCGCATTGTAATTGGCTCAATTGCTGCAGCATAGAACTATCAGTTTATTATTATCTGACGACATGAACCACCAAAGTTGTTCAGCGGTAGTGAGCTGCTCGCAAATGGAAGGTTGTGAGTTGGGCAATCATCCCTCTGGGATTGATAAATATAACTACGACTTTCTGGGGTAGTCAACGCTGTTTATCCTTTTCAATCACTGAATGGCGTTCAAAAGAACTCACAAACTAACACCTTGTGAAAGACCCAATGCAGAAGATCCTTGGTTTTGATCTTCAACGAAGCTCGTGGTCCACCCTCAACCGCATCCGCACAAATCATGGCAGACGCGGATACCTGATGCACAAATGTTAAAGTAAAAATTCTCCAGTGTGCGACCGTGGTAATCCAGAACAAACCATAACACGCATAACGATGAAATGCCCGATCCACAAGTGCTGAGGCATCACAGCGACACTACTACGCTGGCTACTGTTGCGGTTCTATATTTGAAGCTTTCGTGACTGCAATGATTCATACTCTTAGGTTTTTTTCGGTAAAAATCTATCATAAAAAGTATTATTTATTTAATAAATATATTTGATCTATGAAAGAAATTATTAAATAAAAAAAATACTGATAATAGAAATAAATTCAGAATTTTATTTCTATTATCTTTATTATTTTTTATTTTTACCTACGTGACTTTACCGAAAAGACCTAAGAGTACTGTTGTGGTTATTTGGCTTGACCACCTGAATGTGAAATTTTAGTTGTTGCTTTGCATCTCCATCAGCCATACGCAAGAAGAAGACCATACTGACCCCATACTCGCTCTATAAGACCGTGATCCACTTCGGCACTTGTAGAGCAATTGTTGGCAACAATCATCACTGGCATTGGTTGCCGCAGAATTTCCGATTGTTTAAAATGGTGTTACACGAAAATCTAGACACACCTATTCGCAGCGTCCCCTTGTGGGCAACTGGGATATCAACTTGAATCAGCTCACAGATGTAGATCATTTGGCTGCCCGACGTCAGACCCTCTTCATTTGAAAAAAAATACGTATTGGCGGTACACAGGTGCAGCATAACACACCAGTCCTCGTAAAACAGAGTGACGATGTCGCTACTTCCTTTGAGTGAGCCGCCGACTCCCCATCATAATTTGCCTTCGATTCAGCTACTACTTTCCCATTTGAACGTGTGGTGACACCACGAGACATAATCTTTTGATAACACGAAATGATTGCGGAGATGAATCGAGGAACCGTCCGGCCAAGTCTCACGAGAGTCAAATCTGCCTTTGGAACACGGAGCAGCCAATCGTCATCAGGCTCGGTGCTGCATTACGGCAACAGACTGTGAAGCTTCGTGTTTATCTGCCATTAACATTCGTCTACCGACTGCTTCGACATCACGAGAACTGATTTTGACGCACCACCCCGTAAAATTTTCTGACTGGGGGTTACGAATTTGCGGATAAATAAATAATTATTGCGATTTTTTTTTCCCTTTTTATACCGCGAACCACTGGTGTTTCGCCAATACGTTTAAATCTCGGTTTCAAGTCTCTTCCTGAGTGGGACCTGTGCATGGCGTGATTTTGTGGAGAGACGGTGTGATTGTGTGGAGAGAGCGTGCGGTGGTGTGGTGTGATGGTTCCGTGTGATATGTTTGGAGAGATGGTATGGTGGTGTGATGCGATTGGCCCCCACAGACCCCCTACACATCAATGTGGGGTGACGCTCGTCGGGCTTGACAGAGGCCACCTCATCCACGATGGTTCCCCATCTGGTCAACTGGCACCCGGATCAGGGCGCCACAGTTGCGAGATGTTAAATACCTCGCCCGGTATACAGGAGGTCGTGGGTTCGATTCTGACCCTGACGCCTGCTGTATTTGGAGTGTGCGTGGATTTTTCTCCATGCCATCCGGTTTTTCCTTCCACATTTAGAATTAACATGCGTTTAAAATATGTTGCTGCTATACATTTACACATGATAAGCCACTGCGCTGAAAAAGAGCTCTATAGCTGGGCCTTACCTGGTAAAATAAAAACATATATAGTTTATAATCCATCACGATCACATCCCACTCCAGTGTCATGTCCATAATGATGGTAGCAGCAGTGACTCGGAGCTGATCTGGAGGGTTTGCACCGCGGAACACACTTAGCAACCCTCTCGATCACCCACCCACTCACCACTCACTCAATTGTCCACTTGCACGTGCTAATTCGGCCACTCATTCACCTGCTCACTCAAATCATTCAATTGATTTTTGCCCACTCACAACCACCTGCCACTCACTTGCTCATTGTCCCAATTACTGGCACACGATCTCACTTACTCCTTATCCATAAAACATAAACCCCAGTCATAACTCCCACCATTAAGCCCAAATGCTGATACTTACCCCACACTGCAGCCCCTAATCTAGATGTACATAAACAGCCCAGTATTTATCGAGCCACTGCTGGACGAGGGCCTCCCAAATTACTGCGGATCATGAGGTACATATGACCATACTTCACCACGCTGGTCAGTAGTGCGTTGGTGCAGATGGAGGGGGGGGGGGACTACAGAACAATGGATTTTGTCTGCAGTCCTTTCCTGCTCACAATGTTTACGGCACCGTCGTTTGTGCGTGCTGACAACCCATCAGTCATGCATCCAGGCCATATCCACGCTCAACTCTGCCGAGCTTCAAGGCCTCGTGAAATCGAGCACATACCGGGTGGTTTAGTTATAGGTCATCCAATCCATTCGCATAAAACATCATAACCCCTAATCCACACCCAGCCATTGGAGTTCTGCCACCGCCACTAAGTGGCGAACGGCGGCTGTTGTTGATGTACGTCACTTCTCTTGTCTAAAGCACTCCGAAAAGCCTGGGCGAAAAGGACACTTAATAAAAAAATAATTGTCATTATGAATATAAATAACACTACACTTACTTTAAGGATGGGACACACTTTAATATAACATTACTCAGACAAATCTGATTGATCGTTATGTTATTTCTTCCCCCAAACATATTTAACTATTCTTTGGTTCTTTCGGTAAAGTCACGTAAAAAAAAAGAATAATAGAACACGACGTTTCGATTGCAACACAAGCAATCGTCATCAGGTGAGCACTGTATGTAAATGCAAGCTCGGAGAGAAACACATCTACAGACTTTTAAACAACTTTTATTGCCGCCAGCAGCAACAGCACTGGAGGCGATTTCGATATGAAATACACAAAGTCACCAGCAAACAAATTAAATTAAACACTACAAATGCACGCGCTGTGGCGCTAAAAGCACCGCGCACAACACGAAAGAAAAGCCACGTGGTTGTGGTGGTCATAGAGAGAGAGAGAGACAAACACAGACACGGAGAGAGACATACACAGAGAGAGAGACAAACAGAGAGAGAGAGAGAGAGACAATGAGAGAGACACACAAACACACAGTGCTCACCTGATGACGGTTGCTTGTGTTGCAATCGAAACGTCGTGTTCTATTATTAATTTTATTTATTTCTTCATACGTGACTTTACCGAAAGAACCAAAGAGTAATTCCTGCGGTCACGAAAGCTTCAAATGAACATTTAACTATCACGAGATGAATAATCCATTCAGAACGCTCAGAGCAGAATAACGTCATCATCATCATCGCCTCGTATTACAAAACACCCCTCGGAAGGAGATATCACAACTGTATCTGAAATCTCAAGTGCCCATTTTATCCACACCATAAATAAGTTGACACAACAGTCGCTTCATTTGTCGAAGCGTTTTTGTACGCATCCCATCAGATGCGTGGCCTTCTGCGATTGCACAACCCACAGCATTGTAAGTTCAATACAAGCAGTCTCCGACATGTAGTGTCTCATCAGCAGAGCCAATATCGCTTGGAGCAATGGTGGTGAACTGCCAAACGTGTCGAGGCAAGGAGCCTCCCTGTTCGATATGGGTACTAATTGAACACATAATTGTATACAGTAATACATGTAGCACAATACTTCTTTTTTATTGTGGAGATTACAAGTAAAAAAGATTAAGAAGCTTCGTTTCATATATCTGTCCCTCTACATAGCACGTAAACGTTTAGTTGAACACATCGCTAAAGTATCATGGCCATTTGGGAATGCAACCATTGCAGCAACATTGGTTCAATACAAGTAAACTCTGGACCGGTTTTGGCATTGTCTCATCAGCACACGAGGGGGCAGCACTTTCACACGCACCCTGCTGGAGGAAAAAAAACGTTTGTCATGTAACAGTCAAAATTATATTTATAATGCTCAGCGATGGGATTTAACCGTACCAAGTGTAAAACATGAATGTAACACAATGAGGCTTAGTTTAAATTTCGATTTAAAGCTTTCGTCACTGCAGGGATTCATCTTATTGGTTCTTTCGGTAAAGTCACGTAGAAGGGAAATAATAAAATAATAATACAATTATTTTATTATGTTTTATTTTTATTATTTTATTAGTCAGTACTGCTGCCATCCTGAGTGGGAATCAGGGCAGTGAGCTGATGATCTCACCCCGCTCGAAAAAAGATACAAACTAAGCCGTTTGTAATTATGGAGAGAGAGAAAACCAGAGGAATTGGAGAAAAGTCCATGCAACCACGGGGAGAGAAACACTAAATCTCCAAAAAATCCATGCATCAGGGTCGGGATAAAACCCACGACTTCCTGCATACCAGGCGAGGAAGTTAACATATCCTAGCCACTGTGGACCTCTGAACCACTCGGTCACCTCTCCAATCTGATGGTGTATATCTAAATACATTTGTGGCGATATATGGAGACATTGTGCCTGCTTGTCTCTGTCGTAATTTTATTAGTTCATTCATCAATTCACACTGACGACAACGAGAAAGGACGCACGCCGATGCTGTCAGCGACGTAAGTGTGGCTTGAGGCGACGCAAATCAAGTGGTGGTGTTAATCACGTCACGACGTGTTTGCGAAACGACGTAAAACGGGGGGAAGACATTAATCGGGGTATTACTCTACGAGCATTATTCTCTTGACTATAAAGTTGCAGTGATTGAAAAACAGTATATTTAAGTAACAATTCTAAATGAAATTATACAGTTGTGGCAAATTGGTGTCACGATTCTTGTCATATTATGAACACTCTATTGTATGGTGTAAAATATATATATTGCAGAAACTCTACCAGTCTTATTTCTGACACTTCAGACCAAAATTTCAACTGAGGGTGAAGATATGAACACCTCAAGGCACAGAGGCCTTCTGAAGTCGTCTTTATCGACATTATGAAGATAATCTTTCAGTAGCGTTGGGTCATTTAAATACTGTATACACCCACACCATTATTCTCCAATACCCTGCAAACGTGTTGATCCATAAAATAGTTTTTTTGGGTTAGATCGCGTAAATATATGAATGTGTCGTTATAGCCAGCCATCACCCGACACAGCCAACTAGTAAGGTTTGTCACGTAAACAGAACGTGCCAATCCGTCACTAGTACAGCACACAGGTGTGTTGGAGAGTCAAGCCACAACATTTACAATCTGAGTACGACGTTTCGCCAATAATTACAACTAGCGTAATCAGGCGACAGCTAGATTTGTGGAGAAGTCCACCTGTTTCGTTCCTTATATAGAGGCGTAGATGTGGTGACCATGCGTCTGCGCTCTTGCGCAAAGTGGAGGGGGGGGATTAATGAGTCAACGTACATTATGCATGCACATTATGTGAGCCCGTTGATCTTGTCCTTCCTGTCCATTGTGTGTATTAAAATAGCCGTACCAAACGTGTTGATGCTGAGATTTTAACATCCCAAACAAACTCATTCTATACTATCGTGCTGAATCACATATAAAAAAACTAAAATTGTCTGCACACAAAAACACAACAATAATTTAACCCATCACCCTGCGGGCCTTCTGGACCAATGCTTTCGAGCAGGATTGACATGATAAAAACATGTACAGGCTTTGACTTTCCGAGTCCTATCAGAAGGCATAGCTGTATAACAAATGGACGTATTGGCGGTACAACGGCGCACCATAACCCACCGGTCCTCATAAACCACTCTCACGATGTCGCTGCTGCCCTTGAGTGAGCCGCAGACTCTCCATCAGAAGTTGCCTTCCATTCAGCAGCTGCTTTCCCATTCGAGCGTGTGATGACTGAGTCGTACTGTTTTGATGCGACCGTCCGCCAAGAAATGATTCCAGAGATGAGTCGAGGAACCGTCTGACCAAGTCTCAGGGCACGAGGAGTCAAATCTGCCTTTGGAACACGGAGCAGCTAATCGTCATCAAGCTCGGTGCTGCGATACAGCAACAGACTGTGAAGCTTCATGTTTAGCTGCTCGTAACATTCATTTTCCGACTGCTTCGACATCACGATAACTGATTTTGACGCACCACCACCATTACGCAAGATTTTTTGACTGGGGTTACGAATCACGGGAAAATAAATAGTTATTGCGAAAATGTTGGTCTCTTTTTTATCTCGCTCCAATGGTGTACGGCCAATACGTTCAAATGCAGCTCGGTTGCCAGATGACGCAGGCACAAGCCACTATGTGGGTCGACCAGCACAAACCCCAGAAAACAACATAAACTCACAAAGCGTTGCCGCGGATGATTATGGGGAATGACAATGTCCATCGCTCGCCATGAAAACATAAAACAACACCGTGAATTAAGACGCTGTGCCTCCTGAACCACAGTCAAGGAGTCGTCACTCATTCTCCGGTTTGCCACTTAAACAAATTCTGCTGGGAAACATTAAAGGGGCGCCGCGGTGCCACGGTGGCGAGATGTTAACAACCTCGCCTGGTATACAGGAAGTCGTGGGTTCCATTCCGACCTTGACGCCTGTTGTATATTTTGTAATTTGCATGTCTTTCTCTCCGTGGTCGCGTGGATTTCTCTCCGGGTTTTCCCTCCACATGCGCTTAGAGTATTTTGCCGCGAAAATTTCCACGCGATAAGCCACTTTCTCTCAAGCTCAGTGGGCCTTACCTGGTAAAATAAATATAAATATTTTAACAGTTTTTTTTCACGTCACAGGGCCCTTGCATCCCATTTCAGGGCAAACCCCCTGTAACTCTGCTACGGAGTCAAGTCAATGTGATTCCCTGCTCAAATGAGCATTGAGATATATTTCTATTATTGTCCCGTATTATTGCCATTGTGTCACATTATCTATTGTGTTACATGATCTACATGATCTATTACACCTTCGCTAGCGCTGTTTGTCGCTGGCCCCTTGGCATTTCGGGGCCTTTCAGGCCCGTGCTTATAGGAACTGTGACAATAAAAAACACAATTATGTTGTGAGATCTGTGATACGAAAAATCAACAAGCCCATGGTGGAGTATGCTCCCTTTCCATAAAAAGGAAACACACGCATTCGTCAATAACACTGTGGCATTAGAAGGGAAAAATATATAATCGTACATATTTAGACATGTATACATTTTAACTAATTGGCAACGTTTTGGGAAATTGGCCCTCTTCATAGTCATTGGCCCAAAACGCCACCTATTGTATATTTGTTCCATTTTAAGACCACTGTGTTATTGACGTCTGTGAGTTTTAAGTGTTATTTGTGCTTGTGCACCCACGCCAATGCGGTATCACAAAGTTAATATGCTTAAAAAATTATCATAGGTCTTTAATGAGGAAAGCCTCAGGATGAAGACTCATTTTGAACAATTACACGTTTTTAAGTACATTGTAAGTTAGGGAGGCATGTAAGCGCCTTGAGAAACGCCACGCAAACACGAGAAGAATAACATTAAACCAATTTGCACAGGATGGTTGTGAACCCATTTGCTGTACTGCCATCTTCTGGACATTCCACAGATAAGCAGATTGGGGGTTTCAGCGCGTAATAAAATCTGTCATGCACCGTGACAGATTTCCTCCTCCACACACATCCATAGAAATAATAATAATAATAAAAAAGTGGCAATAATCAAGACTATAAACTCTGGCCCTTCTGAATCCACCAATGGATGAAGGCATCCCCACACAATGTTGGTCATGGGAGTTTGTATTATTATTATGATTACATACCATACTTCACCACGCTGGTCAGTGCAGGTTGATGGTGCGGGAAGGGGTCGGGGTGGCTATGTAGAACCAATTCAGATTTCACTCACCACCAGAGCCGTCCCTAGGGGTACACGACGAATCGGGGCGATTGCCCCGGGCCCTGCGTTTTGGGGGTGGGGGGCGCGCTTTGACGTCACAGTGTCATGAGATGAAACACGGACAGTCCTCGACTTACGAACGGATCACGTTCCTGAGAGCCGTCGTAAATCGATTTGTTTTATCTCGGTACTCAACATTTAATTGTACACACGGTCATTGTTATAAAATGTGTTACGGTTGAACAGAAAAGGGAAGCTTTGTTAAACTCATAGCTAACAAGTACATTTTCATGTAATACTTTAATAAATGCTTATATAGTAAATAAAACACAATATACAAACACATTCCTGCGGAGGGAGCTGGTAGGAACGTTGGGTTGCTCGGTCAATGGCCAGGGTCAACGGCGGCGTGGTGTATTCCGCAAATATGCCCGACTGTGAGGGCGGGCACAAGCCGGCGTGAGTAGGTTAAACGTTGAGTTTTATAAGGGCACCACGGGGTGAACAGCCCCTCCCCACCCAGCCCCACCCCTCCCACCCCCCATCCAGCCCCTCCCCACCCTCCCCACCCAGCCCCTCCCCACTCAGCCCCTCCCCACCCTCCCCTCCCCACCCAACCCCACCCTCCCCACCCAGCCGCTCCCCACCCTCCCCTCCCCACCCAGCCCCTCCCTCCCCACCCAGCCCCTCCCTGCACGACGGACGGACGGACACAATAATCCCCTGTAGGCTGGTGTAACCAGGAGGTTCCTAACAGTAAAACACTTCACTTGAGTATTGATGCTGACTTGCTTGTCGCAAAGGGGAGTAATGAGTCACCACAATCGCACACGCGTGTTACATCTCGCAGAGGATCGCTCCGCTGAAAAGTATATTTCCGCGGTTCGGTTCGATGTATGTTGAACTTATTTCGCACCGTACCTATCCAACCGTGCGAATCGTTCGCTCGTAATTATATTCGGTCGTACCACCGAAGGTTCGTGCGACCGAACGTTCGCTGGTCGGATGGTCGGATAAATAATAACATCTTACGGTGGTTCGTTCGTAAGTGCGGACGTTGCTAAGTCGGATGTTTGTATCTCGATGACTGCCTATACTTTCGGTTTAGTTAAAAGGCTTCGGGCGCCCATATAGTGAGATTATTCTCGCATCTCCCCCGCCCCCATGGACAGCCCTGCTCGCCACTGCCCCCCCCCCTATCCATGGACCGCCGTGCTTGCCACTGACATGAGCCGTGGCCCGGGAATTGAACTCGGGTCAGTTGATTCATAGAGCAGCGAGCAAACCACATTACCTCCGCTCCACTCTGGTAGTAATTAAACAAAGACGGCCACTACATCGCACGCTTTCAGATGCACTTCTGCAGCCGCCTGGAACGCGCTGAACTCCAGTATTAGGGAGCCACTGTAGCGATGCACTTTAAAATCTAAATTTGTGTTTAGTTTGCTGCTGTTCCCCCGCACCTCCAATTAGCACGGTTGGCTACGTACGGTGCGAAAGAAGTTCAAATCTACATATTCCTGTACATTTGTCTTAGAGTCACTCCTATAACACAAAGATGGCATTCAGCTCGTGTACATGCCCACCCTGACATTGCAGCTGTTGTGAAACCACGCCAACTGCTAATCATATAGAACGTAGAATATCCGATGCATTCTTTATAGCTGCAAGTATAAAACAAAACGAATGGTTTGCAATGCCCAGTCTGTCAGTGTTCCAATTGATTAATGTTGTATACTGATATTAATCTGCTGCCGAGCGAATTACCGTAACAGACAGGGATGCATTAGGAATGCATTAGACGCATTATCACACATCCAGGATTAAACTTGGGATACGGAATTGTTGGGTGCAGTGCTTTCAGTGAAGGCGTTTAACCTTAAGGGCTCTCCATCCACCCCTGTAATTTTTACCAATTTGAACAGAAAGGGGGGGGAAGAGAAAAAACAAATCTGTGTATATGTTTTTATATCAGATTGACCCAGGGCACTGTTTACATGTACACAAGGGCCCATTGTGCTGTTGCCTCAACAACTAGACACCGACACTACATTTGACACCTGTGTGTAATCCCACATACTTCGGCCTTCTCTGACAACGTAGTCACGACAGACGCTTGCCAATGATACGTAGCTGGTAGAAACACTTCAAAAATTAAAGAAAAAAATATTGCCGGCTATTTATTTTGTTATTGCAAAAAGAAGGAATACCTGAGCCGGCTCGGGGTTAATAAAGTTGCAAAAACATTGGCTGCACCCGAACTCCCCTCCTCACCCAACACCTGCAAATGATGTGCTGCACAGGTGCTTTCAGAGCGCCATTCCTCAGGGCAGAGATAAATGACTCCTCAATACAGCAGCTGAGTCAAGATTAGTGTGGACAAAGCCAAATCATTTCCCCCGTGGATTAGGTCTGCACAGTATTCTTATAGCGACAGCGAACGTCTTGTGAACATCAATGCACATGGTTGTGGGCTCGCTCGTCATGAATGCATCTGTAATGGTGTCGGATCTACAGATAATGAACAGTGGAATTTACTTGAATCCAAAGCCATCTCTGGCCGAATCCTTTAACTAGTGGTGTAAAGCCCCTTTTGCTGGTCGTTGTGGGCCGAATCATCGGGGCATCTGTGAAAACACAGAATGGACATCAATAACATCATCATCATCACCATACCGCGTAGATCTTCTGCCAATTTGTGGAAAAGCTTTGAGCGCGAGTGGCATGAATTACATGTCTGCGCATATAACTGTCGTATGATGAGTTGGGTTGTTTTTGTTAAATAGAATTTTGGTACAGTTTATTTATTTTTATTGTTAATATGTTATCGTTTGGGCGGAGTTGTTGGGAAGGAGTAGGTTCTGGTGTGCCCTTCGCCTATTTGTATATTTATTCACAAAAGTATAGATGTTAGCTCATATAGCCATAAACATCAACCGATACCATCTCCTGCTGTGCTTTCACGTGACCGGTGAAGAGTTCTGTCGACATTTCGCTTGCCGGTTTTTTTTCTTGATTATCGTCTTTTTTTTACAATTTTAATTTATTTGAAAACATTGTTGAACTTTTATGTACGACGAGTGGTGCCTGCCGCGAGGTGGAGCAATGCCAACGTGGCCTTCCAGGCAGTGCACGATACGCTGGAATATCGTGACGAAGCTGAGCCCGTGCCAACCCGACGCTTCGTTCTCTATGCCGGCGTTTGAGTTTACTTGATTTGTTACGCGGATGATCCCGATTAGCCAGTTGGCTGGCTATACTACACGGGAGATCCGTGGTGCATGAGCGCAGTGGCAATGAAGCGAAGACAAAAAGCGTCAACATTGCAGTGAACTCGCGCGGAAGTCTTCAGGAATATTGCACAACGAACAGATCGCAGTATTTATCGCTCACAAACACAACACACGCACAGCACTGTCACGACATTCACCTCTCAATTAGTAGCTAATCCCCTACAATTAACTTCGGCGTAGACACGAGAACGGAGTGTTTGAGGGTTTTGTGAACTTTGGTGTCGTCATTATATAAATACGCACCTTTGTACACACAGTGCCTACGTGTGCAGTCTGTTTTTAGTTGCTGCTGTTTATTAGGGCACTGAATACTAAACAGAAAATGAAAGGTTGTGAGTTCAATGCGCATTCTGGAACAGACTCAGCCACCATCATCCCTCTGGGATAATGAAAACGCGCAGTACAGCTGTGCGTGAAGCTCACCAGGGATGGGGTATTATTTAAAACAAAACCCGCGAGCTCAATAGATATGGGGAATTCCCACCACTGGCTCTGGGCTGCCAAAAGCATAAACGAGCACCAGCTCTCGTTCTTTTTGGTTCTTCCGGTAAAGTCACGTAGGTGAAAAAAAACATAAATAAAATAAAATCACGACGTTTCGATTATTATTTTTTTCACCTACGTGACTTTACCTAAAGAACCAAAAAGTATGGATCCTTGCAGTCACGAAAACTTCAAATCTAGAATGCACCAGTACTCATTCGTGCTCTGCAAGACTCTCTGTGGTACTCCGACTGCCCCACTCACGAGTGCCTTTTTGAAACGTTGTCGGGAGAGATGAGTAGCGCACTGCGGGTAATCCACTCCGCACGCGCCAGCCAATCACAATTGTGGAGCCAGGCTGCAGGGAATCGGGCGCAGCGTCGTCACCTTGTAGCTTCATCTCTGCTCGTCGATGGGACCGACCAATCGGCCATGTGACACGCACGGTGCCTCTACTCCCTGGGGCGACACGGTGGCTAGGAGATGTTAACTACCTCGCCTGGCATGCAGGAGGTCGTGCGTTCGATGCCGACCCTGACGCCTGCTGCTGTATATTTGGAGTTTGCGGTGTCTCTCTCCCCGCGGTCGCGTGTAATTTTTTGTCCGGGTCCTCCGATTTTCCCCTCCACATTCTGAAAAATGCGTTTCGAGTATTTGGTTGCAATAGATTTACACATTATAATATGCCACTTTGTTTAGTTATGCGTTGTGGCCAGATCGCTTGTGAAAACAAACATCTATATAACGCTCAGTATCTTGATATTCTTTCGCACCCTACGAAGCCAACTGTGCTTATTGGAGGTGATAGGAAATCGGAAAATAAAGAGAGTGAGTTCATTGCTGTAGAGTTGTTGGTGCTGCAACTGTAAAGCCATTCCGCACAAGTTCAGAACTGCCTTGCACGGTGCCGAACCCCCCGTTATTTGTTGGGAAAGATTGAGAGCCGGGGCATTGGTGTACATACAGTACGTGCTGCTGTGATGTATAGACGCAGACACACGCGTGTCTCTTATCAAATGTAACTTTGATTGCGGTTTCCCTGTCCCTGAGCACGCAACAAAAACTCGTTCTGCAAAATGAAGTGCTCGGAATGAGATCTCGCATGCAGCTACAGCGCTGAGTGGATTCAGTGACCGAACTCTTGCATTGGCAATTACACGCGCGTGGGCAGCATTATTCCTGACCAGTCTCCTTCCATTGTGATATATTTTCATAAATTACTTACTCGTGGTTTCATGCGGTAAGTGGCTGCATTGCTGCCCAATTCCTACCGCAAATAGAAACTGGACTTGGTCCACTCAGTCTCCCGAATACCACAGAGGACCAGCTGTGGTTCCAACGCCTTCACGTCTTAGATTAAAAATAAACCAGCTTCTCATTTCCAGTGAAAGATCACATTGCACGACGCCAACTGTCTTCATTCAACAGTGGGGAAGTCTCAGCCTAGCCCCTAGCGATCCCTCAGTGGGGTCTGGACCAGGAGGCATCGTATGTCTTTTCTCTCGCTGCGTCACATGACCCATTGTTGCTTTCTCTACCTACGGGGCATTCATCCCTGCAACTTTGACTATCTCTGCCCATCCACTTTAGCCGCGTGCAGCGATATTGACAGAAAGGGCGCGCGTGCCGCACGCGAGTCGCGTGCATATGTCTACGCGTGTGGTCCGTGGGCAGTCTTATTAGAGTCCATGTCTTTCAGTTCCCACACACACAGAGGTCAAGTTAGACCGGGCCCACAGTTGTGGCACTAGAAACACAAATACAGAGACGTTCGCGCTGGTGCTTGTGTTTCTGCCGTGCGATACATGTCCCACACACTGCAGACAAGTCACGGCATGTTGCTCTGAAGACGCGGAGCTTCGTGTAAAGTGACGGCCGCAGAAGCGACCTTTCAGACGCGCGTCTGCGGCCGTCTGGAACGCTCTTCCTTCCGAAGCCGCCGGAGCTATGCACGTTCAAGTCTAGATTGAAAACTCGACTTTCTTGAGAACTGCTTTTCGTGTTCAGTTGGTTGTCCACACCTCCGATTAGCACGGTTAGCTACGTGTGGTGCGAAAGAAGTTTAACATACATATGACGAAGATTTCAAGCTGTGCAATCAGATGGTTGTCAACAACTCCTCCGTAACACGTGCCGGTAACCTGGCCTCGCGTTGCGGAGATTTAGAGTCCTAATCCAGAGGCTGGTATTCAGGAGCTGTCGTGGCTGTGACGGTTCCACCTGAAGACGGAAGCTTGTGTTGCCTCCGAAACGTCGTGATTTTTTATTTTTATTTTATTTTACTTTTATTAATTTTTATTTCAATTTTTTACCTACGTGACTCTACCGAAAAAAACCTAAGAATATGAATCCTTGCAGTCACGAAAGCTTCAAATCTAGAATTCAGGAGGTTGTGGGTTCGATCCCGACCCTGACGCCTGTATATTTGGAGTTTGCCTGTCACTCACCCCGTGGTCGCGTGGATTTTTATCCGGGTCCTCCGAATTTTCTCTGCACATTTAGAAACAACATCACGCGTTTAAAGTATTTGGCTGCTGTACATTCCTACGTGATAAACCACTTCGTTGGGCTATCACTTGTGGCCAGGTCGCTTCTGAAAAAGAGCTGTGTGTCTCAATGGAATAAAAAAAGTAAAGTTTTTGTTTTGATACAGCAGGAGTACTAACCATAAAGACGTATACCTCACCGTAGGTGTTAAAGATCCCCGCGATGCCGTTCGCAGGAGTGAGATGTTTGCGTGCGTGCGTCGCGGTGCAAATTTTGCCAGCTTTGCAAAGTGACCCGCAAACTGCCCAATTGTAATTTACGCAGCAATCATAGCCCCCCCCCCACCCCGACTGCGAAATCATGGCAGAAGCCTCTGGAAAGCAGGCGTGAGACTCGGCGAATCTCTCCTGGCCAAACACGGGGGACTGTATCAACACGTAAAAGAGCAGAGAGGGCAGAGGACGCGCTGACGCTGCACGCAGAGGCAGTAACTGTGTTGGTGGTTGTGTGCTTCGGAAAGGTTTCGCTTCTTGAACGAAGCTAAAATATTGTTTATTTTACACGGTAAGTGTGTGCCTTGCTGCCACCTCTCCAGATCAGCTCTGAGCCACTGCTTCTGACGTTGATATGGTCAATGGAGTGGGATGTTATCGTGACGGACTATTTGCTATTGACCAGCTATGGCCTACTGAGATATACAGCTCTTTTCAGGAGCGACCTGGCCACAAATGATAGCTTAACCAAGGGGCTTACGATGCGGGCATTTATAGCAGCCAAATACTCTAAACGCGTGATGTTGATTATAAATGTGGAGGGGAAAACCGGAGGACCCGGAGAAAAGTCCACACGACTCAGGGGAGAGAGAGAGAAACACGCAAACTCCAAATATACAGGCGTCTGGGTCAGGCGAGATAGTTAACTTCTCACTACCGTGGCGCCCCATAGATGGCTCCACAGCTTGAAGTCCCACACGTACGCTTCTAAATGCATCACATTCACCATGTCTTTAGCAATTGAAGTGTCACTGGAGTAGGTGGCAGCCATGCCTCGACTTCACATCTCGGCAGTTTTGAGACGAAAAAACATCTGCAGAGAGGAACGTCTTCGTGCACGTTTGCGAGCGGCCCTCTCTTGTCGGCGAGAAGGTGCCACGCGTGGGAGACCTCTCACACTGAGCTCAAAACGTCCGAGCGGAGCAGACAAAAGTTCTCGCACCCAAGACGGCAGTGCGGCCCCGTCACCATCCCTCAGCAGCGATCTGGGTAGGTCATCCCGTGCCCTTTTCCCTCTCTGGTCGCACGATTTATGATCTCGGACAGTTGGCGCGTCAACTGGCCACTCGCAGCGAGCGTGCGCCTGGGCTGTGTCACCGGGGCGGCGGCTCGGTGGAAGAGGTTTTGTACGTGCGGTCCACTCCCCTTCGAACGAATGCCATCGCAGAGTCTCATTGCGACGGACCGTGCGACTGTGCGCTCCACGTTGCCGGTTCAGTGTGTATGGTGACAACGCAGAAGAGTTCCATGATGGCCTTGGCTTCAGTCGAATGCCTGCACTCAAGTGAGGATGGAGAGAAATAAATACCCCGGTGGCTTACGTCAGGGGATGCGTTCCTGAAAGGTGCGACGGCGAATATCGAAACAACGTCAATGAAAGCGATTAACAGGGCAGTGGTCGTGGGTGGTGGTGGAGGCGGAGGCCGAGAGGCGAGGGATAACGAGAAAGGACGGACGATGATGCTGTCAGCGACGTAAGCGTGGGTTGAGGTGACACAGATCGGGTAGCGGTGTTTATAATAAAGTGACGACGTATTTGCGAAACGACGCAGAAGGGGGAGACGTACATCTGCACTGCCAGTTTGACACGTAGGCTTTCGCGACCAATTTTGTTCATAATAAAAGTATTTTTGGGTGAGATCGCGTCAGTATAAATGTGTCGTTAACCTGCCACCTCCCGACACAAACCAATTAGTAAGGTTTGTCACGTCAATAAAACGTGCCAATTCTTGAAAAATCACCCGATGATGCTGGATGTAATTACCAGCGAAACGTCACAGTACTCACATTGTAAATGTCGTGGGTTTACTCTCCAACACATTGCTTTCCTTAAATAGTCACTAATTGGCACGTTTAGTTTACGTGACAAACCTTACTAATTGGCTGTGTCGGGTGGTGGTGGGTTAACGACACATTCATATGTACGTGATCTAACCCAACAAAAACATCTTCATTACGTACTGTCATTATTTGAATTTGTATTTGTGAATCACACGTGCTTTTCATGTCCATAAACAGTTCGCATTTAAAATTAACTGGTGAAAATATGGTTTAAAGAGTGTTGAAGTAATGGACCTTTAGTGTGAGATTTTGTTATTTTAACATTTTTTATGGGAAAGCTCGTCTTTGTCCATGGCAATGTACTCGGGTATTAAGAGGGTTGAGGTTTGAAGGTGACATTATTGATGACTTTGTGGGTTATGGCGTGAAATATTCTCGCCCAGAGAGAAAAAATGAACGCCCTCCGGCAGAGTTAGCGCTCCTGATTTATCTCAGTTTTGTCAGCTGTCAATGATCCGAGCAGGAAATGACTTCTGCGCACAATGGTGTGTGTACACGGCAACACAATGGTGTTTTGAGCTGTCAGGAGCCCCGCTCACCGTCGTGCTCTCTGACAGACACACACCTGCCTGCTTGTCCTCGCCGAACCATTATGTAAAGTGCCCGAGAGAATGGAAGGTATTTTGTGGATATGGCGCTATAGTTTCGCACACAATACCAGACCCCACGACTTATTGTCAAGCTCGTGCGACCGATTGTACTGTATCGTGTTGTTTTTGTAAAAAAGAAAGAAAGAGGGGGTCAAGCTGTCCACGTCTATTAATTGTGTACGCCCACTCACTGCGGATCAAGGGTATGCTGCCAACAAGCGGTGTTAGCGGTCCAGCGCGTGTCGGCACTTGTAATGGAGGTCGTCGGTTCGATCTCCTGGCGTGGCAGTTAAAATAATGGGGCGAGATTCTGTACCCCCCCCGCCGCGCCCCGCCCCCCTCCCCGCACGCCTGTCCACGGAACAGCTGCACGAGCACACACCGGCGGTGAGTCGACCGGCAAGTCCAACATGACTGGGGCGAAGTGTGGGTGACTCCCACCTCTAATTCAAGACGTCTGGTCAGCATGGAAGAGTAGGCCAAAAAAACCTTTTAGGGGGGGGGCTCTCTGGAGCTCCCTCGAGTGGAGGCCCTTCTGCCAGCAGTGGCTTAAGAAAGGCATTGCAGGTCTGCGCCCTCACCTTTGACTATAGATTAACAATGTCCATAGGAAATAGTTAAATATATAGCTACTTAAGAGCGAAACAGGAGGAGGACTTCTCCACAAGTGTGGCTGTCGCCTGATGAGGCTGGTTGTAATTACCGGCGACACGTCGCGGTATTGGATTGGTGAACGTTGTGGGTTTACTCTCCACCACACCGGTGTGCTTCACTTGCAACGAATTGGCACGTTTCGTTTACGTGACAAACCTAATTGGCTGTGTGGGATGGTGGCGGGTTTAACGACACATTTATATTGACGCGATCTAACCCCAAAAAACCTCTATTTTGGACAATAATGGTCGCGAAAGCCGACGTGTTAAACAAGTTAAATAAGCGCAGAGCCGCAAGACATGAGTTAATATTTTCATACCTCGTAGTGATAATGATTCCAACTTGTGCCGTGCCGTACAGCAGTCTCTCGCTCTCGTCGTCGAGAGAGAGAACGATTCAGAGGCACGAGGAGGAACTGCGGACGAGCGGGAAGACAAGAGTCGCCAGGCGGCGAGCTGGTGCCGACATGTGCCCAAGCTCTGCGGCCCTCCACATACGAAGCTGTCATCGGCAAATCAATGAGTGTTGATGCACGCGGGAGGAAACCAGAGCACCCGGAGAAACCCACGCGCGTGCGAGGGGGAAACTCTCAATCCCAATAATCCGATTAGCACGGTTGGCTACGTACAGGGCGAAAGAAATCCAACATGCATACATACATGAATACTGATGGACCAGGTGGAATACAAATTTGTGGTGTGCCACCTTCTCCCGACGAGCCCCGTGGATGGCACCTCCTCAATGGCCACGGGAAGGCAGTTTCAGGACGCTGGTGTGACCCACCAACCCTCGCTGCTGCCTCCGCAGTTGCATGAGTCAGAGGCCGTGTGCACCACGTGGTTTGTGCTCAGGCGCCAAAGTCGCCCGCAGGAGCCCGCGGCTACAAAGGAGCCCTGGCTTTGTTCAGAGGGAGGCGTCAGACACCGACTGACAAGGTGGTTGCTGCTGCTGCTGCCGCTGCTCCCTCCACGCCGTGGGTCATCCGTGCCGCCACCAACCACCACGAAGCGGCGTGCTCTGGGATGCATCCCGGCCCGCCTAGAGCTACGGGCCGGCGTCGTCTGACATGGAGAGCGTGATTACCTTTGGTCCCAGATGCACGATCAACCCACGGGGCGAGGCGTGTGAGCCATCGACCACGCGAAAACAAGCGGGGGGCTGGCATCGGCCACCCCAGGCGTGTCGTTGAGTTTCTGGGTCAATACAAACACATGACGCCGGGTGTGGTTTCCATGAGGCGAATTGGATATGACGCGATGAATGTATTAGGGGAAATGTTTTTGTATAACGCAGATGCGAATTGGATGTAACGTCAGTGAGCGAACAGAACTACGTCGCGCGTGTAGGGATAAGCGGTTGTACGGCTGCCTCGCCGTAGCATCGCACGAGGCGGGATGCTGCTGGATGCTTCTAGACGCTACCCACGCGCCTCGGTCTTTGTTCAGCACGCATCTCACGCGTTATCACGGGCTGTGCTTTACCCCTATATTGAACATTATTTATTATAACGCGATTTTTCCATAAACGCGGTTGTTCTTCAGGAACGCAACCACAACCGCGCTACAGGAGAACGAACTGTATTCCCATTGCCTCTTTTTTCATCTCCAGCTTGCCATTAAAACGATTGCCTCCACTGCCCCCAAGTGCGGTGCAGCCAATAGACACGTACCGGTGCGTAGATTAACTTTGTTAAAAAAAAGAATCGATTCTTGCTCTCACGGTACACCCCGTCGCATTGCGTGTGCAAGAATCAATAAGTTTCTGTTCATATGTGGTAAAGAAATTAATAAACGTGCGTTTCGAGTATTTGGCTGCTGCTATAAATGCCTACGTGATACTCCACTTCGTTGAGCTCTCATTTGTGGCCAGGTCGCTTATGAAAAACAGCTACATAGCTCAGTGGTACATTACCTGGTAAAATAAAAAAAATAGTTACTGGTGAGTTAGTTAATAGTTTATCCCTGAAAATACTGGGCTAAGTCAGGTGCCCCGGTATATCCGTGTCCTGCATATCCACGTTCTTAAACAAAGCCCCATTTTTTCTAATGAAGACTAAAATTTTCCTATTTACAGCTTGTAATGTTATTTCATGCAACTGTTTGATTTTATACCATTAAATAAAATGCAATATAAAATAAAGGCGGGGGGGGGGGGGGCGAAACTTCCCACTGAAAAAAACACAATGCTGCAATAGTCACTGCGTGGTACCGAACCAACACTGGGACTGCCTGAAAGTGTGGAGTCGCAGTTCATAGCTTGAAGAGTGATTGTTACATTTCGTCCCAAAAATGCATTTTTTGATGGGCACCCCTGAAATCGAATCGCCAAAGCAGGGACGCCACACACGATTGAAGGATAATTCATTCTGCCTGTCGATAATGTGCAGAGAGAAGACGGCACAGCAGTTAGATTGTGTGCCTCTTTCCAAATGCCACTGTGTCACGCGCAATGCATGACATGGCAGTGAATGTGAAATACATTCGATTGCAGTGGTTCTTAACCTTTACTGCAGCCTTGCACCCCTTTGGTTCTGAATCGTAAAACAATGTACAATGTTAATAAGCACGTCGGTTTGATAATTGTTTTTTTACCCTTCTATCTGGCAACAAACTGACACCTTTTTTTACAAGGATTCATGTTTACATAGACCACAATACCTGCAGTCATAATGCAAAAAAAAACATAACTCTGATAATGTGCATTGTCCTTGAAGTTGATTGGTCCACACCCGAGACAGCATTCCTTAGAGCCTTGTCTCACATGGGTTGGACCAGATGACGCCAAAAGGCGCACGCGTGGAGGGAAAGTACCAGACGATATTTTGCTTTGTCGTTCAGTGCCGCCAACAACAAAAAAAACAACCACAGAACATATTTTGATTTAAAGCTTTCGTGACTGCAGGGATTCATATTCTTGGTTCTTTCGGTAAAGTCACGTAGAAGGGAAATAATAAAATAATATTATATAAAACAATTTTTATTGTTTTATATTTATATTATTATATAAAACAATAAAAATTGTTTTATATAATATTATTTTATTATTTCCCTTCTACGTGACTTTACCGACAGAACCAAGAATACAGAACATATTGTTCAGCTATTAGATGAGTTCCGTGAAGGAACGCGGCACGTTGATTGGCAACGCTGTGTCTGAGTGTGTGCAACTGGCGGTGCGCGAGCAATGACGGGAAGGCGTCGCGGGCTTTTGTTAGCGTGGCACCAAAAAACTATGGAACGCCTTGGCACTTGAAATCAGGCAATCGGAGTCGGTAGATATATTCAAGTCTGCTTTGAAAACCCATCTATTTAAAAGCGACCTTCGCTCTTTAGTTCAGTCGGTTGCCCTGGTTTAATTTCCTGCTTTCCATGCATTGCACATTGGGATCCTAGCATGGAATGCTGAATTTTACATTTGAATTATTATTGTAATTGATCGTATCCACGCAGCGGCGCCTAATGCGCAATGGTCGCACCGTAGTGTTGTTCGTACGTTGAACTTCATTCGCACCGTACGTAGCCAATCGGAGGTGCGTATTCATGGAGAGGCTGCTCGCTGTCAAGAAAACGCCAGTGGAAATGAAGGCCGTTTGGAGTCTGCGTGAAGATTGTCAATTTAATAAAAGCACGACCTATGGACTCTCGAAATGTCAGTGTCCTGTGCAGTGATATGGGTGGTGCCCATGGCCAACTTCTGCTTCAAACAGAAGTACGGTGGCCGTCAAGAGGCAGAGATAAATTGACTAGCTTGTTTGAGCTACCTATTTCTAACAATTCCCAAGCAGTTTTTTTTTAGATTCATCCTCGAACTCGCTATTGGCTTACCTCTTAATATATATATCCACACGCTTGAATAAACTGAACGTGGGGCTTCTGGGAATTTCAGCGACCACATCGGACGTTGTGAGACAAAATCAATAGCAGTGCTCAAGAACCCTGGCACGGTTGCAAGTCGCGTCGAAGAAAGACAACCCAAGCGCGTTTCCAACATTGGAGGGTCTTTCTGTCTGAACAAAAATCGACTGGTTCTAGACAACGAAATCAAACAACATGGCATCGGAGAACATTTCGTTGCTCTCTGGAAGCGGTGCGAAGATGACCTTCCGGTTGAAGCCGAACCCAACGACTGGATCCGTCAACCCACTCGGCGGCATGGAGGTCGCCCCGCTGGTTTCTCCACCAAGGCACAGGGGACTGCTTTTTGTTGGAGCTTTCTTGCGACGAATACTTTGAGGTCAGAATTGAAAAAAAAAATTGACATTCCCGATTGGAGTTTTGGATTCAGATCAACTGAGAGTACTCGATGTCATAAAGGGTCAAACAGATTCTGTCTTTGGTGTAGGCCAATCAGTTTCAAAGACAATGAGCGCATTATCAGAGCATGTTTGGTTGAAATATAGCCGAGTCTGGTTAATGCAGACATGATGCCTTGCAGAAAGTATCTATTTTTGTTTTACATCTTTCCACCTGTTTTATTGCCAGAAAGGGTAAAGCCTATTCTTTTTTATATTCTTGGGTTTTTCGGTAAAGTCAAACTTTGATCTTGCCAAAATATCCCATGATGGAGAGTACTGTAACGAAGAACTTGCGGGTAACGCTGTACATTTTCTGATGCCATCTGCTGCTACGTAGCTGCGTGCCAGACGGGGTTTTTTCCCGTTACTCGCTGCCCTCACGAAAAAAATAAAAGTTTGAGAACCACTGGGTTAACATATCCGCGCTTATAGCCACTAGAGGTGCTACACTCACTACAATGTTGGAATACAGATCGTCGAAAGCAAATCAATTAATTGCACAAATTAATCCAAGTCCCGAGAGAGGCGAATCCATGACATGCCTCGCCGTTACCGCGTTAGGTGTGGTCATGTGACTCGTAATGTCACACGTGGGCCGTGCCATGCTTGATCCACCTTGCAGCAGCAGCATCAGCAGTGGCCTCATTCATGGCACTGCCTGGCAGTGCATGTCTGAGATCAAATCGCAGCTAAAACTGCAAAGAGAACCTGACGAAATGGGAAAAAAATAATGTCTAAAGTAAGTACAACTGTTGTATTATTACTCTACCATGTGTTTTAATTTGGTCTCACCCCTCCCCCCCCCCATAATTTGTCCTCAACCCTACGCCAGCTCCTGACCTTAGTTTGACCTCATACGGATTGGCGAGTTTATTAGACTCCAACTGTAAAACTCATTCTTCGCGTGCGATCCACACACTCGTCGTTCTTGTCCCATATTTGCCAACACATTTCCATCGAAAAGGTTGATGATAATATTGATTGTGAATGCCCGTTTGCCGAAAGGCTACTTTTAATATTTAATCATGCCAATTTTTACGTATTGCTTTAAAAAAAAACTCAACTTGTAGATACAGGACTTCGATATCCCTAGGTTAAAAACACATGAGAAACAATCTTTGTCCCCAATTTCCAGGATTCCCACAATCAACATTTTTGTTGTTGTAAGTTTCGACATATATAAGCAGACTCGGCTATATTTCTACCAAACATCAACCGCCTATCCCTTGTAGAATAATGCATGAGTATGCTTTCAGTCAGTCGCGACCGGTTGCTGTACCCAGACGTGGTTGTGTTTTGTTGACACGGCACTTAATCGGAGGGCACTAGATGGCGACATGTCTCTTTCACGGTGCCGAGCCTCATTCCAGAGCCCGCTCCACCACGCAAAGAAAGATGCCCCCTTTCTCTCTTTTTTTTACTCTCAAACTACCCCCCCCCCCACCAAACAAACCACTTTGGCCAATTGTGCCCCTTGTCTGCTGCCATAGAAACGCGCTGGGCGAGGCAGGTGTTGTGGCTGAGTATGGCGCAGCACCATCGCCTCCACACACACAAACCACCCCCACCAAGCTCCCCCTCTGAGCTCAACAAATCGGGACAAAGAAACCATATTGATCATAACTCCTCCTTTCTAAATCGCTCCCCCCCCGCCACCACGTGCGCGCACGCACGCTCCATGCCTTAAGCCTCATACATTTTCATAGGCTCTTTTCACGGTGTCTCTAAAAGAAAGCGGCAGCAGCCAAAATAGGAGGAGGAGGAGGAGAGAAAAAACGAATTCATAGGAAGGATTTGCACACTGCGCTTTATATGAGTGACCGTGCCATTCCAGAGTGGGGGGTGGGGGTGTTGGGGGGGGCAACGACTCCGTTCCGGTACGCGCAGAAAGACACGCAGCCAGAGCCCCAATTGTTTGGTGTTTTTTGTTGAGGGCTGTCAGTATTTTGTTACATGTTGCCGGGATGTATCTTGTTGTATCAAATATATATATACAGTTTACATTAAACGTGGTGTTAATGAACGCGGGTTCTTAAGCAGACGTGTCTCTTGATTCTGTCACTTAGAATATATTTTAAATTTATAATTATTTTGTGATTGTCATTGTTTATTTTCCATCACTGTCGACGGGCACAAACCTCACTTCACCAACCTATCGCGTTGGCGTGTTAATGCGAATTCATGTTAGTTTGAATTTATATGGATGGAAGCCAGATTAAACTTGTCACTGGAATGAATGGGTATCATCTTTAATAACGAGTCCTGATGTATGGTGGCTTTCCTCCAGTGTGCTGACGTTTACATTTTAATGCCCGTTATAAGACCAAACGTAACTTTTATGTAATTTAGTTGTGTGTGCTCTCACTCAGAATGTCGACGTTATCACCAACAAAGCAAGGATAAATACATGAAAATGTGATTGAATTGTTGAATACGGGAGAAACGCATTTTCAAAGTAAAAAAAAATGTAAGTAAAATAAAAGGTTAGCATAAGTTTACCAGATTGACAACACTTTTCTATTCAAAGCCCTTTTGGTGACTTCAAGCCCAGTATTCGTTCGCGCTCAAAGAGAGAGAGAGAGGACAACCCAGAGGCACCACGAGGAAGCACAGAAGCAGCAAGCCAGACCGTGAGCCGACATTTGTCTAAGCTCTGTGGTCCGCTATATGCAATGATGTTTTTTTTTTGCCAATTAACGAGTGTTGGTATACGTGTTACAATAACACTAAATGCCTGACATTTGTTGGGGAGATACTGCACTTGAATAAAATCCCGCATTACCATCAGCGATGCCAGACACGCTGCGTCTGAATCCCATAGGTTCCCGTGTTTGGGAGCGTACTTGCCTAACATCCCAAAAGGTCTCAACCCCCCCCCCATCCCAAATCTCCAGCTGCTACCTTCTTTAATATTACATTAGAAGCGGATTAAATCGGTGAATGCACGTACAGCAAGACGATGCTCCGTTATTCCTGTGAACTGTTGCCTCTTCCCTGTGGCCCTCGTGTGTTGCGTGAGAGGAAGACTCGTTAACAAGGTGCTGTAGGGTCTGACCAGAGCGGCATTTAAAGGGGCCTTGTTTCCCCATATTAGAAGCTAATAGCTCAAAGGGCTTTACCTGGTAAGATTACACACTATGTTTAGTTGTATATGTATGCATGTTCAAGCGATACGTTGCACTCCCGTCGTGTTGTATTGTTTGTTGCTGTAACGTTCTGACCTGCCCCTACTGGGCAGCTGTGGTGAAGAGCTTTAAAGCTTCCTCCTTCAGTGCTAATACATTCGGATATATATTGAGGACCCTACTGACGCTCGTGTCCACACTTGTTGCAGCGTCCCTTGCTAACCGCGTGGCTCTAACGAGGCACGCGGTGAGCGCGCTGCGCTATGAACCCTGCGACCCGAGTTCGATTCCCGCTCACGGCCAACACCAGTGACGATTATCTGAACCGGTCCTGGGCCTCTCCTAGGTCGACTCAGCCTCAAATGAGTACCTGGTGCGATGTGTAAACATCGTCACTAGGGAGACAAAGGCGGCCGGGCGTGGTGTTGGCCACCCACCCCATCGTGTGCCGTGCCGGCCTTCATAGGTGCTCGCTAACAGCACTTGCCCCTATAGTCTGTTGAGGCTAAATGGGGGATCTTTGTATACTGAACTTCAGTCGCAACGTACGTAGCCAACCGTGCTAAATCGAGGTGCCGGGGAAGGGCAACAACACTAAAGGCAAAAAGCAGTTCTAAAGAAATAAGTTCGTCAATAGAGATTATTTAAAAGTGCATAACTCCAGCGGCATCCTAATGTCGGAAGGGAGAGCGTTCCAGACGGCCGCAGAAGCGCATCCGAACGCGCTGCGATGCGGTGACCGTCTTTGATAGATGGCTAGCGGCCAAAAGCCGCTGCTGCTGCGAGGATAGCCGGATGGTGTACACTCCTTGACGAGATCAGCAAACGTATCGTGGTTCATTTGTGGCGAAGCACTTTGCACGTACCGAGTGAGACCGTGTAAACGTGTATTATTTCGGCCGCCAATGCGGCCTGGCGAGCACTGGACGGACACGATTGGATCTTGCGGAGAATGTTGTGCGCAGGCTGCAGCTCGGAGCGTGTACGAGACCTCGTGGAGAAATCGCCGATGAGTTGAACACCGTCGCTGTGAAACAGCTGGAACTTTTTGAGCCTCTGTTTTTTTGTTTGTACATACACTCGGTGTTAAGAGAGAGAGAGAGGTCGTGTGGATGGTGATGAATATTTTATTCGGTGTTTTTTTGTATTGTTTGCCTAGTCCATTCATGTTGTATGGAGGAAGCTCGGTTGTGTGTGTGTGTTAAACCCATTGAAGCATTGTTGCATTGCTAGTTGCTGATAATGGTTTCTATTTGTCCACTTGTCTTTCATGGTCATCTTTGTTCCGCTTGTTGGGCCCTCTATGTTCCCAAAGTTGTTCAGGATGTAGCCTAGAGCTCAACTTGTGGTCATCTATTATTTTTGTGACGTTTTTTTCCCGCACCCCCTATTAGCACGGTTGGCTACGTATGGTGCGAAAGAAATTCAACATACATACATCTTTGTGTGTTCATTGTAGTGGATGGTAGCCCAACGCCTTGCAGACAGCTCAAGGGGTTGTCCCATCTGGTTGTCAGCATCTTCTTCTGACCCGCTCCGCTTGCTAAAAGAGATTCATATTTAGTTACTGAGCTTCGGGGGCCCCAGTCAAAATCTGTTGCTGGGCTTGATCACCAGTGCCGGATGAAGCTAGTGCAGGGCCTGTAGCATATATTCTAAAGGGCCTCTAAATAAAATAAAACACGTAAATATTAAACACACGTAAATGTTTTACTTGCATAGTGAAGTAATTGTATTTTTTCATTTGCTATACAGCCAGATAATACGACAAATCGCTAACCTTAAACACCCAGTCGTTCATAAAAGTTGAAGGCGGTATAGTACTATAGTAATAGAGCAAGTGCAGCATCGCTTAACCGAAATTGAAAGCTTGAAAGCATTTAGCGCGGGGGGCCCTTGAAAGTGCGGAGCCCGTAGCATATGTAGCTACTTTTGCTACTGGTGATCACGTTGAGAAAGAGAGGTGGCTCAAATGATAGATTCCGTGAGAGACAATTGTCAGGGATTTCGGAAAACGAATCAGGAAATATGATGTGATGCTGTCCAGCGTGATTTTTTGTTGTCCTTGGAAGTTTTTGATTCGCCGCCAGATGTTCACCGGTCATCGGCGAGGATTCCAACCCCGCAGAATTTGTTGTGCTAGGAAGAGTCAATGGGGGGAGGGCGAAAGGGCCTCGACTAGAGGGAGCTCTAGAGAGCCATTTAGGGGGGTATCAGGCCTACTTTTCCATACAGGTCAGACCGTTGTGGATAGCCGCCCTGCCGCATAGGAAGTGCCTCGTTCAGCAGTGACAGGATGCCTAGGCCACTGCTTTTACCACTGATGTAAAGTCTTTGGGTTTTGGGCAGCACTGCAATCGATGACGGAACCCCTCTTATCCGCCGTGGTGTTAATGGAGGACCAATATCGCAGATCCTATTATCCGCAGGGTTATCCGCGAGTTCACTTATCATCGGTTTAAAAGACTAATCATGGATAACACCACAGACGACCGGAAGAAATAGTAACAACCATACACTAAAGTTTAACTCGCATTGAGTCCTCTTCACGAGGGGCGCGGTGACCCCCCCCCTCTACCGTACAGGCAGACTCCAACCTTGACCAGAGAACGAGGACGTCTGAGCCGCACGCTGAGCGTTGGCCGAAGCGTTTTGAACAAAACACTCCACCTCGCGTCTTCACGGTCGCGCGGTTCGGCAGGCGCGCGCGTGAACTCTACGCTGGGGGTCACAACGCCGCTGCCCACGCGCGCGCCCGCGGTTGCAAAACGCAGCGGAGATTGTGGACACGAGGAGGAACGCGCGTGTGCGAGTTTGTGTGTGTTTGTGTGTGTGCGTTTGTGTATGTGGGTGAGTGTGTGTTTGTGTGTGTGTTTGTGTGTGTGCGAGTGTGTGTTTGTGTGCGTGTGGGTGTGTGTGTGTTTGTGTGGGTGTGTGTGTGTTTGTGCGAGTGTGTGTTTGTGCGTTTGCGTGTGTGTTTGTGTGTGTGCGTGTGTGTGCGTGTGTTTGTGTGTGTGCTTGTGTGTGTCCGTGCGTGTGTGGGTGTGTGTGTGCGTGTGTGTTTGTGTGCGCGCGTGGCGGCGTGTGTGTTTGTGTGGGTGTGTGCGTGTGTGCCGCGCACTCCGCAATCTGCATGCAGCGCACGCGTGCCCTGAACAAAGAGGTGCATGCATACACGCTCACACACATACACGCTCACACACACGCGTGCACACACACACGCATGCACACAAAACAAAGACAAAGATCCCCCGTATAGCCTGAACATACTTTTGGGTAAATTATGTTAACGAGCACCTATGAAGGCCGGCACAGCACACGAGGGTGTAGGTGGCCAACACCACGCCCGGCTACCTTTGTCTCCCTAGTGGCGATGTTTACACATCGCACCAGGTACTCATTTGGGGCTGAGCCGATCTAGGGGAGACCCAGGACCAGTTGAGAAAATCGTCACTGGTGTTGTCCGTGAGCGGGAATTGAACTCGAGTCGCCGGGGCTGTAGCGCAGCGCGCTAACCGCTACACTACCGCTCCCCCCCCACACACACAGACACACAGAGACACCCACAGGCACACACACACACAGAGACACACAGAGACACCCACAGGCACACACAGACACACACAGACACCCACAGGCACACACACGCACCCGTCACGGTTGAACACAGCGGATCCACAGAGCGTGGGCAGCCAAAACCACCCTCGGCCACACTCGGGTTGCCACCCCACGATAAGTCGCGGTCCAAAAAAATAAATAAAAACCCCCCAGCGAGAAGAAGACCTCACGATTCCCGAGGACGAGAGAGCGACACGCACTGCGCCCCGTTTGCAGTGCGTCGCATTTTTGCGATGATTTGTTGAAAGTTTCCGCGAAGGCTTCGAGATTTCCCGGGGAAGAGCTCTCGCCCGCCAGACGGGGGGGGGGGGGGGGGGGCACAGCGTGACAACTGCAACTCGGCACCGGCGTCGGTCGAGGGGGCCCCACTTGAGAAGCTGGCGACCGCGTGCCCCCCCCCCCCCAGGTCCACACAGGTGCCCCGCTCGGTGTTGCTCGCTGGCGATGGGCGCCGTTCCCACTCCACTCCGCGCAGCCGCTGCTCTCTGTCTGTTTTTGTTATCCGCTTTTTTGTTGTTGTTGTAGTTGTATGTCGTATAATCCTCCTTTGTCGTTGTCATGCTGTACTTGTTGTTAAACCCAGGTCTCCCTTGAAAGGGGACTTTTAGTCTCGATGGGGGAGGGAGGGGAGGGGTGGGACTCTTCACTGCTTGCACGGGGAAAAAAGGGAGATTGGGTGAGTGAGTGAATGAATGGAAGAACTTTCAACAGGCGGCAGCCAATGGTAAGAGTGAGCGCTGATGAGCACTTACACGTCCGGCCGATGTGAGCGTCTGTGGAAGGGTTGCAGGTGCCATTCCGGGTGTAAGTAGTAAGTTGGCAACAACCAGGGGGGGGAGGGGGAAAGTAGTTTCAAGAGAAGAAAAGAAAATCATCGCGCACCGGTGTCACGGTTAACTAAGGCCGATGCTGCCAGTGTGCGGGCCCGATCGTGTTTATCCGGCATGCGCTGCGCGTTACTGTTGTATCGCGACGGACGTAGGAATCAACGGAACTTCAAAGAGAGGGACAGCATCACTGGAGGAGAGGCGCGCAGGAGCTGGTTTCAACGCTCCCTCGGCCACGGAGTCCAGAGCTGTACTAACCAACTATGAACTAAAGTTTTATATTTTTATTTTACCAGGCAAGGCCCACTGAGCTATATATCTCCATTTCAGAAGCGACCTGGCTATCACAGATGATCACTCAACGAAGTGGCATCTCGCGTGGGAAATTGTATAGCAGCCAACATACTCTAAACGCGTGATGTTAATTCTAAACGTCGAGGGAAAAATCGGAGGACCCGGAGAAAAATCCACGCGACCATTTCATTTATTTCATTTTTTCATTTATTTGGTATAGCCATGTGAGCCATTCAGCTCTTGAATCTAGTGCAACTGCAACAAACAAAAAACAAAACCATGAACAAGAAAACATCTTAAAGTGACTATGCGCAAACATAAAAATCCAGGGGAAAATGCAAAGTCTTCCAGAAAAAAAGCACCGTACACCAACGCTGTGCAAAAATCCCAGTGGGATGCAAGTAAAACAACAACAACAACAACCGCAAGATAACTTAGATTAAAGCCATCATTCTAACTCCGTACTACAACAAACAAACATGGCCAAACCAAAACACTTTCGAAATCACCAAAATAAAGCCATAAGCAATGTAACAGTGATCATAGGAACTATGACCGAAATTTCACACTAAACGACATAAACAACATGTACCACCAAACCCTGCAGCCTTAGCTGGCTGCATGAGTCACTCCACAACAGCAGGAGCATCAGTAGAAGTATCAAACATTTTCAAATGCACTTTTAAAGATCAGCACACTAAATCAAAACACAAGATCATACGTTGCAGCGGTCATCCGGAACGAAAACATTTGCTTTTAGGCCACTGACCATGGCGAAAGAGACACGCAAACTTCAAATATATAGCAGGCGTTAGGGTCGGGATTGAACCGACGACCTCCTGTACATCAGGCGAGGTAGTTAACATCTCGTCACCGTGGTAGACAAGCCTCTCAATGTGCTGTGAGGAAGGGCAATTGCCAGAAAACATCACCTATCATATATCTATTTTGTCATTTTTAAGGCCACATTGTTTTTGACGAACGTGTTCAAGTTGTGTTGTTGTTATAGTTATTGACGCTTGTTGCACCACTGCCAACTCCGAAGCCTCGCGCGTGTCAACGGCGGTCACACTCGTGAAAGTCTGAACCTCTGTTGGCAGCAACAACAACAACCGCCGTTCACCGCCAAGTGGCGGTGACGTCACCACGGCGCCTGCGCCAGGCTAGGTGCACGTTGAGGCCACGTGAAGTGTCGACAGCCCCGCTGGCAGGAGGTCACGGATAGTCCCAGCAGGTACCATGGGTCGACTGACTGGGGGATGACTGGCAGACGCAGCGGCTGTGCCTCCTACTGTGCCAACTCGCTGCGTTTTATCCGCCCGGTGCTCCGCTCGTTGTTGTGAGCGTCGCTGCCCTGCCCTCCGTTGTTGTTGGAGGGCGACTGCCTCCAACTACCTCTTTTGGCTACCATTCTATCACCATTCTATCACCATTCTATCACCAGTGTTGCCTTTCCAATTGATGAACCGTTGTCTGTGTTTTTAGGAAATATTGAATAAGCACCGGTTTATATTTTTGTTGAATGTGTGCTGCTTTATTGAGGTTATTGTGTGTACACAGAAATATTAGAATCCCTAGTTATATGCGGCCAACGACTCTGAGCATATTATAGTAAGTCTTACTCTTTGTGCAAATAGTTTAGACAACCCTGATGTAGAATATATAGTGGCTGCCCTTTCTAGGCAGTGGTCATTTACAGTTTTGAGGAAACTCAATCAATAAATTCGAGTCATTCCCAATCGACCAATGTTACGAAGGCCTCCCCAAGATCATGCCAGTTATGAGTGTTTTGTTGTTTTTACCATACTTCACCACACTGGTCAGTGCGCCTTGGTGAAGACGGCAGTTTCTACGTCACTCACCACCGATGTCAGCCATGGCCCTGAATCGAACGCGCATGCCACGCGATTATTATTTTTTGCCGGCAGACATCTGCCAGAAGCAGTGGTTAGCCAACTTGGGCCCGACTCGGGTCCACGGCGTGAGGGAGAGTGGGGAAAGATCGCCGGTCCATCGCGGCCTGCAGTGATCTGAGTTCGGATGAAACGCCACTAATAAGTGCACTTTTCTGTGCTTTTAATGCACAATGTGTCAAGCGCATTTTGTTTTCTTTTTGGACAGAACCCCAGCAATTAAATCGCGCATTTTGCGATGCCCTTTGTACGAGCGGGATCATGTCAAGGTTTGGAAAAGTAAAAAAGAAGAAAGCCAATTGTCCGTTATTTATAATCGTGGGATATTTAAAGCATAAATTAGGATGAGTATTATTCACAGCTCTTGTCACTGCTACTGCTAGCATTCTAAACGACAATAGTGCCTTAGACAACAAATACGCATGGAGGTTTTCATTGAACTTAACAAAGCCTTTGACATGGTTAATTGTGACATTTTACAATCTCGTATATTTGTGAATTTAGCAACAAAGCCACAAAAGCCACAAATTGGTTCAAAGAATATATTTCTAGCAGGAGACCTCTCCCTGTGGTGGTCTTACTTTAATAACAAAAGGTGTTTCTAAAGGTCCCTTCCCTTTGTTGGCTTTAATCTACTTTCGTCTGAATTCCACTTCTATACGGAGAGTATCGTCCATCCTTTTGCCCAACCGCTCAAGGATTCATGAAAGATTACGATGATATTTTGGCTTTGTGTGGCAAATTCATACCGCTTAGACTGCTTTCTTATACCGCATAAATGAAGTGCATGACCTTCTCTAATCCTGGTGACTACAATGAGGCATTCGTCCTTGAAGCAGAGAATCTGCTTGTGGATTTTCCACTGAGAATAAAAAAACGTTAAAGATTATTCTTCATGGCTCGGCATTTGTATACTTAGTAAACCTACATTCACGTGTCAAAACTATTTTCTATGCGACTGTAATGTCTTAAAGTGGCATTGTCTCTTCACCTAATATTTTTGCCGTTTCATTCCAAATCGTTCCAAAACTTTCCCCACAACAAAGTAAATGCGAGTGAACCAAAACAAATCATTGTCCGTGTGAGCAAGTTCGAGAAGAAGAAGTACAGCATGCCGCTCCTGTCACTCTGGCAACTTGAAGGCGGCTGTCAGAAATCACCTCTTTGCACACCGACTCGCCACCTTACAGACGGGGTTTGTTACGGAGAAGAATGGAGATTGACCGACGACCCTGCGCAACGAGTGACAGAAACCTAGTGCCCCACGCTGTGAATTGCTGTCCCAGCCATTGACAGATTTGTTTGCATGCATTACCCGCTCGAACGCGTAAAATACATGCACCCTCGCTGCTCCCCGTTTTTTTTAGCCAAGGAGAGCCTCACCGAGTCTCGAGAATCTTTTTTTTATATCACGAGGGTCTTGCATTGGTATGCGGGAGGATCCAGAGTTTACGGGTTCAAAAACAAAAGGCCACGAATGCCAGGGGGAAAAACTCAGAGGGCCCACATGGAGAGTTTAAATAATCCATCGCTGTACTGCCATCTTACCAGGTAAGGCCCACTGAGTTATATAACAACTGTCTTTCAGAAGCGACCTAGTCCACAAATGATAAGCTCAACGAAGTGGTGTATTATCACGTGGAAATTTATATCAGCAGCCAAACACTCGGAACGCATTTGATTCTAAATATGGAGAGGGAAACCCGGAGGACACGGAGAGAGACATGCAAACTCCAAATACACAGCAGACGTCCGGATCAGGATCGAACGCACGACCTCCAGTATACCAAGCGAGGTAGTTCACATCTCGCCATTTGCAGCCCAAGCTTACTCTACCTGGAATTTCCAGGCTGTCTTCAATCCAAATATGAGCCAGGCTCGAACCTGCGTAATTTCCATGATCCGATGCCATTGGGTGCATTCAAGGTAAGCGCATGTTTTAGAGACACCTCGTGTGTAACCCCAGCAGTGTTATCGGTTACTGCTTTCGCCTCTTTCAGGTCCAATTACATGCAAGAATGTATTTCTCGATTCATGTAATGTCATGGTAACAGAGTAACCTAATCAGCATTTGGTGAAATACATCAGTGGTTGTGAAACATAAATATAGATGTATCTGTAAACACCACAGTAATGCACTGTGCATTCTTCAATCTGTCAGCACACTGGTTGAAGCAAGCTGACAAATTCACCAGCAGGTAATACATTGCGCCTGTTGTGAAATTATCACATTTCATGCCTGTCGATTTTTTTTTTTACCAATTGTTGATTATTTTACAAACAGGCATTTTATGATGGGATCATCATCACCAGCCATGATCAAGCCACTGCTGCTGGATGAATGCCCCCACAAGCTGCGGTCCACCTCTTTCGATCTTGTCATTCAACAATCCATCCAGCACCTGCACATTAACGGATATTATCGTCTATGAGGTGTCATGGTCACATCCAGGAGACGCCCTGTTTATAGCCAGCAAATCTCAGAACCCCCTCCAGCTTTACCTAACCTAAACTATTCCTAAACTATTTCTATTTGACCAGGTAAGGCCTACTGAGTTATGTCGTCATTTTTAATTATCACTGCAAACGGCTAAAGTCGGTGGGGACAGGCCGGGAGATCGATGGTCGATGTTGGTAGTGGTGATGGTGGTAGTGTTGATCTGGCTGTCGCCTGATGAAGCTAGTTGTAATTACTGGCGAAACGTCGTGCTCAGATTGTAAATGTTGTGGCTTGGCTCCCCAACACACCGGTGTGCTGTACTAGTGACGAATTGGCACGTTCTGTTTACGTGACAACCCTTACTAGTTGGCTGTGTCGGGTGGTGGTGGGTTTTAACGACACATTTATATATTTACGCGATCTAACCCAAAAAACCTCTATTATGGATGATATTGGTCGCGAAAGCCTCCCACGTGTTAAACTGGTAGTGGTCATGTCGGGATCGGCCTCTGTGGAGGAGGCTCGTGGGGGACGCTACTGGGCACTCGGAGGCAGTCGCCCCCCACCAACAACGGAGGGCGGAGGAGCGACGCTCACAACAACGAGCGGAGCGTCGGGTGACTAAAGCACAGCAAGTTGGCACAGTAGGGGGCACAGGTGGTGCATCAGCCAGTCATCTCAGTCAGTCGACCCGTGGCACCTGGGTCTGCCCCGTGACCTGTCAGCGGGCGTTCGACACTTCACGTGGCGTCAACGTGCACATAGCCTGGCACAAGCGCCCTGGTGACGTCATCCGCCACTTCGCGGCGAATAGTGGTTGTTGGTGATGGTGGTGATGGTGGTGTTTGTGGTAGTGTGTGTTGTTGTGGGGAACGGTGGTGTAACGGTTTGCGCGCTGCGCTACGAACCCGGCAACCCGTGTTCGATTCCCGCTCACGGCCAACACCAGTGACGAATATCTGAATCGGTCCCGGGCCTCCCCTAGATCGACTCAGCCTCAAGCGAGTACGTGGTGCGATGTCCAAACATCGCTACTTGGGAGACAAACGCGGCAGGGCGTGGTGCTGGCCACCCACCCCCTCGTGTGCCGCGCTTGTTAACAGCACTTGTCCTAACAGTCTGTTAAGGCTACATGGGGGATCTTTGTCTTTGTGTGTGTTGTTGCTCTGGGGACGTGGGGTCGATCGACGATCGATGTTCGGTGGCCGCCAGTTGGTTGGCATTTGTCGTTGATTTCGACGAAGGGGGCCGCACTAAGGCTGCCGTCTTCCGCTCCGATGTGAACGTGATGTTACCGCGCGCACGCGCCACCCACGAGCATATCCGAAGCAAACATTTATTTTTTAATAACCTTGAGTGTAACAACGGTGGTGAACAAGGGCACAGCAATGCACCGTGTCTAGAAAGTCTACGGTGAGATGGGTTTTCTCTTTTAATACCTGATCTAATAAAAATGGCTTAGAGCCATAAATGACACTGAGTGGCACTGGGCCAAGACATTCATTGATCCACGGTTTACTGGTGGTGGTGGTGCCGGTTTTCCGCAGGGCATTGACAAAGCAGTCTACTTGTAAACTCACAGTTAATCCAGAATGGCGCTGCACTGTTTAAAAGCCACACTTTCTGATCGATAGTGAATAAGAAAAAAACTCGCAAATTAATAACTAACAGTCTGGCCTTCAAAAATAAAAAATATATAATCGGCGACGTTTTACGCAATGGCCCTTCATCAAGGGCCATCATCTGAACCGTCGCAAATTATATATTTGAACTTTAATTAAGGCAGTGTTATTGACAAATGTTTTGAGTGTTGTTGTTAGTGCTTGTACACCACTGTCAATGCAGCAGCGTCACCAAATAATTTGTTTAATTTTGATAATGGTTTGGTTTAGCAATACACGATTGTATTCAACAACAGTTTTGCGAATTTCGTAATCAAGGAACTTGAGTTTAAGTTTGTTTTCTTACTCTGCTTTAACTCCATATGTTTTCACATGTCACGTGTCACTGCCCTGCCACATTCCTTCTGTTCAAATGCCACGACTCTGGTGGTAGGCATATATAAAATACCAACAACTCAATAGGAGAAAAATTCCTGAAATTCTTAAAATAGCGCGTTTTGTCGTCGGAAAAGGGGGTTTCCACTGCACTTTTATCTCAAATAAATCTAAATTCTGCGCTGAGAGAGGTGAAACGGAATCCATTGTCGCTTAATTGACTCTGCATCCCGTCGAGGACAATGGGATCTCCCGAATTCCAAAACGGAAATGGCCTAGAAACAGACGTGGGCCACATCCACCGACACCCAGAGGCTCGTTCAATGTTCCTCCCATGTTTCACCTGGCAGCGGAACAGAGCCCCCCCCCCCCCCCCCAATGATGCGCTGGTGGGGCGGGGGGGGAGCGGTTATTGTTGTGGACTTTGTGGGGAGACACAAGGAGGCAATGTCGTCTCGACGCCGCGGTGTTTTTCGTTGTGGTCAGCGCCGTCGCGTCCATCGCGGCCACAAAATGAAGGGGCCCCCGGCGCGAGGCGCCGTCAGCCGCCATTGCATGCGCCACGCAACTTGATTAGTTGTTTAGAAAAAACGAAAACGTGTAAACATAGATCTTAACGCACCCACGCCCATATTTGGAGAAACAAGAAAATCGCACCCCTGGATCTTGAAATGATCGCATGTATGTACAAATACGCAGTATTGAACTTGCGCTGCAGTGTCCGTGAAAAGTTTCCGGAGAACTTATTTAGGAATGAGTCAAAATTAGCAGCCGAAAATAGAGCTTGTAGCATATTAATTTTTTTAAATACAGTCGTAGGATTTCTGCCAAAAAGCTGGTCCATTACAACAGCGTTGTTTGCAATGCAGTAGCGCAGTGCACAAAGAATGGCTCGTGCTGAGAATGCTGGAACGTGACTTCAGCTGCCCGCCGCTCATCGTTAAGGCATGAACAGCGCGGCGCGTAAGTCAAAATTGGGCAAAATGAGCGCCCCGTGCCACACGTCTCCAATTCTCTCTCGTGACTGCCATTTTACTGACTCATCACTGTAATTGCCGCCGCTGCAGCTGCCAATGTGGTCTGTAGAGATCCCATTATCTTTAGCACGGCTGGCTACGTTGGCTACGCACGGTGCGAAAGAAGTTCAACATACATGCGTTCGAATTGTCATCTTTCAACCCCACAGCAATTCACGGAATTGTCATTTTTTTCCGATCGTGATTAAAATATTTGATTATCAGTTTTTTTAAACTATTCCATTGTTATTTTCTCTGAGGTACAGTTTGTAAGTTAGTCGATCCTCACTCAGGTTCGCATTTGGTGAGGTAAAGTGTGAGTACTCCGACCTCTTCCCAGATGTTTAGTGAGCGTGGAAGAGTAGGCCAACTCGCTCTCACGAGTGGAGGCCCCTTCTGCCAGCAGAAGCTTGAAAAGCTAAACTATAAAATAAACAATAAATTAAATAATAGCGTACTAGAAAGACATTTTTTTTTTAATAATAGCATGCTGGAAAGAGAAAATAAGAATTAAATAATGGCATGCTGGAAAGAGAAAATAATAAATAAAAAATGTGCATACTGGAAAGAGAAAATAATACATTAAATAATAGCATACTAGAAAGAGAAAATAATAAATTAAATAATAGCATGCTGGAAAGAGAAAATAATAAATTAAATAATAGCATACAAGATAAAATAATACATTAAATAATAGCATTTTTTTCTCTTTCTACGTAACTTTACCGAAAGAACCAAATAGTAATTCCTGCAGTCACGAAAGCGCCAAATCAAGTTTTTATAAAATAAACTATTTTTATTTTACCAGGTAAGGCCCACTGAGCTGTAGAGCTCTTTTTCAGAAGAGACCTTGCGAAAGATAATAGCTCAACAAAGTGACTTACCGTGTGGGAATTTATTTCAGCCTTTTTCTTTCATATAGCTGATCTATATGCAGAGCGACAACACATACTCGAAACGTGCAACGTCGATTCTAAATGTGGAGGGAACCCCCAGAGGACCCGGAGAAAAATCCACGCGACCACGTGGAGTACACGCAAACTCCAAATATACAACAGGCATCAGTGTCGGGATATAACCCATGACCTCCTGTATACTAGGCGAGGTAGTTAACATTTCGCCGCCATTGCAGAGCTGCACCTTTACCGTTAGTTTACTCATGATGTATCTCCTACATTCACCACACTTGGTGCTGGTTGTTTAACAGACAGAACTAACACGGCGTTCTAGATTTGAAGTTTTCGTGACTGCAAGGATCCATATACTCTTTAGTTTTGTCGGTAACAGTTCCACCTGAAGACGGAAGCTTGTGTTGCCTCCGAAACGTCGTGATTTAATTTAGTTGTTTTTCATTTTTATTTTATTTTCACCTACGTGACTTTATCGAAAAAACCAAAGAGTATAGAACTAAGACGTGCCTGAGAGTGATGCTGGATTGACCCACCTGTGGCTATTTCTATAAATGCTCTTCACACGCCACAGGTTGCAAGTGTCCCTTTGCGGACACTTTTCACTGCTGTGTCATCACAATTCCCAAAACACCGGCTCCAGTGCTACCGTCATAGAATCGGCTCATTTTCTGACCGCAACCCATGACCGCTGCTCACAATCCTGCAGCAGGAGTCCGGGTCTGCTGCTAATGCTGCTGCTAATGTCCAGTTGTTTGTCAACTTTACCCACCAGCTGGGTGGAGCAGTGGTTCAGTGGTTAGCGCACCGCGCCATGAACCCAACGACTCGAAGTGGAATCCCGGTGGCGAGTGACATCAGAATCCCTCAAAACCGACCTCTCCACATCCTCGTTGACCAACCCGCAAACCTGCAACGGAGGTCTGCGTGGTGAGATGTGGTCAATAAAACCGTGCGGAAGCCTCCATCGAGCAGTGGATTGGGAATGGCTGCAATTTATGATATTCTTTATTACTAAACGGTGTGGACTTTATTAGAGCCGTGGACTATTTCCATTGACTTCTTAAGTTGGTTTCCACATTCTTAATGCTGCCAGTTTGATGTGGGTTTTTTGGGGGGGGGGGGTTGGTTGTTGCTTAGTGTTTGTAATATTTTACTCCCTGAGATTCGACATAATTGAACGCAGTTTTTGATCTTCAAGTCTTAACACCGCTCGCACGCGAGCATCTGCATTTCGCTGCTGTGGATACATGCAGAGCCAATGCGACTTTACCATAATGAAACACATTATTTGTCGATGCTGGTGCTGCTAATGCTATTTTATTTGTTTTACTATTTTTATCCTACCAGGTAAGGCCCACTGAGCTATATAGCTTTTTTCAGAAGCGACCTGGCCACATTATTTATAACAAAATAAATCATATTGTTGTGTTATGTCTAATTAGGAAATAAGTACAAGCCGCATCTCACATTGCGCTGAGTTACAACAAAAAATGTGCAAATTAAACATTACATTGGTGAGTGTGTGTCAGTTGATCACTATTTAGGAGACTGATGTGTATTATTCTGGCATTGATCTGAGTTTTAAGTTGATATTTGTGAATTTCAAGCTCATGGCATAATTACAAAACATTATCTTTAATTTTGACAATTAGGTTTGAGCCACAAAAACTGCCAACATACAATAACTCCATTTATTCTGCATGTCCATTCCTGATAAGTAAAATATATACATACAATACGTAGCCATTTATCAAATTAAGCCAGAAGTAATAGTTTTAATTGAATAGTTGATTTAAAATAAATACTCAAAGTTTATAACATTGATGCACTTTGGCGTGCAAAGCTGCCATCTCAGATGTAACATTAAACTCATTTGCACCAACAACACAACAGAAACGGTATTAATTGCTCAATGCTGTTCGTGGAGAGCGTGTGAGGAGCACCCGTAAAATGGACGTTGAAAGCCGCACAGTGGATGACAAAAACCATAAGTTACATGCCACTGGCCGGCCAAGACCCTATTCAGCCACAAGTGCATATTCCGCCCGCGATGGTAAGCCCCCGTGGGTTGAGGCAGGACAAAAGGCCCGCAGCCTATACAGAGGACCAGGATTTTAACTGCGGTCATTTAGGACTCAAAGGCAGACCTATTCAAGGGGACTGAGGGCCCCCTTTCTATGTATGTAATTTTTCCCCCCTTTTTGTGTTCGCGCGTGCATTTCTAAAGCGGCCCTGAAAGATTCATGAAGTCTGGTGTGCTACACGGCTGTCCATTAGGGCACAATTTGTGCGCGTGCTGTGTAATTAATGGCGGCATCTCAGTCTTTGGGTCATCACGCGCTTTGTCTTTGGCCCACGCTCGCAATAAAACATTCCTTCGCTTATGTCTGCGGTGCCCTGTAATACGTCGTTACTCTGGCGGGCTTTGTCCCGCCGTAATCTGTGAAAGCCACTGCCAATTAATATGGAGTCTGCTATCACGCCGCTGTACTTCTGAAGTCACAGCCCCAGTTGCCTCTGCGACACGGAGTCCAAGTTTAAGGTTTATTCCTGTCTCAGGCCGTGACAGGGCTTGACGCCTTCATATCGTTCCGAATTGCCCGTTCCCTATGTCCCTGTCTGTAATCTTAATTTTATAGTTGTCAGATTACTATTGCTACGGGTCCCTCTCGTTAAACTAAAACATCGGGGACACCGTTTCTGTGTTTATAGACATAAAATGTCTAGCTCACTCACCAAGCCTGAAATCATTATAGGTTTTGGTTGGTAATAATTAAGTTTTTTTTCTCTCGTTTGGAATCTATAATTTTTCCGAGCAGCTGAAGTTTTATGGATGTACTTTGTCATATTGTATTGTAAAGCTGCTTGAGGTAATTTGCTGCACAACACTCTTTATGAACTCGATTTTGTTATTCTATACCAAACATTTCTTTTGTTGTGCTCTAAAGGTGGTACAATTTGGGTCGCATAAAAAATATAAGCAGCCTGTTTACACTGACCTTGACCGCACTGTGTGCAATGAATGTGCTGAATTAACATACGTATAAGGACAGTATGGGGTGATGTAGGGACAGTACAGCTCCCCGTCGCCATGGTTACTAATTAACGTAACGCGAACAGACAGGGTCACGTTAAGGTAATGTGGGACCTAAGTGGTCGCGAATAGTGATTGTTGCGACAAGCTTTGACAGGGTCGCATGAGGGGAAGCACGGGACCTAACAGTCGTAAATTGTGATAAGGGCAGAGACAGACAGGGCCAGGCGCGGTGAGAGAGGGTTCGGGAATAGGGGCGTGGCCGGGTCGTGAGGGGGATAAGAGCCGGTGTGAACCGGGGCTCTGGGCTGCTGTTGTTGGGGAACTGCTGTCGCCATCGTCACCTTGGAGCGGGTCGTCTTCATCATCCTGGAGTGGGAACCTTGTAGTCTTGGAAGGCTGGAGTTATGTTGTCTCAGGATAGAGCGATCTAAGCTACTCATTAAGTTATCAGTGTGTTGGCAGACTTCATTTATATATATGTAAAAAAGGGAAATTTGTGGATATGTGTGTCTGTTAGAAATGTTTAGCATACTTCCCAACACGCTACAAGCTTGAAACGTGGCATGTGGGTAGCTCCCATACTTTACACAATATAAAAAATATAAAAATAGACTTTTGTATTTTGCGGGGGGGGGGGGGGGGGAATGACCATGAAGTGTGTGGCGTCAACCCACATATACAGGACTGGCGGTAATCAATATCTGGTGAGCATTTGTGGTATCAATTTAATGGGAATTGGTCGATTCTAAAGAAATCTACAATCTTCACTTCCTTTGCTTGATTTAATCGATTATTTTTCCACCGTGCGTTGGGTTTTAATTTTAATTAATCAGGTAATGATCAAAGTTTTATTTTCATTTATCATTAAATTGCTTAAAAATACATAATTATATTAATTACTAGCTTTACTACTCGGCTTCACCCAAGACTTGGATTCCTGTCTTGGATTAATAGACGGCCTACGCGGAGGGTTGGGGGGGGGGTGCGTGACGTCAGCAGGCACACTGCGTGACGCTTCCGCATGCGGGTGACATCACAGATGTGACGTCACAAATGTGACGTCACCGCTCACTTGCCGTGCAAAATATATCCATTATTGCGCCCCCCCCCCAAAAAAAATATACAAAAGTCTATTTTTATACGTTTTGCATTGTGTACAGTCTGGAAACTACCCACATGCAAAATTTCAAGTTTGTTGCATGTCGAGAAGTACGCTAAACATTTCAAACAGACACAAATTCACAAAATTTCCCTTTTATATATAGATAAGGAATAGGGTTATTGTGTGCAAACTTTACATGTAGCACGTTAAACGTTTCCCCCCTAAGTAGCATGGCTAAACGGTGCAATAGCTTTGTATTTGTGTATGTATATGTTATGTTTTTAAGTTTTAAGAAATTTTGAAATATATTTTTCCCCCGGGCAATGCCGGGTACTTCCCGCTAGTTTATGATAATTTTTTTATACAACTGAACAAGACGGTGCCTTTGAGAGCTACATTACACATGCGTGCTTGTTGAACTTCTTTCGCACCGTATGTAGCCAACCGTGCCAATCGGAGGCACGTGCGCATTCCATCAGCACACCTTCTGATTGCGATGGTACCCACTCACACCAGATACGATCTGATGTCAATCTAATTCCAGGCCAATCGGATTACAAAAGCAACTCAAGTTGAATACATGAATAAAGCACCTAAATGCAATTGCATCTCAAGCAACTACACATAAATGGTGTGCCACGGTGGTGAAATGCTGTCTACAACAGCTGGTATACAGGAGGTCGTGAGTTCCATCCTGACCATAACGCCTGCTCTATATTTGCAGTATGCATGTTCTTCCTGTGGTCGCGGTTTTTATCTCCACATTTAGAATCAACGTGCGCATAGAGTATTTGTCGCGAAACATTTCCACGTTATAAGACACTTCGTTGAGCTATCATTGGTGAAAGCCAGGTCGCTTCTGATAAAAAAAAAAAGCGATTTCATAGCTCAGTGGGCCTTAAATGGTTAAATAACAATAGTTTAGTCGTAGTTTACAATGGTCAGGAGGGCGGGTATTTTTAGGAGCTCAGAAATTGATACGCGTATTGTGCGTCAGATTAGGTGGGAAAATCCCAATAATTCTGACGCAACATAATTGTCCTCGTAATGGGAAAGTCCATTCAGCTCCACATCATCCTGTACTGCATCAGTCCTGTGATGTTGAGCTGAGGGGTTTCCCTTACCCCAAGACCTCACAAAAATGCTCAGCAAACCTGTTCTTGGGGGTTGGAGATCAGATCACCATTCTTTCCCTTCAGGATGGCTATACAGTAGGTGTAATGGTTCATGTTACTTTTTTGATTGAGTCAAAGGGTGATTTATGATTATGTGCCACTGCAGTAGTTTACATCTCTTCAACGACCCATGACAACCACTCACAGACCCGCACAGCTTTCCGAACCTCAGAATGAAGATTATGGTGAGCCTCCTCATTCCTGGACGTAGGGTATCTGGGAAGATTTGGACCACGAACCCAATGCAGCCATCGCAACTGCACGAGTCAAAGTCCTAAAACTCACCCATTTCCCCTCGGCATCAGGAGGAGGAGGGGACGATGCCATCCCCAGTTGCAAGCGATGACCAGGTTATTGTAGGTATGAATGGAATCCTAGACGGACGCTTGCCACCACAGTGAAAGTATTGCAGGTGCAACTTACAGATAACAAGCATATGGTGAGTGGACAGATCAGCTCCACGGTAGGTCCTGGCCCCATATTCGTTGTTCCGTCACTGTGTAGTCCAGCATAAGTTCTTACTTGGACCCGGTGTGAATCCATGATGTTTTGTGGATGTACCGATGCCGGAAGAGCGTGTTGGTGATGACATGCCCATGAACTGGACAGAAGCCTGGCTAGCTCCTACCATTATTATTTAGCTGATCTGGCAAATGCTTTCCTATCACCCCGGCCCAGGTACCCGTGTCATTACCCACTTGGGCATTAAAGTCACCTACCAAGATACCTCTATTTCGAGGCGCAAACTGTAGCCAACACCTGGGACAGTATGTCATGGAAGGCACCCGACTCATCAGCCTTTCACCCTTTCGCCCTCTCCTCTATCTCTCTCCTCCGTCGCACGTGCGTGGGGTATACACCGCGGTGGAGGGTGGGTGGAGGGGAATTGTGAGGTCAGCACGCACCAACCCGGCTCAATGCTGCTGGATGTGGGTGACATCATCATCACCATCATCATGCAGATGGACACGCATGCCAGCCAGCCAGGAATCCAGCCAGGAAGAAAATAATCCAGGCAGCAAAACTTGTTTTCGAATATATTATGATCACAGGCAGGCATGGTTGCACAAAGGTGTGATCCAGGGCTATGGAGGCTGAAGTTGGTGGATTAAGTACACATTTGTGAAACCCCCAATCCCGCTGGGCTGCAAGGTGGTCATGAGTTGGTGGTACAGCACGTGGGCTTGTAAACCCAACCATAAGAACGTTACAACGAAAATACAAGAACCGATAAGAGTACAAAAGTAAAAGAAAGTTAGACAAAAATCACTTTCAAATATTTACAAATAAAACGTAAATTTGTTTTATCTTACAAGGAAAAGCCCACTGGGCTATTAGCATATTTTTCTGAAGCGACCTGGCAACGAATGATAGCTCAACAAATTTGCTTAACGGGTGGAAAATGATTGCAGGGAAACTACTCTAAACAATCATTGAGGTAAGCTGCTCTATTACAAGGACAACCACAGCCCGACCCTGCAGGAAGGGAATGTGCAAACTAAGGAAAGCGAAAACATAAAATTATGTCCACAAAACACGAACCCTCAATGACCAGCGTGGTGAGGAATGGTCGCCTGTGACCAGAGGAGGCTGCACTTGTACTCAGCACCATCGCTGCCGCTCTTGCCAAAACAAATTCGTTGAATGGACACAAACAATCAAACATGTGCGGCCCTGTTTTGTGGCCTAAAATATTTCTATCGCCAGAGTTTCAAGAAGGCGATTGCACTTTTGCGGTCAAGGAGAATTGCCCCCTCGGCTGGAAAGCGCGAAGCCAAACGAAATATCAAAACACTTGGAAACAAAAACAACAACTAATAAATACAATGGCGAGTGTATGACTTAAAACAATATGTATTTTAGGAGGCCTGTTAACATTTAGCATGTCTTCAAAAGGGAATGTATAAGCAGTGGGCACGTAACTAATGAATCATCGTTGTGGCCCCACCCAGTGAGTCTGTTGCCGTTCTCTCGCGGTGTGGAAGAGGGGGGGGGCGCAGGAGAACGCCCGCGTGCCATACTCCTCGGGGTCGTGTTCTTAATAATAATAACAACAACAATAATAATTACAGCCGATACACCGCCTTTCATACAATGTCGAGGCGATTTGCATCAAAGACAATGGGGGGTGGGCGGGAGGGGTAAGAAGTGGCGACATTAAAACAGAAAACACCTGGAAGAGAAATGTTTTAGTCGGGACTGGACGTCCCGTGCTGAAGTGGGCTCCCCTGACACAGCCTTCGGAAGAGAGTTCCACAGTGCGGGTCCCACGGAGAGAAGTCCCAGAGACTCCCACAATGCGGGTCCCACAGAGAGAAGTCCCAGAGACTCCTACAATGCGGGTCCAACAGAGAGAAGTCCCAGAGACTCCCACAGTGCGGGTCCCACGGAGAGAAGTCCCAGAGACTCCCACAATGCGGGTCCCACAGAGAGAAGTCCCAGAGACTCCCACAGTGCGGGTCCCACGGAGAGAAGTCCCAGAGACTCCCACAATGCGGGTCCAACAGAGTGAAGTCCCAGACACTCCCACAGTGCGAGTCCCACGGAGAGAAGTCCCAGAGACTCCCGCAGTGCGGGTCCCACGGAGAGAAGTCCCAGAGACTCCCACAATGCGGGTCCCACGGAGAGAAGTCCCAGAGACTCCCACAGTGCAGGTCCACGGAGAGAAGTCCCAGAGATTCCCACAATGCGGGTCCAACAGAGAGAAGTCCCAGAGACTCCCACAGTCCGGGTCCCACGGAGAGAAGTCCCAGAGACTCCCACAATGCGGGTCCCACGGAGAGAAGTCCCAGAGACTCCCACAATGCGGGTCCCACGGAGAGAAGTCCCAGAGACTCCCACAATGCGGGTCCCACGGAGAGAAGTCCCAGAGACTCCCACAATGCGGGTCCAACAGAGAGAAGTCCCAGAGACTCCCACAGTGCGGGTCCCACAGAGAGAAGTCCCAGAGACTCCCACAGTGCGGGTCCCACGGAGAGAAGTCCCAGAGACTCCCACAATGCGGGTCCAACAGATAGAAGTCCCAGAGACTCCCACAGTCCGGGTCCCACGGAGAGAAGTCCCAGAGACTCCCACAGTGCGGGTCCCACGGAGAGAAGTCCCAGAGACTCCCACAATGCGGGTCCCACGGAGAGAAGTTCCAGAGACATCCACAGTGCGGGTCCCACAGAGAGAAGTCCCAGAGACTCCCACAGTGAGGGTCCCACAGAGAGAAGTCCCAGAGACTCCTACAATGCGGGTCCAACAGAGAGAAGTCCCAGAGACTCCCACAGTGCGGGTCCCACGGAGAGAAGTCCCAGAGACTCCCACAGTGCGGGTCCCACAGAGAGAAGTCCCAGAGACTCCCACAGTGCGGGTCCCACAAAGAGAAGTCCCAGAGACCTCCACAGTGCGGGTTCCACAGAGAGAAGTCCCAGAGACTCCCACAGTGCGGGTCCCACAGAGAGAAGTCCCAGAGACTCCCACAGTGCGGGTCCCACAGAGAGAAGTCCCAGAGACATCCACAGTGCGGGTTCCACAGAGAGAAGTCCCAGAGACTCCCACAGTGCGGGTCCCACAGAGAGAAGTCCCAGAGACTCCCACAGTGCGGGTCCCACAAAGAGAAGTCCCAGAGACTCCCACAGTGCAGGTCCAACAGAGAGAAGTCCCAGAGACTCCCACAGTGCGGGTCCCACAAAGAGAAGTCCCAGAGACTCCCACAGTGCAGGTCCAACAGAGAGAAGTCCCAGAGACTCCCACAGTGCGGGTTCCACAGAGAGAAGTCCCAGAGACTCCCACAGTGCGGGTCCCACAGAGAGAAGTCCCAGAGACTCCCACAGTGTGGGTCCAACAGAGAGAAGTCCCAGAGACTGCCACAGTGCGGGTCCAACAGAGAGAAGTCCCAGAGACTCCCACAGTGAGGGTCCCACAGAGAGAAGTCCCAGAGACTCCCACAGTGCGAGTCCCATGGAGAGAAGTCCCAGAGACTCCCACAGTGCGGGTCCAACAGAGAGAAGTCCCAGAGACTCCCACAGTGAGGGTCCCACAGAGAGAAGTCCCAGAGACTCCCACAGTGCGAGTCCCATGGAGAGAAGTCCCAGAGACTCCCACAGTGCGGGTCCCACAGAGAGAAGTCCCAGAGACTCCCACAGTGCGAGTCCCATGGAGAGAAGTCCCAGAGACTCCCACAGTGCGGTTCCCACAGAGAGAAGTCCCAGAGACTCCCACAGTGCGAGTCCCACGGAGAGAAGTCCCAGGGAGTTCCACAGTCATCTAACGCAGCTCGGCTCAGGCTTGAAATGCTCAATTGCCGTGGCTCAGTTCATGGAAATCCTGAGCTGAGCTGGGACGGTGCTCAGATGCAGATCGAGTGAAGCACGGCGGCGAGCCGGCTCACTTGAGCCAGAGCTAAGCCTGAGCCGTGGTTGATCTTCGTGCTTCGGCGTCAGATCGCCACACGCTCATGGACGTTGATGAATGTGCACCTGCCATCCTGTACAGACCTGTCGAGGCAGCTGTGTGGCAAGGATGCAGCGATGTTATTCTCAAGCCACTGCCCACATGCTTATTAATTCATACGATGTGCGTATGCATGCGTAACGCATTCGTGCATGACATGACACGCTGTCGGTAATTGTAATGGGATTTGCATATACTGTATGGCTCACTATGATTCATAATAGATTGTTGGTGGAGGCCACATGATTATCTGGCTAATTATTTTGTCGCGTAACCCTCCTACACTTGACATCGCCAAACAAATCGAATTGTCACGTGGTGTGCGAGCGGGTGATGCACCTATGATGACTATTTCAGCTCACAGGCAGATTATTGAGTGACCTGACCCACACATCTGTAATAAAGGACTCGACCACGGTATCTGGCTTGGTGTCCTTTATTCGGGTTCGTATACTTTTCCCACACGGCTCTTTCTCTGTCCCGTAGCAGCCTCACTGCTAATCTCCTCGTGCAGCCTCTCCAGCTGCCCTCGCTGCAGCCCCACCGCTGCTCTCTCTTCTCCGAAGCAGTCCCGCTGCTGTTCTCTTCGTGCAGCCTCCCAGCTGCCCTCGCTGCAGCCTCACCGCTGCTCCCCGCTTCTCCGGGGTCGGTCACCGCTGGCCGACGGTGCCGATCCGTACTCTGTGTGTGTGGCGATCTCGCCACTCTCCCCAGCCTTCGCCCTGCGTGGCCTTACTCTAGCCCAGTCTCCAACAACCTCTCTCCTCTTCCGTTTTCTCCCCTTTTAGACCTGAACCCTCTCCCCCACGTGACGTAACTCCTCCCCCTATGACGTCACATCCGGTAGGTCGTTTACGCCCGCATTACACATCTATTATGCATCGTGATTTTGTCTGCGAATAAACTCCTTAAAAATGTTTTTTAAACAACGGTTTTATTAACAACTTTGTTTAACTCACGGTCGAGAAGTACATCAATGATGCGACGCCTGCTCCCACATCAACGCTGACTTGAACTAATAGATGACGTGAACTAACCGATGACTTGCGGAACTCGTTGACACGGAGCAGGCGCGCCTGAGACACGTGGCGCCGGCTTCTTGGTCGAGGCGATTCCAAAGTTTAGGGAACGTGGCGTTTTTGACCCACACAAATGAATAATTAGCTATTAAGCCGTCCATACAAAATGTTAATTGCTTTAAAAGAGCCAATTACTTGAGTACGTGTGCACAATTTGGAATTCATTGGACAACGGCAAATAGACAAAATTTTGATTACAAGATTTGACCACGACAAACATAGGAGTCAAGTTAAGTAAAACCGTTGAAAAACCCAACATAGTGAATAGTTGATTTAATTTTTCATCCTCAGAATACAGAGGCGACATCCAATACTCACATGTAAGCTTGTTTGTGTCTACGGGAAGCGGCAGTGTAGCGGTGAGCAACCCGAGTTTGATTCCCGCTCACAGCCATCACCAGTGACGAATATTTGAACCATTCCTGGGCCTCCCTTAGGTCGACTCAGCCCCAAATAAGTAGCTTGTGCGATGTGTAAAAAAAAACTTCGCCACTGGAGAGACAAAGGTGGGCGGGCGGGCGTGGTGCTGGCCACCCACCCCCTCATGTGCCGTGCCAGCCTTCATAAGTGCTCGCTAACAGCACTTGCCCCAACAGTCTGTTTAGGCTATACGGGGGATCTTTGTCTTTGTTTGTAACACACTGCTCCATGAACCCAGGAACCCGAGTATAATATCCACTTATGACCAAAAACAGTGACGAAAGTATGAACCGGTCCGGGACAGGTCAACTCAGCCTTAAATCAGTATACCTCGCGCGGTGTGTAACAAGATCAGCACCCACTCCTTCGTGGACCGTGCCGGTCTTCATAGGTGCTCGCTCAAAGCACTTGCCCCAACACCCTGCTAATGGCTACATGGGGATCTTTGTATGTGTGTGAGACAGACGGAGCCCGATCTGTTCGGCTCGGGCTATCATCGGGGCGATCGTGCTGATGTCAGCAACACAGATTCCTCCCCCCCACGCCCCCCAGCTATTGATTTTGGTTGACAATCGAGGTAAAAGTTAAGTTAATTATGGGGAAATTGATTTGCTCAATTTCTACCTGACCGTGGAATTCGGCAAAAACGTGAAAGTAACAAGTTGTGTTTCTTTATTGTTGAATACTCTCGCCCCTTTAGTGCGGGGGCGGCTGTTCCTCTTGAAGGCAGGAAACCCCCAAACAAGCCACGCCCAGTGCGACATGTGGCTAATGATTTCAATGACGTCGTCATCTCCCATCCGGTAGCACACGTTGGAACAGAAATGGAACTTTTAGTTAGTTTCAACTGTTTTTATGTTGTCCGATTGGTCAAGCTCTAGAACCAATAATGGATAGACTTTTCCTGGTTCCGTTGCTTGAATAATCGTCACCGATTGAATTCAATCTCCCTGTGTGGTCGCCAAACGAGTGGGCACACTTCCTAAATCCCCCTGACTCTGTTGACCCACTGGTATCAACGGGGCCACCACGGTTAGCCGATCAGTAGGTCGTCTGTGATAGTATCAAACAAGATTTTCCCAGCGTGGAAGAGTAGGCCAAATCCCCTCTGCCGAGCTGCCTCTAGTGATGGAGACCCCTTCTGCCAGCGGTGGCGTCAACAAGAAATTGCAGGGCTGCACCTTCACCGTACGTTTGTCCGTGGCATTCCGTTTGTCTGTGGCATTCCTTCGCGCAATGTGTACATCTTGTGGCCACTCCTAAAGAATGACCTCATGTGCCGAAACCAAATGACAATCTGCCCAACAAAAACTGTCCGAAGTACAAATGTTAATTTGCAATTTAATCCGTGAAGTGCAAGCATATTGTGAGCAGGTGGCCTTGCTGGCACAGCGGATGGCGTTCTGCACTATGAACCCCCGACGACCTGAGTTCGATTCCCCACCACAGCTAACATCAGTGGACATCTATCTCTGAATCAGTCCTGGGCACCCAATCGTCACTCGCCTGCACTGACCAACGCGCTGAAGTTTGGTCAAACCGCCCCAGTTATCCACACAGTGCAGCAAGGCCTTTATTCATACCTGGATTAAAAGAAGAGGATACATTATTACTATGCATATCGTAGTATTGTTAATATCCCGCACCTCCGATTAGCACGGCTGGCTACGAAGAGTGGGAAAGAAGTACACATTCATCATGACTATTGTCACAAAAGCAAAGCCAACACAATCGTCAAATTTGTTCACGGGCCAAAAAAAACAGACAGCAACAAAAAAACCCTCAAGACAACGAACCTCAACGTTAATTTGTCGCAGCCAAACGCGTTCGTCGTTGTCGATGAACGCGGCGGCGGAGTCTCCTTGACCAGGGCCGCCCTCTGCCGCAGAGTTTGCCGGCCACCGTCATCGGCCGCCCGGGCTGGAGGGGGCGGCCCGTGAGCTGAGTCCAAGCCGAGACGGACACTGGGCCACGCTGGGAAGGGGTTGCACGGGGTCACATGTTATTGTGCGCCCTTAACAAAAACATAATTCTTTAGCTTCTGCGTTCAAGAGGAGGTACGAGCTGCTGAACAAAGACACAAAGAGCACAACAAATATGTTTATTTCAATCCTGTCTAGTTCACAAAAAATTATTGAGCCATTTTAACAATGAATGCCTTTTGGCCACATATTTTGTGTGTAACGAATGTGGCTTTGCAAGAGAAAAAATAATAAGTATTTAAATCACCAAAGTTCGCGTACTTCATCCATCACCAGAGTTTACCAGTATCTACTCATTCTCGATAACTAATTTACAATACATTTTTTGTGAGCATAAGTCGCTGACCATTCTAGCCGTACTTTTTTTTCATATGAATAAAAATCTATGCATTCCCTATCTTTAATGCGCAATGCGACACAGCCCGCGGAAAAGCCACACGCGGCGGTCAAGCTACGCAACCCTCGCGGCGCGGCGAGTTTATCATTTGTCGCGCTCTCGACAGAGCAGCGGTGTAACGTAAAAAAAAATGAACGCCGCTGTGTTGCCGCGTGTTCAGAAGCCCTTGCGGTAATCGTGATTGATGAGCGCATGCGGAGCCCAATTCAAAGGCTGTATCTCAATTTAATTAGAAGAGAAAAGGGACCCAGGGCAGTCTTTGCAGATGGTCTCATTTGCCGTTTCCATGGCTGTGAATCACCGACGGGGGCAGGGAGGGCGAGTGGGCCAGTCGCGGCGGTAAAGCGGAGACCTCCCTCCGGCCAAAGTCTTGGCTTTGACCAGCCACAAAGAGGAGCGCGCGCGGCACCTCTGACCCCCGCCAGGCCCCGGCGCGGTGACCCCGAGTGAAGCGGCCAACATATGTTGTTTGCTGTCCCCTCGGCCCAGCAGTCTCAAACGTGGAGGGCGGCGGCAGGGAGGGGGGAGGGGTTGAGAGGGCACGGACATTACCACGAGGCTCTCCCTGGCACCGGGGCGTGAACGCGAGGAGGATGATTTCGCCCGCGCGCATCGGCACACGCTCGCGCGTCGCTGCACGGCGGCGGCAGCTGAGGCACTCGACACGAGCGGCTCGACTCAACAAGTATTTCATCATCATCAGCTACGATTCATCCATTGCTGGACGAAGGCCTCCCCAAGCTGTCGGCGTCTATCATGATTCTGCGATGTAATGATCCAATTAGCACAGGAGATCGCCGAGCAAGACAACAAGAAGCACCGTTTCTTTCGAATTCTGTAACAAAAAAACCCTTCATATTTCAAGAACTGCAATGCACGTGAATACGAGACGGTGGCGCTCCTTAATAAATGACGCCACGAGGCAGCCCTTGAAGAGGGGCACGCGGCTCCGGAGCCGCAGTTTGCCGACCCCATGATCTAGCACCTACACACGAGTTGATTTCATCGCTGCATCACCTCGATGGGCGTGATTGCGTTCCGCACCATGGCTGCCACTCGATCGTTATCCTTGACCATCAGCTACCATCCCGCCTGGCGACGTGTCCTGCTCCGAGCCCACTTACTTTGCTTAACAGCTTGAATGTGAAATCTGTACTCGTGAAATCTGTTACACCAGTCAAAAACATTCCTTAGCACACATTTATTTGTTGCAATTTGACTTACAGTTATGAGAGTTGATATATCAAAATGGTAAGTTTCTCAAGGTCTTCTTTAATCGGGATCCTCAGAGTAATTCAAGGATATTCGGAAAATATTGTTCACATTTTAATTTGCATTTTAATCCGTGAAATGCAAGCATATTGTGAGCAGGTTGGCTTGGTGGCACAGTGGATGGCGTTCTGCACTATGAACCCCCGACGACCTGAGTTCGATTCCCCACCACAGCTAACATCAGTGCTATCTCTGAATCAGTTCTGGGAACCCAACCTTCACTCGCCTGCACTGACCAACGCGCTCAAGTATGGTCAAACCGCCCCAGTTATGCACACAGTGCAACAAGGCTTTTAGTCATACCTGGATAAAAATAAGACTCACCATTATTATTCATATCACATTGTTATTCATATCCCGCACCTCCGATTAGCATGGTTGGCTATGTAGAGTGTGAAAGAAGTTCAACATACATACACATTCATCACGACTATCGTGACAAAAACAAAACGCCAACACGATCGCCAACTTGTTTCTGACGTCTCCCTCGCCTCCCTTCCCAATTCCCACGGCCGCAATTCGATCTCTCATCGGTGCCGGGAGAAAATAAAAAAACTCCAAACAAACCGAATCCGACCTGTCGGCGCCGCGTCGGACCTCGCGAGGTGGCTTAGGCCGCGGCGAATCGGCAGCGTCCGTCCCCCCTTTGTTGATAGTGGAGGGGCTGCGCGATCTGCGTGGGGTCAACAGCGCCCGCGGGCTCCGCAACCTCTGGGAGCAACCACTCACGGCGGACGCTGGCGAGGAAAGGCCACGGCCGCCTGGACACTCGTCTCGGACGTGTTTGTGTTTCGGCTTTCTTGCACGGAGGGCTTGCGGGTTTTTTTATATATATTATTATTAGGTGGAGGGAGGGGGGTTTCTCGCTCGCTCGTTCGCTTTCTCTCTCTGTCTCATAAAAGTCAGCCACAAACGCGATGCTGGTAAAGGTCCGGCAAGACATCTTGAACGCTATCGAGACTGCTGTTACTGAGGTGAACATTATTGTTTTGACAACAGTTTTCAACATTTTATAACGCGATTCCATTCTTGCGTACGTCATTGTGGATCGGGCGATAAACGCCAAAGTTGAGGTCTGGTAGCCACGAGAGGGCTTCAAAAACGTGGCAATAAACAGCAGTGACAACTGTAAAAGTTCATCGCAAAGAGTTTTTTTTTATTTCTGAGCAGGGATTAAAGCCTTGGAATATCGACAGGCCAACAGCATTGCACTGCAATGGGGCCTTGTAGACCACCAGCACAATTTCATTCGCTTCGTCCGTTCGTTTCTCAATCCGCTTTTCCTGGTGAGGGTCGCGGCGGCAGCGTGTTGAGTAGTGGCAGTCCAGACCTCCCTTTCCCTGGCGACAGACTCTAGCACTACGACACGATACACTACTATACACGACTATACACGACACTACTATACACGACTATACACGACACTACTATACACTACACGATACACTACATTACTATAATAACCGCCATTTGCCACTAAGTGGCGGTGACGTCACCAGGGCGCTTGTGCCAGGCTATGTGCACGTTGAGGCCACGTGAAGTGTCGAACGCCCGCTGGCAGGAGGTCACGAGACAGACCCAGGTGCCACGGGTCGGCTAAATGAGATGACGATGCACCATCTGGGCCCCCTACTGTGCCAACTTGCTGGGCTTTAGCCACCCGGCGCTCCGCTCGTTGTTGTGAGCGTCGCTCCCCTGCCCTCCGTTGTTGCTGGAGGGCGACTGCCTCCAACTGCCCAGTAGCGTCCTTCATGATCCTCCTCCACAGAGGCCGGTCTTGACACCGCTGGTACCAGTCATCGGCAAGTCCAATCAGCTCCACATCCTCCTGTACCACATAACTCCATCTCTTCTCTAGCCCATGCTGCGCCCGTTTAGCTTCATCTATCCGGCCGAACTAAAGCTGTTTAGGCATGTGGTGACTGGGCATGCGGGCTACATGACCCAGACAACACAGCCTTGCCTGCCGGAGGAGCTCACTGATAGGACTTTGTCCAGATCTTTCAAGGATTTGTGAGCTCCTCACACAATCCAGCCAGGTTAAACCCAGGATGGATCGTAGGCAGGCCAGCCTAAACGTTTCAAACCGGCGAAGATGTTCCATTAGGGGGGTACACGTTTCACAAGCATAGATAAGGGAGGGCATGACTGTGGCCGAGAAGACCTGAAGCTTCATGTGGAGCGACAGACCAGGTAGCTTCCACATAGTGTTACGCAACCGATGAAAAGATAATGCCGCTCGACTGATTCAGAGTGAGACCTTTGCTGTAAAACCAGAGCCGGTCATGAGCACACTGCCCAGGTATGGGAAACTCTTCACTCCATCCACAACTGCCCCATCACTAATTGGCAGGTGCTTAGTTTTGGAGGGGCCGATGGTAAACCCCACCTCCTAGTGGCATGATCCAGGTTCAGCAGCAGCACCTCCAACTCCTCCTCTGAGTGAGCAGCAATTACCAGATCATCGGCCTACAGAACATGGTTGACCAATAGAGAGACAACCCTTGACCACACCCGGGCATCGATCAGCCTCCCATTGTATCAGTACCAGATGGGAATTCCTCCAGAACAGCCATCGAAGACTTCACGAGCTACGTGGTCGACAAATATGTTAAATAATGTGGGAGTCAAAGAACATCACTGTCGCACCCCAAGGTGAACAGGGAATGGCTTCCACTCCCGGCCACGTAGTTTTACCCGGGCCCACTCACCATCATATACGTCCTTAATGATTTGAACAGAGAGTCAGGGACTCCGAAAGCACGAAGAACAACCCAGAGCCCAGGCCTACTGATGGTATCATAGGCATTGACCATGTCAATAAAGCAGAGATGTAGGTCTTGTTGGAATTCCCTACACCTTTGCTATAGCAGACGGACACAAAATAGGTAATTTGTGCAGGATTTCTCTTTCCTGAAACCACATTGGGCCTCTGCACTCTCCCTCAGCATTTCGCTTGGCAGATCATCTCTGCCCGGTGCCTTTCCTGGTCTCAGACTCTGGATCGCCTTCAGTCCTTCTTCAACAGATGGCACCTCAGCCAGCCACTCACAGGGGGTGACTAATTCTTCCAATATTTGAGGCACGGCAACAAAGTGGGGTAATACCCACTTTGCCCCATGATGTTTTCTAGGCTGAGGGATTTCCCCTCCCCTAAGACCTCACAGAAATGCTCAGCAAATCTGCAAACCTGTTCCTGGCGGTCAGAGATTGGATGACCGTTCTTTCCCCTAATTATGGTGATACGTGTGGCGCTACAAGTTACCTTTTTGATGGAATTAAAGAGTGATTTCTGATTGCACGTCACTGAGGCAGATTCCATCTCCTCAGTAACCCACGACCACCACCCATCCTTGCAGCGCCTCACGGCTCTCCAAACCTCTGAGCGAAGGCTGCGGTAAGCCTCCTCATTCTCTGATGTGGGATGCTGTAGATGATGAGAGTGGGCCTGCTGATGAGATTGGGCCTGCCTGAACACCTCAGTCAGCCAGGGTCTCTGGGGAGGTCTGGATCATGTACCCAATTCAGCCATTGCAGCTGCATGAGCCACAGTCCTAAACCTCTCCCATTTCCCCTCGACATCAGGAGGAGAGGGGGACAATGCCAACCCCAGCTGCAATCGATGATGAAATTATCGCTTGCAACTTCCATCAGCTAGCTGAGACCAGGCCACTATGGGTTTGAAAGGGGTCATGGGTGTATACCCACCACCGGAGTGGAAGAATGGCAGGGGCATCTTACAGATAACAAGTCGATGGTCAGTGGGCAGATCAGCTCCACGGTACGTCCTGGTGTCAAGGACATGGGCCTGCATCCACTGTTCCATCACTCTATAGTCCAGCAGATGTTCTTGCTTGGAACCAGCATGCATCCATGATGTTGTGTGGATGTGCTGATGCCAGAACAGCGTATTGGTAATTACAAGCCCACGGGCTGCACAAAAGTTTAGCGTCCTCCTACCGTTCTTATTGAGCTGATCTGGCCCATGCCTTCCAATCACCCCAGACCAGGTGCCAGCACCATGACCAACTCGGCCATTAAAGTCACCCAATATGATTACTCTATCCTGAGGGGCCACTTTAGCTAGCACCTGTGACAGGAGGTCATAGAAGGCATCTGACTCATCGGCCTTGCCTGCATCCCTCCACTGATGTTCATCTTCGGTGGGGGCATAAGTCACCACGACCACCACTCCTCGCCTCTGGTTGATGAGAGGCGAGCCCTAAGTAGCCTGGGGCTTACATCTTCCCACACCTCACCGCCATACTCCCACACCCCGTGCATTATTTTGTTCAGAAGAAGAGCCACTCCCTATTATTTTCCAGTCTCCTGCCCCGAGTAGAGGACTGTCCACCCCTCATGGTGGCCGGAGCCAAAGCTGGTCCACTGGACCTCCTGAATACCACAGAGATCCAGGTGGTAGCGGTCCATCTCCCGACAGAAGAATGGCAGCCTCTCCTCTGCAGTGAGCGTTCAAACACTCCACGTAGCCACCCACAGTGGCTTGTTGCTGCTTCTGGAGGAACCCCGAGGGTAAGGATTCAGTCTCCTGGCTCCGCTAAGTGGGGTTTGGCCAGGAGACGTCATAGACGCCTGTCCCCCCGGGGCCTCCTGCACAAGCTTCGATTGATATTTATTTCGTGGCATAGTGTTAATTTATTTGAAGGTGGAGGGGTTACCAGCCCCTTGGCCGCTGTGGTGGCTACAAACGCCATGAGGGGAATGGCCAATCGAAATTGGCCCTCACTCCCACAGCACTGCTCACCACAGCGTTTCCGTCCAGCATGAACGAGGACTCGAGTTCTTCCTGGGGAATTCCCAGGCGCCCCAAGGCCAGCCGAGCGACCTCGTCCCGCCAGCGTGTCCTGGGCCCGCCCCGGAGTCTTCACTCAATTTCATTCCGCTTAGAGCCAGTATTGGAGCACCTCTTGGTAAACACTCTGCCTGCCCCACAATGACATGAGGCATCGCAGTTCTGCTGGCTTCTGCGTGCCCGCGTGAGAGGTATAGGCAAGCCCAGCAGAAGCGTGAGGCTCCGAGCAGCTCAAGAAGCCCGATATTCATGATAGAGATTTGGGTTGCACCGAATCGAATTCACATAATTGTAACAAACACAAAATCCTCATCATTCAAGCAAAACTCCTAAAAGAAAGTTGCTTGTTATTCATATATTACCTAATTTCACGCAACTGTGAACACGTGTAATTGTGTAGCTTATCCAGAATATAATATGAATAGTCATATAACTCGCTCACCGATCATTTCTGCTTAGGGTCTCTGATGGGCCGGCACCACCACTGTTTGTACGCATGGCCTTCAATGTCATGTATGTCTGTGCATGTCCTTAGATGAAGGGGCGCTGTGAAGAATGTTGAACTTCTTTCGCACCGTGCGTAGCCACCCGTGCTAATCGGAGGTAGCAGGAGGGCAGCCCTGTAGGTCTGAGCACCCCCCCCCCCACCACCACCACTAGCTCCGCTGTCTTCTCAATGCTGATAGTCAAATGAAAAAATGTTGGTACAGCCTTTCATCATAAGCGAGCGAGAGCGAGCAGAATGCGTGGCGGAGAAATGCAGATCGCACCATTACTCATTCTGTTGAGCGTTTAACATTTGGTTGAGGTTTGTTTGGCATTGTTCTGTGCCGTGCCTCCTCCCCCTGAGTTTGCATATGTCCCCCCCCCCCCCTTTAAACAGGGGTCTTGCTACGGGGTTGCAAGAGGGTTACCGATTTATCATGGTCACATTGACAAGGACCTATGTGGTGGGACGTGTGTATGCCAACGCATTCATTCATATGCAGGGGGCTGGGCTGTGATGGGGATTGGGAATATTGGTGTCTGTGTGTGTGTCTGTGCGCGCAAGTGGGGAGCGGTAGTGTAGCAGTTAGCATGCTGCGCTACAAACCCAGCTACCCGAGTTTGTGTCCCGCTCACGACCAATAACAGTGACTATTATCTTAACCGGTCCGGGGCCTCCCCGAGGTCGACTCAGCCTCAAATGAGTACCTGGTGCGATGTGTAAACATAGCCACTGGGGAGACAAAGGCAGCCGGGGCATGGCGCTGGCCACCCACCCCGTCGTGTGCCGTGCCTTCATAGGTGCTCGCTAACAGCACTTGCCCCAACAGTCTGTTAAGGCTATACGGGGGATCTTTGTCTTTGTTTTGTGTGCGCAAGACTCCCATTCTACAATACACAGTAGTGGTCGGTGTAGCAGTGGTGGCAGTGCTTACTGAGTGCACTGAGCTCTGGTGACCCAAGTTCAATTCCTAGTCATGGCTATGAAATCGGTGGCGAGTGATATCAGAATCGGTCTTGGGTCTTCACTGATCGGTGTGGCGAAGTGCGGTGAAGTGTGGTGAAGAGTGGTGAAGAGTGGTGAAGTGTGGTGAAGTGTGGTGAAGTGTGGTTAAGTGTGGTGAAGTATGGTGAAGTGTGGTGAAGTGTGGTGAAGTGTGGTTAAGAGTGGTGAAGTGCGGTGAAGTGTGGTGAAGTGTGGTGAAGTGTGGTGAGGTGTGGTGAAGAGTGGTGAAGTGTGGTGAAGTGCGGTGAAGTGTGGTGAAGAGTGGTGAAGTGCGGTGAAGAGTGGTGAAGTATGGTGAAGTGAGGTGAAGTGTGGTGAATAGTGGTGAAGTGCGGTGAAGTGTGGTGAAGAGTGGTGAAGTGTGGTGAAGTGCGGTGAAGTGTGGTGAAGAGTGGTGAAGTGTGGTGCAGTGCAGTGAAGTGCGGTGAAGTGCGGTGAAGTGTGGTGAAGAGTGGTGAAGTGTGGTGAAGTGTGGTGAAGTGCAGTGTGGTGAAGTGCGGTGAAGTGTGGTGAAGAGTGGTGAAGTGTGGTTAAATATGGTGAAGTGTGGTGAAGTGCGGTGAAGTGTGGTAGAGTATGGTGAAGTGCAGTGAAGTGCGGTGAAGTGTGGTGAAGTGTGGTGAAGTGTGGCAGAGTATGGTGAAGTGTGGTGAAGTGTGGTGAAGAGTGGTGAAGTGAGGTGAAGTGTGGTGAAGTGTGGTGAAGTGCGGTGAAGTGTGGTGAAGAGTGGTGAAGTGAGGTGAAGTGTGGTGAAGTGTGGTGAAGTGTGGTGAAGTGCGGTGAAGTGTGGTGAAGTGTGGTGAAGTGCAGTGTGGTGAAGTGCGGTGAAGTGTGGTGAAGAGTGGTGAAGTGTGGTTAAATATGGTGAAGTGTGGTGAAGTGCGGTGAAGTGTGGTAGAGTATGGTGAAGTGCAGTGAAGTGCGGTGAAGTGTGGTGAAGTGTGGTGAAGTGTGGCAGAGTATGGTGAAGTGTGGTGAAGTGTGGTGAAGAGTGGTGAAGTGAGGTGAAGTGTGGTGAAGTGTGGTGAAGTGCGGTGAAGTGTGGTGAAGAGTGGTGAAGTGAGGTGAAGTGTGGTGAAGTGTGGTGAAGTGTGGTGAAGAGTGGTGAAGAGTGGTGAAGTGTGGTGAAGTGCGGTGAAGTGTGGTGAAGTGTGGTGAAGTGTGGTGAAGTGTGGTGAAGAGTGGTGAGGTTTGCATAATAGAGATATTTCGGTTTGATCACGTCAATAACCCCAAATCCTCTATTCTGGATAATATTGGTCGCGAAAGCCAAGGTGTTAAACTTTGATGGAGTATGCACAAGCAACCCTCACAACCCACAAGACGATGGGTTGATCTTCAGCACTGAGTTGAGAAAAGTCTATGAATTATGATTATATGATTGTTCCGAACGTAATATATGCAGGGTAGGGCACAGACATAAGATGAGGACTGCTGTTAAGTGCAGCAGATGCAGTGGGTGCCTGCCCCGAAAAATCCATAGAAGCCTGTCGTATCCGATTAATCAGCCCGTTGATTAATTGCAATAGTCTGCTGTAGTTAATCTATTTGATTCTAAAACAACACGGGCAGCTGCGCAGGCGTGACGTCACCCCCACGAGGAGGGGGGGGGGGACTGCACTTTTGGGGCAGACTCCATTGATCACTTCTATTGGATCAGTGGTTATAATAATAAGTTACGAACATCCCCACACCCGCCATGGTTTGCCTTGAAGGAACAACCATAGAGAAAACCTCACCGCATCCGTTTACTGACATTGTGTGTATGTATGTTGAACTTCTCTCGCACCGTACGTAGCCAACCGTGCTAATCGGAGGATGACTCTGACGTGAGTGGTTGATCGGCACTGTCTAAAAAGTGCAAAAAAAATTTTTGCTGTGAATAAATGCAATATTGGGAATGAGAGGTCTCTACTCTTACAGTGACTCTGACATCGACTTTACCACATTGGGTAAGACGTTGTAAGTTTGTACAAAAATCTACTGGGCAGAAGAGGGAATTGAACTTGGGTCTCCATACAGAATTAGCATGTTACTATTTTTACTATTTTTTATTTGAGCACATTTGGGAAAAGCTCACTGAGCTATATAGCTCTTTTTCAGAAGCGACCTGGCCACAAATTGATAGCTCTACGAATTAGTTTTTCATCGTGTGGAAATTGATAGCAGCCAAATACTCTAAACGCGTGTTTCTAGATGTGGAGGGTAAAACCCGGGGGAACTGGAGAAAAATCAACACGATCACAGAGAAAACACGCAAACTCCAAACATACAAACGTCAGGGTCGGGATGGAACGCACGAACCTCCTGCATACCAGGCGAGGTCGTTAACATCTCGCCACCGCGGTGCCCCTGTTCATGTTTCGTCGATCAGGCGTTGGGCCTTTTTTTCTTGACCAATATTGTCCTGCGGCATTTGTTTCCGCAAGACATTGCTGGACTGGTTTTGACCTCGAGCATTTCTCCAGCCGAGTTGGACTTGTTTCACAAATTCTGCTGGGTTGCCAGATGTTATTGGCAAATGCACTCCACTCTGATCTCCAAGACAGGTGCCGTGTCTGCGGCCCTTCTGGACCAATATTTTGTTGCAGCATTTGGACGGATGCAGCATTTTGAGGCCACACGTCAACAGCGTGGTTTGTTTAACAACTGCCCGGCGTCATAGGCCAGGACTCTGCATGAACTCCACGCCACAGAAATCCGTAGAGTTGTTTTTTGGTGAAATAAATATCGCTGGTCGGTAAATGCTGGGGTGAGCGGAGATGTGCGTGGAGGAGGGAAATGAATTTTACAGTGGACTGTTGTAAAATGCGCTTCTGAGGCCGTCTGGAACGCTCTTCATTCCGATATTAGGAAGCCACTGGAGCTATGCACTTTTAATCATCTAGATTAACAAACGCATTTCTTTGGAACTGCTTTTTGTGTTTAGTTTGTTGTCCTTCCGCCGCACCTCCGATTACGATGGTTGGCTACGTGCGGTGCGGAAGAAGTTCAACATACAATGGTCAGCCAAAAAGTCGTAATCACTCCTGTACATCCAGACAATATATAGGCCACAGGTCAACACTAATATCACACTACTGTCATCTAGTGAATTATCTCGTGCGCAGTTTTTCACGATCAATATTCGAATTCGTAGTTTGTTTCTTCCGGCTAAGCGGTGCAGGGGTTTCATGTCGATTCGAGCTCTGCGCATTTCACCACCCGGGAAAGGCCAAACAAATGACGTTGTCACGCGGGGCAAATGTTCTGATTGATTCTGTTGTTTTTTTCTAAGCAAACCGGCTACGTTCAAAAATGGAAGCAAAGTTTTAATATGAATACGACGAATCGCTGGATTATTATACCCAGAATCGTCAGCAGCTGGCTCAGATCTCGAGTGAGCTCTTCCTTGCTTCTCAACGTAACCGGTTTTCTGATCAACTAAATCGATTGGCACATTTATCCCCACGTGACAAGTAAAAACATGTTTTGGCTGCGTTGGGTGTTGGAGGGTGCACACCTCTTATTTGGCATTATACCTCTTAATCGGCACTCCACCTGCACGATCTAACCCGAAAGACACCGATGATGAATCGTAATAAAATCAGTTGAGCTCCATCAGTAGATTCGTCATCGTTGGGCAGCAGTCTTGGTCAACCCACTGCTGGATGAAGGCCTCCCTAGGACTGGCACCATCTCTCACGATCCTGCGCAGCAGTAAGCCAGCTCACTCCCTGCACGTGAGCAGACTTAACCGCTCCATCTCCTCGGCGGCGGAATTTCCTCTCGGGCGCGTTCCGTTCCGTGCCTTTCCGTGGCTGCCGCCCTGTCGGTAGATTATCGTCGCGAAGACAACGGCGAGAAACGAACGTCGCTTTCCGTGCCGAATTGGCACGAGACCCATCGGGGAGTCTTTGCATCTGGATGATAAGCTGCTGGGCTGTGGCGGGCGTGGTGGGGGAGGGGGTCCAAGAGAGGGAGAGAGAAAGGCGGTGGGTGTAGGGTGGGTGGCATGAATTTGGCCTGGCACCGCACACAAAGAGACGTAGGTGCATTCGTGCGGCGAAAGGGGTTTGGCATCGCGCGCGCGCGCACGCGCTCGCGGCCGCTTTCTCCTCCGCGCCTCCCTCCCCCATTGTCCGCGCGCATCGTTCACGCGTGAGCGGCGCTCAAAGGGGCTTCGCGGGGACATTGGCTGCCGCCTCGAAGCCCGCCTGCCAAACAAGAGCCACCCAGCGCGCCTCCTCCCCCACTGCACCCCCCCCCTCCTCCTCCCCGCCACAGCCGCAGCATCCAGCACCGTAACGGCCACATTTCTCTCGCATAACACTCAGCCAGCTCCTCCACCACCCTCCCGCCCACCCCCCCACCGCCTTCACACACTGCCAAACAAACTCAGCTGTCTCAGAGGCACGGCGTCTGTCCGTAATGTACACCCAGACGTCAACGTGACATCACCGACGGCCACAACAAGCCGCACGCGCTCGTGGGGCCGAGTTCATTTGGACACTCTCACTCACTCACCCAGCGGCGCATCGCACTTGGAGTTTCAGGTTGACTGCCCAGCGTTTAAACCCGCAGAGCGCGCACGCGCGCACAAGTCCCGAAGCCACTCGCACTGCTAATCCTCTTACATGCTCAGACGGCCTGTCGAGGTAGCAGTAGAACAAGCGACTGGAGGGGTGTCAAAACAACCGCAAGGTATGGTGAGGATGTCCCCTCGTCGTGCGCTATCCAAATATCGCGTTCGGAGGTTGCGGCGTCGTAAATGCACGCCCGATGACAGCTCGCGGAGACAACAACAACAACAACAACAGAAACTCGCGAAGAATTCGCAGTCGACGCGCATCTCATGCTCGAGCTACAAGCGAGACGCAGAAGGCACGACGCCACGATGCCACGAAGTCGCCGGGCAGGCGGCACGCAAATAACACCCGGTGGAACTCTGAGAAGTCGGTGCATCGCAGCCACCGCAGTCGTCGTCCGCCGTGATCAATCCACCGCTGGGTGAGGGCCCCGCCAAGTCGGCTCCACCCTTCACGGCCCAGCAATGGCACCGATTCACCGAGAACCTGCAACCCCAGCTGATGCCATCGCTCCACCTCCCCGGAGGACGTCCTAGCGGACGCCTTCAATTCCTCGGCTGCCACTCCGTCATTCGACCACCGGTTATCGTCCCGTCTAGCGACGGGTCCTGCCCAAGCCCGCTTACTTTTTATTATGTAACAGTCATCAGGATGTGTGGTTGACCTGCCGATGGTCTCTGATCCACGTGTTCCTCTTCCCGCCGCTCGGTGCAATCGTGCATCTCTCCACGCTTCTCTGCGCACTTTTGAGATTATTTTTCATCTTCGTCAATGTCCGTGTTTCTCCTGTCCTATAAGTCATAGCAGGTGGTAGCGCGCGCTGGTTCAACACCGTCTTCTCTGGCCACGTTGCCGTGTTACCTTGCTGCTTATCTCGACGGCAAGGAGCCATAACCCATCACGCAAACGCCCGCTCGTTCTCGCAGCAGCAGCAGCGGCTTTTGGCTGCTGCTGGCCATTGAACAAAGACGTCGCCGCATCGCGCGGCGCTTTCAGATGCGCTTCGGCGGCCGTGTGGAACGCTCCTCCTTCCGATATTAGAAAGCCACTGGGAGTTATGCACTTTTAAATCATCTAGATTGAAAACGCATTTCTTTAGAACTGCTTGTCGTGTTTAGTTTGTTGTCCTTCCCTCCGCACCTCCGATTAGCACGGTTGGATACGTACGGTGCGAAAGAAGTTCAACATACATACGTACTTTGCATTATCGCGTTCAGTTTTCCAAAAGTGCTCCAAGCCACACTCATCCTCTCTTTTAACATGATCGCGTTGATCTCCATACGCCTGCGATAACTGCCCTGGGTACAACACACTCTGCTGTCCTAAATTAAGAAGTTGTATTACCCTTCCTGGCAATAAAACAGGAGATGTTTAGATATTCAAACACCAAGTAGACCTTTAGCAAGAAAACAGGTCTGCATTAACCACGCGTACCAGAGAACTCCAAAAGGCGAACAGTAGAACATGCGTTCTCTGGTCTGACACCGCTGGTGAGACTAGGCCCTAACGAAGGTTGTCTCTGGTGTAGGCCAAAGGGTTTCAAAGACAATGCGTCTTTTATCAGAGCGTGTTTGTTTGCATATTCGCCACAAGTAGTTTGTGTGGTTAATGCAGACTTGATCCCTTGCAAAATATATCTATTTGGTGTTTAAACATCTTAACACCTCCTGTTTGATTGCCAGAAAGGGTTGCACCTATTGTTAGAGTGTGACACCCACAGCCGCCTCCCCTCTCGAACTGAAAAGCTCTCGATCGTCGGGTGAGCGGTCGCAGACGCGGCGGTGACATTTCCGACAAAGTCGAACGCATCGGAATGCCACAAACGACGGAATGGATCTCAGACCGCCGTGCACACATTTCATTGGCTCGGCGTAGCGACGGACGGCGCATTGCACAATGGTTTGGTGCAAACGTTTACAAAGCGGAGACATTTAAAGTCCTGCGTGGTATGTGAATGTATCCTGCATGACTCAAAAAATATATCGACTTGGTTAACGCATCATTCCGAGGTCTGGAACTGTTACAGCCTCATGTGGGTTCTCTGCTGCCGCTCCCTCGGTGTTGAACTCTCTAATCCCTTTCGCACATCCGCAATATCAATTTCACTCTGACTACTTTCAAGAAACATCGAAATACCTCTCTGTCTGTGTCTGGGTCAGGCTTCCGAGCAGCCCTGAGCTCGGCTCCTCGCCTCTGAGTTGCTAACTTGTCGGCAACATCCTTCGCGTTATGAATGTCATTATGATGATGATGATGAGTATACAAATATACTTTTTCTTCAAGGAGTTGTAACACGTCTACTCCCTTCCACCGTTAACTTTGTCTTTAACAGTCGTCCTGTTTCATGTCTCAATAAGCACAGTTAATATTCGTATAAAAAATGCAATCGTGGTTTTTAGCATAACAATGCGTTCCACGTTCACGACTGCGTCTTCACGCGAGAGCCACGTTTCGCGGTCACACAATATTCATGGGGTTCACAATGCATGCCCACAGGCGTCTGTTTCACGTAAGGGTCTGACAGTTACGTCAATATTAATGGCGTTCATATTCATGACGCTCGCGAGCGTGCGTTTCACATAAGGTAGCCGGCCCGATGGCTAATGGGTGAAAAATCCACCCCCCTCCCCCCACCACCTTGTAATATGAAGCGTAAAGGGCATTGAACCTCAGCCACCGCCCACCCGCCCCGTCTCGCCCTCCCTCCCTCGCCTGCCCCGCTTCTTTCACAATGCCGGGCTGCAATCTGACAGCCCCTCGCGAGGTTCGTAGGGAAATCCATCACCATATGGTAAGTCATACAGTGCTGGCACGCCAGACAATACAGAGATCCCCCCCCACGCCTCCCATCACTTCCAGCCTCTCCCCCCGCAGGCCGGGCAAGGGAGGGGGGGGTCCCATAGTGCTCAGATATACAAATCGAGCGTCTTCCCCTACCACGAAACAACTCTGCACCACCCCACCCCCTCCCCCACAACGGCCCCTGCAGTCAAAAAAACAACCACTGCCTGCCTCCTTTTGAGACCCGCCGAGGATGACAGATGGCCGAAAGATTTCTCTGTTCGCTGCAGGAATGTCCCTGCGCCGGCTGTCAAAGCCGGGCCTGAGTAGAGGAGCAGACACTTGAACCCCCGGGATCGTGGCGAGCGACATGCCCCTACTGCCTAACCAGCCGTCGAGCCGCGTCCCCATGATGACAGCCTTTGTGCCACGTGATGTGCCCCTGTTGCCCGTGATCGCCGCTTCCGCACGGCAGGGGGGCTGATCGCGTTTTCATTTTTCCTCCGTCGGCCATAAGTGGGGTGGTGGGGGGGGGGGGTTCGTTTTGTTGACCCTGCGAGTGTATAACTCACGCCGGCAGGGAGATCTGCACCAGGCCCGGCACATTTTTTTGTTTCACGTCGACGGCGTCGGCTAGACGAGCGGTTTCAGCACGCCACTGGTTCTGCGAGATGACTGCCACGTTCTCCTACAAAGCCGCGTGTTGCTGCTGCTGCTGCTGTTTTCACAACGCGAAGTGGATAAAACGCGATGATGAATGTGTTTAGGGGAAACCCGTATATGTATATATATAACGCGGGTGCGAAATTGGATATAACGCGATCGAGTGAACAGAACTACGCCGCGTGATGTCGGCGGTCGCAGCGGCAGTGGGATGCTGCTGGATGCTTCTAGATGCTGCCTCGGTCTTTGTTCAGCCTGCGAACGCATCTCACGCGTTATCGCGGACTGTGCTTCACCTCTATATTAGATATTATTTAATATCACGCGATTTGTCCAAAATGGGGTGTTCTTCAAGAACGCAACTACTGCAGCCGTTATAGGAGATCAGACTGTGTCGTAGTTTCATGGTTGTGTAGAGTGGTGATCAATTTAATGGGTCAAGCTCTTCATATATACAGAGTTGTTATTATCATCATCATCATTATCATGACCATTCGCATCAGGCATGAGTTGTACACTCTGGTAAATGGCAATAATCTTTGCGATATGCCATTAAAAGTCTACATGCCGTGCAGTGACACAAGTGTAATGTAAAACACTTGCTGATCTGAATGCAAAGAAGAATTGGTTTCGCATAACAAACATGGCATTAGTCATATTATAACATATGCATTTGATATTTGATTTGCAATACAGTTATGCCGCTCGTGTGTAGAGGTCGTAGCAATGGGACGCGTGTTTGATCAACTCGAGTTCATTTTCAGAGCGGCGGAGCAATGGCGACAGAGGTGAGTGCAGTACGCGCTGAAACACAGCGAGCCTCGGTGGCAAAGTCAGATCTGAACCGATCCTGGGCCCTCTGTGCAGCGCGACGAAGTGTGATCAGACAACTCCCCAATGATCGAACGTCACATGGGAGGAGGCCTTCACCCAGCCACGGCGCTGTGCATCAGTCTGGCATCACGGTTATTCCCCACGTACTCTACCACGAGGCAAAAGGAACATTTCGTCTGCGTCAAGTGTAACGCTGACGAAAGTTCACGTGGCGTTGGCTCGTTTATGCTGAGCGCAAATGTTGCAAACGCGATTTTTAAACGCCCGAAACTGTTTTTCTCTCCAAATTGAGCAACACTCCGAGTTGCCAAGCTGCACGCGACTGACGGCGATCTCATTTCAGTTGAACACTTCGGCTTTCGCGACCAACATTATCATTAATCCCCCCCCCCCTCCACCACTTTGCGTAAGAGCACAGAAGCGTGGTCACCACATCTACGCCTCTACATAAGGAAGGAAACAGGTGGACTTCTCCACAAATCTGGCTGTCGCCTGATGAAGCTAGTGGTAATTACTAGCGAAACGTCGTACTCAGATTGCAAATGTCGTGGCCTGGCTCTCCAACACACCGATGTGCTGTACTGGTGACGAATCGGCAGGTTTTGTTTACGTGACAACCCTTACTAGTTGGCTGTGTCGGGTGGTGCCGGTTTCAACGACACATTTATATATTTAAGCGATCTAACCCCCCCCCCTCTATTATGGATTTCATTTCAACACCGCAGTTCCCCCCCCCCCCACCCCCGCCAGAACACGGCCAAATCGCCGCGTGTTCCCCATCTCTGGCACACCGTGACGTTAAAGCAAATGCCTCGAGCCCACATTGTTCTTTGGTCGCCGCTAACCTGGACGTTCCGGGCAAATGCATAGCCGTCAACCTACACCCCCCCCCCCCCCCCCCCGTATTCTTGTGCATGGAAATTTTGTCGTGTCAATTTGTTTGTGTTGCTCCCTTGCGATGGGATGTTTGTGGGATGAACGGTGAGATTTATAAGGGGCACGGGGTAACCACCACCACCAACACCACCACCACCAGGTTCACAACGGGCAGGTAACAACGACACGTACTCGTGGGCTTCGTGTCCGCAGCAGCTGATGGGGAGAAAAAAAATTGTGGCGAAGAAATAACATGACCTGTACTGGGGGAGGGCGAGGGGGGGGGCATTGTGGTGGTGACCGCGGCTGTCTGCAAGTCACAAACACCGTGGCAGCGGCAGCAACACACTGCCGACACAGCACTAAAACAACTTGCGCGCGATATCTGTCAAAAGCACCTGTAGCCTAAAGTGTTCGACATCGAAGAAGGATGACCGGATACAAAAAATAGCGTTAAAAGCTCAGTGCTTTTAGGATAAAATAGAATATAAATTCATAGAATTTTTGGGATAATTTTTTTTTCTCTCACAGTATGTTTTGTTTAGGCCCTGGTTTGTGTGCGCTTCGATGACTGCGTCAAATTCCACTGGAACAAAATCACCTTCATCGACGGCAAAAGCATCGTGATGTTCAATATTCGTTAGCCTAATGCGAAATTTGAACAAGTGTTTTTTTCGCAACATTTGAACGGCTCCACAAGAGATGACGTGATGAACATTCTCAGAGAAATACTCGAAGGAGGCGTTGCCTGCAAAATAATGTCGACGATTATATATTTTTTCCTTTTAAGGCCGCAGTGTTATTGACGCATACTTTGAGTTTTTATATAAAAAAAAGTGAAGTCAAAGTGATTGACAAAAACGGTCGAATACATTTCTGTAAACAAATTGATTTGGGTAACAAAAGGCATGAACATGGAGATAACATTAGCCGTGTCAGATTTTCCGATTGCCTAATAGTTGTAACAATGATTGGGAATGATCGACAAGAAATCAAAGCGAAGCTTGGTAGAGGAGGCTGAATAGTCGGGGCTCAAGGTCAATGCGGATGGATGAAACAAATCAAAGTCACGTGACCACGACTTCACGAAACGAAGTTTGTCGGTGTCTGTTGAAGAGACGCGACTGGAAACCCCACAACGGAATCGGAAAATTGTTGCAGGTGGAGCAGACTCAACAAGGGTGACATAAAAGGGCAGACGACAGAAGCTTAGAGTTGTTGCTTTCTTTAAAGGTGAACCTAATTAACGAAAGCGACAGACGGATATCGTAGCGGGTGTATTGCCCGCAGCGACAGGACGGTTCGGAAACATGGAGATTTATGACGAAAATGGAAGACAAGCTGAGAAAGTGCGGAATTGCGCGTGGAGAGACGCAAGCAAGGACTTAGTGACAGAGACGGAGGCGCGTGCGTGGATTAAGAGAACATTCGGCAAGTTAGTGGCATCACGTTAAGAAGAAGTAAGTGGGCTTCGGCAGGGCAACATCGCTCCGGGAGACGATGGCCGGTGATCGGGACTAGAACTCTCTGTCGCAGGCTGCTCGAGCGAGCTGGCCTCAGACCACGCGTGGTCATTTGGTGGGTACCTCCCGCGTGTCCACAGGTGAAAGGTACCTCCAGCAGCTGCTGCGTATAACGAAAACACAGAATTTGTTCTAGAAAAACTCCTCCATCCAATTCACCTTTTTACCAGCAGCTCCTATTATCCGTGGGAGCTGTCGGATCAGTGGAGACTTATTATGCGTGACCCTATTGTTCCGATCACACGCGGGAATAAAAGTTAATCGGCGAACTCATCCACTTTGAAACGTTTCGCGGATCAGCCGAGTGAGTTGAAAGATGACTCCACGAATAATATGAGTCGTCACATCCGTCTCCAAAATCGCTGAGGACGAGATGATTCCACCGTATTTAACAACAACAAAACTCAGCACATTCCTCAATAACATTCAAATATATATATATAAAACTACGCACCTGCCACCCACACGGTTTATCCGTATTCTTGTACAGGGAAATTGAGTTTCCAGGTCCATACGGCGTACAGCTGTTTTAATACGGGCAAAAAAAATTGCCTATTTGTTTGTGTTTCTCCTTGTGATGTGACTTTGTAGGATGAACGTTGAGATTTATAAGGGCACGGGGTGACCAATACGGTCTGAATTGGTCTGTAATAAGGAAGGCGCCGACAAGGGGTTGACAGGTATGTAACTATGATCAATCCGTTGATGCCCATCGCTACTTTGGCACCAACTCTGCTGGGCGTGCGAAGCTCCCCGCTCCGCCCAGTGGAGGGCGTTATGGAGAGAGCCGCTCGGCGCTTGGATTCTCCGTCAAGATTCCCCGACTTCTACCGCGCGCGCTGAGACCCGTGGGCTCAGTAAATCCTACATCGTTATACCCCCCCCCATCCATCCCCCTCCCAAACCCCACGGGTCCCCATAGAGAGGTCACCTGCCCCTGACCGCTGGCAGCGCAGGCTGGGTGAGTGCCACGGTGAGGTCAGTCTCCATCCAAACTCTCGCTCAGCAACCCCCATCCCAGACTTGCGTGACCCCCTCCCACACCCGCGCGCTCCCTCCACCCACCACTCACTCATAGAGCCTCCTACTGCTGGGGATGTGACTGCCCCCACCCACACTACCTGCGGCTCCCTGTCTCACACTGTGCAACTGCATGGGTGCGAGAGTGATTGATGGTAGAGGGCACTCCCTTAGTCCTCTGCCCAGTGGCAGGTCTTTGGCATGGTAGACGCGAGGACATAGGATTTGTTATCGGAAGACTGGCGCTTTGTGAGTCACATTCAGTGGTGTTGGACAAGGCATTACTTGCTAGCAGTCAACTCTTTACCTGTCATTCCACCGAATATGCAAGTCGTTGTATAGAACATTGCATACGATGACAGCGCTTAAAATATTTTAGATTATAATGAATAAATAAAAACAGAGCGAGGATTTCACGATCGTGACCGTGACACATGGATGTAGTTTTGTGGGGTAAATCTCGCCTCCCCTTCCCCCAAAACAGCTGTGCCAGTGATTCACTTTGCGGATACCTGGTGCGGTGTGGTATGAAAAATAAGAATAAGATTGACTCTTTCTGGCAATAAAAAAACAGGAGGTGTTAAGATGTTCAAACACCAACTAAAAACATTTTTGCAAGGCATCCAGTCTGCATTAACCACGCATACGTGTGGCAAAGCATGCAAACATGCCCTGATAATATATGCATTGTCTTTGAAACGGATTGGCCTACACCACAGACACCAACCTCCTTCATCACCTCGTCTCACCACCAGTGTTAGAGCAGAGAAAGCTCAAAGGCAAACAGTGCGCAGACAATGCAAGTGTCAGAGCACACTTACAGCTCGGATCGAGAAGTTATAGCAACACCAACTGCTGCTGCTGCTGTTATAGCAGTTGCGGATATATAACTGCTCGATCCGAGCTCTCAGTGCTGTTTGCCTTTTGACTTTCTCGGAACAATATGTGGGCAAATAAACATGGCATTGAGAAAACAACAACAACAATAGTTCTAATGGGTCAAGGAATAATTTTCATTCATTCGGTGCGGCCCAAATCCCGCTTGCGACTGAAGGATTACGCTTTCTCTATATCACGTTACTCATCGCTGCGCGGCTGCCTGCAGTCTCGCGCTGATGCGGGGCAATGGGGCATTGCCGCGGGACGCCTTTTGTGCCACGGCCCCCACGGTGTCCCCAATATGGAGTGGATCAGCCCCCGAACAAAGACTTTAATAAGAGAGAGAGAGAAAGGCCCCGTAGGCTTAAGGCCAGCAGCAGTGGATATCACCAAACCCATATGGACAGACATGCTCTGCCCGGGACACTGGATGTTAAGATAGCTTTTGCTTTGTTCTTTAGCAAAGTGTCACTCTGCGTTGAGGTAAGGATTACATTCCGAGATGGGAGGATTTTATATATATATATCCTTTTTTGTAATGTAGATACGATGTACGGAAGTTAACGCGAAGTTGCACAAAGTTAACGTAATGAAAATGTCGTGGAAATAATAATAAGAAAAAATTGCTTCATATCGCGGGAGCCAGCATCTCGCAGCTCTGGACAACAACGATGTGTTAACAGAGCCGCCTTTTCGGTCACTTAATCCCCCCCCCGCCCACCATATCAATCTGAGTAAATCACAAGCTCAAATTAAAACCCTGGATGATTTTCGCGACAAGCCGTTCTCGTTGGCACCGTGCGTACAAATCCATCCCACAGATCCCGAGTCTCATCACCCAGCTGCAGGCTTTTGCTTGCGATCGGGCGCGCGTGGGGAATTTGTTTGCGCGCGCGGTGCTCGTGGGTCTGGTGGAGGGGGGCTGGAGGGGGTTGGGGGCTGGGGGGCTAGTGTGGGGGGGGGGGGGCTGGTGTGGGGGCGGGGGTGCATAGAGCCGCACAGAGCCGCACAATGGCTGTCAAACGCTCGTGCGCCCTCTCAATCTCGCGCCGGAGAAAGGTCCCCTTCCCCATTGTCTCCCTCCTCGCCAGCGGAGCTCCTCCGCGGCTCAGCGCAGCCATCGCCTTTTGCGGTCTTCTTTGCGGGGTGGAGGGGGGGGAACAAACATCTGTATTTAAGTAAAAGTGCATATTTTATATAAAGACAAAGATCCCCCGAATAGCCTGAACAGACCGTGGGCCAAGTGCGGTTAGCGAGCACCTGTGCATGTATGTTGAACTTCTTTCGAACCATGCGTCGTCTACCGCGCTATAATCGGAGGTGCAGGAAAGGACAACAAAATCAAAGCCGGTCCCGCACACGAAGGGGGTGGGTGGCCACCACCCCACGCGGCTGTCTTTGTCTCCCCAGTTGCGATGCTTACACAGCACACCCAGCTACTCACTTGAGGCTGAGTCGACCTGTGGGAAGCGGTAATGCAGCGGTGACCGCGCTGCGCTCTGATCCCGACGACCCGAGTTCGATTCCCGCTTATGGCCAACGACAGAGACGGTTGTCTGAACCGGTCCAGCCTCAAATGTGTACCTGGTGCGGTTTGTAAATATGAGTATGGGGGGGGGGGGGGGAGACAAAGTCGGTCGGACGCATCAGCAACACAGGCAACTGACGACGAGACCCGACCGTGGAGAAATAACCGCACGCTCGCAATTACATTGAACGAGGAGCGCGCGGATTAGAACACGTGGAAGTTCAAAACGTCATCGTTAGGGACAGCACTCGCTCGAAGGGATCAAGCCAAGGAGCGAAAGCGTCCAAATGACCACTCAGCGTGGAGATGGAACGATCCATCTGTGCGTGTGTGCAGTGATGAGGTGGGTCGTTACGTTGCAGGACCGTGAGCGATGGCGACGAGTTTGGGGTTACCTTCATCCAGCAGTGGATTGATCATGGCAGGTGACTGGAACTACACGTTATACAGTATATATGTGTAATGTGTCAGCAGTGAGTTCTTCTTCAGTGCTTCCCCTCGTGCTGCTGTGAGCAGAGGCAATGCGTGGGACGTCAGTGCCTGGTGTGGTGCTGTGAGCAGAGGCAATGCGTGGGACGTCAGTGCCTGGTGTGGTGCTGTGAGCAGAGGCAATGAGTGGGACGTCAGCGCCTGGTGTGGTGCTGTGAGCAGAGGCAATGCGTGGGACGTCAGCGCCTGGTGTGGTGCTGTGAGCAGAGGCAATGAGTGGGACGTCAGCGCCTGGTGTGGTGCTGTGAGCAGAGGCAATGCGTGGGACGTCAGTGCCTGGTGTGGTGCTGTGAGCAGAGGCAATGCGTGGGACGTCAGCGCCTGGTGTGGTGCTGTGAGCAGAGGCAATGAGTGGGACGTCAGTGCCTGGTGTGGTGCTGTGAGCAGAGGCAATGAGTGGGACGTCAGTGCCTGGTGTGGTGCTGTGAGCAGAGGCAATGAGTGGGACGTCAGTGCCTGGCGTGGTGCTGTGAGCAGAGGCAATGAGTGGGACGTCAGTGCCTGGTGTGGTGCTGTGAGCAGAGGCAATGAGTGGGACGTCAGTGCCTGGTGTGGTGCTGTGAGCAGAGGCAATGAGTGGGACGTCAGCGCCTGGTGTGGTGCTGTGAGCAGAGGCAATGAGTGGGACGTCAGCGCCTGGTGTGGTGCTGTGAGCAGAGGCAATGCGTGGGACGTCAGCGCCTGGTGTGGTGCTGTGAGCAGAGGCAATGAGTGGGACGTCAGTGCCTGGTGTGGTGCTGTGAGCAGAGGCAATGAGTGGGACGTCAGTGCCTGGTGTGGTGCTGTGAGCAGAGGCAATGAGTGGGACGTCAGTGCCTGGTGTGGTGCTGTGAGCAGAGGCAATGAGTGGGACGTCAGTGCCTGGCGTGGTGCTGTGAGCAGAGGCAATGAGTGGGACGTCAGTGCCTGGCGTGGTGCTGTGAGCAGAGGCAATGAGTGGGACGTCAGTGCCTGGTGTGGTGCTGTGAGCAGAGGCAATGAGTGGGACGTCAGTGCCTGGTGTGGTGCTGTGAGCAGAGGCAATGAGTGGGACGTCAGTGCCTGGCGTGGTGCTGTGAGCAGAGGCAATGAGTGGGACGTCAGTGCCTGGTGTGGTGCTGTGAGCAGAGGCAATGAGTGGGACGTCAGTGCCTGGTGTGGTGCTGTGAGCAGAGGCAATGTGTGGGACGTCAGTGCCTGGTGTGGTGCTGTGAGCAGAGGCAATGAGTGGGACGTCAGTGCCTGGCGTGGTGCTGTGAGCAGAGGCAATGAGTGGGACGTCAGTGCCTGGTGTGGTGCTGTGAGCAGAGGCAATGTGTGGGACGTCAGTGCCTGGTGTGGTGCTGTGAGCAGAGGCAATGAGTGAGACGTCAGCGCCTGGTGTGGTGCTGTGAGCAGAGGCAATGTGTGGGACGTCAGTGCCTGGCGTGGTGCTGTGAGCAGAGGCAATGAGTGAGACGTCAGCGCCTGGTGTGGTGCTGTGAGCAGAGGCAATGTGTGGGACGTCAGTGCCTGGTGTGGTGCTGTGAGCAGAGGCAATGAGTGGGACGTCAGTGTCTGGTGTGGTACTGTGAGCAGAGGCAATGTGTGGGACGTCAGTGCCTGGCGTGGTGCTGTGAGCAGAGGCAATGTGTGGGACGTCAGTGCCTGGTGTGGTGCTGTGAGCAGAGGCAATGAGTGGGACGTCAGTGCCTGGCGTGGTGCTGTGAGCAAAGGCAATGTGTGGGACGTCAGTGCCTGGTGTGGTGCTGTGAGCAGAGGCAATGAGTGGGACGTCAGTGCCTGGCGTGGTGCTGTGAGCAGAGGCAATGAGTGGGACGTCAGTGCTTGGTGTGGTGCTGTGAGCAGAGGCAATGTGTGGGACGTCAGTGCCTGGCGTGGTGCTGTGAGCAGAGGCAATGCGTGGGACGTCAGTGCCTGGTGTGGTGCTGTGAGCAGAGGCAATGAGTGGGACGTCAGTGCCTGGTGTGGTGCTGTGAGCAGAGGCAATGCGTGGGACGTCAGTGTCTGGCGTGGTGCTGAGAATTGCGCAGCTCACAACGCACAAGTTCAAATCCCAGTCGGTGGCGTCGACTCAGACTCTCATCTCTCCAGGGATAATAACATTCGTACGAGTTTGTGGGACATTAACATCATATTGTTATGGGGATAAACGTGCCCCGGCCATGACAACGTGGAATTCCCACCACTGGCTTAGGACTACAAGCAGGAGATGAGCGTTCTTGGCACGATGCACTCCCTGAGAGATGTTGGTCGGCTATGCCGGGACAGACCCACTCAGTTGCTTCCTTCGCTGTCAACGAGACACGCGGCACAGTCAACAACAGCCAGCATCGATGATACCGGAACACAGTTTCACGGTTTCACCGTCGAGTCATTTGAATGTAAAAACAATTCACATAAACACGCTCGCTACCAAACTCTGCATCACAACGGAAACACACACATGCATCTAATGATGCTAGTTGTAATTACTGGCGATACGTCGTACTCGGATTGTAAATGTTGTGGGTTTACTCTCCAACACACCGGCGTGCTGTACTAGTAACGAATTGTCATGTTCTGTTTACGTGACAAACCTTACTAAGTGGCTGTGTCGGTTGGTGGCGGCTTTAACGACACATTTCTATTTACGCGATTTAACCCAAAATAAACCTATGTGATGGATATAGTGTGTATGTACGGTATACAATAACAGGGCAAAGGTGTGAGCAGTGGTGCCGTTTCAGTGAAGGCATTTCCATCGCCGCTTGTAACGCCGCCAACACCGTCGATTAATTGCGTTTCATGACACGTAAATAGTCAGATGCACATTGCGGGCTCTGGCTCCACGTGCGTTGGTAACAGATCATTTGGCTGCCGTAAATTGCCACGGAATAAGCCACTTCGTTGAGCTACCATTTGTAGCCCGGTCGCTTCTGAAAAATAACGAATAGCTTCAGTGAGGCCTTAGCTGGTAAAATTAAAAATAGTTGTAGTTTATTTTTATTTTTTGTCATTTTCTATACTTTGCACTCTTATTGTTTTTTGTTGTAACTTTCTGATCCGCCCCTTCTGGACATCTGCAAAAAAAGAGCTTTACAGATCATCGGAATCCTCCAGGATAAATAAAGATTCTGAGTGTTATGTTAACATCAGAGCCCGTCTAACTTGTACCCGAGCTGGGCCACACTTTATAAACACTCTTTCAAACGCTACGAAGCGTGATGAGCCTTCAACGTACACCACGCACAGCTCATTTGTCAACAGTCCACTGCTGGTTGAGGGTTATTTGACAGTACACCACCACACTGATCAGTACACGGGGTGGGGGGGGGCGTAGATGTTGAAGTGTAAAACAGTCCAACACTGGATTTTTCACTGCTGACAACTTAGCCCCGCAGCAGCCCACAATGCATCGTCTGATAACACTCGGCTGCCATGTCAGGAGCTGTCCACAGGCTCGAGACCATTGGCGTGTGGTTGCGAACCATTGGATTGGACCAATGTTGTCTCAAAGGTTCCCCGTTCACTGGAGCCCTGCTTATCCTCAGAGCTCCCGCGAGTTTGTTGCACACTTTCCGGGTTGATTGGCCCATGGACCTCGAGTTTAAATACTTGCAAAGTGAAACAAAGACGGTTTTTTTTAGTTTTACGGGAAGTCAACAATCGATGTGGCCCCCTAATTGTGAACGTTTCTTTTTTTTAAAGAGAGAAATGTGACTCAATGTAGAATGTGAGTGAGCGCATCGTCGATTAGCCGGGCGTCACACGCGGCGCTCTGATGAATGGTTGTTGGTGTGGAAAGGTTATGGCAGCATGTGCTGCGGGTCTCACGTCCCGGTGGTGTGAGGTTATTGTGCTGCGAGGGACCGGTGGCAGGGAGCATGCTCACAGCTGGCACGCTCTGACTGCTAATGACGGGATGAGTGGGTGTTGTGGTTGGGGAGCTCTGGTCCTCCGTGGCCTCCCCACGTTTCAATACCATAATGCTTCTTATACAGCCCCTTGTGGCATTTTTTTTCTCTCACTCTCTCACTTATATTTTGAGGCGCAAGACGGCACAGACCGACCCAGGCTCCTCGCATCGCGGGGGGCTGAGTGGGCTGAGCCCCCCCCTCGCCCCCAGCCCACCTGCTGAGGGCTCAGGCCTCCCTTTCAACTCTTATTGTAAAAGTAATACATGGGGCGGGGGGGGGGTGAGAGCCAGAGCAGAATGCACGATAGACAAAGCTGATCATCCTGTTGCAGAGGAACACAACGGCTTCGTGAAATTATTTGTTTACGTATTTTTTATTAATCTTCGTGAAAATTTTAACGACTGCGCTATATGGGTATACCTGTGTTTTGGTTATATTTTCTCAACACTTGCGAGACCTGGTCAGGGGACAGCTACACCCAGAGGCCAGCAGGCTGGAGCAAGACGCCTGTGGCATTTGATGCCAGCTCAGACCACAGCCCGAACGGTGAATAGCGGAGCAGGGCAGGATTCTCTTCATCGTGACGTCGTCCCCTCTGTTTGATTGTACATTAAATGTACTCCCGACTGCTTATACATCACATCACGTTGCATGTCTGTGATAATCATTGTATTACACAATGTCAACGTTAAATGGTTAATGGTTCAGCCCTGCAATTCCTTGCTCACGCCACCTCTTCTGGATGGGCCTCTGCTCGAGTGTATTTTGGCCTACTCGGCCACGTTGGCCAGACGTCTTGGCCGAGGTAGGAGGAACCACACTTGACCCCCAATACACGCCGATTGACGTTGTCATGCGGCACAAGCTCACAATGAAAACAATCCGTTGGTTGGTGTGTATCTTTACTATTTTCTGTATTCGTGCCGTTGCGATAATAAAAATAAATATCTATTCACATTTCACTGTCCGGATTTCGTCACAAACATCACACGTACAACTTCTCGTTGGGGGATTACTCAGAAGTGGAATCCGTCCGGATTATTAAATCCTTCGGCAGCCTAAGCAAATTCCATTTCTAGACAGTGCCCTCTCGTAGTGCAGATCCGTGTTTATATGATTAGCTATTTTGGGCGCCACGCTGGCGACATGATTACTACTTCGCCTAGTATACAGGAGCTCATGAAGTGTACGTGTCTCTTTCCCCGTGGTCGTGTAATTTTTCTCCGGGTCCTTCTGGTTCTCCCACCGCATTTAGAGTCAACATGCCTTCAGAGTATTTGGCTGCTATAAATGTTCACGTTATAAGCCACTTCGTTGAGCTATCATTTGTGGCCAGGTCGCTTCTGAAAAAAAACGATATTGCTCAGTGGTAGGCCATACCTGGTAAAATATATATTTTTTAGTTTAGTTTAAACGAGTAAATAAGCCTCAGACTTGAAAAAAATGCCAAACGAAAAGAAGCACCTATTAAGAGATTTGTTTCGCAGTCATCGCTGGTTCATGAAGCATGTCGACCGCATGCAGAAGCCTTCATCCTGCAATGGATAAACAATGGCCGATCATGATAATAGTGCTGCCGAATTGACGAATGCGCTGAAGCGATAATCTCCCGCACTTATAAACCTCTCCTTTTTTCTCCTCTCTCAAGTGCGGAAAATAGATTTGAACTCGGGACCTTCGCAAAAAGCGAGTTCAGTTGAATGACATTGGCATGAGCTCGTGAGTGAGTCGGCCACCTCAAGGCCGCGTGCTCCACGTGCTCACGTCCATTATTGGTGCCTTTAGCCCCGCCCACCCTCCTCCGCAAGTGTCTCCACGCGCTGGAATGTAGAGACTTGTTGCATCTTGCAATAAAACTAGATTTTGCAGACGTTTTTATTGTGTTTGCCCCCCCCCCACCCCGAGCAGTGCAACAGGAATAGATTCAGCAGCGCGAGCGAGCGAGGAATGTCCGGTGATGTGCGCACGTTCGGCGTTGTGTTTCACCTCGGGTCTCCTCACACACAACACGCTTGTCTCAGTGGGTCGTCTGGTATATGAAGGTGATTTAATCATTCTAAAAAATGCTTACGGTCCAGTTTGACATTAGAGTGGTTTTTTTTTTACTCGGTTCACTCAAGTCTATTGTTAAAACGCTCACAGCAACATCTCGGAAAGCCATAATCACTTCCAAATCGTTGTACATTAATTCTTGACTTAAAGCTTTTGTGACTGCAGGAATTCATATTCTTTGGGTCTTTCGGTGAAGTCACGTAGATTGGTTCAAAGAAAATAACAAAAAAATAACAAAAAACTACGACGTTTCGATCACAACACAAGCGATCGTCATCAGGAGGAAAACAGAGGGGGAAAGCTGCTAGGCAGAATGTTTTAAAGGTTTAAAAATGGGTGTAGCCCAAGGGTCATAAACGTTGTACATTGCTGTGGTAAAATATTTACTTGAGCTCATTATCAATTATTGCACTTTGTCGGTCTGAGTCATACTGGTAAATAGAAGGACGCTCCTCTAATCACACACACACACACTCATAATTATTGAGGTCCACAGAAATTAATATCGCCAGGATGCAATGTTGCATACTTCAGGATGGACTGGCGCCCACCATGGTAATGTATAATTACCATAACTTGCTCACGGTCACGGACTGACATGAGCACCGCCCATAATGGCGAATTGAGCACGGAGACAATTTGACAAGGATGGCCGAGACCATTGCCATTATCGTCAGCAGCCAGGCTCAATCCACTGCTGACTGAGGGCCTCCCTCACGCTGTCACCGTCGCTCACGGTCCCGCGACGGCACCCGCGGACACCAGCTGATTTCATTGCTCCATTTCCTTCGCCGAACTCCCTCCTCTGGGCGCGTTTCCTCCCTCCCTCCCTCGGCTGCCACTTTGTTTATTCGTTTCGACCACCGGCCCGGCGCTCCTTTCTGATCGCAACGGAGTCGACTGCTAAACGCTTCAGCGCCGGGTGCTTGCCGGTGACAGCTCCCCTCGCGCGCTGCGCACGTGTCGCGCAGCCTCCGCGGGTAACACGGGGCCCGGGCACGACGCACGCCAGGTGACATGCCTGCACGCGCCAGGGATGGGCTCGGCTCACGGAAAGTATGGTGGGGTCCCCTTGGGCGGGCACTTGGCAGGCAGACATACCGCCGTGGGGACCTCTCGCCCGGTCGTTCACTGAAGGCGTCAAAAGCCGCCCCACCGGTGAACTTTTCAAAGGCTGAACTTGTGAATTAAACCGTTGGAATCTGCTCCGACTCCGGACTGTTGGTGCGGTGGATTGCCACAAAATAGACTCGGGCTAAATGAAAAATTACGTGGGCTTTTATTATTGTATTATTTCATTCATTTTATTTCTACAGGTAAGGCCCACGAAGCTATACGGCGACCTGGTCACAAATTATAGCTCAACGACATAGCTTATCGTGTGGAAATGTATAGCAACCAAATACTATAAACGCGTGAATGTGATTCTAAATGTGTAGGGAAACACTGGAGGACCCAGAGAAAAATCCACGCGACCACGGGGAGAGCGACACGCAAACTCCAAATCGGCGTCATCGTTGCAGTCATTTTTTAAATCATGAATGAAATGTCTGTTACGAATGTTCAGGAGATGAAAGGGAGGGGGCTCTAACTAGTTTGCCCATCACTATGGGAGTTGCAGGATCACGGAGTGGCGGAGGGTGTCATAAGTGTCCTGTGGGGATGAGTCTTTAATATTTCTTGGAATATGCCACTGACAGAGGGATTTATCATTCAAGTGAATGTGGAGGGGGAATAGTCTTGCGTACTCTCATTCGCCTACCCTCTGAATCAGCAATTATTTACATATCACGTGACTGTTTTTAATTTACATTTCTTACCCAGTAAAGCACATTTGTGTTTTACTATAAATCACTGTTTGATATGATTGCACCATTAAGTCTTTGAATTTGAATCATCATCATCATCGTCATCATGTCCTTTTTGTCAGCTCATCACCGACGATAGGGTCGAATTAATGTCTGCCACGTGTTTCTTTCTCGAGCATTACTGCTGCGTTTCATCCCTACTACCGGTGTTTTGCTTTGTTTCATATCATTTGTTGTTCTTGTGGGTTTTTTTACTCCACCGTCTCTCCGTTTGACTCTCTGTCTGTCTTTCCTCCTGGTTCCTTCCACGTGTGTGCGTGTGTGTGTGTGGATTCGTTGAATAGGGAAGCCTATAGCTGAGCTCATTCTTGGAACGCGTTTGAATTACCAACACGCGCTGCCTCGAAGTCAAAACCATTCAACATTTCTCCGTGCGTATACGAGCAGAGGGCGTTGCTTGCCTCCAGTGGAATCTCCGAGTCAACAGAGGAAACTCCACATTCCAATGGCAGGAGCCGGTACGCTTAATATGATTAGAATGTAGCTGGTAGATTGTTGTATAACACCAAGGCAAAACTCATGGGACTACAATGGCAGAGTGGTCTACAAAAAAAGACTGAAAGGAAATCGCTTTTTTATCCATTGTAAAACTCTGACTCGGTTAAAGAGTCACATGTGCCTACTGCCCTGTTTGTTCTAACAAAGAGCATTGTGCAAAACACTAGCCAAATTAAATGTATATATGTATTTTGTTCCATAATGTGATGATACATGTGTTCATGATGATGGTGGATATGTGCATGGTTGGTTTGTTTTTTTGCACAGAGATTCAAAAACGGACGCAAATAATACTGGGGAGAGATATAATTTCGTGCGTTTCACAATAGGATCCTCCACGTATTAATATTTTTCAAAGTACAATTAATGGTTTTTTTCTTCTGATGTTTAACGTTTTTTCTGTATGCATGTTGTACGTATGCTGTATGTATGTTGAACATATTTTGCACAAGAGGTGTGTGAAGTCGTCACACAACTATCTCACACTGATGCACTTTGGCTCATGGAGGAAAAGAGTACGTGTCGTGGGGCTTTTGATGCTACGGCTGTATAATCCCCCAAGGGATGACACTGAGATTGCTTTGTACAGAGCGATGCACCCAGCAGCGCTGCTTTATTTTCGTCTTTCGTTCCTTGTCTGTACGGATTTACTGGGAGCGTGTTCCCTCACAGCGGGATCGCATACTCGGTTGATGTCTTTGCCACATCTCTTGGAAAGAAAAATTGAAATCTAGGTTTTTTTCATTCAGAACGATAACTCTGGCAGAGACTTACTTTTAAACCAGCCAGCGTTACGTCACGTCCGGAAATTATATTATCATTTTAACTCAAGGGTAATTTTTATTTTATTTAATAGCATTTTCTAATATCGGTCCCAGAAACGTGTTACCTCATAGTGGTAACATTATCTTAATTTGACACAGCCCCTAAATGTACATTTTAAATATGAATACACATGGTACTACATTAAAAAATACAGGAATTTATGTAGTTCCAGAGTTTTAGTTTTCCCAATTTCATTACAGATATTCTAAACAGTCAAGCAAAGATATGTGTGTATCAACTGTAGTTTATTGCTCTTTAAAGAAATGTTTTCCAGGTTTGGTGAATGACAAACTCACCACTTACGCAGTTATGAACACGAGGAGGCTCTCCCCAAAATTCGAAATGTCAAATCAAAATTGTCGCACATACCACCGTCGGTGACTACTCACATAGCGCTGCCGGTAAGGAAAGAATGATAACGACGTGGGGACAAGCTCGGTCCTGCCGCGCAGCAGGAATCCACATTGTTCGACTGGGCTTGGCTTGTCAGGATCGGGGGCTCCTGTGCGTATCAATGGAGGCTGGGCCGCGAGAGCCGAGACGTGTGTGATGGAATAAACACAACATCTCTCGCCGTGCGCTGGAATGTATCGCGATGACAAATGTGACACGTGGGGTCTTCATCCGGAGAAAATTGTCTCAAAAATTGCGTTCATGAGAGTTTACCGTAATCCTTTGTTTAATTGTGCCGGGGTCCGGGGCCAGTTACGCATTGTGCCCAATTCACCCTTTACTTTTACCGTTACAGATCGCTATTTCAAATAAAATCAGTGACCTGATTTAATACGTGTACAACTTTGCAAAAGTCGAGTTTGCAAACATCAATGGAGCAGTTTAACACGTAGGCTTTCGTGACCAATATTATTCATAATAAACGTTTTTGGGTTAGATCGCGTTATTTATAAATGTGTCGTAACCCTCAACCACCAGACACGGCCAATCAGCAAAAAAGTGTCACGTTGACAAAAGACAAACAGTTCACTACTTTAGCCCACCGGTGTGTTGAAGAGTGAATCCACAACATTTACAGCTTTTGAGTACGACGTTTCGCTGGTAATTACATCCAGCATCATCGGGCAATTCGCCAGAATGATCAATGGAGCATTGTGCATCAGAGAAGAGACATTGCCGGTCACCGTTTCCTGTGCGAAGGGCTCAGCGGTGTTAACGTAATGCGTGTGTTGTTGTCACAGCTGATTGTTATCGCATTCATTATAAGGGGTAACGTGATGACGGTGAATACTTTAACTAAAAAATGAACGAATTGATGTAGATCCGTATGAGGAAAATACTACCGTTCCGACATTTGTTTTCACGAGCTTTAATACATGAACAAGTATTCCTCGAGCTCCGGTGAAACCGCCTGAAATATGATATTGCCATTACCGCCATCATTATTATAATTAGAACATTACTGCCTATCATGCTCCATGAAAATTCTGCCGGTGATAATTATTTTAGGTTTCGCTTACACACTGACTCGCGTTCACTTTCCACGTCCACGACTGAAACGGCGAGTTAGTTCTGAAAATGTTGAAAAATGGTTCCGCGATGAAGCAACATCTGCAAGGAGAAGGGGATCCACATGCCAACAAGGGACACCGCTGAGTTATTGGGTTAAAGTCAGGCAGCCCGCCCACGATGAACCTGAGTGCTTAAGTGTAGTGAGTTGATGGTGTCGGCCCAGTTAACGATGACTGTAGCATCAACAAAAACAACATTATCTTTGGTTTTGTACTTTATTTGGCTTAATTTTAGCTCTGACAAATTTTTAAATTCTAATTTGACCGTCATGCAATAAACGCCTCTCTTTTTAGAAGGGCGGGTGGGAAAGTGCCGCCCATAGTGTGGTTAAGAGGTCACTTGAAGGGGATCTCAGAAGTAGTTTTGTAATATCTGCTTCTGAGGACCATTCTCTCACATGGTGGGGAGGGGGGGGGTTGAACTGCTTTGCGAGAGTTCAGAATGGATTCATAGTCTAACGAAATGACACTGGAGCTCAAACAGGATACCATGTTATGGGTAAACTATAATAAAATATACATCTAGAAATCTCGTTCGTTAATTTAGGAATGTTGTTAGGCTACGTAGTATTTAAAACTATTGCAGATTACAAAACACAAAACTCACCACAGTAGGCATTAACATTGTCATATGAAACTAAACAGGACACTAACGTGCTGGGAAATATAACCCTTCATCACTGATGGCCTCCTGTTTGTTTTAGTTGCAAGGCAGTGCGAACGACAAACGTGGCGAGTATTTAAAATCCGTGCTTTGTACTCGGCCGGCAACGCTGCCGCTCAGTTTGACTTTATTTAAATCCCGCCACTTTGTGTGGTCGGCAGTCACGTGGCCCCCCACGGAACCTTGCGACCAGGGGACACTTTGGCATTGAAGGGGGACCCAGGAGACACCCATGGGACACGGGGGACCCCCCCCCCAATTCCTTTTGTGATTCAGTCGCCTCCCGTCTGCGACCTCCTCACCCAAACCCAATGCATCACTCATGCACCCCCCCCCCCCCAGCCCCCACCGTCCCTTGCACTAGCCACCCCAACCCCTCTCGCCGTCTCTCCTCATCACTTTTCCTGCAACATTTCTTGTGCCCCCCCCGTTCCCTCCTTAGAGTGAATCGCCCCTTCCTTCCCCCCCCCCTTTTTTAATTCTATCTTAGGCCAGGTGCACTTGGAAGTGCTGGTGAGCCCCCCCCCCACCTCACCAATGCTTTCTTTGCGGTGGGACCTGAAATTACCTCCGCCGCCTCTCTCGGTGTTGTTGATTTCGTGCATTGGAAGGGGTCTGGCGCCCGGAGGGCACGGACGTGGCCGGCGATGCGATGGGGCAGCAGGGCCGCCGCCGCCGCAAGGCAGCCAGTAGCGCAGCGTTCAATGCCGGAGGGGGGCGATAGTCAGAGAGATGCTCAACCAATGTCAACTTTCACTCTCACGAATGTGCCGTTTGTCCCTTCCCCGCACCTTCGATTATCAGGGCTGGCTATGTAGGGTGCGAAAGAAGTTCAAACATACATTTGGCTACGTTCGTATATACTCGTGTCAGTGATGTTTTGAGCTCCACGGCATCACGTGGGAAAGAAACCGGGGCGATTTGGACAGTATGGCTACATGGCCATTAGAAATTACAAAAACGCCTCTTGGTGGACTTGCAGACAAACGCAAGTTCCCCCCCCCCCCCCCCATTCATCCATGTTGGTTAAAACACCGTTCACCTCGAGGTGTAGTAGAGTCGTTGACTCTTGTCCTGGCCTGTGCACATTTTTTTACCAGCTGATGGGGAGCGTTGACCTTTAACTCTGGCTGGAAATAAGTCTATATTTCAGAAGGAATGTTGCACGTATCTGAAAGCCTACAAGCGTTGAGGTTTTATATATCAAATAATCTCCTGTATTTCAGATTTATTTACCAACATATAGTCAGTTGCTGGAAATTTAGTTCGCCTCATGGTTTGTTGAACTGTGCTCTATTTTATGAAAATTATTTGCCGGATAGTGGTGGCTCCACACGCGCCTGTAATCCAGCACTGTCGAGGCAGACGAGTGAATGCTGCAGAACTCCTTCCTTTGGGCACGCAGGTGCTATGCCCTGTCCACAAAAGAGGTTTTTGGGTTAGATTCTGTAAATATAAATCTGTCGTTAACCCACCACCACCCGACACATCCCATTAGTAAGGTTTGTCACGTAAACAGAACAGCACACCAGTGTGTTGGAGAGTAAACCCACAACATTTACAAATCGAGTACGACGTTTCGTCGGTAATTATAACCAGCATCATCAGCCGACAGCCAGAGTTATGGATAAATCCTGTTTTAAATATAGAGATAAGTGTGATGTCGTCACTTGTAAGCCAATCAGATGCGAAGACCAGATGAAGGGGGGTTAATGTATGCATGGATATTACAATGGATATGTGTAATGACGACGTGACACACTTCTCTTGAGATGGCACTTTATTGAAAACGCGTTCACTTGACATCAGGCGGAGACCCCCACTGCAACAGCTCCGAGTCTCAATATACCGACCGAACCCACACCCCCCCTTCCCAAACCGTCTCACTGACTCTGAACACTCGCTCCACCAGCCGACTCTACCCTTCCTCTTCCATCACCTGACCACGCTCCCTTATTGATCATTCCCATAGCCACCAGTCCCTTCGAGATCACAACTGATACCGCTGTCATTACCTCCCGTGGCCACTAGTCCACTCGCAATGCAGGCTGATTCCCCCTGTCATTATCTCCCGTGGCCACTAGTCCACTCACACCGCATGCAGACTCTATTGTCATTTACATATGTATTACCGATTGGGTTATTCATAGGGCAATCAACATACATTCTGCATGCACATTATGCACATACACCATGCATGCACATCCTGCCGTCTTTGGGTGGGGGAAATTGCAATACCTGTCATTGGCTGCTCAAAAGTAAATCACCATCGACTTATGGTGACCTGAATAGGCATGCAGTTAAAGAGTCTTTTACTTGATAATACGCTTCCAAACAGCACTAAGCCTGTAGCTATCAGAACAAGTGACATCACATTTATCCCTCTATTTAAGACCGAAACAGGAGGATTTAGCCATAACTCTGGCTGTCACCTGATGATGCTGGTTGGTATTATATGTGGATTTACTCTCCAACACACGAAGGTGCTGAACTAGTAAAGAATTGGCATGTTTTGTGTACGTGACAAACCTTACTAATTGGCTGTCGGGTGGTGACGGGTTTACCGACACATTTGTATTTACGCGATCTAACCCAAATCTTCAATTTTAGATATTGATTGCGAAAGCCTACGTGTAAAGCTATACCCTGGCTTGCCAGTAGGTGACACAGCAAAGTGCCGACTGATATCATCTGTCTCTTCTGTGCGGGATAGAGTGTTTTGCCTCCTTGCACGTCTTTTTTATATTTATCAGAGTGATCTGGTTTCCTCGCTCATGTATTTAACACTCATGAATTGGTTGAAAACATCATAATACATGGAGGGCCGCGGAGCTTGGACAATTGTTGGCATTGGCTAAGCGCCTGCCCAGTAAACCTGGAATGTTGGGCCCACGTTGTTTCAACGATTCCAAACACAATCGTCATGAATCATAATCAGAATGTTGCTATATATTGGAGGAATTCGATTAACTCTAAAGCATTTTTTTCCATAGCTGCCTGGTAAGAGAACTGTGTTGTGTGCGTGTTATTTAAAACATCACCTCCTGAAACACGGTCTAAATCGATTTATAACTTGCGGTATTGCAGCATTTCAAAGGGCCTATAGATTACTGACAGTGTTGTTGATTTCTCATGTGAACTGACGGAGGAGGTGTAGGTGGAGGGGTTTGGGAACACGTGGAAATTGGCGTGCATGGAACTCCGAGATGGCTCTGGGCTCTCTCACGGAGCTCTGAGAGGGCTCCCAGGCTCTCTCACGGAGCTCCGAAAGGACTCCGGGCTCTCTCACGGAGCTCTGAGATGGCTCTGGGTTTCTCATGGAGCTCCGAAAGAGATCCGAACTCTCTCACGGAGCTCCGAGAGGGCTCCCAGACTCTCTCATGGAGCTCTGAGAGGACTCCGGGCTCTCTCACGGAGCTCCGAGAGGACTCCGTGCTCTCTCACGGAGCTCTGAGATGGCTCTGGGCTTTTTCATGGAACTCCGAAAGAGATCCGAACTCTCTAACGGAGCTCTGAGAGGGCTCCGGGCTCTCTCATTCCACTGCTACGCCACAATCTCTTGGGACAGGTGGCTCGGGGAAAGTTCACGCCAAATTATTTTCAATTTTCTCTGTCACTGTAAATTGCGCTGGTGGGAGGGGGGGGGGGGTAAACCCACACACGAAAGACAAAGGTCAAATCTATGAATGTCAGAAATGTCAGGAGTCACCATCGTAAGACACCAAGCAGAATTCCAAACGAATCGTCATTCCTCTTGGCAGATGACTACGGGACGAGAGCCTCCCAATGTCGTGCAAGTCACGCGGGTTATTTGACCATACTTCTCCACGCCAGTCAGTCCGGGTTGGTGAAAATAGGGGAGCATCGATTTTAGGGGGTACGGTACAGAAATGCCCCTCGCTGCAAGCAAGCGTGGAGCACCGGTAGCGAGATGTTAACTCCCTCGCCTGGTACGCAGGAGGACTTGGGTTCGATCCCGACCCTGGCAATGCCTGCTGTATATTTGGAGTCTGCGTGTCTCTTTCTCTCTCCTCGTGGCGAGATGTTAACTCCCTCGCCTGGTACGCAGGAGGTCGTGGGTTCGATCCCTGCCCTGACGCCTACTGTGTATATGGAGTTTGCGTGTCTCTCCCCGTGGTCGCGTGGATTTCTCTCCGGGTCTTCCGGTTTTTCCCTCCACTTTTAGAATCAACATCAGACATGCAGAGTATCTGGGTGCTGTACATTTCCACACGATGATACGCCAACTTTGTTGAGCTATCATTTGTGATAGCCAGGCTGCTTCTGTAAAAAAAGAGCTGCTTATATAATTCAGTGGGGCCTTACCTGGTAAAATAAAAAACACACTTTTAGTTCATCATTTAGTTTATAATGCATTATGGTCGGATATCCGAGTATTAATCCGTCTGCCAGGCTCCTGAAATGTGGCGAGGCTTGGGCGAATTCCAGGTGAGTTTTGTTTTGGCTGACACCAAGTCGTGCTGATGTTCATCGCATTTTAGCCAGGCAAGGTTGTCGATGTTGGTGTGCAACGCCACCATCGTATGTCGAGTGGCGGTGTTTGTGTGCGTACTCTAGAACACAGTTACGCAATGGTTAGATGTGCAATGATCCTCTTTAGTACCGTGCCATCGATTCTACAGGACCGTTCATTTGGCGCTACAATAGAGTGGCGTTCACACCTGATGATGATTGCCTATGTTGCAATCTAAACGTCGTGAGAATTGTATTGTTTAATTATTATTATTTTATTATTTCTCTTCTACGTGACTTTACCGAAAGAACCAAGCATATGAATCCCTGCAGTCACGAAAGCTTTGAATCGAAACGTTAAACACTCGACAGAATGAGTAAGCAATGCTCCTCTGAGTCTTGTGGATCGTGCATTATTCTCCAGCTCTGTGATTCCCATTACTGAGCGTTCAGCAGAGTTTGTGGGGGGGGGGGGCTCAGCCCCCTACAATTCCCCTGGGGCCGTGGCGATCCACGGCATAGTCCAGTGGCACTAACGCTGTTTTGGCAACTACACCACCCCACCTTGTTGACTTTTGTTTCAACCGAGAATACCCCCCCCCCCTTGCCTCATTCAACATGGTTCTGAGAAATAAATGTATGAATAATGAACATCAATGTTTTTTTTTACCAATTGTCCATTAAGTACCTAGCTACGTACGGTGCGAAACAAGTTCAACATTACAGCTAGCATTGTAACTGGAAGCGATTTAAAAAAAAATTCAACGGACGCTCTGCACGCAGAAACCATATTGTTTACAATCAATGAGTTTATAAAGGTATTTTATATCGATCTACGTTGCGATATTAATTACAATGTTATCGGAGTTATTTTATTTTGGCAGATTCGTGCGTGATTATTCACCAACGAGTGTCACGTATGATGTACTTTCACACTCTGCGGTTCTTTCGGTAAAATCACTGAGGTATCAAATAAAATAAAATAAATCACGACGTTTCGATTGCAACACAAGCAATCATCATCAGGTGGGAAAACCACAGCGATATTTCTTTTTGCTGTGGTTTTCCCACCTGACGATGATTGCTTGTGTTGCAATCGAAACGTCGTGATTTAATTTATTTTATTTTATACCTACGTGACTTTACCGAATGAACCAAAGAGTATGGATCCCTGCAGTCACGAAAACTTCAAATCTAGATTGATTATAATTTCACACATTTATACGTCACGTCACGTACCCCCTGGGACACTGCCTCGTACCCCTGGGGTCTGCCTCGTACCCCCGGTTGAGCACCACTGGCGTAGGCGATCACGGAGTACGTCACCAGGAAACCCACCTACAAAAGAAGACTCAACACCTTCGTAACAATGTGCTATGGAGAAAGGCCTCTTGCCCGAAACGTCAGACCCTCGTGCATCTGTTTTCCCTTTTAAGGTCACACGGTGTTAGATTGCTTCTGAAAAAGAGCTTTATCGTTCAGTGGGCCTTACTAGGTAAAATAAAAATATGGTTCAGATCAGTGTATTGGCGAATGCTTTGAGAGTACGGTTTGTTCTCTGAGAACGCCTCGTGCTGTCTTCATAACGCGTATTGGATAAAATGCCATGGATATATCAGGGAACGCATTCTCTATAACGCGGATGCGAATTTTGATACAACGCGCCGTTGTCCGGCTGCCTCGGCGTAGCATCGCGCGAGGCGTTGGGATGCTGCTGGGTTCCTCTAGATCAGTGGTTCTTAACCTTGACTGCAGCCTTGCACCCCTTTGGTTCTCAATAGTAAAAACGTGTATGATGTGAATAAACGCGTAGGTTTGGTGAAACAAAGTAGTTGCACTGGCGTTCCCGTGTTTAATTTGGGTTTCGATGATTTACCGTTGAAAAAATAATCTGGCCGTGGCTCGCACCCCCAGAAAGGGCATCTCGCACCCCCAGGTGGTGCATGCACCCCAGGGTGAGAAGAACCACTGCTCTAGATGCCACCCACGCGCCTCAGTCTTTGTTCAGCCTGCGTACGCATCTCACGCGTTATCGCAGGCTCTGTTTTACCCCTATATTATATAGTATTCAATGTGGTTGTGCACGACTGTCAACGCAGCAGCGGCACCGCATCGTTCGTGCTATAACAGAAGGGCCTTGCTGTTATATATCTTTTATGTTTTCCATTGGTAGAAAGTGTTGCATTCCCACAACGCGCCGATAATGATGTTGGGGGGGGGGGGGGTGGTTCACGGATGTGCGTCTTCGGATAAGAAGTTTGTGGACGTGAAAGTGGTTCCAATCGGTAGCGCGTGGCTCGTCTGGAACGAGGTTGTTTGGCAAGCTGTGGCCTTGTGGGCCGCCCCATGTTTGCACAGTTGGTCGCTAAATCCCCGGGGCTGCGCGGAGACGTATACGGGGCGTCCCGGCCTCACGCGTCTGCTCTGGAAGAGATATTCAACACCCGTCGTTGTCACGGTTACCAAGAGTAGCTCCCCCATTGTGTCAGTCTGTCACAGCCATATCCCAATTTTTTATTAAACATTTAAATCACCCGCGAAATATTTTAGGCGACGTTTTAGGCAATGGCCCTTTTCATAGCACATGAATAAAGAACTCTTGTCCAATACGTTACATATTATATGTACAGCTTCACTATGAGACCACAATGTTACTGACATCACACCTTGGCAGATGCGGATACCTGACGATGCACACGTGGAAAATTAAAACATCTCCAACAGTGTGCGACTGTGGTCATCCAGAACAGATACCGCAGTACAACACACAAGGACGCAATGCCCCGATCCACGAATACGAAGGAGACAGCACACCGATGATTACACAACTCCGCCACTGCTCCTCACCTGGCCGCCTGAATGTGAAATTGTAGCCGTTGCAGTGCATCGACGTCAGCAGCCGTATGACAGCAGAAGAAGAGGAAGAAGTGTTATTGAGGAATGCATTGTCACGTGTACTCGTGCACCAGTGCCGACGCAGTAAGCGGCACCGCCAGATGATTTGTCTCATTGCCTCGGACCAGAAGCGTGGCAATGCGATTACACGACGAGTCAGATTGTCGCGAGGGCGCTCGCCACGCGCACATGAAGCATTAGCAGAGCAGATAGCCGGGCCTGAGCTCGGCCTTCTAATCGTCTGCTAATGACGAGAGCACGGGGTAGAGGCGGGGTGGGGGGGGATGTGATAATCTAGCCACAAGTGGGAGCAGGCGGGGGGGGGTTGGAATGAAAGGGCGGCATGTGACGAGAGGATGAGGGGGTGACCGCCGCCACAAGAGCGGCGGTCACCAAATCTGATGCCACGGCTCATGCCCACTGGCCACGTGTGCTCCAGACTTAGGGCTAAGCCGTTCACCCCAGCGTGCCTCTGTTGGGGATCAGTGGCTGCTGCCACTGCATCACGTGGCTCAACGCTGTCGTGCACAGTTCGTGATCGAACTGAAGGTTAGCGTGGTGGCTTTGACATTTTTACTTTTTTACGAGGTAGGGTCCACCGAGCTATATCGGTCTCTTTTCAGAAGCGAGCTGGCCAGAAATGATGGCTCAACGAAGTGGCTTATCGTGTGGACATTTATATAACAGAAGGGCCTTGCTGTTTTTCAATAAGATTGCCATTTCAAACCTTTTAAAACAGTCTGCCTCAGCAGCAGACCATGCTTTCCCACCTGATGACGGATGCTTGTGTTGCGCCTGAAACGTCGTGATTTATTTTATTTTCTACCTACGTGACTTTACCGAATGAACCAAAGAGTATGGATTCCTGCAGCCTCGAAAACTTCAAATCAACTATTGTATAACAGACAAACCCTTCAAGATTCAAAAGTATTACTTAGCACGTTAATGCTGGTTCAAGGCATTTTAAGTGAGCTCATTTTTTCTAAAACGAGTTATTTTAGTTTTTCATGCGTTGTCACCCCCCCCTCCCCCCACCCGTGCCATTGGTGTCGTGCCACGAGATGAAGAATCCACTCGGATCTCTCCTGCAGAGCGCTTGCGACCCTTCGTGTTCGAGCGTGGCCACGGAAATCGACAGTTACCTTCTGAGGCCCCCGTCACCTGGAACGCCACCCCCCATTCACATCCACAACGATCGACCGTTGTCTTCGTTCTCAACCCAATCTCAAGGCGCGCCTCTTCAGCTCGACATTTCACCACCGAGTCTCCCTGAAACCGCGCGACGCGATCTAACACTGAGCTCAGTTACGCGCCTCGGAATTGCGTCCATTACACTCGTTGACATTAACATGCCAATCTCTCCCTTTAGCGCAGCTGTTGTGCGTGCGTGCGGCAACGGGACTCCTTTCCATCCCTGACCCCGCCTACTCACCCTTGGGTGACGCCCACCTCAAACCTAAATATATAACCTCTTATTGCAACAGCCATTTCCTGTTCAGCAGGTCTACTGCTGTATATTTTCACCTGATGACGATTGCTTGTGTTGCGATCGAAACGTCGTGATTCATTATTTATTATTCTACCTACTTGAATTTACCGAAAGAACCAAAGAGTATGGATTCCTGCAGTCACGAAAACTTCAAATCAAGTTTGATACATTCTATTATTATTGTTATCCTTAATAGTTTTTTTTCGCAGCGACCTCTGGTCCACATCGCAGAGGGCAGCACATTTCATCTCCACTGCATATGAGATGAATATATATATTCGTTGTATGACGGCCAATTCAATATTTTAAATCTCAGAGCTGAAATTTGGCCACTTTAAGTGCAGATTTTGCGTGGGGGGTTTTTTGCAATGTTTTTTTTCTTCTTGTCATTAGCCCCCGGTCTGAGAAACGTCTTTAACTTCACTAATCTGAGTGCGTTTCAAAGTATTCCCACAGCCTCAAACACTTATTGTTATTGAACCAAATATTTTACAATCTTTATTCTGACATTGAATGTATATCTTGTTTGTGTTATTACAAATGCTAATTAGAACACATACAGATAAAATACAAATTCCACCTCTGCCTGAAGTCCACCCCACGTCTCATCGATCATCGGTCTCTCGGTCTCCAGATCAACAACAACAACAACCGCCATTCGCCACTAAGTGATGGTGACGTCACCACGGCGTTTGTGCCAGGCTAAGTGCACTCTAAGGCCAGAACAACACACACAGTCTACACACTCCTTATCTACCAAAACAGCCACGTGCCAGACTTTTCGACGTCACAACCGCTCATCCCCACCACTTGACCTCACGCCGTTCCTCCCCGTCCCCCTCCCACCCCCACTCCAGTGTGGTCCCTCTCGCGTCGTCTCGTCGCGGGGCTGACATCACATCCACAACACGGCCGGGTGACATCGCGCCACCGGCAGCAGCAATCACGGGAGTGCGCTGTGGAAGTCGCAGCGCACCCCGAGTGCGCGATGCTCACCGCACGCGCGCGTTCCGGCGCGAGAGATCGGCACTGGTTAAAGCAACCCGCCGTTGTCAGTTGGCGCGTGTGCGTTTAGCTCGTGCACCGAGACCAATTGGAATTTACACCATGACACAATATACGGATGGTAACTTTCTATTTTTTTTTTTGCAACAATACACCTTTCAAAACACGCGTCAAGTTAGACAATGTATTGTTATAGCCAGGGCCGTACATAGGTAGGGGGGGGGGAGTGCGGGACCCGGGAGAGTCCCACTGTGTGGGCCCCCCGGACGCCTTCAAACTAATACGGGAGTATTACATCTGACACCGTGATGTGAAGGCGCGGGGGCCCCCCAAAGCGCGGGGCCCGGGGCAGTTGCCTCAATTCGCCGTACCCTAGGGCTATAGCAGAGAATGAACGTAGGATAAATATTTACCAGTGCGTGCAAAAGTGTTCGAGTACAATATTTATATTTCGATCGAGCAGGGGGCATTTGAGCATACTTCAACACCCGGCGAAATGTGAGTTGCTTAAAGGCAAGGAACCCAAAGGGCCAAGGCCAGTCGAGGTTATATTACTATAGTTTGACATTCTTAATTTCTATTCGCTCAGTGCCTTTGTTCCCCGGAAAGGCGACGTTCAGCAGCGGTGGTGTCACTGATGGCACGTGGAGGAGCACGTGGCAGCAGTGGTGTCACTGCTGGCACGTGGGGGAGCACGTGGCAGCAGTGGTGTCACTGATGGCACGTGGGGGAGCACGTGGCAGCAGTGGTGTCACTGATGGCACGTGGAGGAGCACGTGGTAGCAGTGGTGTCACTGCCGCCACGTGGGGAGCTCGTTACCTGTATAAAAGACACCTGGGAGCCAGAAATCTTTCTGATTGAGAGGGGGTCAAATACTTATTTCCCTCATTAAAATGCATATCAATTTATAACATTTTTGACATGCGTTTTTCTGGATGTTGTTGTTGTTATTCTGTCTCTCACTGTTCAAATAAACCTACCATTAAAATTATAGACTGATCATTTCTTTGTCAGTGGGCAAACGTACAAAATCAGCAGGGGATCAAATACTTTTTTCCCTCAATGTAACCCCATAATTCCAAAGATTATTCCGAAAGATGAATGCATGTTGCATGCACTCGAACTTGTCAGATCTCGGAAGCGAAGCAGGTTGAAGCCTGGATAGCAGAGGTGTGGACTCGAGTCATGTGACTTGGACTCGAGTCAGACTCGAGTCATGAATTTGATGACTTGCGACTCGACTTGGACTTGCATAACAATGACTTTGTCCCACCTATGAGATGTGGACTCGAGTCATGTGACTTGGACTCGAGTCAGACTCGAGTCATGAATTTGATGACTTGCGACTCGACTTGGACTTGCATAACAATGACTTTGTCCCACCTCTGCTGGATAGTGCACGGGTGGGCGACCGCCTTGCATTAGCACAGGCGCCGTGGGCTGCTGCTCTTGCTGCTGCATTGTTAGTGGATGGCATTGTCGCGAAACGTCAACAGTTGTAACCCTGCTGCTTTGACGTACACGTGTGCGTGTGTGCCTTCACCAATATGCACTGACGAATCGTACAGCGTGGGGAGGAGCTCATTCAGTAGTGGATTGACAAAGGGCTGCGTACAAATGGGCACAGAGGTGATCAGCAGGCCACGTGTGGTGGAGTCAAGTGTGGGTACTCTCGCCTCGACGGAGACATCCGTCTAGTGTGGAGGAGTAGGCCAAATACCCGCTAGACTCGAGCCGGAGCTCGCGAGAGCTCTCCAGACCTCCCTCTAGGAGGCGGCTAGCCCGGGCGCGGTACGCGCGTCCTGTCTACGTTGGTGAGATGTTGACTACCTAGCCAGGTACGAAAGAGGTAGTGGGTTCGATTCCGACAGTGACGCCTGCTGCTGTATATTTGGAGTTTTCATGTGGCTTTCTCCCCGTGGTCGCGTGGATTTTTCTCCGGGTCCTCCGGTTTTCTCCTCAACAACACGCGTTTATAGTATTTGGCTGTTATAAATGTCCAAACAATAAATCACTTCGTTGGGCTATCATTTGTGATAGCCAGTTCGCTTCTGCATAATAGTTACATAGCTAAGTGGGGGCATTACCTGATAAATAAATATAAAGTGGGTTGTTTTTTTACATCAGAAAAAAGTGAGTTTTTTTTCTCCACTGGAGATTGACAACTTCCTTTTATTTTTAGTCCGTAAATAATGCATCACGCAAGGCCAACATTCCTAGAGTAGGCGAAACCTGGCCACAGAAATGTGTGCCTTGGGAGGGAGGAGGAGGGGGGCTCCTGATGGCAGGCCGGGGGAGTGTGGAGGGGGGGGGAGAGAGTGTAGGGAGGGAGCAACTTGGGATGTTTCGGTCGTGTTGTGTAAATTCGTTTTTTGTTCAATTGCCACTGCTCCTTGGCAAGAAAGGAAAGTCTGTTGACATGGAAAAATATCATACCTGCGAATGCCTGTGAAAACATAAACACAAGCCAGAATAAAAAAGAAATAAACCCCCGACAACATTTCAACCGTACAATATCTTCCCACTTAATGTACACAAACACGCGCTTTCAAAGCCGCGTAATAATGGGTCTAAGTCGCAAGTAATAGTCGCCCTCGGTGATGTTGAGTAGCCGAACCTGGTGTCAGCTGAGCGAGAGCAAGCGGCCGCATGTCGGACTGCCGCGTCCGTGGCTTTAAAGGGCATTGTGTTATTGTGGTGCCGCTCATCTCTCTCCGTGTTTACAAGGCCCTCGAGGCGTCGCGATACAGATATCCATTACAGACGATTGCCGCTCGCTGCCTTGCATCTTGGCACAGGTTCTGATGCGGCATTCTCAGCTTTGATTCTCCAAAACTTATTTTAAACTCGCCTTTTGCCCGTCCAAGGACGGGTGTATTGCAGTAAATCTGAAACTTGCAAGCGAAAAGCAGACCGCGACGTGATATTCATCGCATCAATGCGTGTGCAATTTGTAAGGGTGCGGTGACACAGACATATTTCATTTTAATGTTTAAATATTTTGTTCATCATGACGTCTTAGATTTGAAGCTTTCGTGACTGCAAGGAATCATATTCTTAGGGTTTTTCGGTAAAGTCACGTAGGTAAAACATCAAAATTAATGAAAATAAAATAAAATAAAAACAAAAAAACAAAAATCACGACGTTTCGGAGGCAACACAAGTCTCCGTCATCGGCTGTGACGGTCCCACCTGATGACGGAGACTTGTGTTGCCTCCGAAACGTTGTGATTTTTGTTTTTTGTTTTTATTTTATTTTATTTTCATTAATTTTGATGTTTTACCTACGTGACTTTACCGAAAAAACCTAAGAACATGACGTCCTTTTTACTTTGATGTCTCAACAGCGTTACGGAGACCGCGTGACGTGAGAGTTCTGCCTTTGTGGTGAGGGTTGTAAGTTGACGCCGAGGAGGGGGGAGGAGGCGCCTCGGCCCCCCATGTGGAGTGACGTCAGCCGCTAATTATTATGAATGGGAGGGGTGTCCATTTGGAGGACGTCACCTTATAATGATTATTAAACAGGGCATGTCCATGTGGAGGACGTAATCTGTTCATGATTATTAATGAGAGGGGCTGGTCGACGTGGAGTGACGTCACGAGCGTTGCACACAGACATTCTTAACTCATTGTAGTAGGTAATAATAATGGGGGGAGGGGCGTGTCCATTTGGAGGACGTCACCTACTAATGAGTATTAATGAGGGGGGCTGTTGGATGTGGAGTGACGTCACTTGCGCATGATTAGTGAGGGGGGGGGACTCCAACGGCGCTACGCCTTTCTAACCACTTGCATGTACCGAGATTCAGCTATGAATGGGACCCCACCCCGCAACTTGCAGACGTCTCAGAGCGGGAAAGGGTTAAGAACCCTACAGGCAATGTGTGGTGACTGTGGTCAGCCAGAACAGAACGGCTCAACGCCCAATTCACAACATACGAAGGAGTCATCATAACAGTGATCCACTCCACTATGCCTGACACAATAATCTGGCTCAACGACCTCAGTTTAGAACAACAGGTTAGCATCTCGCCACGGTGCCGAGATGTTAACTCCCTCGCCTGGTATATAGGAGGTCGTGGGTTCGATCCCGAGCCTGACGCCTGCTGTATATTTGGAGGTTGCGTGTTCTCTCTCCGTTGTCGCGTGGATTTTTCTCCGGGTCCTCCGGTTTTTCCCTCCACATTTTGAATCAACATCACGCATTTAGAGTCCTCATCCGCTATAAATGTCCACACGATAAGCCACTTTGTGGAGCTATCATTTGTGGCCAGGTTGCTTCTTAAAAAGAGCTACATAGCTCAGTAAGCCCTACCTGGTCAAACAAATCAACAATAGTGACGTTTTAATAGCTCTACGTGACGACAAAGAAGAAGGCAGTAATAATGTGAATTGTTTACATTTAATTTTCTTTCACACAAAATGCAGAGCGTGAATAAACCAATTATGAAAGACTAACTTTACTACCTGGCTTCGCCCAGGACTTGGATTCACCATCCCCGGCCGCCTTTGTCTCCCCAGTGGCGATGTTGACACACCACACCAGTTACTCGTTTGAGGCTGAGTCGACCTAGGGGAGGGCCCAGGACCAGATCAAATAATCGTCACCGGTGGTGGATGTGAGCGGGAATCGAACTCGGGTCGTCGGGTTCGTAGCGCAGCGCGCTAACCACTACACTACACTGCGTTACGCTTCCACATGTGCGGGTCACATGACAGATGTGACGTCACATCTCACTTGCCGTGCAAAAAATAGATGCATTATTGAGCTCCCCTCCCACCCCAAAAAAAACACAAAAGTGTATTTTAATATTTTTTGCATGGTGTACAGTCTGGAAAGTACCCACATGGCAAATTTAAAGTTTGTTGCATGTCGGGAAGTACGCTAAACATTTTGAACAGACACACATAATCACAACTTTGCCTTTTATATATTGAAAGAAGAATAAATGATTACAAAGGCAAAATTCCATGAACACATCAAGTATCCATAATGCATCTTCCCATATCACGGCAAACCCATGTAACGCTTGTGTGCATGCACTCATTTATTATCATCGTCACTGTTTGATAATATTAAAAAGGCTCCCCGTGTCCCAATACTTTTTTTCAGGAGGGTCCTGCCACGTGTTCCCAGTAAGCTGCTTGCGTGTCATCCAAATTGAGTGATTTCTCAGCACTGCGATGTTTGGCCGACACCGGTTACATTTTGTGCTTCTGTTTAGTGATGAGCGGGAACCAGAATCGACACCCAAGCAGAACAGTTTCCAGTTTAGTTTAACCAGATGAGAAATCGAGAGAGCAGGTCAGTCTCAATTGTGAACACGCGGCATTAATCTGCCAATCGGGAGTGATTATTGCTATGTATGATCCCAATTGAGTGATTTGCGGCGTTATTATTGAATCCGTCTCACTCCTGCGCATGAGCTGATCTCATAATGCCATCTCAATGGGAAGGTCACCATCACCAGCGTAGGACCGGTGCCACACGGTGACGTGGTGAGCAAGCCATCACAAGTATTGCAATATTTATTGTAAACAATGTGGAGTTAAGCATCCCGTTCAACCACTATTTGTTTTTATATCAGGCAGGTATGAATGAATGAATGAATTCAGACTAACCTTTTGCAATTAGTGTCAAATAAGCGCTCTCTTCAACGTCTTCCAAACGAGCTGCTCAACTGGACGAGTGCAGGTTGGCGACCCACGACCATTGCTCTGTCTTCGTCCCTTGCCCCTTGTGGGTGCCAAGGGTCTCAGTGCCGTGGCGGTCCTGAACACAAGGCCCACATTAGTCAGCCTATCATGGAAAATATTGCATTAATTTCGTTAAAGCAGCGGCCTCGGGTTTATTAAGAGGAGAAGACGAAGATAAATTTAGAGATAGGCCTCGGCAGGATGGACCGTTTTGTGGGATGTCAGCGAGGGCAGGTGAACACCGCGGCGGCCCAAGGGGCTGCAACGAGCCCCGGACAAAGACGCGGACAATGCGGCAGCCCAGCGACAGAGGCAGATGTTCTGAAATGCGCTAAGTTCGGTCATTCGGGATTCAATGCGGATATTGTTCACTTTAGTCTGCGGATAATCTCGGCCGCAACAATGAGACAACGGAGCATGTGACCAGGGGGTTCCCTTCTCCTTGATATGCGGTGGGGTTTTTAACCGGATTTAAACAAAACTAATGAACCGTTGCTACGCTGTGAAAAGGTACAGTCGGAGCAAACCGGGGTTTTGACGGCAAGGGAATGTATCGTGGCTCATGCAGTGGGCACAATTAGTTTCGTGAATGCGGATAAAGTTTGTCCTGCGCGTGTCCCTTAATGTAACCAGAAGATGCCTCTTTTGCGAGGGCGACATGGTTACATTAAAAACAATTTAATCTGTGTAAAAATATATAAATGTAACACACGGAGACTAAATGTTAGAATTCATACAGAGCAATGTGAATAAGGCCAAGGAATTAAAACGTAAGTTCAGTTCAAAATTACGGTACTGTATACATTTTTTTACATATTATGCAACTTTTGGAAAGGAAGGTGCCTGGATGTAGCAAGTAGGGGTAATGAACAACATTACACGAAATGTGATCAAATTATCAACACAAGAATGGCACGTAATGCATTGTTTCTTTGGGGGGTTAGATCGCATGAACATAAATGTGGCATTAACCCATCAACCACCCGACACAGCCAATTAGTAAGGTTTGTCACGTAACCAAAATGTGCCAATTAGTTACTTCTCCAACACACCGGTGTGTTGGAGAGTAAACCCACAACATTTACAAGAATGGCTTAGGCAGGTGGGAAATGCAATCCAAACGTTCACATCAAACCCATTCACCAACGTTTCTTCAAACTCAGCTACAGCGAAGTAAAACAATAATCGCGTTATAAATAACAAAAAAATAACGATTACCGCATATCCACAATTATGGTGACGTGTACGTCGCCACACACGCGAACACACATACACACACGTGGTCAGAGGGATTAACACAAAGGTATTTCAGGCACGTGCCAGAGGCTCTGGCGTTCCCGTGGACCCCCCCACCCCCCTCACTCCCACCCCCCACACACAAACCATCACGGCCAGCAGCAGCAGTCGCCCTGCCGGAAGCGACTGGCCGGGCGCGCGCGGTGCACGCGTCTGTTAGACGCCCCCACTGAGATGTCTCCGCGTTCGCGAGATGTTAACTACCTCGCCTAGTATACAGGAGGTCGTGGGTTCGGTCCCGGCGATAACGTCTGTACATTTAGAGTTTGCGTGTCTCTCTCTCTCATCATCATCACGGTGGCTAGGAGATATTAACTACCTCGCCTGCTATGCAGGAGGTCGTGGGTTCGATCTCGGCGATGATGTCTGTATATTTAGAGTTTGCGTGTCTCTCTCTCTCTCTCTCATCATCACGGTGGCTAGGAGATGTTAACTACCTCGCCTGCTATGCAGGAGGTCGTGGGTTCGATCCCGGCACTGACGTCTGTATATTTAGAGTTTGCGTGTCTCTCTCTCTCTCGTCATCATTACGGTGGCTAGGAGATGTTAACTACCTCGCCTGCTATGCAGGAGGTCGTGGGTTCGATCCCGGCACTGACGTCTGTATATTTAGAGTTTGCGTGTCTCTCTCTCTTTTATCGTCATCACGGTGGCTAGGAGATGTTAACTACCTTGCCTGCTATGCAGGAGGTCGTGGGTTCGATCCCGGCACTGACGTCTGTATATTTAGAGTTTGCGTGTCTCTCTCTCTTTTATCGTCATCACGGTGGCTAGGAGATGTTAACTACCTTGCCTGCTATGCAGGAGGTCGTGGGTTCGATCCCGGCACTGACGTCTGTATATTTAGAGTTTGCGTGTCTCTCTCTCTTTTATCGTCATCACGGTGGCTAGGAGATGTTAACTACCTTGCCTGCTATGCAGGAGGTCGTGGGTTCGATCCCGGCACTGACGTCTGTATATTTAGAGTTTGCGTGTCTCTCTCTCTTTTATCGTCATCACGGTGGCTAGGAGATGTTAACTACCTTGCCTGCTATGCAGGAGGTCGTGGGTTCGATCCCGGCACTGACGTCTGTATATTTAGAGTTTGCGTGTCTCTCTCCGCGTGGTCGCGTGGATGTGTCCCCGGTTTTTACCTCCACATTTTGAATCATGCGTTTAGAGTATCTGGCTAATACACATTTCCAATTCGCTGAGCTATAATTTGTGTCCAGGTCAATTCTGAAAAGAGCCATATAATAGTTCAGGGGGCCTTACCTGATAAAATAAAAAAACACAGCAATTGTTTTAATAGTTTAGTTTATAGTTTACGTTGGCCGTTAAGAGGCCCTGCCGACGGGCTCACGTGTCTCACCACTCCCCTGGCTCTCGTGTCACTGTGGATGCGGTTGAGGATTGGGGCCTCGTGCCACAGAAGCGCCAGCAGCCCAGAGGCCCCCACGCAGTCGTCGTTGGCCACGATGGACGGCGATGGCCGGTCGAGACCTGAAGTGTGTGCAGGGAAAAAAGCGCACCTGCCTTCGAACGATAGTTGTTGTTGATTCCCATTCATTCGCACTCCGGCGTGCGTTTAGGGGTTGCGCTGCGTGATGTTCCGGATTGATGTCCGACGTTTCACTCCGTGCGCTGGGAGCTCCCTCAGCGGTACAACCCGAAAACAGAGAGCTCAGCCGCACAAACGTACGCAATGGCAATACTCCCCAATACCAGTTTAAGTTTCATAAGTCCTCTATTCTTTGCAACTTTATATAATCTGCACCACGTTTCAATGAATATGCCATCAGTTGCACATGACAATCACAAATGAATCAAGTGAACTAAGGAATCCATGATGTCATCTGACTATCAGGCAGTCAGTTCAGAAAAGGTTTTACAAAGCACCAATTGAATGTGTGAACGATATTTTCTTAAAACTTTCATTATTTGTAATTGAACTTACATTTTTGCTATAAATGTAAACATTGTACGGAAATACTTTACTTGGACATGAAATACATCGGAATTTTTTTCTACCAGAAACAATAATCAGAGCACCCCGATGAGCCAACGTTGGGTCAACGTTGGGCCCAACGGTTCCCACCACGTGTCAACGTTGGGCGTGTTTACTGGCGACAATGATAACGGTAATACCCCTTTTCACGTCGGGGGATGCGTTCCTGATCGGTGCGACGACGACGAATATCGAAACGACGTGAAGCTAAAGCGCTTTTACAGTGTGGTGGTGTTGGTGGTTGTAGGAGTTGGTGATGGGTGGCGGAGGCGACGGTGGAGAGGTGACGGATATCGAGAAAGGACTGCCAATGATGCTGCCAGCGACGTGAGAGTGTGCGGGGTTGAGGCGACGCAAATCCGGTGATGGTATGCATCATAAAGCGAGGACGTATCTGCAAAACGACGTTAAAGCGAGCGGGGGGGGCAACACATTCCTATATTTTGAAATATGCAAGATAGCGATGATTTTGGATCTCACTCAGGTGACAGTGGCGTCGCCATATCTCGGCGGCAGGCACCGACAACAGCGAACAAGCCGTTGCTGCAGGGAAAGTTGTTTTCTTGGCAGTCCACCGACTCCACCGATTTTCACATCCAGAGCAAGTTAGCGCTGGCTGAGTCCAAGGCATCGGGCGGATCACGTATCTGAATATGTACACTGGCGGTTTGTAGAATGTGGGGTTTTGGACGGGCAGTGCCTTGTCTGGGTGCTGTGCTCTTGAGTTAGACAAGACAAGGCCTCTCTGATCATCGTTGTTGACATTTCGCGTGCTCCTCTTCCCCCCACCCCCTCCCTCCTTACAATCGCCGTAACTTGTCAGGCACAGCGCGAGCGAGCGGTGATTATAGAGCCGGGACGCCTCGAGGATGCGTCCTCCCCTCCCCATAAATCCGTGCTGTTTGTGGGATTGGGGAGTGAGTAATGGCGTCGGGTGATTACAGCTGCTGTTGACAGTAAACACGCACCGACGCCCACGCGCCAGGACGTCGCCCTCCACTCTGACGGCAGCGCAGGGACGACCCCGCTGGGCCCTCTCGCTGATCGCTTCACAACGCGGCGCGACTTGGCCGCGTTACGGTCACACCCCACCCCCCTCTGCTCCTCGTACTTTCTTTTAACGTCGTGTCGCAAATACGTTGCGCTGACGCGGCTGCCACGATTTTGCGTCGCTGACAGCGTCCTCCTGTGCCGGATTATACACTGTGTGATAAACTTATACATATTTTTAGTTCGTTCGGTAAAGTCACGCAGAAGGGAAATAATAAAATAATATTAATAAATACAAATTCTCACGACGTAACGACTGCAACACACCTGATGATGATTGCTTGTGTTGCAGTCGAAACGTGATAATTTTTTTATATTTATATTATTTTATTATTTCCCTTCTACGTGACTTTGCCAAAAGAACCAAGAATATGAATCCCTGCAGTCACGAAAGCTTTAAATCAAAAGTATTTATATTTTTAGTTCCTGGGTAGTAAGTGTTATCTTCTAATTGCGTATGCCTCAAAAGTACAGAAAAGGGCTATTATTATTCCCCACAAACTTTGCTTGTGACCAGGACATTGATATTTTGAAATGTACCTATTTTCAATAAGAACACGTGTGCATTTGTGTCTTTCGTTCACATAAAGTCCTGGTCACAAAAGCAAAGTTTGTGGGGTATAATAGCCATTTTCTATACTTTTGAGGCATAAGCAATTACAAATAACACTTATTACCCAGGAACAAAAAATCGTGTTACGTAGTTATATTCTTGGTTCTTTCGGTAAAGTCACGGAGATGAAAAAGTTACAATTTAAAATAAATAAAAAAGATAAGCAAAAAACCCATGACGTTTCAATCGCAACACAAGCGGTCTTCATCAGACTATGTAATTCATGTTACATAGTGTTATCCGAGTAGCATAAGTAGCTACATATGTAGCTACGGGCCCCGCACTTTCAAGGGCCCCGCGCTAAATGGTTTAAATATATCAATTCCGGTTAAGTGGTTCTGCACTTGCTCTATTAGTTACTATAGTACTATACTGCCTTCAACTTTTATGAACGACTGGATGTTTAAGGTTAGCGATTTGTCTTATTATCTGGCTGAATAGCAAGTGAAAAAATACAATTAATTTACTATGCAAGTAAAACATTACGTGTGTTTTAATATTTACGTGTTTTTTTATTTAGGGCAACCTTTCTAACATATGCTACAGGCCCCGCACGAGCTTAGTCCGGCACTGTCGTCCTATCTGGTTGTCTGTCGCCTCTCAGCCTTCGCCACCACACCACCACCTACCTCGCACTACAACTACACCACCACCACCTACCCCGCACCACAACTACACCACCACCTACCCCGCACCACAACTACACCACTACCACCTACCCCGCACCCCAACCACTTCACCACCACCACCTACCCCGCACCACAATTACTACTCCACCACCACCTACCCCGAACCACAACTACTTCACCACCACTTCACCACCACCACCTACCCCACACCCCAATTACTTCACCACCACCACCTACCCCATATCCCAAGCACTTTGCGTCGCGCGTAAAGAAATGTACGGCACCGCATTCACTTGCAATGGCTGTGGCAAGGATTGCAACTCAAGAATTGGCCTACTGAGTCATTCTAGGTGCTGTAAAACCCACAGCTGACCTCGTAAGGCGCAAGGAAATTGTCTTTCTAGACGCACACGGGCCGAGATTCATAATGATTTGAGAAAAACAATCGCTTTGATTAGACGTCGTTTCGATATTCGTCGTTGCACCTTTCAGGAACGCATCCCCGACGTCAACCGGGGTTGTTACCGCATAAGTGCAACACTTATTTCAGTAAACAACTGTAGTCTGAGTTTCTTCAACGGCGGAGGGAGAGCAAAAACGACACGGACTATCTCTCTCTCTCCTGAAACCCTCCCGTCGTGGCCAGCAGCAGAACCTCGATATTGGCATTTAGCTTCTGAGCAATATTGAAAGAAATACATATACAATGACGTGTGCTTTTGAAAGTGACTCAACGGAACGTCCGCCATGGTGTTTTATTTTCAACTGCAGGTGGCATTTTTAAATTCCGCCTTGGCACGAGGCGTAGAATGGTATTATCTACTGCCATCATTTAACAAAGACCGCCTTTTTAACCAAAACATACAGTCCCGTATATAACTTTCTTCAAAGTGTCACGCATTGAGAACAGTAAAGAAGATCATCATTGGCTGGAACGTTGTAGTCTGTACTGTTTTCAGTCCAAAGGCAGGTTCTTGTTCATGACGGTGGTTGTATAGTAATTTCATCCTGTATTTATGTTTGAATGGTAAACATTGAAATTTCCAAGGAGATTGTTGTACGATGGTATTATGTTCTAAACTTCTGCTTGTATACAAAACACGATTCGCACCAGAGTTACGCAAGTGGCTGTTGACAGTTACTGTTCAGGCTGGCTGCTTTGACGATTCAACATTAAGATTTCACCGTGACAATCACACCCCAGCCCTGTTATCATCCCACTGATGAAGGGAAGGCATCCCCCTCACGCTGAAATTCGGCAATCGGGGTTGTTTCGCCACACTTCACCACGCTGGTCAGTGCGGGTTAGGGAAGGGCTGTCCTGGACTGTTTCAGTTACCACCGCCACTCACGTGAGCAGTGGCCAAGAATAAAATAAGGTACTGGTCGCCAGATTCACAATGCAGCGCGCTAACCACTGCGCCACCATTCGATACACTCTATTCATCATTGCATCCCAATGCAGACAGTGCAGAACACAACTGATTTACGTTTAAAAAAGAAGAAGAATTACGTGCAATATTATCATCAACCATGGTCAATCCACTGCTGGATGAAAGTCTCCCCAAACCTCCGCAAGTTTTCATGATCTTGGGATATAATAATACCACTAACTGGCGGTGACTTCTCCACGGCGCTTGTGCCAGGTGATGTGCACTTTACGATCACGTGAAGTGTCGAAGGCTCGCTGCTGGCACGAGGTCACAGGACAGACCCAGCAGGTGCCATGGGTTGACTGACTCAGATGACTGGCGGATGCATCCTGACCTGTGCCCCTTGCTACTGTGTGGACTACTGGGATGTAAATAATCCACCTGGCACCTGCACACGAGCTCGTTTCTTCACTCCATCTCCGCGCTGGACGTGCTCTGAGATGCTTCACCTGACTGCCATTCCCCCTTCTGGCGACGGATCCTGCCCGAGCCCAACTTCGATCTGTTGACCTGTCAGGAGTCTGCGCGTGGCTCGGTGACCCCACGCGTGCTCGCTACTGAGCAGTGCCGCTGCTGCACCACAGGAGGTGTGTGAAACTCTCTCAGAGCGCCGACCGCTCGCTCCTACACCCCCTCCCACCCCCACTGTGCACATCCCCAGGGGTAGCCCATTCCCAACAACACAGACAACGGTGCCCCCTCGTCTTTGTGCTGTAAGCGACCGCCTATGAATGCCGACACGGTACACTAAGGGGGTGGATAGCCGGAATGTCGCCCGACTGCCTGTCTCCCGAGTGGCGATGTTTACACATCGCAAAGCAGGTACTCATTTGAGGCTGAGTCGACCTAGGGGAGGCCCAGGACTGGTTCATAAAAAACGCCACTGGTATTGTGCCCTGAGCGGGAGTCCAACGCGGCTCGCCGATTTCGTAAGGCAGCACGCTAACCGCTGCACTGCTGCTCCGTAGAACAAGAATAATAATAATAATACTGGTAGGAACCACCTGGTTCCACCAGCCCACAGGGGATTATTGTGTCCGTCCGTCCGTCGTGCATCCAACAATGGGAGGGGTGGGCCTGGGTGGAGAGGGGAGGGTGGGGAAGGTGGGGAGGGGCTGGGTGGGGAGGGGAGGGTGGGGAGGGGCTGGGTGGGGAGGGGCTGTGTGGGGCTGGGTGTGGAGGGGCTGGTCACCCCGTGGTGCCCTTAAAAAACTCAACGTTTAACCTACTCACGCCGGCTTGTGCTCGCCCTCACAGTCGACCATATTTGCTGAATACACCACGCCGCCGTTGACCCTGGCCATTGACCGAGAAACCCAACGTTCTTACCAGCTCCATCCGCAGGAATGTGTTGATTGAGCCAGGAAATCTTCAAAGAAATCCAAAAATCTGTCTGTCACCTGATGATGCTAGTTGTAATTTCTGGCGAAACGTCATACTCGAATTGTAAATGTTGTGGGTTTACTCTCTAACACACCGGTGCGCTAAACTAGTAACTAATCGCATGTTTGGTTTACGTGACAAACCTTGCTAATTGGCTGTTGGGTGGTGGCGGATTTAACGACACATTTATATTTACGCGATCCAACTGAAAAAAAAACTTTATTATGAATCAGACTCTTATTTTCCAGGTTCTTGAATTTGGATGTTTGGCCAATTTTATTGATGAATACTTGAGAATTAAAAAAAGACTAAAAGTAAACCTCAGATTTTTTTTTAAAGCAACGATTTAGCAACAATGACTTCGCAACAAAAAAAACTGATTCTAAATAGGTTTTTTCCTTTGATTTCAGTGATTATTTTACATATGAACGGAAGTTATAATAAATGTTCGCTAAAATCGTTGATGAGTTTAGTCCGGACTCTCTGAACACAGGAAACACATCATTTGGTGAAGCTGGATGCTGCTGCGATTGGCTCCAAGTGCAATTGACAACAACAACAACAACAAATTCAACACATTCGTCAAAAACACCATGGCCTTAAAAGGAAAGATATACATTTGGTGACGTTTCAGGCGATCACCCTTCATCATAGCACAGCATTGAAACAGTAAAAAAAATTATATTGGCCACAAATTATATCTCAACGGCTTATAATGGGGAAATGTATCGCACTTAAATAGTCTAAGTGCACGTTTCTAAATGTGGAGGGAAAACCCAGAGGACTCGGAGAAAATCCATGCCACCATGGCGAGAGAGACACGCAAACTAGTATATAGGCGTCAGGGTCGGGATGGAACCTACGACTTCCTGTATACTAGGCGATGTAGTTAACATCTCGCCACCGCGGCACAGTAATGTCTGGTCGTAGCGACAAATGGCCAGTTGGAGAAACATGGATAAGGAAATGTCCCCGTAGCTCTCATGCACGGCCAGATTTTTAAAGCAAGGCAGCACATTGACCGTGGTGGCACATGCTGAAATCTAAAAGCATTGATAGAGTGTGCCTTTAACTAATCTACTGCGCACACATAAGTCCTTTCGATGCGACGTGATGGTGAGCAGATGAGAGAAGCTATTAAATGGCATCTCTGCTCGGGAAGGATGAGGAGCGTCTCGAAGGCAGACTCAGCCGTGGCATCAGCGTCCCGCTCTGTCTCGGGTAATTGGATTAATGCTCCCCCCCTCCCCTCCCCTCCCAGCAATCCCTGCCCCTACTCATTGCCGCATCAGGTATTTTACAATCCCTCACTTTCAAAGCAGCTCTACACATTCAGCAGAATTGCGCTTTAAGCAGTTCCAAGAAGACGAGATCTTTCCATGAGAGTATATATATACTGTACGTTTAAATATCAATTTAACGGCGACAGCAACATCGTTCCAGTTATAAATCAACTTTTAATACAGTGGCGAATGAATTCACGTGATGAAATCCTGTAGGCCACCCTGAATAAGACAAACAGATAATATGACCACTGAGGACGCTCCCCTGGCTATTACTAAAGGCCTCACGGACACAGTGTGGGAGATATCTCTTGTGAAGCGGACTGCATTTGGTGTTTGATGGCCAGAGGCACAACGCAAATCAGTTGTCTCTTGAACAGAAATGTCCTTCTGATTGACAAACACATGTTGATGGAAGCCACGTGGTTTCCCTGTGTTAGTATTCAGCCTCGTTGCAGATAAACGGGTCTCCACAGTTGGGATACCAACAATTAACATGAGGTTTGATATTTTGCAGTCTTCATATTTTTTTTCCTGAAATGTCCCCACTCACGTCGGGTATAAACGCCGCAGTGTGCAAGGATATAAACACACTCCTTGTTTTTGTGTCACCAGGTAAGGGCCATGGAGCTCCTATAGAGTGCTTCAAAAACATGTTAACACTTCGGAGAATTTGCAACAATACCACGAGAAATCTGCCTCCGGCCTCTGGAGACCACCTGGAGAAGATTCCAGGCACGTGTTGACAAGTGAAGGAGACTCTTTGACTTTTTGAAGCTATTAACATTACATTTGTCATCATGTTACAGTGGTATTTAAAGTTATTTTTCCATTCCAAATGAGCAGTCCGATAAGAAGTGTTAACATTTTTTTGAAGCGCCTTGTATAAAGCTCGTTTTCAGAAGCGACCGGGCCCCACGTAACGACGAAGTGGCGCCTCGCGTGCAAATGTATCGCTGCCAAAATACCGCAAACGCCCGTTGGTTCCAAAGCGTCAACAGATGACGGGAAGTCCAATGGGAACCAGCAACGAGCTCGTCATTCCCAAACTCAGCCAGCTCTTCAGTGCAGCTTTTGTGTTCGACATCGCATCCTGGGTACAACGCTGCCGTTACAGCGGTCTGTTACGTTTGTTGAGATCCAGCCCAATGTTTCTTTTTTACTCCTGTTGGCCAAGGGCGTTATACCCGCTCAAGGGAAAGGGGGAGGGCCCGGGGTGGAGCGGAACGGTATGCATTAGCAAGAGATGAGAGTGACAGCATTTAACATTGCTGCGGGCAAATAGCTGAAGCAGTGTGGTGTTTCAGCAGATAAAGAGGCAGCGGCAGCAGCAGCAGCAGCCTCTATCGGGCCACCAATCTTCCGCAGCGGCACCACGGGTCTGGTTGCCGTCCACGGTGGCGAAGGGGCGCCACGCTGGCTATGAGATGTTAACTACCTCGCCTGGTACGCAGGAGGTCGTGGGTTCGGTCCCGACCCAGACGCCTGCTGCTGTATATTTTTAGTTTGCGTGTTTCTCTCTCCCCGTGGTCGCGTGGATTTTTCTCAGGGTCCTTCGGTTTTTCCCTCCAGATTAATAATCAACGTGCGTTAAGAGTATTTGGCTGCTATAAATGGCCAGGTGACCCAGGTCGCTTCTCAAGAAGAGCTATGTAGCTCAGCCAGCAGCCAGCAGCAGCCAGCAACAGCAGCAGCAGCAGTCAACAACAGACAGCAGTCAGCAGCAGTCAACAGCAGACAACAGCAGCAGCAGCAGTCAGCAGCAGTCAGCAGCAGACAGCAGTCAGCAGCAGGAGCAGTCAGCAGCAGTCAGCAGCAGACAGCAGCAGACAGCAGCAGCAGTCAGCAGCAGCAGTCAGGAGCAGTCAACAGCAGACAGCAGTCAGCAGCAGACAGCAGCAGCAGTCAGCAGCAGCAGTCAGGAGCAGTCAACAGCAGACAGCAGCAGCAGACAGCAGCAGCAGTCAGGAGCAGTCAACAGCAGTAAACAGCAGACAGCAGTCAGCAGCAGCAGTCAGGAGCAGTCAACAGCAGACAGCAGTCAGCAGCAGCAGTCAGCAGCAGCAGCAGTCAGCAGCAGCAGCAGTCAGCAGCAGCAGCAGTCAGCAGTCAGCAGCAGTCAGCAGCAGCAGACAGCAGCAGTCAGCAGCAGCAGCAGTCAGCAGCAGCAGCAGACAGCAGCAGTCAGCAGCAGCAGCAGTCAGCAGCAGCAGCAGCAGTCAGCAGCAGCAGCAGTCAGCAGCAGCAGACAGCAGTCAGCAGCAGCAGCAGACAGCAGCAGCAGTCAGCAGCAGCAGTCAGGAGCAGTCAACAGCAGACAGCAGCAGCAGACAGCAGCAACAGTCAGGAGCAGTCAACAGCAGTCAACAGCAGACAGCAGTCAGCAGCAGCAGTCAGGAGCAGTCAACAGCAGACAGCAGTCAGCAGCAGCAGTCAGCAGCAGCAGCAGCAGTCAGCAGCAGCAGTCAGCAGCAGCAGTCAGCAGTCAGCAGCAGCAGACAGCAGCAGTCAGCAGCAGCAGTCAGCAGCAGCAGACAGCAGCAGTCAGCAGCAGCAGTCAGCAGCAGCAGCAGCAGTCAGCAGCAGCAGACAGCAGTCAGCAGCAGCAGCAGTCAGCAGCAGCAGCAGTCAGCAGCAGCAGACAGCAGTCAGCAGCAGTCAGCAGCAGCAGACAGCAGCAGCAGCAGACAGCAGCAGCAGTCAGCAGCAGTCAGCAGCAGCAGCAGTCAGCAGCAGTCAGCAGCAGCAGCAAACAGCAGCAGCAGTCAGCAGCAGCAACCAGCAGCAGTCAGGAGCAGCAGTCAGCAGCAGCAGCAGTCAGCAGTCAGCAGCAGCAGCAGTCAGCAGCAGTCAGCAGCAGCTGCAGTCAGCAGCAGCAGCAGTCAGCAGCAGCAGCAGCCAGCAGTCAGCAGCAGCAGTCAGTAGCAGTCAGGAGCAACAGTCAGCAGCAGGCAGCAGACAGCAGCAGTCAGCAGCAGCAGTCAGCAGCAGATAGCAGCAGCAGTAGTCAGCAGCAACCAGCAGCAGTCAGCAGCAGTCAGGAGCAGTCAGGAGCAGCAGCAGTCAGCAGCAGTCAGCAGTCAGCAGCAGCAGCAGTCAGCAGCAGCAGCAGTCAGCAGCAGCAGCAGTCAGCAGTCAGCAGCAGCAGCAGTCAGCAGCAGCAGTAGCAACCAGCAGCAGTCCGCAGCAGCAGTCAGCAGCAGCAACCAACAGCAGCAGTCAGCAGCAGCCAGCAGCAGCAGTCAGCAGCAGCAGTCATCAGCAGCAACAGGAGCAGGCGAGGCGGAGATAGGCATCTCACGCGGGGCTTGGGGAGCTCCGCGGTCGAGATGAGAGAGGCAGGCGAGCCGAGGGGCCCATATCTGCATCCGAAACTGGCGGAGCGTGAAATGAAGAGGGCTGTCCGTCTTATTGAATCGCTCCCCTCATTACTACCGACATCGCAGCGTCCGTATTTCTGATCCGTATAGATATCAGCGATAGTATGGGTTTTTCTTTTTTAATAATGTAAACACTTCCGAGCACACACACTGCTGCGAAGAGTTACAGAATCCATACAATAATAGGGCTTTTACCCTTTTTTCTGGCAACAAAACTGAAACCTTTTTACAAGGAATCATATATGCATTAACCACAATACTTGTGGTAAAAATGCAAACAAAAAACACACACTGATAATAAATGCATTGTCCTTGAAAGGGATTGGTCCACACCAGAGACGGCTTTCTTTTGAGCCTAGTCTCAATTGGTGCTAGACCAGAGGACGCCAAAAGGTGTACACAGCTCAAAAACAATGCACTATCAGAGTAATGAGGGCTCGGGGTGAGCATCGACATCATTAGATCTCCTTTGCCAGTACCAAAATATAATAATAGGGTTTTTCCCCTTTTTTCTGGCAACAAAACTATATTATCAGAGTGTGGTTTTTTTGCATTTTGACCACAAGCATTGTGGTTAATGCAGACATGATTCCTTGCAAAAAGGTTTCAGTTTTGTTGCCAGAAAAAAGGGGAAAAACACTATTATTATATTTTGGTACTGGCAAAGGAGGTTTAATGATGTAGAATCCATACATTTGCACGATTAATCTTCTTCAAGGATGGCCCCGAGATATTTAAAACAATGCAGTGAAGTATAAGTGCATGAAGTATGTCGTGATTTTTCTCAGTTGTGAACGAACGTCTGGAAATTAAAAGATAAAGCAAAGTTACAAATGAGAGTTAAAAAATATCTTATTGAGCTTTCCCGATCAATTGCTGTAGTTATTAAAACGAACGGCTATTTCTGTTTACTTCTGTGCACAGCCGACGTCATTTTAAATCGAAGAAAATATGGTTTTGGAATGTCAATCATTACAAAAGTCATATTTGGCCTAAACCTGTCCATGCTATATCCACTTCCATCATACTCACATTGACTATAAGCCTGCCCTTTCTTTAATCCTAATCAAGGTTAAATACCCAAGCTGGCGGTCATTTTTTTTATGGCTGGGTAGTTTTTTTTCCCAACCCTGACGCTTGAATATTTGGTGTTGAACTGTCTCTCTCTCCGTGGTCGTGTGGAATTTTCTCCGGGTCCTCCGGTTTTTCCCTCCACATTTAGAATCAATATACGTTCAGAGTATTTGGCTGCTATAAATGTCCACTTCGTTGAGCTATCATTTGTGGCAAGGTCGCTTCTGAAAAAGAGCTGCGTAGCCACAGTGGGCCTTACCTGTGAAATAAAAAGAGTTCAGTTTAGAGCTTCATATGAAGGCAATTTGGTTTGGGATCCTGGGACATACCTTAGGTTTATTGTACACAGAAGGGAAAGCCAGCCCTGTACCAGGTGCCCGAGGGAGAAATGTCTTTCGGCATGTGGGGTAGATTCCTCTGGTTGGAGCCAGCTGTTTTGGTGTTCGTCATACCTCACCGCACGTCCCGCAATCAGAAGTTGCCCACACCAGCTGTACCCACCTCGGATGGAAGATAACCACCCTGGCAACGTTACAAAACTGCGTACATAGCTCAGATAAAGCGTTTAGCTGTTTCTCCCAGCATTTCGTAAACAAGTCAAATTATATTCGTGCATTTGAAATATCGGGAACTTCTCTGCTTAAATACAACGTCTGGTATTACATCTGGAATGTAATGTGCATCTCTTGTATCTATCAGTGCACTGATGGATGAAGGCCTCTCTTCGCTTTTCATTCGTTATGTCATCCGAGTACAGTGCTATCAGGACCATGAATATACACTGAAGGTGTTTTTTTATCCCCTTATCCATAAAAAAAACATATTGAAACCTTTAAACAGAAAATCTGTCTTGACAGGCTTGTTTTACATGCGCAATTTTTGGGACATTTTTAAATGGCCTCGCTATGCCACGGTGGTGCGCCCATCGGGGTAACCGTCCCTGCAGTGGTTTAAAGCGGAATGCCCCTTCGCAACGCTTCCTCGTCGGTCATGATCTGTCTGCTAACGGATGGGGGGGCCTCCCCAAGCCACCACTCACAGTCGCACGAGAACGACCTCCTTGACTCACGGCTCTCGCCAATCCACCACGGAATCAGAATTAGAGGTTCCGTTGCTCGAGTGAAGCCCATTTGAGCTGCGTGGTTCTGTGTCAAGGTGGCCTTGGCCAGGGGAAGAAAGAACGGCGACAGCAGAGCGTTACGTATTGCAAGCCATAACGGCAATACCCCGGCTTACGTCGGGGGGGGGGGGGATGCGTTCCTGAAAGTTGCGACGACTAATAATATCGAAACGAGGTCAATCAGAAAGTCCAAAGAGATCTACGCAGCACGGTGGTGGAGGCGAAGGCTGAGAAAGGGTGGCGGTCGAGGCGACGCAAATCGGGCAGCCGGCGTCAATAATGAAGTGACGACGTATTTCCGAAACGACGTTAAAAGGGGGAGACGCAAAATCGGGTGATTAGCATACGTGCCTTTAAAAAAAAAGTTATTTATTACAATATTTTCTCAATAATACACAGGTTCAAGGTTTGGCACGTGAACAAAACGCGCCAATTAGTTACTAGCTCAGCACACCGGTGTGTTGGAGAGTAAACCCACAACATTTACAACTCGAGTACCAATTTATGCCGGTAATTACAACCAGCATCATCAGGCAACAGCCATAATTGTGATCTAAAACTCCCACCACTCCCCCCAAAAAACCCCTCTATTATGAATAATATTGGTCGCGAAATCCTACCACGTGTTAAACCGTTTCACTATCAGTGGCGGCTCCTGCAAAATCTCTCAGGGGGGGCAAATGCCTGGATGATTGATAAGGATAAGGTCCACCCATGCAATGGATAAATTAACAGCTTAAGCATGTAAAGGCAACTTCACTTCTTTAATATTAATGAAAAATAAAGTGACTCTTACAATACATCTTGTTTGTTTCTATACTCACTATTAAAACAAACCACTCAAGTTTCTTTTATTAAAGATTCCACTAGGTGGCGACAAATTATATTGTTGGATGAAACGTGCTTACGTATGATGACGTAAGCACGTATGATGACGTAAGCACGTTAGGGCGAGCCCTCCCGGAAGCCATAGAGAATGCATTGCAGTGCCCCCGTTCGAAAAAAAACATCTTTGAATGTAAGTCTATGGGACCACTCGGGGCGATTCTCAGCTGGAGGGAAATCGCCCAAAAAGAGGCGGTACTCCACAGAACGTAGCATGACGCTGATTGGACTATATCCAGAGGCACAGTGACGGCTAGCGTGACTCTGTGGTTGAATGACATTGGTGGTGCGTCGCCCAATCGCCCTAATGAAAAAACCGCCCCTGTTCACTATTCTTCACCACGCTGGTCAGTGCGGGTTGGTTAAAGGGGTGGAAAGCACCCAGGATCCATTCAGACACCGCTACTGTTATCCCTGGCCAGTAATCAAACCCAGGGCACAGACGCCTGCGTTTATAGCAGCAGTGCGCTAACCACCGTGCCACCGCTCCTCAAGTCATACGGTAAATGACTCCCTGAGTGTGTTTTGGAGGCGGTGTACTGAGACCAATGTTTGTGGATAGTTCATTATAAATAATGATGATGATTATGACGATCATTCATGCATCGTCTTGGATTCAATTACATTTTCGAGCATGATGGAATGCCCTAATTTGACTCGAGTTTTTTGGACCAATGTTTTGCGTTCCCTGCACTAAATCGCATTGAAAAAGTCTAGGAAAAAATGCGTTCAGAATTAAATACCCAAGCAGGTTAATGGACAGTGTTCTTGGTTTGGGGGTGGCTGTACTGTACAGGTATTTGGCCTACCCTTCCATGCCGGCCAGACTTTTTAGAAGATGAGGCAGTACCCCACACGTGGACTCAACCCCGTACGTGACTGACCTTCCGAGCGTGGTGCACCGATTTACATCGCTGCGTGGACAGAGGCGGTGGTGGGGGAGGGGGCCGTTAAGAAACCTGCCCCGTCGTTTCAACCGCCGCGTCTGGAGACCGATCCAGGGACTGCTGGATGGCGAGCCCAGCGTGACGACGGCGACACCACGGCAGCCTGCACGTGTATTTATTCATCTATTTAAGGGGCGCCACGGTGCTGTGATGTTGTCTTCCTCGCCCGGTATGCGGGAGGTCGGGGGTTTGATCGCGACACCCCGACGACGCCTCCTGTATATTTGAAGTTTGCGGTGTGTCTCTCTCCCCGTGGTCACGCGGACTTTTTTTCTCCCGGGTCCTCCGGTTTTTCCCTCCACATCGAGAAACTGGCGTCGATGTTGTTCAGAGTATTTGGCTGCGATAGTGTTCCACGTGATGAGCCGCTTCGTTGTGCTATCATTTGTGGCCAGGTTGCTTCTGAAGAAGAGCTACACAGCTCAGTGGGGGCTTACCTGGTAAAAAAAAAGTTAAACTGTATGTGGAAATGTTTTAAGTGATTTGTTTACCTTTCGTATACTTTGCACTCCTATCGTGTTTTTGTCTTGTTTGTTGTTACGTTCCGACCTGCCCCTACTGGACGTCTGTGGAAAAGAGCTTTTTAGTTCATCGGATTCCTCCTGCAGTGAAAATATATCTTGTGATTCTGACTTTGTGTAACTGCGGTGAAATCGGAGCATAGGAATGATATTTTGTCTGGCATGTTTACGTTCGTTCACAAACTCCACACATTTCACATATTCACTACGGACATGAACTTCAGTAATTTCACGTCCACGTTGGTTGTATCATTTTATTTTTTCTAGCCGCAAAACTCCGCGTGGACTTGGCCAATGTATCCCAAACACAAAGCTTAGTCATGACTCTAAATCTGTATCCAAATGCTCATCGGTAAATTATGTTAGACGACACCAAAGTTTCAATTTCATATAGTGAATAGGGACCATTTTGGGTGGAAATAATAAAATATAACTGTGTTTTGCAATTAAACCAATTAAAGATTATCTTCCTGCACTCTTGTCAGATAACGGTTTATGTGCCGCAACATCGCATTCCTTCAAGTCAAGAGGTCATCGCTGCCGCTGCTGGTGATGATGCTGCTGCCACACACCGTGCCATCGCCCCCTTCTCTCTGCCAGAGTCCTCGTGCGCTGATGAGGGATCTGCATTCTTTCACGTTCTGTAGTTGAACAAATGTGTAGGAACGCGACGAACATCGACACGAAGCCACAAGGAGACAAGGTCGGGTTCCATTTCATTCAACTCCACTTCGTCCTGTTTCTGCATTCACATCCCAGAGGAAACACTGCATGTGCTAGTAACTTCTGGGTGGAGGCTCGTGAAGGACTCTACTGAGTGGTCAGTTGGAGGCAGTCGCTCTCCAACAACAACAACAGAGGGCAGAGCAGCGACGCTCACAACAACGAGCGGAGGCGCCGAGCGGATAAAATGGAGCAAATTGGCACAGTAAGGGGGTACAGCTGGTGCATCTGCCGGTCATCTCAGTCAGTCCACACATAACACCTGCTGGGTCTGTCCCGTGACCTCCTCTCAACGAGCCTTCGACACTTCACGTGGCCTCAAAGTGCACCTGGCCTGGCACAGGCTCCGTGATGACGTCACCGTCACTTCGTGGTGAATGACTGGTGTTGGTATTGGCTGGGTTGTCACTCATCCAAGCACTCTCCAGGCTCAAAATCCTGCTTAGCTTTGAAAGGGGAAGCCGAAAGAAGTCGGGTAGAGGGGACAGAAGGGGACAGAGTTGTTGTCCTGCTCAGTGCAATCGCGTTGCCAACACAAGTGGAGGATTATGTGCGGGGTCAGGTTTTGGAGCAAGTTGCGAAGAATCCGAACGCCGCTAGAGGCGAGAACAGGGTTATACTGAGCAAAGCAGTTTTAACAAAGCATGTGTCTTGCCTGATCTTCGCATCAACTAGAATGCGCCCCATCTATCACGGTCTCGTGAAACTTTAAAGACCTGGTGAGATGTGGCACATTCCAGATGATATGAACATCAAGCAAAAATATATTCGGATTCTTCGTAACTTGCTCCAAAACATTGTGTTTGCAACGCGAAACCGACAAGTAAGATACATTATTAATATCGATCAATAATTTTTTATTTCACGTGCCAAAATCGCCCTCAATAAAGTCGGCATTGGTGCACATCACAGCGGAACGAGAGCGGTACAGTGCCGTGGAGCAGCAACAGGAATGAAGACGGAGACGCGTCACCACCTCAGCGGCTAACACCGACCGAGTAGCACAAGAAAAGTCGTACATAAAGTAAATAAAATAAATACTAACTGAAGAAATACGTGTGTTTTTTTAGATGTTATGGGAAGGCGCCCCTTGCACAGACCACGAGTTCGAGAGGCGCTCGGCGCCTTTCGGATGCATGTTCTCTGCCAATGTTGTTTCCGTGTCTGTGTTTCCTTGGTGTGTGTCACGCTCGGTGTGTCTTTGTGTGCCTCTCTCTGCATGTGTGTCTGCCTGTGTTGCTTCCGTGTCTGTGTTTTATCATTCATTCTTACCTGATGACGGTTGCTTGTGTTGCAACCGAAACGTCGTATTCTATTATTATTGTGATTTTATTTTCTACGTGACTTTTCCGAAAGAACCAAAGAGTAATTCCTGCAGTCACAAAAGCTTGGAATCTAGTTTGGTCTTCAATATCGTTCTAGGCTAGCATATGGATTTACATGTTATCGTGGTTATTATTTTATAATGACAAATTCATACGTGGTTATTCACCAATGACTCTCATGCATGATGAACCTTCACACGTAAACACACCTCACGTCTCACCTGGGAACACTGTCACGGTCGTCCAGGGGTCCGCGTACCCCCCGGGGTTGAGAACCACTGGCCTAGACCTTCATGCAGACACAACAGAAATACGATTTGGGGGGAGGTAGGGGGAGCAGGTGTGGGGGGGGACCTCTTGTGCAGGTTGGTGCCACTGTGCAGACTGTGTAATAGCGTCATCTACACACTGGCAAGAATTCTACAATGCACCGGACATTCAAAACTATCCATCATCATCATCATCATTCTCGTCATCATCGCAGTCATCATCTGCCACCATGACGTGTACAAGATGGGGCCATCCGTAGGCAGCCGTCTATTCCGCGGTGGGAGCTGGGACCAAAGTCGACCGCCCTTCATCCATCCGCATTGGCCAGTGTCGTGGGAATTTCATGAAAGCATTCCGCGAAGCTGCTGCTGCTGCTTCTGTGGTGGCTAAAGGCGCGAAAGGCCAAATAGCAAGGAGAACGTCAACACGTTCGTCAATAACACCGGCTCGAAATGGAAAAAATAAATGAAAATCGTTGACGTTTCGAGCAATGGCCCTTCTTCACAGCACCGTCCCGCTCCATGACCGACGCACATAACAACCGCGATCGCCTTGAAGGCGGTGCCTGACCTCCAGGGTGGGTCCAGATGTCTCGCGATCACCAATTAATTGACCCACAACATTTGTGTTCCTTTGCATATGTTCTTCCCTTATAAATAGACCTCACTTAACAAGTGTCGCGTTTCGGATAATTAAATGGGGGTCACAAGACATCTGGCCCACCCTGTCCAGGTAACATTTTGATAGGACAAGCACCGCGCCCCATCCACCACCTCTGATTGACTGGTGTATTTTTGTTTAACATGTTTATTACAAGTTTCATGAAGTGCAAAATTTACCAAAAACCAAAGTAAGTTTTGAAACACTTCACGAAAGCAAGCGCCTTGATTTCTATGGGAAGTTTACCTAGAATACGCGATTATGTCATCGATTACTCTCACGATCATCGATATAGATTATTGAACGCATCAAATAATACTGAAATAGTTTTTAAAAAATTCACACACCTCTCTTCCCACCTGTGCCCCTGGACGTGAGGTGATGGGCGGGGCTTGGTGATGTTATCGGCATGATCAGCTGAGTCGTGCTGGGTGTGGCTTGTAGGGGGTTTCCTGCCTTCAGGAAGCCTGAATGTTGAGGCAGCTGCCGTATTTCAATGGGGCCTGAGTTACATGCCGCAAGAACAATGCTCGTTTATCATTTTATTATTACACGCTTTTTATTAACTCACTGTCTGTTGTTGTATCTTCAAATCTTGTAACTCAATTTCAACCCACTTCCTAATGTGGTATCGACTGCAAAACTTGGTATACTTATGTCATACTGATGACAATACTATATTCTATCATAAAAAATATATATTTTTTAAACCATCTTTTGTATATGTTATGTTTCGACTTGGATCTAATTGTCCACGCTCAACTGACGTTGGCTGTAAATCACCGCGACCCCTTACGTTATGTCAAGCTTCGGGGCCACTTACTGGAGTCGTGGAGTTCTGCCATTACTAGTACATTTCATAAAAGCGTGTTTTAAAAAAAGTTGTTTTAAATATTACTTATTAGTGGCTTAATCCAGGTATTGTGACGACTAATCAGAAGTGAAAGGGCCAATGAAATGTTGCTCAAGAAATCAGCTGGAATTGCAAGAGACACGACGCTTTCCTTTGCTGTAAAAGCAAGTGCCGTAAAACAAACCTACAACAGACGTCTGCTGCAGCTGGCGAGATCTTTGTGTCTTTAAAAGAAGATACGTTTGTGCCCATCACCTTGCTTGGAGGTATATTATTTTAACCAAACAATATCGACGCGCGCACAATGGGCTGAAAGGAAGAGACGCTGACAGCCCGGCGAATGACTTCGCGGGGAGCAGGAGCAGTGGGTGGTGATGTTTGTTTGCGTCTGTCACGGCCGCTTTAGGAACGTCAAGACGAGATGAGCGGGGCGAAATAAAGCGGCGGGTTGTTTTCCCCTCTGCCGCACAGGGGAAATCCTGCAGCTCGCGTAAGCTGGGGGAAGCGTCACCGTCAAGCAGAGCCAGGCCCGACGGCACGGGGGGTCCGGGGCATGGCTCTACCAGGGCCCCCACGCTCAAAGGTCGTGGGGACATTCAGTCGATCGTGCACTTTCAGCTGCGCTTCTGAGGCCGTCTGGAACGGTCTTCCTTACGATATTAAGAAGCCACTGGAGCTATGATGCACTTTTGATTAATCTCGAGTGAAAACTAATTTGTTTAAAATATATATTTGTTTAGTTTGTTCTCCTTCCCCCGCACCTCCGATTAGCACGGTTGGCTATGTACAGTGCAAAAGAAGTTCAATATATACACATACAAACAAAATGATGTCCTCAGCACACAATGAGGAATATTGAAATATATTTTTTTAAGCAAATAATCGAACCGACTCGTTTGGTAAATACTGAATGTAGGGTAATTGGAGATGTAATTTTGTGGATAATAGCTCAGCCACACATTTAACGTGTGAAAAGCACTTTCATCTGTTTCTCCATCCCAGGTTAAATGTGCAAACGCTGCAATGGGGGCAGCCTAAGCCAAATTGCTCCCTTTAACAATGGAGAAGCAGGAAAGGATAGTGATGGGCCTCCAGCCAACTGAATTATTGTTGTTGTTGTTGTTGTTATCTCCTGGGACGCCAATGTTTCTCTCGACAGAAGTGACCGCAGCATCCCCCGGTCAACGTGGAGACCGGACACAAGTTTGTCGCGATCACAGTCTGCCGGGCAATGCTTGCATTGCTCGTGAATGGAACAAAACCGCATCCCTAAAAATGCCCTGAGATGGACGCCTGCGGGAAAAATAAAACCGGGGGGGGGGGGGGCAATAACCAGGTGGCGAAGAAATAGCACCCAAGAACTTGGTCAGATGAAGCTCCCGTGGGGAGAGGCACGGCATGCAGCCAAGGACAGGAAAAGATGGAGAGAGCTCGTTGTAGCATTACGTCCCATAGTGGATGAAGAGGAGTAAGTATAAGTTCGCGACTGTGAAAACGTGATGATTTCTTGTCATCATCAAGTGAGCCACCAGCTTTACCATCTGCCTCGAGAGAAGAGGCTGAAAATGCTGAACCATGAGTGACGATGAAAAAAAATGTACACTGCTTTGTAATGTAAACATTATATATGGCGGGACACGTTTAAAGCAATGGCCCAGCTTGTGATGAAGTCCGTTCTCTTGTCACGCGGTAGTAGTTGCGTTCCTGAAGAACACCGCGTTATGGAAAAATCGCGTGGTAATAATTAATATAGGGTGAGGCACAGTCCACGATAACGCGTGAGATGCGTACGCGGGCTGAACAAAGACCGAGGCGCGTGGGTAGCGTCTAGAAGCATCCAGCAGCATCCCACTGCCTCGCGTGGCCGCTTATTCCTACTCGCGCGGCGTAGTTCTGTTCGCTCGATCGCGTTATAACCAATTCGCGTCATGCCAACACGCGTTACATTAGAACAGACTGCATATAGTTTAATCTCGATTGAGTTAAACTCTTTAAAACAAGTTGCAATGGTGAATTATCGTGGTGCAGCTCCTCATCTCACCCACCCGAAGTGTTCTCCGCCGTACGGATGGACTCGGGCTGCGAATTCCCACTGCCACGTTTCCCTTTGCGAACCCTCTCCAACACCCCAGTGCGGTTCTGTATTTGGGTATCTGACTTGAAGTTGATCGAGAGAATATGGCGGCTTACGGAAGACCAAGCGTTAATCAGATCCTATCACAGGGATTTGCAATTTCAATCGTGGCTTCATTATGATAGGCCAACCCATCCAAATGCAAGGCACTCCTGAGGCTCGGTCACGCTTTTCTGCCTGTAAAGAAACAATCACGTTGGTCATTAGTATATCACCGTTATTATAGATGAGTAAGTCTCGGGGCAATTGGGCAAAGCCCTCAATGTCAGTCGACGAGTTCCGCGGAACGTGGTGATGTTGAATCTCTCTCTCTCTCTGCGTGTGCGCGTTTACTTGAATCCGAACGCGTCGAGAGGCGGCGCGAATCAATGTGTGGAATCGCCCACGCCTCGCATTGGGGAAAGGTTGTCTCCCTCGCATGCTGGGCAGCAGGTCGTGTATTTGTGTGTGTACGTGTGTTGAACTTCGTTCGCACCGTACGTCGCCAACCGTGTTAATCGGAGGTGCGCGGGAAGGACAACAAACGAAACACAAACAGCAGTTCTAGAGAAATTTGTCTTTTTTATATCGAAATTTTAAAGTACACAGCTCCAGTGGCGTCCTAGTAACGAGAGGCAGAGCATTCCAGACGGCGCATCGGAAAGTGTGCGATGCGGTGACCGTATAAGAATAGGTCTTACCCATTCTGGCAATAAAACAATTGTGTTAAGATGTGAAAACACCAAATTGAAACCTTTTGCAAGGAATCCTGTCTGCATGAACCACAGATGATTGTGGTGAACATGCAAACAAAAAGACATGTTCTGCTAGTATAGGCATTGTCTTTGAAACTGATTGGTCCACACCAGAGAGAGCGGTGGCCGTCTTTGTTCGATGGCTCGCAGCCAAAAGCCACTCCCGACCCAGACCCCTGTGCATTTGGAGTTTGCGGAGTCTCTCTCTCTCGCTCCTCGTGCTCGCGTGGATTTTCTTCTCCGGGTCCTCCAATCTTTTTCCCTCCACATTTTTCGACCGCATGCACTTATAGGTGTGTTTGGGCTGCGATACATTTCCACGCGATAATGAGCCACTTCGTTGGAGCTATCATTTGTGATGGTCGCGTCGCTTCTGAAAAAGAGCGATACAGCTCATTTGGCCTTACATGGCAAATGCAAAATAAAAAGTTAATAAACCGGCTGCAAGGTCACCCTGCGGAATATGGAACGGAACAAAGCCATGCACAGTGTCGTGAGTACAGTCCCGTGAACACTGCCCCATCAACACAGCCCCGTGAACAATCCCGTTAACACAGCGCCGTGAACACAGCGCCGTGAGGTTGCCTGGTCGCGGAGTAAGAAACCGCGCACTCTCTTCGCTCCCTTTTGTTCAGCCTGTCCGCCGTGTTCCTTCAAAGCACAGCACTCAACAGCTGCCGGCAGCCAGCGCACTCCGCCACAGCGAACATGACCTACACCCACTCTCACCACACTCACAGAGACACGTCCAACAGCATACCTGCCAAGGCCATCATCAGCAGGTTCGAGACCCCGGGCACAATTGAGAGTGGGGGTGGGGGGCCTTTTCTAATGATAAACAAGAACATAATCAGACGGGACACACGCTCAGCTGAAGCTGCCCCCCTCCCTCCCCCCGCTTGCTTTGTGCTCGTTCTTTAAGCCGGCGTGGAAGAGCCCTCCCCTCCCCGACACCCCACAGCGACGTGAATGGCGCTGACAGCGCTGCACGTGGCCACCCCCCTGCCCACCCCCCTCCCCACCCCCCTCCCCATCCCCAGCAGCCCCCCCCCCCACCTCTTGCAGCCCCCCCCCAGCCCCCCCCCCCACATCTAGAAGCCCCCCACCCCTAGCAGTCCCCTCTACCCCCAGCAGCCCCCCACCCCCAGCAGCCCCCCCCCCCACCTCTTGCAGCCCCCCCCAGCCCCCCACCCACATCTAGAAGCCCCCCCCCCTAGCTGTCCCCTCTACCCCTCGCAGCCCCCCCCCCCCGCCCCAAGCAGCCCTCGCGCCCCCCTCCAACCACCACCCCATCTTCCTAACCCCCCTACCCTCAACTACTGCAGCTTCTGCACACTCACTCAAAGACAAAGCCCCCCACCTCCCGTGTAGCCTGTAACAGACTGGAGGGGCAAGTGCTGTTAGCGAGCGCCTATGAAGGCCGGCACAGCACACGAAGGGGTGGGTGGCCAGCACCACGACCGACCGCCTTTGTCTCCCCAGTAGCGATGCTTACACACTGCGCTGGGTACTCGTTTTAGGCTGAGTCGACCCTAGGGGAGGTCGAAGACCGGTTCAGATAATCGTCACTGGAGTTGGTGGCCGTCAGCGGGATTTGAACTCGTGTCGCCGGGTTTTCGTAGCGCAGTGCGCTAACTGCTGCGCCTCCACTCCCCACAAACACAAAGATGCACCGCATAGCATTAACAGACCGTCGGGGCAAGTGCCGTTAGCGAGCCCCCCACACTCGCTCACGCACAGAGAGAGAGACGCACGGACACACAGAGAGACGCACGGACACACAGAGAGAGACGCACGGACAAACACAGAGAGACGCACGGACACACACAGAGAGACGCACGGACACACACAGAGACGCACGGACACACAGAGAGACGCAAGGAGCGAGCGGCGGTCCCAACTTATGAACGCCCAGCGCAGAATAATGAATGAATGCCCCGGAGCGGCCGAGTCAAGCGCGCCTCCGTGGATTATGCAAACTAATGAATGCGTCGAGCGTCACGCAGAGTGATCGCTTTAAACGCGGTGCGGTGTCAGGCAGCACTGCCGCGCTAGAATGATGCTCAGCACGAACTGGACTTACGATGCGGAGGCTCACCGGTTCGATCTCCCGGCACGGCATTTGAGACGACGATCCTCTCAGTCGGGGGGCAGAGTTGTTGTGCTCGTCCGGGAGCTCGTTCACAAACCTGCCAGGTGCACAATTAAGCACGCGATGTGCATCAACACCGGAACTCTAAAACCGACGCCGATCCCGTAGCTCCTGGTCGCGGCGATCATCCAGCCGCCAAATATCCGCAGAGGCACCGTGCACACTGCGGGGGCGGGGGGGGGATTTGCACGTGCCAACAACGATCGACCCATCAACCAAGACCTCGACATTGCACCGCGCCACCGGTTCAGGCCCCGATTCCCCCGTGCGATCGCGCCGCTCTCGCCATCCGAGAATCGCACCCAGATCCGGAGGAACGCCGGCGATCAGAGCGGAACACACGCGGACGTCGGGAATGAATTCATTATTCGAGACGAGACATCGACACACACCTTCCTGGCTTTGACATTCCTCCTCGAAGACACTGGCAGTGTAACCATCAACTGCATCAGAACATCAACAGCAGGCTGTTGTGCACATCTCCTCCATGAATGGAAATTGAAAGGCAAGCCACAATGCGACTTTGGCCATGCAACCCAAAAAGTATGGACCGTATTAGTAAAACACTGCAGTCTGCGCTCCTTCAACGGAGGAGGTGCAAAACCACACAACTCTCTCCTGAAGCCCTCTCGTGGCTGGAGCAGAGCTTGACATTGGCATTTAGCTCCTGAACATATGGAATAAACACCTGAACATAAGGAATAAATACCTGAACATATGGCATAAAATATCTGAACATATGACATAAAATACCTAAACATATGGAATAAAAATACCTGAACATATGCAATAAAATACCTGAACATACCTGAACAAATGGAATTAAATACCTGAAACAATGGGGTAAGTTCTTAAATCCGCCTCCACCACTTCTGTCCACTGAGCAGTAGGTGGGTTCACAGTGGGTCGATCAGTAGCAGCAAGGCGTGTGCGGCGGGGTAGAGTGTGCGTGCTCCCACCTCTCTCAAGGCGTCTGGCATGTATGGAGGGGCAGCCCTATATCCCCCTCGTCAAGGAACATGAACCATCATCGCGCGAACTCCGGTCATCCTCGCAGCAGATTTTGGCTCGCCATCGAACAAAGACGGTCACCGCATCGCGCGCTTTCGGATGCGCTTATGCGGCCGTCTGGAACGCTCTTCTTCCTGGTATTGGTAAGACACTGCAGCGATGTACTTTTAAGTGAAGACTAAAAAATAAGACTATTTAAAAACTGCTTTTTGTGTTAAGTTTGTTGTCCTTCCCCCGCACTTGCGATTAGCACGGTTGGCTACGTACGGTGCGAAAGAAGTTAAACATACACAAATACATACAAAATTACAAGAAGAGACCTTTGTTTTCTAATTCTGGTTAAAGTCACGAAGCATGCGGCCCCGGAGTCGCGCAGGTCACCGACCCCTGCCCGAGAGGCATGGAGGCTTTCTCGAGCTCCCGTAAGCAGTGGCGTGAGCGGGCAATTGCAGGACCGCGCCTTTACACTGTTGCCACCATTTCGCCGGGGGGGACAAAGCAGGCGGTGCAAACCGACCTGTGTCTCTTGCCTCGTGGGCTGCACATCGAGGTCTGTGTGTTTTGCCGCTCGCTGTCGCACCTGCGTGGTCGTCGCAACGTCAGTCGCACGCCACCGCGGGGACTTCCCTCAAGTCCATCAGAGAGCCCCTTCGACTCCTTTTTTTCTCGTTATCAACGCTTCTGACTCGCATCGGGCAGCCCTGGGCCACACAGCGCAGGCGGATATCTCTCTGGGCTTCTGTGGCCAGGCCCGGACTGGCCACTGACCAGCAGTCCTGGCCGGTACATTCTGAGGGCCGGTCGGTGTAGGAAAATAGCACAAGTGGTTAGAGTAAAAATAATTGTTACAAAATGCAAAATATGATATTACCTGTGTCTACGTTTCATTGCTTAATTACGCTCTCGATTGGAATTAAGTCCCCATATTCGGCAGCCCCAAAGAGTCTTCCTCACCGGCCCATTTATTTTGTTTTGGACCCAGCCCCAAATGGGCCAATGAGATTGCACGCAATTTGGGCCCGCTGTGTGTTTACAATGCCTGGGCCGATGTGTAGTCGCAGTCCGTCAGTGGCTGTGGCTCCGCAACGTCAATGAGAGCGCACAAAGCCACGCTGTGAGCGGGGCAGCGTGATGCGGCGTCGTGTTGCCGCTGTGTGCTCACTCCACGTGCAGCCGAAACTCTCTGCGCATGGCTGCATTCATTCACATACAGCAGCAACTGCAGTCAATGGGAGCCCTTGCAACCAGAGGCATTCATAGACACCGCAGATATGACAGTTATAGACAAGCGGTTATAAATACCCCGATCAATAAATGCAGGAATTGTCTGTCATTGAGAGGGAAACGTCTCGAAACGTTTGGCGATTTTTTTTATTCTTCCTACCATGAACAGAAATCGAGACGCCGTATTCTGCGGATTAGAAGACGCACTTTCTCCCCCTGCATTTTAAGAAGCAAAGTTGGGGCTAAGTCTCATCATCCGGTAGGCGGGTGTGTGTGTGTGTGTGAACCAGGTGTGTGTCACTTTATTGTCAACGGGCACAAGCTTTTGGGTGTGTCTCACTTTCCAGCGCATTTTATAATGCGATGCAATCAGAGAGTGCAATGTCATGGGACATTTTTGCCAGTATCAAAGTGTGAAAAATAAGAATAGGTTTCACCCTTTCCGGCAATAAAGCAGGTGTTACGATGTTCTAACACCAGCTAACTTGGTGAAGAAACATCCAAAATCCTCCCCGCGTGTGTGGGGGCCGGTACTTGGTTCGTGGGTGAGGCAGAGAGGTGGCTCATTGTGGAGCGCCCACAGGAAGTAGCCGACACCCCAGAGAGCCCCCCCCCCCCCTCCTGCGTGGCAATCACCAGGGCCACCAATCCAACCCCCCCACCCCAAACCGATTTGACGAACCGAATGTGTAGTGAGGGAGGCAGGGAGTCTAAAGGCTCCACTGGGTTCAGGTTTCATGGATTTCCCCTCCCCCCCAGTCGAGCCGCTGCTGGATGAATGTCTCCCCATGCCCTCTTAGTCGCGGGGGGTGTTTAAATCACTCAGGAGGTGTTGCATCTGGCAGTCATCTCGGTTAGTTAATCCATAGAACCTGACTGTTTTCCAGGATTTTTCTCCGGGTCCTCCGGTTTTTCCATCCACATTTAGAATCAACATCATGCGTTTAGAGTATTTGCCTGCTATAAATTTCCAAATCACAAGTCACTTCGTTGAACTATCATTTGTGGGAAGGTTGCTTCTGAAAAAGAGCTATATGGCTCAGTGGGCATTACCTGGTAAAATAAATATAGTTATTAAAATATATAGTTAAATGTACTCATTGCCAGCAGTGCGAGCAAGCTCAATGTGCACCTAGCATGGCACAGGCGCCAAAGTGACGTCACCGCCACTTAGTGTCGAATGGCACTTGTTGTTGTTGATAATACTTCGCTATGCTGGTCAGTGCAGCTTCATCGGAGTGAGAACCGGTCAAGTTGCCGATCCTGGGAGTCGAACTAAAGTCACCGACTTCAGAGCGAAGTGCGTAGACGATGATGTGTCATCGCCTCCTCTTATTATCATTACCATTATTTCGATTTAAAGCTTTCGTGACTGCAGGGATTCATCTTCTTGGTTCTTTCGGTAAAGTCACGTAGAATGGAAATAATAAAATAATACAAATAAAACATAATATTATTTCCATTCTACGTGACTTTACCGAAAGAACCAAGAAGATTACCATTATTGTATTCACGTGGAATTATATCAATATTATTCTTAACCTTTTCTTATTATTTGGCTCCATGATACCCACATTTCTATTCCTTATTTCAATTAAAATTACTCTTGCAACGGACAATGCAGCCTACGTGTGTCTATGTGAACCAATTAAGTGCCTCTCCTCTCGATAAACTAAACTCTTTTTATTTCACCAGGTAAGGCCCACTGAGCTATATAACTTTTTTCAGAAGCAGCCTGGTCACAAATGATAGCTCAACGAAGTGGCTTATCATGTGGAAATGTATAGCAGCCAAATACTCTAAAAGCATGTTTCTAAATATGGAGGGGGAAACTGGAGGACCCCAATAAAAATCCGCATGGCTACGGGAAGAGAGACGCGCAAACTCCAAATACACAGCAGCAGCGGGCGTCAGGGTCGGGATAGAACTCACGACCTCCTGCATACCAGGCGAGGTAGTCAACATCTCATAGCCACCGCGGTGCCCAGCTTCACCTCTCCCCCGGGCTCACCCCACGCTTCCCGGCTGTCCGTGGCGAAGGGAACTCGTCTCTCTCACCGCTGTCACTGCTCCGTGCAGCTGGTAGCCCATAGGCCAGAGCAGACATCGGTACCTACCGCCCTAAGGTGCCGAAACGTCGGTCGTGCCCACTTACTGACGTGGCAAACGAGAGTGAAATACTCGATAAGCTCAATCTTGTCAATTCATTACCGCATTGTGTATTCACTGTTACTGGCCACGTGATCAACTTGGAACCGCGAAGGTGACGCCGCCTCCCGTGGTGCCGACGTGAAGTGACGCACCCGGTCTGGGGTCATGGACGACGCACGCTGAACCTTGACCCCAGATTTAACACCACGTGTGGCCCTCAATGGAAAGCCACAGTCGTTGTTGTGTTTTTTCTCTCTCTATGGCTGTTGAGGGACTGCAGTTATTCCATCAATGTGTGCATGTGTATACTATATAGGTTATTTGTTTTTATTGTTATTCAATGTATTTATACTTGTTCAAGAGGGTCCTAATTTTTGATTTAAAGCTTTCGTGACTGCAGGGATTCAAATTCTTGGTTCTTTCGGTAAAGTCACGTAGAAGGGAAATAATAAAATAATATAAATATAAAACAATAAAAACTCTCACGACGTTTCGACCGCAACACAAGCAATCATCATCAGGTGTGAAATCCACACCAAGAAAATGTTCACACCTGATGATGATTGCTTGTGTTGCAGTCGAAACGTCGTGAGAATTTTTAGTGTTTTATATTTATATTATTTTATTATTTCCCTTCTACGTGACTTTACCGAAAGAACCAAGAATACAAGAGGGTCCTGCCAAGTTTTTCGCGTTAGCGGATGGGGGTGGGTGGCTGACGATGCCGCTGCTGCTGTGTGTAATCCCCCAATTGAGTAATTTACAGGTCATTTTTCAGCATTGGGATGTTTTGGCCAAAACCAGTTCCATTGTGCGGGTTTTAGCTACGGGAGGAAACCTGATAACTTGGACAAAACCCCGTGCAGAACAGAGGCAGAGCATACAAAACGCCAAACAGAGCGGCACCAAAGTTGGGATTCGAACCCAGGTTTTCTTGATGCGAGGCACAACGGTTACCAATGCACTACCCTGCCACCCTAAGTGAATCGATTTGACTTGCATCCAGGTGTGTAGAAAATGCGTGAAACACGATGGCAGTTAATAGAGAAGAGAAGAGGGAATACCCGGAGATTACATTTTGTTTTATAGACACGATGCGTTTGGAGGGACTGGCAATGGGAAAAAATATAACGCTCCTGTGATTTGCATGTATGTCATATTTAACTAAATTTGTTATTTTACCAGGTAAGGTTCACCGAGCGACATCGCCCTTTTTGAGAAGCGAACTGGCCACAAATAATAGCTCGACGATGTGGCTTATCGCGTGGAAATGTAAAGCAGCCAAACACTGTAAACTCAACTTCCGTACTCATCGGAAGTGCGGGATTTGTATCTCCAGGAAAGCCTCACTGAGCCGGAAGACTTTTTCAGGACATTCCTGCATTGGAATGATTGACCAATTCCATTGTCAGTGAGTGCGTGGGCGTCGGTATGTTGAGGTTCTGTTTGCACCGTAGGCAGCCAACCGCTGGCCACGTGGAAGACAACCTTGAGACTCCCCAACATATACGAGGGCACAACTCTCAAAAGTCCACACAGATGGGTTCACGATCCCCAACTGCTACTGCACTGCCATTTCGTGGCCAACTTGCAGCACATTGACGTCTCCCCGTGTCACAAATCTGCGTGGTCCGCCAGAGTTGCGCGCCACCACTGTGCCCGGCTCCTCGCACGATGGGCCACAGGCTCGCGAAGGGTTACGAGACAAATTGCAATGGTCTGGGCTAAGGGATGCGTTTTGTCTCTCCCGTGTTGTTGTTAATGGCGTGCTTAAATGTATTCGCGAAACCAATTGATAGTTAATACTGGCTCAATGACCATTTACAGTCGAAGTGAGAAAACGGCTGCGAATGACGATGCAGGCAGCGATGAGCAGGAAACTGGCACTATTTGAACACACGTGTTGGATGGACAACAGGAGGACAATTAACAGTGCGTCGTTTGAACAAATGGAAGGAACCAGAAAGAGAGGAGGACCCAACATAGAATGGCTTGACGACGACACCGTCAGAGATTGCTGGCAGAAAGACGTGGCGCTGCTTGAGCGGATTGGCACAGTAGAGAGAGAGGAAAGTGGAAACAAATGACGAAATGTGCAGTGGAGACATGCGGGATATCTGCCCATGGATTGTGATGATGAAGAATAACGATTTACAGCGCTTTGTCAGTTTACCGCTTGATCAAGCTGGTACAGGTATGGGGGGTTTATTTGGCGATATGTTTACGAAAACGGTCACAGCAGGTTGGTGAAGGTGGGACTTGGGACTGGTTCAGCTATAACTCACCGCTGATGTAACCAATAGCTGGAGATCCAACTCCAGCGACCAGGCTCATAGGTTAGGACATGAACCACCACGCAGGAGGAAACGCAGCAATCACAATGGGTCATGCGTGCCCAAGAGACTCGGAGCGTGCCAAGATGATAGGGGATTATTAGCGAGGAGCTGTTGCAGGTGAGCGCTCCAAAGAGCCACCTTTACCCCGATGCTCTCACGGCGATGTGGACGGTCTGGGTGCGTGCAGAGTGAGCCCCTTCACTCTGTGTGCCGCAGGTTTCTCCGAGTTGTAGCGGCGAGCGGCGCAATGGCCTTGCAAACCAGAGGGTCGCCGATTCGATTTCATCTCACGGCGCGGCAGTGTAAACAATTGGCAAATTTCTTAAATCGCCACCCCCACCACCACCACATGAATAGACACTTGTCGCCCGTGTCAACCCAGCAGCGTTAATAGGTGCACTGCAGTTAGTTCAGCGGCAGTGAGGGTGGCGGGGTAGAGTGTGGGTGTGCTCCTTACGCCTACCTCGTTCAGGGTGTGCGGGCAGCATGGAATGTTCGGTCGATATCCTCTTACAGGGGCTGTGAGATCCATTGCGCCGGTACGAAGTTGATGGAACAAGAAAAGGGGTTACTCTTCCCGGCGATAATACAGGAGGTGTTAAGACACGCCTATCGCAAGGCATCATCAAGTCTGCATTCACCACAGATGCTTATGGTAAAACGTGCACGCAAACGTGCTTTGATAACAACGCGTGCATGGCCCTGGAAACTGATCGGCCTGCACCAGAGACACACACCGAAAGGTGAATAGTGCAGAGGACGATGCAAATGTCCAAAGCATTCACACTTGCAGCCAGCTACGGCCCAATCTCTCTCCTATCAGTCATCTACAAGAATCTTCAATCGCCTCATTCTCCATCGCATATCCCCTGCCGCTGAAGACGTCCTCAGCGTGGAACAGGCTTCGCTTCTGCGCGGGACGCAGCACAGCGGAACAGGTTCTGGCCCTCGGCACTCACATCGCAAATGTCTTCCAGAAAGACAAAAACCTGACAACAGGAGCTGTCTTCCTCAACCTCAGAGCTGCCTGTGACACCGTCTGGCGCACTGGGCTCCTCTTAAAGCTGCCATGGTCCCTCCCCAACCGGACAACGAAAATCATCACCACACTACTGAGCAAGAGACGTCTCAGAGAGAGAGAGAGTTCACCTCGGAGTGGCAAAGAGCCCAGGGAAGGGGCAGACCAACGGTCTCCCTCAAGACTCCAGTGCCCCCCCCCCGTCACTCTCTGCAACCTCGACACAAATGACCTCCCAGAAACCACCTCGCGAAAATCCATACACGCTGACGACATCTGCCTGTCAAACGCAAGCTCCTAACTCCGACACCCTGGATAAGACCCCCAACGAGGATGCAGCGAAACTCGAACACTAATTACACTGGTCAACAACAAAAAAAGTTTTTTTCTGGCCTGGACTTTTGCAGCTGTTTAAGACTAATTTCAGGGTGCTGATTCCAAATCTGATCTCAGATTTGCTCTATCGCATCTCATTTTTATGCTATCGGCATACCCCATTTCATTGATTTTACCCGAAATTAACTCTGTCACTTATGATTGCAAGTTGTTGCGAGTCAGTGACTGCTTAGGTGTTAAAATATGGTGCTGTATTTTTAGGATAGTGTGTTTATAATATCATTTTATGTAGATATCCACATGTATTTAATATTTTTCTTCTGCAGTTTTTATTGAAAATGCAATATTTGATATCTCAAACACCTGATGTGATGGACAAAAACTGATGCCAGATTTGGAATCAGCACCCCAAAATTACCTTAAAACCGTTGAAATACCTTATGCCAGAAAAAGTGTGTTGACCAGTGTTATGCAACACATGGTGACTCAAACCAAGCCCTGCAAAACACTGTGCCCAGTGCATTCCACCTCCACAACGCAAAGGCAATAATGAGCACAACATTCATGTTGGACAACCACAAGCTACATCACCCCACCCCCACATTCCTCGAGGTGACCCTGGACAGGTCACTCACCTTCCCGGGAGCACCTGAGGACAACAGCAGCCAAGGTCAAAACCAGGAAAAACCTCATCTCCAAACCAGCCGGCTCAACGTGGGGCGCCGCTCCCACCACCACCACTCTCCGTACCACAGCGCTAGCCACTCTCATTGTCAGCAGCACAGCAGCGTGCACCCGTCTGGTCAGGGTCGACACGCGCACACACAGAGTCGACGCACAGCTACACGCCACCGTGCGCATCGCCGCTGCTACACCACGATCCACCCTGATTCCCTGGCTCCCTGTCCTGACAAACACCCCCCCCTCCCCCCACACACACATATCCGGAGACTCGCAATAATCCACAAATTATTGAAAAAGTCCGCAACGGGCCGCACCTGCCGCTCCACGAGGACCTCTTCAACGCACCAAAGATGACGCCTTCCCCTCAAGAAAGCCGATTTTGAAAGACCCAGCCACCCACTCGCCCAGCCATCCACTCACCCACTCATTTACTCATTCACTCACTCACTCATTCACTCACCCACCCACTCACTCACCCAGCCACCCACCCAGCCACCCACCCAGCCACCCACTCACCCAGCCACCCACTCACCCACTCATTTACTCATTCACTCACTCACTCATTCACTCACCCACTCACTCACCCAACCACACACTCACCCAACCACACACTCACCCAACCACCCACCCAGCCACCCACTCACCCAGCCACCCACTCGCCCAGCCATCCACTCACCCACTCATTTACTCATTCACTCATCCACTCACTCAACCACCCACCCACCCAATCAATCACCCATTCACTCACTCACCCACTCACTCACTCACCCACTCACTCACTCACTCACCCACCCACCCACCCACTCACTCACCCACTCATTCACTCACCCACTCATTCACTCACCCACCCACTCACCCAGCCACCCACTCACCCAGCCACCCACTCACGACGTCAACACAAACCTCACCTGGACACAAGAATGGGAGTCACTGGACCAGGCAAATGAACTACCTCATTACTACCGCCACACAACAGCCTCCCCAGGAGGAGTGGGTCCACCCTCAACAGATCCACGAACGCAGAGGATGCCTACTCAGCCTCAACACGGCAGGACCAGAAGCAACCGCTTGGCTTAGGGACTTTGCATTCCCGAAGTAAAATACAAATTCACATCTCGGGTTTTGTTTTTTTGTTTAAACAGGTCCGGTATGCATCCTCTGCAGCGTTGGTAGAGGAGGCATCATTCCTAGGGGGGGGGGGCAGTTGGGGGAGGGGGCCGTGAGCAAAGCGATTGCAGGGCCGCGCCTCGACTCTGTGTGTGTGTTGCTTATCGTTGTGGTTGTTGTTGTTGTTTCTTCTTGGCGATGCGACACTGCCGAACAATTTGCGGCGGCCCTCAACATGGAGCTGGGAGCGAGGTCCGCGCGTCGGCGGCTGAACGCGCGTGGCTTTTTAATTGGGGTACGGCGGCTCGCAGTTCAACAACAACAACAACAACGAAAAACAACAACAACGACAAACAACAACACACGCGCCCGTCTTCCAGCAGCTCTCGAGCAAACCGAAGCACTTGAAGACCGCCAGCCGGGAGCGCGCGACTTTGTGAGAGGGGGCTGGGGGAGACGACGACTTAGAAGGTGGACGAATGCGTTTTTTTTTGTGTCGCACGCACACACACACACACCTGCTCGCGTTTCTTTTTGTTTGTTTCGTGTTCCATGCGAGTCAAAGAACCAGGGAGGGACTGCTGGGGGGTTTTTTGTTGTTGTTGTTACAGGGAAAAAAAGAAAGAAAAACTTTGGAGTGGCACTTTGGAGTGGGACTTGCCTCGCCGCTGGTTTTGTTTTGTCGCTTCCAATTTAATCCAAGAAGCAGCAGCAGGAGCAGCAGCTCGCGCGCACTTACACGGGAGGCTTGCGCGGCGCGCGAGTGGGTGAGCGAGAGGGTGACCGAGAGGGTGAGTGAATGAGAGAGTGAGTGAGAGGGTGAGTGAGTGGGTGAGTGAGTGAGCGAGAGGGTGAGTGAGTGAGCGAGAGGGTGAGTGAGTGGGTGAGTGAGTGAGAGGGTGAGTGAGTGAGTGAGAGGGTGACCGAGAGGGTGAGTGAATGAGAGAGTGAGTGAGAGGGTGATTGAGTGAGCGAGAGGGTGAGTGAGTGTGTGTGCGAGAGGGTGACCGAGAGGGTGAGTGAATGAGAGAGTGAGTGAGAGGGTGAGTGAGTGGGTGAGTGAGTGAGTGAGTGAGCGAGAGGGTGAGTGAGTGAGCGAGAGGGTGAGTGAGTCGGTGAGTGAGTGAGTGAGAGGGTGAGTGAGTGAGTGAGAGGGTGACCGAGAGGGTGAGTGAATGAGCGAGAGGGTGAGTGAGTGTGCGAGAGGGTGACCAAGAGGGTGAGTGAATGAGGGAGTGAGTCAGAGGGTGAGTGAGTGAGCGAGAGGGTGAGTGAGCGAGAGGGTGAGTGAGTGAGTGAGTGAATGAGTGAGTGAGAGGGTGAGTGAGTGAGCGAGAAGGTGAGTGGGTGAGAGGGTGAGTGAGTGAACGAGAGGGTGAGTGAGAGGGTGAGTGAGTGAGTGAGTGAGTGTGCGAGAGGGTGAGTGGGTGGGTGAGTGAGTGAGAGGGTGAGTGAGTCAGCGAGAGGGTGAGTGAGCGAGAGGGTGAGTGAGTGAGTGTGCGAGAGGGTGAGTGAGTGAGCGAGAGGGTGAGTGGGTGAGTGAGTGAGAGGGTGAGTGAGTGAGCGAGGTGAGTGGGTGAGTGATTGAGAGGGTGAGTGAGTGAGCGAGAAGGTGAGTGGGTGAGTGAGTGAGAGGGTGAGTGAGTGAACGAGAGGGTGAGTGAGTGAGAGGGTGAGTAAGAGGGTGATTGAGTGAACGAGAGGGTGAGTGAATGAGTGAGTCAGAAGGCGAGTGAGTGAGAGGGTGAGTGATTGACAGGATGAGTGAGAGGGTGAGTCGAGTGCGAGGATGAATGAACGAGAGTATGAGTGAGTGAGCGAGGTGCGTGTGTCTCACCGCAATTGAACAACGCTGCACAATGCGCCCGCTTCTACTCGCAGCAGATGGATGGAGTATCCCAACATATTATTTTTTTCTTTAAATCTCTTTATTTTGTTTCGCAAAAGCAGACTTTTCCACATTCACTTGTCGCAGTCGCAAAGCGTTTTATTTATATTATTAGTATGACCGGTGCAGTTTTGTTGACGTTGTTGTGTTGAAGACTACTATTTTGATGCCTTTATACCAGATAAGAACTTCATTGTTTATGTGTGGGGTAATTGTACACCCTGCGTCCATTTTAAACGTTCATCTTTTTCACTTTCTCTGAAGATAATGGTCAATAATCTGTAAAAAAAAAAAAGTTAAATATATATAAATATTTTTTTGCTTTAAAAAATAACCGTTTTTCTTAACAAGACCCCTTCTTATTTCCACGAAGAGCAAGTGTGGGTCGGTTTGAAGCTGGTTGCGTTATCTACATCTCGCTTCGCATCGAACGGATATACAGAGAAATCAACGCGTGAAAGCAAACGAAGCCCCCACTGAAACCGCAGAAAACCACTCGCCTGCCGGCGAACACACAAATCCAGTGCTGCGCAGGAGTGACAGCGCGCCACGAATATTGGTACTGGGACTGCCTGGCGCGGGACATTGTCCGTGCGGCGTGGAAATGCGGCTGATCACCGGGCAGCAGTGCTCTGCGTGAGCTTTGGGGGCGCGTTTTTAAGTTTCGCGACGGATTTTAGAAACCGTCCCATTATTCGCTGGACGCGGGTTTATCCGCTCGCCCACCGTATTCGCGAGACACTGCGGTGGGATTCCCCGTCGAGAATTTTCCCCTGCCAAGTGAAGGTGTCATTTCCCGAGTCGTGACCACCAACACAAATAAACGCTGGCCAATGTTCATCTGAGTACGAAAACACCATCAATATCAGAAGGGGGGGGGGGTGGGCAAAGGTCACCAAATATAAAATAATCGACTAAAATGGACAGAACTATGATGGTTTTTTTGCATTCATCCCAGAAACCCGCTCGTCCTTTAGACGTGACCAACCTGACGTCCTGCCATCACTCCCAGCCAGCCAGCAAAACTTGTAATCTTACATAGGACCCTTTCTCTTCCCACGTTCTCTGAGCTGTGTATCTGAATTGATCTCGATTTCTCGCTTCGTCTCTGTCTCTGTCCGCTCTTCGACCTCTGCTTCCACTCGACATGCCTCTCATCCTCGTGCCCCCCCCCCTATCTCTCTCCCTGTTTCTCTCTCTCTCACCACTCACTCATACGCTGCTAATTTCCTGCCTCTCCCGTTCCCATCTCGTTATCTCTTGCCTCGAAATAATCCTCCCAATCTCGCTCCTCTGTCTCCTCTCCCTCACCTCTCTTCTCTACAGGGTGTTTACAATTAATGCACCCGATTTGAAATCGCTATATCTCTGCAACCACGAACCGCTCGTGAATGAAACTCTTACCACTTGAAAGGGCGGGGCATAGAGTTCAAAATGATGACCGCGAGATGCCTCTCCCAGCGCACAAACAGCCCCTAGCCTCAGTCATTCGCAAGACGGCGACCCCGCAACACACAAGGAGCGTTTTGCGTTCGGCAGTTCAGCAAGACTGAATCCGTAATTGCGGTGCAGCGTGCGTTTCATCACACCCTGCGACTTTTTCTTGTGGGGATACGTCAAAGACTGTGTTTTTGTGCCACCATTAGCGACTAATCTGGATGACCTCAAAAACAGAATCACGGCAGCGGTGACTTCAGTGGAAGAAGACACTTTGAGAGACGTTTGGGACGAATTCAACTATCGTCTCGATGTTGTCCGTACAGCAGGTGGAGGGCACATAGAGCATGAATAAATTGGTTAGTACAACTTAATAACTCATTAAACCGTTTGTAACGTTTTGTGTAGTTGTAACATGTTGCCATCGTGAAATATACTGCTTTGAAATTGGGACCATCTTCATGAAATTACCCTGTATTTCTCTCCTCAATCAAGTTTGCCGGAGTGGAGGATGGGTAGGGGACGGGTGAAGTCCGCGCGACGCACCAACCGGGTGACGTCACCACCGCACATGGCGTTATTCACGCTAATAGCATCCCATTACGCTGCACAATTGTTACGTATAAGGATCACATCTCATCTACAGCCACTACCAAGGAGACCCTTTTGTAATAAAAAACAAGTGCGATAACTTTCAATGTAGTATGACACGCGGCGTTAGAGGAGAACAGACTGCGCTGCACTTTCGTGGAACTTTTCTTGTTGAGTTTGCAACGCGCTGAGCAGTAGCGCTGGCCTGGTGCCTGCTGTGGCACCCGGATGCGACCTCTGCGCTCCCACTCGTCCAGTCCCCGGAGGAGCCGCGGGCTCTCACGTGGGCCGGGAAGCCACTCGAATCGTTCACAATCGCACTGGGCCTACAGACGTCCGCGCCGCTCTCCGCATCTGCTCCTCCGCTCCCCTCACTCTCGTGAAGAGATCAGCGGCCCCGCCGCCATCACCGCCGCACTGCCCGGCTTCCAGCTTCCACTAAAACAATGGGCCCCGCTTAGCCGGGCTCGCACAAAAACTCCCCCCCCCCCACGAAAGATGTGGACACCTGACGCACAAGTGGAGAAGAAAAGGCTGCTCCCCCTCTCTCTCTCCTGTGTGTGCCTGCGGCTACGAACACTAAAAGCCATTGAACGCGTAACTTCGCACGTCCCCCAATGTAACCTTGAGGGCGGCGTGTCAGTCACTCGCCGACTCTTCGACAAAGCATTTGAATTGGCTAAATCACCTGTAACTGGAGCTCTAATACGTGGCGCTCCAATTGGCCGAACGAAATCATCATCATCACCGCCAACGAAGAGAAGCGAAGCAGCGTTAGCTCTATGCCCTGTTGGGTGAGTGCGCGGCCCATGGGGGCGGCGGTCTGGCTTTGTCATTGTGTGGACAATTACATTGCCGCTTGGATAAGGTGTGAGAACAGGCGAGAAGGAGTGCCTCTGTACCTGTGCAGGTGGCTTTGACTGCCACAGCTTCCCAGACGGCGAGCAGATCTGATTACCGCTTTGAAGAAACGACCGCCGTTGCACGAATCAATTCCTGTAAATGGGCGTGAAAATCAAAGAAAATATTGGTGCCGTCAAGACATCAGAGAGACACAAGCACCTTTCTTTTTTTACAATATTCTCTTCCACGCTTATGGAAATAGCAATCTTGAATATCTTAATACGGCGTAACTTACTTAGGTAGCTTACTTTATACACAAATCCTATTGAGGATGTTATTGGATCTGCAATAATGGCCAAGAATTGACTCTTTGTTTTGTTTGTATACCGTGTTGTTCGTAGCCTCTTTTTTTAGCTATCATTTTACAGTTGTGTTCATTCTACTGGCCTACGGATAAAACGTGGATATAATCTGTGTTTAATTTCACAATTCAGAAATAACCGATGCATGTATCGTGACCATAAGAATGCATTTCAAGTAATGAATAAATGCATCACGCCATTGCATGCCTGCTGTTCATGGTCATGATTAGATTTTAAATGATTATTTTAAACAATTGTGGCTAATGTAGCGGCCACTAGTGGCTGCAGTGCTCGGTGAACCACTTGGGCACAAGATAAACGAATCGAACAATATTTATTCATATGCACGTTATTTGGTTCATGTCTACCAGTTGAATGATCGATATTCATTGATGCGTCGTTACACTTCCAATAACCACGATGAAGTGAACATTATGGTTTGTCATAGACGGTCACTCCTTACAGGGCCTGAAGGCGCTCCATTCGCTGTTAGATGCAAGGTCATCCTCACAGCGGCGGGTTTCGGCTGCTGTACCGTCGAACAAAGACGGCCACCGCATCATGCGGCGCTTTCAAAATGCGCTTCTGCGGCCGTCTGGAACGCTCTTCCTTCCGATATTAGGAAGCCGCTGGAGCTATGCACTTTTAGATCATCTTGTATGAAATCTAATTTCTTTAAAACTGATTTTTGTGTTTAGTTTGTTGTCCTTCCCCGTACCTCCGATTAGCACGTTTGACTACGGACAGTGCGAAAGAAGTTCAGCATAGGTACATGCACGGGGCCTTGTGAAGGGATCCACAATGGGCGTGTGGCCAAGCGGTAGTGGCGCTGTAAAGTGAAGATACTAACTTGCGATATATGTGTAATAAACGACTGGACCACGATGTCTGGCTCAGTGTCCTTTATTCGGTTCGTACTGTATTCCCACACGGCTGTCTCTACTCTGTAGCTTCTCCACGGTGCTGACTCCGATGTCGGCCCGGTCCACAACAGCAGCCCCGCTGCTGTTACTCTCACACAGCCCCCTTTGGCTGTACTCGCTGCAACTCCTCTCTCTTTCGTCCTCTCCGCAGCTCTGACAGCCTCGGGCTGTCTCTCCCTCTTCTCTCTCCGCCCCACCTGGCAGCCACACCGCTGCCTCTACCACTCAGCCCTTCTGGCTGTCTTCTCCGTAGCTCCACACCACTCCGTAGCTTCCTCCTGTCTTCGGGGTTGGCTCCCGATGGCCGTCGGTGCCCCCCTCTTCTCACTCGCCCGCGTGGCCTCACTCTCTTCCGTTCACACCCCGACTGACTTCCCCTTCCGGTTTACCCGCTTAAGGACCCGAACCTTCCACCCACGTCACATGACTCCACCCCCCGTGACGTCACATCCGGAAGGTCGCTTACGCCCGCATTACATATGGAAAAATACATCATTATTATTATGATGCGAAGGGGTATCATGGCGAAACGAGGATACCCTGGGGCGTTTGATTGCCCATATAAGGAGTGGTGGAGCGTTAATTGAGACTAACAAGAACAATTGCACTCAAAGCTAAGGTCAAACCCATGCTCAACATCATGTTTGAACCCATAATCGAACCCATGCTCCTAATCCTAACCAGGTTCGTGGGTTTGAAAATGGGTTCGAGTTTGGGGTCGGGCACGGGTTCAAGCATGGGTTCGAGTATGGATTTGAGCATGGGTTCGTGGGTTCGAGGGTTCGAATACAAAGACAATACAAATACTTATAGCTCGGGTCGAGCAGTTTTATCAATGGTAACTTTTTGCCAGTATCAAATATGATGACAAACAAGAATAGGGTTTTCCCCTTTCTGGCAATAAAACAGGTGTAAAGATGTTCAAACACCAAATGAATACCTTGTATTACGTATCTATTAAACATTATTATTAATCATGCGCGTCCAATACAACCGCAGCGTTCAAAGCGGACACTTTAGATGCAATAACGGAACTCGGCTGCTCTCTGATCTTGTGTGATGTGTTCAAAGTACACGGGGTTTTTTTTTGAGAGAGAGAGCGAGAGTCCCACTGACACCTGTGCACAACCGGACACCGCATGTCAGCGGGCAACCCCCCCCTCCCCCCGCCGTGTGTGTGTTCTTTAGCGGGTTTATTCGCCACCACTTTCCCTCCAGTTCCGACCACTTGTGGCGTATAAAAGGGTGACATTTAACTTCCCTTCGTATTGGGGGGAATGCAGTGCTGTGTACTTTAGCAAGCAGGACGCGCAAGATTGTGCTGCACACCATGCCAAGCGTTGACCTTACATTTTAAGCCTTTCTTAAAGCAGGCATGCGTCTAGTTCGTCGGTGAATGTTTTACTGTTATAGTAACACGTAAAGAAAAGAATAACAACTATATCCCTGCAGTGTGACAGACACATGCACTGCTTTGAAATGGTCCTCATACAGTACCAGCAGTGTACGTTTTAAACAAAAAAGTCACTCTCCTATATAAACACAAATATATTTACTCTTTACAGCGAATGGCCAAGCCTGTGGGCTAATGCAGCGTTTATATAGGTGAGGTTAAATACCCTCGAAAGCAGCGGCTAATATCGCAGGCGAGATTCTGGATTTGAATATGAACGGCCACGTGTGATTTATCCGAATTCCAAAGTCTGTCCTCGCCCTAATCCACTTTACAAAATGTTTCCAAATGTCTGACCCAATCGGCAGCAGGCATTTCCCTGAATCCGCTTGAACGTGAGCGCGTTGGTGATTATTGAGTCACCGACCTGACATATATATGGTTTTAAATTGGTGTAACTTTTCCAATTGGATTAGATGGTTGATCCATTTTTCCCAAAATAAATGTTTCATTTCAACACTGGATATCAAGGGGACCGTGTAACATTGCTTTGTCTTTGTCAGTATAAGAGGCAACTTGCAGATCCACAAATTACTGTAATCTCTCATCAGTGTTGTGATTCCCATATAAACGTTTCACTAACATAAGAGCGAGCCAAACATTACAAGCCTGATAAAGCTGGTTGTAATTACCAGCGAAACGTCGTACTCGAATTGTAAATGTCGCGTCTTTACTTTCCAACACACCGGTGTGCTGTACTAGTAACTAATTGGCATGTTCTGTTTACGTGACAACCCTTACTAATTGGCCGTATCGGGTATTGGCGGGTTAAACGACACATTTATATTTACGCGATCTAACCCAACCAACCTCTGTTGTGGATAATACAAGCTTGATTTGCCATTCAACCGAAGCGGCAGTCAGCAATCCGAAAGGCTTGTACACAATTTCACACGTACCATTCATTAATTGACTTTGAAACACGAACAATAATCCGCATTGACTTCACATATGCATCTTCTTGGTTCTTTCGGTAAAGTCACGTAGAAGGGAAATAATAAAGAAATACAAATAAAACTTAATAAAATACAATTTTCACGACGTTTCGGCCACAACGCAAGCAGCCGTCCCTGCGTTGTGGCCGAAACGTCGTGAGAATTGTATTTTATTCTGTTTTATTTTTATTATTTTATTATTTCCCTTTTACGTGACTTTACCGAAAGAACCGAGAAGATGAATCCCTGCAGTCACGAAAGCTTTAAATCGAAAAATGTCACATATACACTTAAAGAAATGGCGTGTACAAGATCGTATGCCCTCCCATAAGTTTGCAACAGTCTCTGTATACTATCAACAACAATGGGTGAAAGCCTACACACTTTAAAGACACCGTAGACCATTATCCTTTGGCATCATGTACACAAAACGAGATCTTGTTGTAGCAGGTTGAGTACATCTAACGTGTGGGCCACAGTTGTACAAACATTCATGTTAAGTCAATTATTTTCGATGCGATGTTTTTTTTCCGGTCACGATTCGTTTCAATGGCTTTTAAACCAACCAACCAATCAACAAAAAGTGGAATCGCCCCATTTGTTTAAAACGACATTGGAAGAAATGCATTGAAGAAGAGTATTTCGCCAGGGGGGAAAAATATGCAGTTCAACCCCCCCCCAGACCCCCCCTGGGAGTCTGAGCGGACGGCCAAAAAAAGAAATGAGCGCGCGGTACACAAAGTGCCCGGAGGCGACATTGCGCAGTTTAAATCTACGGACGTTTCACAACGAGGCCCCCTTTGAGATGGATTCACAGCTGCGCTGAATGGCCCCGTGTATACCGAGGCGGGCTGATGTCCCCTGAATAGCTCCACACTCCGGGAGCTTTTCTCTCGCGCGCTCAATGGCTGCCACCTCCATTCACCACCCTATTTTCAAGTTCAAGTTATTTTCAAGGGGTTGGGCAAATTTTTTTTTTGTAATCCACCGCCACCACCGCCACCACCACCCTGGTAAAAATGTGCCCCCACTTTTCATCGATGTTGCGGGGGCGTTGAAGAGTGGGGGGGGTTAACGGGGGGGGGGGACCGAGGGCAAACTCGCACGCAATTATCACCCCGCTCGCCACGCGCGAAACGTCAATCGGGGCGACGTTGCCGAACGAGGGCCGCGCCCGTTGCCGCTCTGCGAATTCTAAAGCCCTATTCCTGTCTGCTGTACGGAATCTAAAGACATGTACTTGTACGTTGTGCGAAATCTAGAGCCGCGCGCCTATCAGCTGTATACAATCTAGAGCCATACCTGTCCGCTGTTAAGCGTCGCGCTCAGCCGCACTAAGTCCGATTCCCGCTCACGGACAACACCACCAGTGGCGATTATCTGAACCGGTCCTGGGCCTCCCCTAGGTCGACTCAGCCTCACAAGATTACCTGGTGCGGTGTGTAGTAAACATCGCCACTGGGGAGACAAAGGCGGCCGGGTGCGGTGCTGGCCACCCACCCCCTCGTGTGCCGTGCCGGCCTTCATAGGTGCTGGCTAACAGCACTTGCCCCTACAGGCTACACGGGGGATCTTTGTCTTTGCCGCCACAATGGGGCTCGTAGCGTTGACCGCAGCGCCGCGGTGGTCACCGCACACGCGGCACGCGGCTGTAATGGAAACTAAACGGGACTGCCGCTGTGTGGGGGGGGGGGGGGCTCCTCTCGCGTTCACCACGATGGGTTGTTGTTTTTGTTGTGTCTTGTATAAGAGGCCGTCCATAAATGACGTCACGTACCTGGGGTAGGGGGGTGGGGTCAGACATTTGTGACGAGGGGGGGGGGAGTTTGAGAAATGTGATGTCACATCAAAATGCGTAATTTTAAATAAATATAGACAACACGTTCTACTTATTCTTGGTTCTTTCGGTAAAGTCACGTAGAAGGGAAATAATAAAATAATAAAAATTAAACAATACAATTATCACGACGTTTGGATTGCAACACAAGCAATCATCATCAGGTGTGAAAACCAGGTGTCGTTTTCAAAACGAGGTGTGGTTTTCACACCTGATGATTGCTTGTGTTGCAATCGAAACGTCGTGAGAATTTTATTATTTCATTTTCATTATTTTATTATTTCGCTTCTACGTGACTTTACCGAAAGAACCAAGAATATGAATCCCTGCATTCACGAAAGCTTATCATCGAAACGTTCTACTTAATTAAATAGACTTATTAATAAATGTTTCTCCTACAACATCAGAGTACAGCGCCACATTAAATACGCACTACAATGACAATAGTTTAAAGCGATTTGAAGCATGTTTTATATTTTTTTGGGGGGGGCAGAGCTTTGCGACGTCATATTTGAAGGGGAGTCTGACTTTTGTGACGCGGTGTGACGAAGGGGGGGGGGGTCAAAAATCGTCCAAAATCGCGTGACGTCATTTATGGACGGCCCCTAAAGGGCATCAGGGTAAAGCGGGAACCACGGTGGCGAGATGGCCACTTCCTCAGCGCGGTCACGTGGTGTATTTTCTCCGGGTCCTCCGGTTTCTCCACCAAACACATTTAAAATTAACATCACGCCTTTTCGAGTATTTGGCCGCTCTACATTGCCACGTGATACGCCACTTCGTTGAGCTGTCATTTGTGGTGATGTCGCATCTGAAAGAGCAGAGGCTACAGAGCTCAGCGCGCCTTACCTGGTAAAATAATAACAACTGTTGAGTTTAGTTTTAACGGTACAGCAATTACTCGCGCTCAGGCAGACGCTAGCGGATGGGTCGTCACGCGAGGGAGCTCAAGAGATAGCCTCTCTAGAGGACATTGAGCCTAATTCTAGATTTGAAGTTTTCGTGACTGCAAGGATCCATACACTTTGGTTCTATCGGTAAAGTCACCTGATGACGGACGCTTGTGTTGCGCCCGACACATTGAGCCTGTCCTTCAACGCTGGCCAGATGTCTTGGAAGATGTGGGAGGAGCCACGCTTTGCCCCACCACACGTCACCTGCCCATCCATTAACCGTGGTGGACACTTTTATACACGCTGGGTGGACAGAGGGTTGGCGCGGTGACGAGATGTTTGCTCCCTCGCCTGGTATGCAGGAAGTTGTGGGTTTGATCCCGACCCTGACGCCTGCTGTATTTGGAGTTTGCGTGTCTCTCTCCCTGTGGTTTCGTGGGTTTTTCTCCGGGTCCTCCGGGGTTTCCCTCAACATTTAAAAACGTGCGTTTAGAGTATTTGGCTGCTATACATTTCCACTTGGTTGAGCTATCATTTGTGATAGCCAGGTCACTTCTGAACAAGAGCTGTATTGCTCAGTGGGCCTTACCTGGTCAAATAAAAACATGTAGTTTAGCTTTAGAGGGAGAGGATTTAAGAAACTTGGTGATCGTTTAAACTGCCGTGCCAGGATATCGCACCGGCGACCTGAGGATTGCAATTTCACTTGAAACCAATTTCCATTTCTCTCTTCCCGCAACTTTGCTAATGCCAGTCATGTTGTAAATGGGCCGGCGCTGGGAAAACTGCCTCGCGTGATTGTACCTGTACAGCACTTTGTCGATCTTCTGCTGGATGAGGGCCGCGCTGGTCAGTGCACGTTGGTCAAGGGCAAACTCGGGATTGGTTCAGATAACACTCGCCACTGATGGTAGCAATCTGCTGGGAATCGAACTCAGGTGAGCGTGTTCATCGCAAACCACGCTAGCCTCTGCTCATGGCTGATGATGTGCTATTACGTAGGTAAATGCGCCTGCATGCCGCCCGACGAAGGCGACATCTCATGGCCGTGCCAAGTGATGATGCCATTGGGGTCAAATCATTCCTAGCCAATTACGATGGGGGCTCCAACTGTGGTCACGCATGATCCAAGGAGGTCAATGGGCCTTATCTGGTGAAATAAATATCGTTTAATCGCTGTATGTTGAACTTATTTCGCACCGTAGGTAGCCAACCGTGCAAATTGAAGGTGCAGCGGGAGGACAACAAACTAAGCACAAAAAACTGTTCTAAAAAAATTTGTTTTCAATTTAGATTTAAAAGTGCATAGCTCCATGTGACTTCCTCATATCGGCAGGAAGAGCGTTCCAGGTAGCTCAGTGGCCCTTACCTGGGAAAATAAAAAATTAAGTTTTATTTTGTAATCTCCCGATGGAGCAGAGCTCCCCTCTGGGCTGCCCCCAGCTCCTCGCGAATTCAGCTCCCCAGCCACCCCACCCCCCTCATGTTCGGCTGCAGCGTCGTCAACAAATTCTGCAACACCGCCCCCAAGGCAGTGATGCACAGATACAGAACCGTGTACCCGTGTACATGTGTACCCGTGTACATGTGTACCCGTGTACATGTGTACCCGTGTACATGTGTACCCGTGTACATGTGTACCCGTGTACATGTGTACCCGTGTACATGTGTACATGTGCACGCGTGGCGCGACTGCATGGCGTGGTGCCAGCAGCTGCGGAGACAGCGCGCAGGACGTGTGCCCACCGACACGCGCAGTCCTTGTGTCACTCCACTGCTGGACTCCACTGCTGCTCCTTGTGTCACTTCACTGCTGGGCCTTCTCAAGCCACGCGCGTCGTGAGGATTGTTTGACCATACTTCACCACGCTGGAGCATATAGGTGGGAGCATAGCAGTATAGTGCAACAGCGGATTTTAATCTACTGCCCTGGACTGCCTGAACCATAGACTCAGGGCCTATAACAACGTGGTGTGCACCGTTGTCACCTATTCAGTCTGAACATCTGCTGAGCTTGTGCATTATTAAACGCGTGTATTTGGTGCTTTAGGTTGCTGTTAGTGGTGCACAACAGACTCAACACATTCATCAATAACACAGTGTGGCTTTATCAGGAATAATGCCTCATGGGTGACGTTTGGGCCAATGACACTTCTTCATAGCGCAAGAGGCAGAACAATTGCCTGAAATGTCGTTGCTGAATGTGACAAGGTTCATGTTCTCTATGGGAACCTCATTTGCCAGTAAAAATATGATAATTGTTTTTTTACTCTTCTATCTGGCAACAAAACTGACACCTTTTTACAAGGAGTCATGTTTGCATAGACCACAATACCTGCAGTCATAATGCAAACAAAAAACATAACTCTGATAATGTGCACTGTCCTGTGCTTGTAAAAAGGTGTCAGTTTTGTTGCCAGATAGAAGGGTAAAAAACCAATTATCAAGGTTCATGTTGTTGTTGTTAACTTCCGCAGAGCTGATGAGCTCTGACCAAAGCGGCCAGAACGCAGCACCGGGTGCTTATTATTGCTTCCACAAATGCGGAAATTACATAAATCGCACACGTGTGCGTGCACGCATACAACAAGAAACTCGGCACATTCGACAATTTCTTAAGAACTTGCTTCGTGTGTTTAGCTTGTTGTCCTCCCCCCGCAGCTCCGATTAGCACTGTTGGCTAGGTAATCCGTACTACTTGCCCATAGTTCGATGTGCGTGCTCTGGAGAAGGGCCATTGCGCAACACGTGGCGGCGCGTATGTGTCAAATGAAGGCGTCGTTGCTGACGAACGCGTTCAGTCTGTGTGGGGTCACGTGTCCTTGCGCAGCTACTGCCAATGCGGCGGCAGCGGCGACAGCGTCACCAGACGACCCATGCACGCGCCGACACAGAAACGTGCGCCGCAAATGAGATGATGAATTTCTTAACGACAACATCGACATCATCATCGTCGTCGTCGTCGCTAAAAGAGGCTTTACGAGCGCGACGAGTGCAATCGCGGCAGTGCTTGCTTTTCCTTCGGATGATCGATGGTACTGTGTGTTGAACTTCTTTCGCACCGTACGTAGCCAACCGTGCTAATCAGATACGTGAGGAGTGCATTCTGAGTGCACCCCCCCACCACCGCCATCGCGGCCCCGGGAAGTCTGCACCCCCTCCACTCTATTGTCGCGATTGAGAAAGGGGCGGGCAGCGTCCATCGCTCACCACTCGACGCCGACGTGGCCCAGCGTGAGTCTTTGTGCGCCCCTGACCCCGGAGCCGATGGCCGGCTCACCTTGTTGTCTGTAACGCTGAGCAGAGCGCGGTGTTGCGCACGCGTCTCTCGATGCGCGTCGCCGCGAATGTGACGCCAGAAATGTTGGAGATGTCACCGCTAAATAGAGGGCGGAGGTGGGGAGGGGGTGAGGAGGAAGACACGGGGGGCTCCCTGCTGAGCTCGTGCTGACGATGAGTCTCGAGCAGCTGCAACGCGAAGTGAGGACTCCATCACTCGGCCTGTCGGCAAATCCAGACTCGCACTGCTTGCGCACCCGATATCACTGCCCGTGGCGATGGCGTGCGTGCGAATGGTGGACTTCATTCGCGCCGTGTTAAGCGGTGGTGCGGAGCATTAGGGGCCGTCCATAAATGACGTCACGCGATTTTGGACGATTATTGACCCCCACCCCTCGTCACACGGCGTCACAAAAAGTCAGACCCCCCCCCCCTCAAATATGACGTCACAAAGCTCTGCCCCCCCCTCAAAAAAAAACATGCTTCAAATCGCTTCAAACTATTGTCATTGTAGTGCGTATTTAATGTGGCGCTGCACTCTGATGTTGTAGGAGAAAACATTTACCAAAAAGTCTATTTAATTAAGTAGAACGTGTTGTCTATATTTATTTAAAGTTGCGCATTTTGATGTGACGTCACATTTCTCACCCCCCCCCCCCGTCACACATTGTCACAAATGTCTGACCCCCCCTCCCCAGGTGCGTGACGTCATTTATGGACGGCCCCTTAATCCGAAACTGTGGAGGAAGCAGCGAGGGTTTGGCGGATCGCACGAATGCTGTGAAACCGCCTTCCGGTTGGGCGTCCAAGTGCCAGAAGACGCCTTCCTGGCTCGCCAGGAGAAGGCAGGACAGCAGGTGAACTAATCGCCATCTGTTTCCATCTGTACGGGAATGGAGCGTTGTCCCCTTGCGTGCGTGGGTTTTCTCCGGGTGCTCCAGATTGCTCCCCACGTGTATAATAAATACAACCATTCATTAATGAGCTAAAACATCTTCAAATAATAACCCAATGCAGCGAGAACCTTCTAAAAATAGATTTACAACTCAGTGCAGCCGCCGCGGTGACGAGATGTTAACTACCTCGCCTGGTATACAGGAGGTCGTGGATTCGATCCCGACCCTGACGCCTGCTGTATATTCGGAGTTTGCGTGTTCTCCCCGTGGTCGCGTGGATTTTTCTTCGGGTCCTCCGGTTTTTCCCTCCACATTTAGAATCAAGATCACACGTTTAGAGTATTTGGTCGATGTACATTTCCACAAGTAATAGCCACTTCGGTGGGCTATTACTTGTGGCCAGGTCGCTTCTGAAGAGAGATACATGGCTCAATGGGCTTTAAGTCGTAAAATACAAATAGGTCGGTTATATTGTGCGTGTGAAGACACGGTAGTGTAGAGGTTAGCGCGCTGCACTAGAAGTTCGATTCCCGCTCGCGACCAACACAAGTGACGATTATCCGAACAGGTTCTGGACCTCCCCTGTGTCGACTCAGCCCCAAATAAGTACCTGGTGCAATGTGTGAACATTGCCGCTGGGGAGACAAAGGCGGCCGGGCGTGGTGTTGGCCACCCACCCCCTCGTTGCCGTGCCGGCCTTCATAGGTGCTTGCGAACAGCACTTGCCCCAACAGTTTGTTAAAGGCTATATGGTTTATATTTGTCTTTGTCCTGTATCGCGGCCATGCACCTTATGTGACGCCAGGCGGTCATCGTAAATGAAAGCTTGTCTCAAGGAGCGACTCACCATATGATGCATGCAACACGTGGATCAATTTGTCCGGGGCTGTAATTCGTAGTTCTTGACAATGATTAAACTAAAGAGTTTGTGATGATGTTGCTGCGTTGGCAGTGGTGCACAAGCACATTTAACAATAAACGTAACACATTCGACAATAACATTGTGTGGCCTTCAAAGCGACGTTTCGAGGAATGGCCCTTTTATATAACACGTTTCATTGATGTCCTATATCGATGGGTGCCCCCGTCACCGCCCCATAATGATGGGTCATTTATTGGTCACTTTTAAGCACGATGCGTTGCAATAATGCACGAAGACTAATTTACTCCAGCGCTCGTTCTACCATGGGGCTCGTGATGTAAACCATTGTTGTTGTCATATTTAATTGACACGTTTAGTTCTCGACCGCATTTAGCTCACGCTCAACATCTGAATAATTGGACCCCCCCCCACCCCCCACATTCTCCCCACCCCTTTAAAGCTGAAGCCCTCCATCACTTCCAGTTGTCAGTGAAATACACGCACAGACAAAGATCCCCCGTGTAACAGACTGCGTGGGCAAGTGCCGTTAGCGAGCACTGATGAAGACCGGCACGGCACACGGGTGGGTGGGTGGCCAGCACCACGCCCAGTCATCTTTGTGTCCCCAGTAGCGATGCTTATTTCCATTTTGAAAATAAAACATGCTTCAAATCGCTTTAAACTATTGTCATTGTAGTGCGTATTTCATGTGGCGCTGCACTCTGATGTTGTAGGAGAAAACACGTATTAAAACGTCTATTTAATTAAGTAGAACGTGTTGTCGATATTTATTTAAAGTTGCGCATTTTGATGTGACGTCACATTTCTCAACCCCCCCTCCCTTGTCACACATCGTCACAAATGTCTGACCCCCGCCCCCTAGGTGCGTGACGTCATTTATGGACGGCTCCTTACACGCCGCACCAGGTACCCATTTTAGGCTGAGTCGACCTAGAGGAAGCCCAGGATCGAATTGCATAATCGCCGGGATTTGCAGCACAGCGCGCTAACCGCTACACCACCGCTCCCCACCGCACACACAGACACACAAAGACAAAGATCCCCCGTGTAGCCTTAACAGACTAGGGGCAAGTGCTGTTAGCGAGCACCTATAAAAGCCGGAATGGTACACGAGGAGGTGGGTGGCCAGCACCACGCCAGACCGCCTTTGTCTCCCCAGTGGCGATGTCTACACACCCCACCAAGTACTCATTTGAGGCTGAGTCGACCTAGGGGAGGCCCAGGACCGGTTCAGATAATCGTCAATGGGTGTTGGCCGTGAGCGGGAATCGAACTCGGATCGCCGGGTTCGTAGCGCAGCGTAGCGCTAACCGCTACACGACCGCTATACCTCCTTGTCCCGTCGATCATTCTCCACGGGGGGCCGTACTCTCACCCAACAGCTGAAAACCACCTACTCTTGGACAACGCAACACCGAGGGTAAACCCGCAGTTAAACCTTAAGTCCCTTACTTGTACGGCGTTGCACGTCAACCACTTTCTCCAGTTGCTTCAAAACCGCCCTTAGCTTTGGGATAGACTTTCTGCGCACAGCCCCATCCATATCTTACCCCAACAGATGGCTCATTAGGCCGGCCAGCCCTTTGCCATAATAGTCGCCAACTCCTCCAGACTATACAATGGAGCCGCACAGTTCAGCTAAGATGAGTAGGGCTGGCAGCCCCCGCCATGAATGTAAACTTACCCTTCCACAATGGGAGCCCACAATCAGGGCGGGCAATGGCTGGGAGCTTAATTAGAGTGCGCGTGAGGGCGGACCACGTGCGTAATCCCACCACCCCCCTCCCTCGCGAGCCCTGCACGGGCACGACGCGGTGGCCGGTGATCACATCCCCACCAAGAGCCTACATGCCAGTAAACTTGGCAACGTTGAGCTAACGTTGGGCTCACGTTGACCCAACGTTCAAGGTTGAGCCAACGTTGGGGCGACGTTGGGCCAACCTTGGAATGTAGTTGGAACGGTTGGACCAACGTTGACCCAACCTCGGCCTAACGTTCCATGTTTACTGGCATGCTGTTCATCAGCTTGTGGCGAGTAAGGGGCAATGCAAGTTTCGGATGGCAAATCTGGACAATCATTTTTAAAATATGTATATTTGCATTGTCTGTTCCTACGTTCAAATGACTTCAACTAATTTGTCCATGAATAATCAACTCAAGTGTTTCAGAAGCACAAGTTCACATAGACACATGGCACGCCCCATACCTTCACAGGAATTGTAAAGATCTTTTGCATTTAGTGCTTTAAAATTATTTCCAATTGACTTGCTTTACCATAAGACTTGGCCGCAGCTATGCAACTCTGATCATGTACGTGCGTGGTTTACGTTCGTCATGTATCAATGTTTGTAAACTGTATTGTACAATTCATCGTTTAAACAACTTAACGTAATTAATATCAAGGGAGTGAAGCAGTGGAATAATTGTTCTCTTTGGATTTGAAGCTTTTGTGACTGCAGGAATCCATACTATTTGGTTCTTTCGATAAAACATAATAAAAATAATATATCACTGTGATATATTATTTTTATTTTGTTTAATTTTTCTACCTACGTGACTTCACCGAAATAACCAAAGAGTATTATTGTTCTCTTACTGAGCTAGTACCCCTGCCGCTATGACCTGAGTGTGATTCCCGGCCAGTTTAGACATCACTCCGCATCAGTGCTGAGTTATATCAAAAATATGTTACGTGCTCTGCAATTCACCTGTTAATGCGCTGTTTGTGAGATCAAATAGCAGTGCATTGCCAAAGGGTTGAACGTGATTATTTGTAATTCTTGACATTCTCAAATAATTCATAATAAACGTTTTTGGGTTAGATCGCGTATATTTATAAATGTGTCGTAACCCTCCACCACCTGACACGGCCAATCAGTAAAACAAATCACATTTACGTGTTAAACTGATTATCAAATAAGCTTGAATGTGAGCACAGTTGTGTTGAAGGGAACGCAGAAAACACCCGTGGCATGACAGAGCCACACTTCTCCCTCTCTCCCGTCGAGCATCAGTCGTCCAGCGCAATAATCGCAGCATCTTAACGATTATTGGGATTTAAACATCGTCACTAGGAGCCCCCCCCCACCCCCATGATCAAATTCTTACGCGACATTTGGCCATTCTGTGCTTCTCAGACCAGCACATCATCCGCCATGATCAATATCCACTGCTGGATGAGGGCATTCCCAAGCCGTCGCCGTCTCTCACAGTCTTGAGATGCCACCATCCATCAAACGCCTGCCAGGTCCATCTCCTCGGCGTGTTCCTCTCACTCGGCTGCCACTCCGGTCTCGACCAGCAGACACGGTCGTCGAGATGTTGACTACCTCTCCTGGTATAAAGGAGGTCGTGGGTTCGATCCCGACCCTGACGCCTGCTGCTGTATATTTGGACTTTGCATGCTCTTCCCGTGGTTGTGGATTTTTCGCCGGGTTCTCCAGTTTTTTCCCTCCACATTTAGAACACACGCGTTTAGAGTTACTTGGCTGCTATACATCCCCCAATATGAGCCACTTCGTCGAGCTATCGTTTGTGGCCAGGTCGCTTCTGAAAAAGGGCTACGCAGCTTACCCAAGCACCGTCACTTTTTTCAACAATGTGATGTCTGGAGCTGGGTGAAGTGAGCACTATGCAGAAGGTATCCATCACATGTCGCAGGTTTCACTCTCTCTATACGGTAGTATGAGGAGTCGATGCGTTCCAAAATGATTGTGCACAAAGTGAAACCGCACGAGAAGACAGCTGCCTGCCGAGTAGCGCACACAGTACACACGCAGTACACACACAGTACACACACAGTACACACAGTACACACACAGTACACACGCAGTACACACAGTACACACACAGCACACACAGTAAGCACACATTACACACACAGTACACACGCAGTACACACACAGTACACACAGTACACACACAGTACACACGCAGTACACACAGTACACACACAGTACACACAATAAGCACACAGTACACACACAGTACACACAATACACACACAGTACACACAGTACACACACAGTATACACGCAGTACACACAGTACACACAGTAAGCACACAGTAAGCACACAGTACACACACAGTACACACATTACACACACAGTACACACAGTACACACAGTACACACATAGTACACACGCAGTACACACACAGTAAACTCACAGTACACACATTACACACACAGTACACAATACGCACACAGTAAACTCACAGTACACACAGTACACACACAGTACACACAATACACACACAGTAAACTCACAGTACACACAGTACACACACAGTAAACTCACAGTACACACAGTACACACGCAGTACACACGCAGTACACACACAGTGCACACGCAGTACACACACAGTACACACGCAGTACACATACAGTACACATGCAGTACACACAGTACACACACCGTACACACGCAGTACACACACGCAGTACACACGCAGTACACACACAGTACACACGCAGCACACACACAGTACACACACAGTACACACACACACAGTACACACGCAGTACACACACAGTACACACACACAGTACACACGCAGTACACACACAGTACACACACACAGTACACACGCAGTACACACATTGTACACACGCAGTACACACACAGTACACCCACAGTACACACACAGCACACACAGTACACACACAGTACACACACACAGTACACACGCACACTGTACACACACAGTACACACACAGTACACACACACAGTACACTCGCAGTACACACAGAGTACACACGCAGTACACACACAGTACACACGCAGTACACACACAGTACACACACGGTACACACACAGTACACCCACAGTACACACACAGCACACACAGTACACACACAGCACACACAGTACACACGCAGTACACACACAGTACACACGCAATACACACACACAGTACACACACAGTACACACACACAGTACATACGCAGTACACACAGAGTACACACGCAGTACACACACAGTACACCCACAGTACACACACAGCACACACAGTACACACACACACAGTACACACACACACTGTACACACGCAGTACACACACAGTACACACACAGTACACACACACAGTACACACGCAGTACACACAGAGTACACACGCAGTACACACACAGTACACACGCAGTACACACAGAGTACACACGCAGTGCACACACAGTACACACACGGTACACACACAGTACATCCACAGTACACACACAGTACACACACAGCACACACAGTACACACGCAGTACACACACAGTACACACGCAATACACACACAGTACACACACGGTACACACACAGTACACCCACAGTACACACACAGCACACACAGTACACACGCAGCACACACACAGTACACACGCAATACACACACACAGTACACACACAGTACACACACACAGTACATACGCAGTACACACAGAGTACACACGCAGTACACATACAGTACACCCACAGTACACACACAGCACAAACAGTACACACACACACAGTACACACACACACTGTACACACGCAGTACACACACAGTACACACACAGTACACACGCAGTACACACAGAGTACACACGCAGTACACACACAGTACACACGCAGTACACACAGAGTACACACGCAGTGCACACACAGTACACACACGGTACACACACAGTACATCCACAGTACACACACAGTACACACACAGCACACACAGTACACACGCAGTACACACACAGTACACACGCAATACACACACAGTACACACACGGTACACACACAGTACACCCACAGTACACACACAGCACACACAGTACACACGCAGCACACACAGTACACACGCAGTACACACAGTACACACGCAATACACGCACACAGTGCACACACAGTACACACACACAGTACACACACACAGTACACACACAGTACACACGCAGTACACACGCAATACACACGCAGTACACACGCAATACACACACAGTACACACGCAATGTTGTCCCACGTACGACTGCATATCCACCTATGAATAAATAAAAACGCATATCGAAAATTTTACGGCAGCTGTCGGTGAGCCGCATATAGAGCACGCAATCGCACAACCGACGGAACCCTGCGCTGTTTCATTCCAGGTGTCTTTAATAGCCCACGGGTTAGCCCATAGGCTTTGAGGATCTATCACTTTTGCAAAGATCATATCCACCAGTGGTGAGCATTTGGCAAATAACTTAAAAGGATTTTTTTTTTTTACAGAATTGATGTTTAAGCTGTAATATACCAATGTACAACGCAATTGTAAAGAGGAATGCAACTTTATTCAACCGCGTGACACCCCGAAGCAGTGCGAGTGTTGCCAAAGCAGATGCATCTGTTTCTTGACAATGCAGTGCGATCCAAACGCATGCGTGATACACTCTTGAGATCATACGCGAGAGATTAGATTACATTTCACTTGCTTCGGCTCCACGCTTGGCCGCTTCCTTCCCCACTCGTCTGTTGTTCCCCCCTCCGAGTTTCTCGCTCTCTCTCCTCTCTCTCTCTGCGAGAGCGAGCAAACTTCGTGCGGTGGCAGGAGCCCCCAGTGCCGGATTCTCCTAGTAGCAAAGTAGCTGCACATGTAGTAGCTACACGTGTAGTAGCTACACGTGTAGTAGCTACACATGTAGTAGCTAC